>NC_066316.1:4111310-4735121 GCF_022539315.1 Serinus canaria
TGCTTTATTGTATTTATACATCTAAATTAGATCAGGGAAGTAATGTGTCCAACCATATTCTAATAAATATTATCTACTTTTATAAATTTTAAAGAAACCCAAAAGTGAAGCCATACGTAAGAGGAAAATCAAGATGCTTAAATACAGAAGATTAAAAAAAAAAAAAAAAAGCTACATAAATATGTGAAGACCCAAATTTAGATAATTGAAGGCAGTAAAAAAGGTCATGTGGGACCATGGAAATTATAAAAATGGTTGTCCCCAGAGTCTTGCAGCTCTTCTGGCCAAAATGCAGATGCTGCCCTTATAGTTTAATAGGGCTATGAAATATGTATCTTTTTTCTTTAAACATTAAATATTCTTGTTAATCAATTTAATACTTTTGATGCTCTAAGGATCAAAACTCCTTCAAGAGGGGATCAAAAGCCCACAATGCAGCAGAAATAGTAAAGAGTGTCAGAAAGGATGGAGGGCTGATGGAAATCAAGATGTCAAGGACTGTTTCAATGCAAACAATGCATTTGGTGGATGCCTGGAGTCTCCTCCTGGCTCTTCCTGGAAATCAGAATGTTGTTGTCCATGGATGCACTTTCTGCTGCCACGTTGAAATGTCATTAGTGCCCAGCACTCCAGTCAAACAGGACATTGGTGCACACCCTGTGCCACCTCTGGTTGTTAAAAACAGTGGATATGACATGGAAGTATCCCATTTAACCAATTGAGAGGGGATTGCTGGGATTCAGAGCTCTCTGAGTGCTTTGTAATTCCCTTCATCAAAAAACCCCAGGAATATCTGTGTAGTTCCTTTTTTGCCTCATGCCCAGCAGAGCAGGCCTTGCCTCTCTGGCGAGACAATTCTCTATGAATTGCAAATCCAAGTGGAAGTTGAAATATGTTCAGGAAAATCAAAGTGATGAACTGTTGGCTAAATCTGAAGTGCAGACTGAGCTGCTCTGCCTGAATTGTGCCAGAATTGCTCCTCAGCAGCTAATTCTTCTCTTCCTCCTGATATCCATAAGGAGCAGCCAGGGGAAAGGATGGCTGAGAGGGTGACTGGGAATTCTGACCTAACCAAACTCAGGATTCAGCCTGGGAAGTTTCCCAGCACACCCATGCCATCAGACATGACTTCATTTCCAGGGAAAGATTCAGCTTTCTCATCTGTAACAAAGAACACTGCAGTTCCAGCAGGAAGGGATTTGTTCCCTGGTAACAGCAGCAACTGGAGTGAGAGATGGGATTTTTTTTCCTTCATAGATACCCCGAGGGTATTAGAAGGCTCAGTAGTTTGTGGTTTTCATCTCTTGCACAGGAAAGAGAAAGAAGCTGGTACAGGTCAGGTGACAAGCACCAGTTCTTTAATATATCCAAGGATTTCTCCAGAGGCACAAAAAGAGAAGTTGTTGGTTGATTGGGGCTTTTTTAAACTGTTTATGGTTGAAGGCTTTAGTGTATGAATACACATGAATACTGTTCTGGGACAGTTGTGGGAGAACTGGTGCTGTTCCTCAAAAGAGCACAGAACAGAACATGGGTAGTTCCTTCCAGGTGCTGTTATTTATCTCCCTGTCTCTGTTAAATAGATGTTCCTGTTGGAACTCTCATTGTGAAGGTATGTGTGGCTACCATGAAGATTTCATGGTGACACTACAAAATTTTTTAAAAAATAAATCTCCATGCCACTGTGAAGGTTCCTTTTATTTTAGTCATGTCACGGATTTGGCTTTTATCAGGATCACTGGTGATCCATTTCTCCAAGGTATCTCGGTGCTAGAGGAAAACAGCCCTGTCAGCAAGATAACATTTTAACAGATGTTGAAAGGTAGATAATAATTTGATCCATCCCTGTCAATTCAATCACATGCCTCAATGCTTTCTGCTAAAAAATACTCTTGGAACATTTTGAATTGGAGCTGTCTCCTGGGATGTAAGAAAAGGTTGTCTGTGGCATTCACATTCTCTGAAAAAATTCCTTTCCCCAGGATTTTTCTCCTGGGAAGCTGAATGGCAGAGAGAAGCCTCAGAGAAAAGGAAAACAATTCTTATCTCATTTTCTTCTCCTGTGTTGTGCTCACATGTGGAATGTGTTTGGAGATTGTTTACCCACAGGTGATTGTTCCATTGGATTCTGCTGGGAGTTGTTTCACTCTTTGGCCAATCAGGGCCAGGCTGTGTTGAGACTCTGAAGAGAGTCAGGAGTTTTCATTTTTATCTTTTTAGCATTCAGTACCTTTTCTGTATTCTTTAGTATAATATCTTATTCTTTATTATAATATAGTATAGTAAAGTAATAAATTGGCCTTCTGAGAACATGGAGTCAGATGCATCATTCCTGCCTTCGTCAGGGCATTCCCAGCAAATACAGTAGTTGCCAATGGAACAACCAGAAGGTCAAGAAGGGTTAAACCCAAGAAATCTTTGGGAGGTGGGGGATAAAATAACTCAGAGTGCTCTGTGTTTGTGGCTGCAGGTTGAGAATTCCACTCTGAACTCCCAGAGCACGTCCCTGATGAACCAGAATGCGCAGCTGCTGATCCAGCAGTCGGCCCTGGAGAACGAGAACGAGGCGGTGCTGAAGGAGCGCGAGGACCTGAAGGGGCTCTACGAGGCCCTGCTCAAGGACCACGAGCGCCTGGAGCAGCTGCACGAGCGCCAGGCCGCCGAGTACGAGTCCCTGATCGTCAAGCACGGCAGCCTCAAGTCTGCCCACAAGAACCTGGAGGTGGAGCACAAGGACCTGGAGGATAGGTAAATACTCAGGAAAACCAGGCTGCCGTGCAGTAGAAATGGCTCTCGGTGGGGGTGCCAGTTTTGGTTTCTCTGGGGCTGCACTGAAGGCACTTGAGACAGGAGTTCATGTTTGGACTCAGGTGTTTATTATTGCTTAGCAGTAAAGCAGTAAAACTGCTGTGAGTTTGGCAGCTTTTCTTTAGAAGGCACAAAATGGCCAACAGTCTCGTTCCAAGGTCTTTTAAGACTCAACTATCCAATGAAGAGCTGACACCTGGATTATTTTCCCTTTTAACCCAATAACTGATCCCACAGAGCTGCAATGGGGACTTCTCTGCCCAATTACAAAATGCCACCCAAACCCGTGAAGAAGGAGGAGGAAGAAGCATGAAGAAGAAACCCAGGACAACACCCTGTGGCCTCCATTTTGCTTCCATCCAAAACATACTCAAAATCTTAAAACCTCAATTTTTCAGCAAGTGATACACCTACACTACTCTCTATAATCTACTACACACCCTAATGGATTCTAGTCTAGGAGTCTAGGGAACTTTCCCTGTGAATGAGGGTCAGTCAGTGCTCCCCTGGGGGTCAGGGTACCCCAGAGCAGACAGAGAAATATTCCCTGTGCCCTGGGCTTTCAAAGCTTTCTAATAAAATGATAGAATGAATAAAATCACCACCACTCAATCACAAGATTATGACTTTAACAGGGGCCATCTCATAAAAATCCCTTTTTTTGGGGTCATTCCACAAAAGAAATTGTCTTGGCAGGTACAACCAGTTGTATTGTCTTTGCAGGTACAATCAATTGCTGAAACAGAAAGTGCAGCTGGAAGAACTAGAGAAGGTTCTCAAGACAGAGCAGGACAAAATGCTGCAGCAAAGTGAGAAGCATGAAACTGTGGCAGCAGAATATAAAAAGCTTCGGGATGAAAATGAAAGGTAAAGAGAATTCTGGCACCTGAGCACCCGCCAGTGCAGCCTAAACAAGTGGTGTGTTCTTCACATTTCTTTGACAGCTGACTCTGCTTCATGATCCCACAAAAATAATCATTATATCCTGAGGGGACATGTGGGACAAAGGGGCATGGCAGGGCCCAGGAGAGACAAAGGGAGCCCAGGAAATGTGTAATCTCCGTGATTGCCAAAGTTTGGGCCATTCCTGTTTTGTGTTGGCAGGAAATCCTGGCTGGTTTGTAAGATTCTTTTATTTTGGAAAGAGGCATCTTTAAACGAGTTGTGACATGAAGATGCTGCTTTGTATTTAAATATACAGAGAGCAGTGCTTGGCTCAAAGGCAGAACACATTCCTAGGAGAATTAGGCTGGGATAACTTACAGTATGTGACAGTAAGGAATTTGTGTGGATATTTTATGGAGTAGTTGGGAATGTTATGTTTCAGAGGGGGTGTGGGTAACAAATTCATTTCCAGCACTCTTTGATGGTGTCTTTGCATCCCAGGCTCACTCACACATACACTCAGCTCCTGAGGGAGAATGAAGTGCTACAGACTGACCACAAGAATCTGAAAACATTGTTAAACAATTCCAAACTGGAGCAAACTCGGTTGGAAGCTGAGTTTTCCAAACTCAAAGAACAGTACCAGCAACTGGATATTACATCAACAAAGCTGAATAATCAGTGTGAGGTATGTGGGAATTGTGCTGCTCGTAATGGCTGGAATCACTGGAATATTTTTATAACTGTATTTATGGGTTCATAAAATCATAGGAAGTGCTGGAGTATCAGTCATTTATAGATAATGAAGTGGATCCAAAGACTAATTAATTTGCCTGCTGTACAGGCAATACACAATCTCAGGCTCATATTAAGGAAGCTGGTTTAAATTATTTAAAGCATCAAAGAGGCTTTTATCAGTTGATTTGTGATTTCCTTTTGAGTTTGATTTGACTCTGAGAACCCCTCTGTAGACCTAAATTTTCTTGATAATCTCGTTATCTGTGTGTAAAATACACTCACATATAAATGCATGGGCAATTTCCTCTGTTGTAACAGCTGCTCAGCCAACTTAAAGGAAACCTGGAGGAGGAAAACAGACACCTGCTGGATCAAATCCAGACCTTAATGCTGCAGAACAGAACATTACTGGAGCAGAACATGGAAAGCAAGGATCTCTTCCATGTAGAGCAAAGGCAGTACATGTGAGTTGGGAAAACAAGGAGGTCACTGGGATTAGGGCACTGACACCAATACCTGCAATTTTTAAAAAAAGCTTCTGTTAAATGTAGCATTTAAGACATATGCTGCTTCTGAAATGTTTCTCTTTAAAATAAGAATTTCAATGATAAATGTAGAACAGGTAACTCAAAATATCAACATTATATTTGTAGTTCTAAAGGATCAGTGCAACTGTGTTCATTACTGATGATGCAAATAAGGAATAAAAACTGATATTTATTCCTCATTCTCCTGCTGGCAAAGTTTAGATTTGTAATCACTGTATTTGTAGATTGATAATATTCATACATGAGTTGACATACATTGTAGATTAATTTGTAGATTTGTAATCTAAACTTCTTTCATGGACTGGAGAGAAGATGTGCTTATCTAAATGATAGAGCACTTTATTTAAAAGGAGGAATGTGTAAAAAAGGCAAATGGAGTTTTATTCCATTTTATATCATGCAGTTAAGCCTAAGGCTGATTGTTTGCTGTGTGTCTTGCTTTTTCAATAAGAACCAGGGGTTATGTAAGAATTCCTCACAAAAGGTGGCATTTCTCAGATAACAGACTCCCAGAGGAGTGTGCTGCCCACTCATCCTGTGTACGTTTTTGAGCATAAATTATCATTAATTCCTGTTTGCAGTGACAAACTGAACGAATTGAGGCGGCAGAAGGAGAAACTGGAGGAGAAGATAATGGATCAGTATAAGTTTTATGAGCCATCCCCACCAAGAAGGTACTGATGAACATGGTGTGAAATAAAGCAGCTCTAAAGCACGGCAGGCCTGTTCTGTTCCCGCTGAGAATCGAGATCCCATTGCATTCGTGGGAGCAGAATCACGTCTGCCGTGCTTCAAAATGAGTTGACTCTGCAGGTCCAAGCAGTGTGTTAGAAATGCAGTGAATGTGCTGTGGTTTTGATGACAGAAGGGGCAACTGGATCACCCTGAAGATGAGGAAGCTGATCAAGTCCAAGAAGGACGGGAACCGTGAGCGCCTCAAGTCGGTGACGTTGACGCCCACGCGCTCTGAGTCCAGCGAGGGATTCCTGCAGCTGCCCCACCAGGACAGCCAGGACAGCTCCTCTGTGGGCTCCAACTCCCTGGAGGATGGGCAGACCCTGGGCACCAAAAAGAGTAGTAGTGAGTACTGCAAACCACTTCGTTCCGTGAATAAACCTTGGCTAAATGTTGGCAAAGACCGCGTGTTGTGGAGGATTTGTAAAGATTGTTTCTAAGTCTGTAGGAATGAAGCCTGAATTCATTTATTGAGGGCAGAACTTCTTGCAAACTCCCTGAAGTGTTTGAGCAGAACTAGTTCTGAGTATTTCTGTATCTTAAAATGGAAGTGTTAAAATACACTCACAGTGCCCAGGTAAGATGAAGCAGGCACTGGTACTGGGTCAGATGAGCAGCATTTGGGATAGAATGTCAGGTGTCACCACAAGGACCCTTTTTGTTTCTCCCTCTTGTCCCAGCATGACTCTTTCCCCTTGTCTTGGAAGTGTTTTCCAAGCTGTGCTGTGCTAATATCCTTGAGTTGCTAAAAACACCTTCTGTCTGAAGGTGTTCCCTCAGCATCTAACAAAACCAGCGATGAGATTTGGAATATGCAACAGGAAGTGTTAATGTAGAAACACAACCTGTTAAAAATACAGGAATTGTTACTGATCCTGAAATTGGAGTGAAGTGGTTGAGAGGGAGAATGAGGACATACAGAAATGTGATTAGATGGAATATTCCAGACACAGTTTGCTGACCTTGAAAGATTTGCTAGCCATCCCATTAGGGTGCCCCCATTAGGATATATAAGACCAGATTCTGTTTATTATTATTTATTATCTATGTCTTTTGTTCTTCACTTTTGGCATGAATCATAAACTGCCCAGTTTCTCACAACTTGAGAGGTAGTTACAGCCAAGTTATCAGGATGTAATGGTTCTGTTTAATAGCTATGCACCAAAAGCATTTTGGCTGTGCATGTAAAAGCATCAGAATCCATGTGCATTAACAGTCACTTCCAATGTTTGCACTACTACTTTTAAATTTAATGTACTGGGTTTCAAAAGACAGCAGGTCTGGGGTTTGTGCCAGCTGTGAATTATTACAGCCATTATGATGTGGTTTTTTTCCTTCTGTGCTTCTTGCAGAAGCTTAGCCAAAGTTAAAAACATCGTAAAAAATGCTAAAGTTAAAATCAGATCTGTGTTTTTTAATGACTGAAGAAAATAGTTCAAGGGTACATTTTAGCACTTTTGTTACTGACTTATCCCTTTGGGGAGCTCAGCCTTTTTCAGTGTAAGCATCAAAACAGGTACTTTAAAACTTTTTTTAAAAGCAACTGTTGCTTTTACATCCAAACCGTGAGTGGTGTGGAACTGGGGAGTGACTGGAGCTGTCCTGGATGTGTGTCAGTGGGAACTGAGAGTGTGCACGCTGTGGTTCAGCCCATCTGCATTTGTGTCAGCAATGTCATGTTCTGGAAGGGCTTTTCTGTGACAGTTTTCTTTGCATGATCCTCGGGACCTTGTAGTGTGCAGTTACCCTCCTGGGGAGCCACGGCTGCAGTTATGGTGGCTGAGCCTCAAAAAGAGGTTTGAAGCTGTTCAGACCTCATTAATTTTCTACTCCATGGACCTTGCTCATGTTCCCCTTAATCCCAGTGTATTTATCCACAAACTGGAAGGGCTGATCTAATTCCGGATCCTAACCTTCCTCCATTACACATGTCGCCATGGAAACCACAGTTTTGGAGAGAATTCGGATGCATTTTGTGCCAACTCAGCTCTGACAGTCTCTGAGGCAGAGATCTGTGCCTCACAAAGCAGAGAGAATATCTCAGTGGGACGAGTGCTGGTGATGGTGCACATTTTGCAGTCTTCTTCTTCTGCTCCTAGAGTGACTGTAAGTCCTGAATCCCGGGATTTGGGTCCTTTCTTTTCCATGGGAAGCAGTTCAGCAGTAACAGCTTCCACTGAAGGAGCTACAGGAGGGAGCAAACGTGTGAGTGCTGCCTGTCTGTGCCAGTGCTCAGGTGCTGGAGCTCCCTGTACTGGCTGAAGGCAGCTCTGGCTCTGGAGGAGTTCTGTGTCTCCCTGACCTCCAGCAGCTGGGCAAGAAGCTGCTTCCAGCAGGAGCTGCCGAGGTGAAATGTCCTGAGTGTCCTTGAGGAGGTGGGAGAAGGCAGCTCACCTTCCCTGGCACAAACCAGCAGTGTTTGAGCTGGAGGACTGAGGATCTGACACAGAGATACACAGGGCTCACACCCTCCACTCCCTGTCAGAGATACTGATTTCAAAAGTGTTTGCTCTGTGTGACATCTGTAGTTTTTCCTCTTTAATGGGTGATGATGGAGATTGTGTTTTTCCAACACAGGCCACTTTCTCATGCAAATGTTTCCAGGTGAGCTGTTATCTCCCTGGGAAAGGTGAGCTTGGCACAAAAATCAGGTTACCCTGTTCTCAGAGAACACCACCTGAGGTCTCACAGCGTGGCCACAGCCTGTGTCTGATCCCTGTGGGAAGGAGGGGTTGCCTGGAGGGCTTTTGCTGTCCCAGCACAGGTTAAACCTGCAGGAAGTGTGTGCTTCTGACTGCAGGGTTTCACCTTGGCTTTTCATGCCTCCTTGTTCCCAGGTACTGCCCACAAATTCTCATTGATACCCCTCAGGATCAGGTGAGTGCCATGGATCTGACACCTGCTCTGTGCAGAGCTTTTCCTCTGGATGGGAGCGTTCTGAGCTTTTCCAGAGAAAACCCAAGGCAGGCAGAGAGGGGATTTTTGTTTTCTGTACAGATTTCTGTACAGATATCTTCTGCTGGCTTCCACTTTAGCCATTTCATGAAATTAACAAGTTCCCAAGGAATCAGGGCTGTTAGTAAACTGTCATCTCTGCTAGGAGCAGAAGTAGCAGGTATGTCATGTCACAGAGGGAATAAAAGGAATGTTCTGGGCTCCCAATACCGAGGCATTTTGAAGATTTCTGCCTCATGTTTTCTTCTGTGCATGAACCAAAACATGTCAGGATTTTAATACAGAATTCCCCAGAGGATTTCAGGCAAGTAGGAGAGTTACAAAATGGAGCGTTTCCTGCTCATTTGAGGAATTCTGCAGTACTCATCATTCATTCTCAGCTCAGAAAGCAAGAAGGTATTAATGGAATACTGAAAAGAAAAAGAACAGTTGATTTCTGCTGTAGCTCTGCCATCCCAGGATTAATTATTAGTATTACTATTGCAGGACATTTTCTGAGGTGAATTCTGTGCAGATATTACTGACACACTTTCCCCTCCAAGCATTTTGCCTTTTGCTGCAGGGTTTGCAGGACATCAGTGGTTGCAGGGGAGTTTCCCGGTGGGCACAGTTGCTGAGAGCCATAAATCAGCCTGTTGGAGGGGATCTCTGTTAATGGACAGGAAGGACAGATGCCTCAAATGGTTCTTGAGCATCCTCTGGTTACTTTTTCATAAGTTTTAGGAGTTTTTAGTGAAGAGGAGTCAGTTATCTTCCATAAAGGATTACAGAGGGATGAGTTATTTTGTCTGTAAAGGGTTACAGAAGTTACAGAGGAATTTTTTTTTTCCCTGTGTTGTCTTGATGACAAAGAGTGGAGATAGACCAGAATGACCTCTGTGGTTGGATTGGTCTGTGAACCTGTTCCTGTGGGTGCAGACATGGGAAGAGCTGAGGGAGAGGCGGGAATAGGGAATATTTCACTGCCAGGGTAGCTCATGTGCACTTGTAAATGGTATATATGATATATATGCACTGCTCTGTACACAGAACTGCTGTGTGCCAGGCTGGGGGAGCAGGGACACCTCCCAAAAGGGGCTGCAGAGACAAAACAGGCAGAGCATGGTCTGACAGACCTCTGCTGAAACCAGAGCTGCTGCCATCTCTGCAGAAATCACCACTTTTGGGAATTCCATCCTGTGTCCCCTTCTGGATCTTTCCATGGCAGCTCCTGTGCCTGGCATCAGCCCCCAGACTTACCCCAGGCAGGTCAGCAGTTCCTAATGCAGAGTTCCTGACTCCAAGGACAAGATTAACTCGTGACTTCCCCCTCCTCCCTCTTTTAATACTATTTGTAATTTTAACTCTGTAATTCTCCTGGTAGAATTTAACTCAGTTTTCCTTGGGCCCTCCCAAAACGTTACAGCAACACTCACATTTGAATTTTCTTTTGCTGTTTTGGTTTTTTTTTTCCTTTGGTGTTTTTTCAGCTAAAATACTTGCACATTTGAAGCAGATTTGATTTTAGTATTTTACCAAAATACCACCCACAAATTACATTGATCAGAAGGCCCTTGAAGGTTTTCTATGAGACCATAGATGACCAAAGTTATTACTGAGCACAGAATGGAAGAACTGAAGACTGATAATAGACTGTGTCCTCTTAGATTTGCAGGCAAAGCATTACAGAAGTTATTAACCCCCCAAAATAATGATGTGAACATATTTTAACATAGACATTGTTCTTAGAGTTGCTTTCATTTTCAGCTTTTTTTGCTTCACATTTTTCTTTATGTTCAAAAAAAAATGCTGTTTTTCACAGTAAAGATTACATAGTGGTCAATTCCTGTAATCACCTCCAAAGAAATGACATTTATTTTTTCAAACTGTATTACCCTCTGCACTGTACTTTTCAGTGCATTTCTGAGTGATCTATGGAAGTTTTCCTGGTGCAGTTTTCCTGTTTCAGTGTACTTTCATATTTCATTATCACCCAGAAGCAGGAGAATGATAGCTTTTAGCATAGCATACCTAGCTTAAACTCAGACATTCATTTCGGTCCTTAGTTTCAACATTTAACTTCCATCTGTTCTTCTCCCTTTTTTTCTTTCATTTCCCTGTTTCCGTTTTTCCTCATGCTATGACATAAAAGTGGGTGCACTGAAAAGACTGCCCTTTTTGAGGAACAGACCGAAGGAAAAAGACAAAATGAAGGCCTTCTACCGTCGCTCCATGTGTAAGACTTTATGACAGTTCAGCTTCTTCTCAATGGCTACACTGGCTTCCGTTACTAATTTTTCACTAACCTCTCCCTGGACTGCGCTCTATTTTTCCTCCTCTTTTGCAATGTGCAAGTCCTGCTACAGTACAAGGAGCTGGAGCTTTTTCTTTTTATTTTTTCCCCCCCTCCCCTTTATTTTTTTTTTTTTTTAATTAAAAAAAAAAACTTTGGCACTGAATACTTTATGTCTGTGCAGCTGTGCACACACACGTAGCCACACGTTGCCACGCACATGCATATAATCTATTCAGTGCCTCGTGACTGCATATATTTGTATACATAGCTGCCTATATACACATGGCCCCATGTGTATATGAATTTACAGTGCACTGTGTTAACGGAAATAGTTTTAAATGACACGTTTCATAAGCCTTTTGTTCAGAAGTCACTGTAATTTATTTTTTTGTTGTTGTTTAAAGCAAGTGTAGGAGATTGTGCAAGGCTCTCTGGTGGTCTGTCACTCTGCGAGTGTTCATCAGTTCTCGTTGCCAGAATGCTGCATTGATTTCTTTTGTTTCGTTTTGTTTTCTAATGAGGGGTGGACAGTTTTCTCGAGTTTGGGGAAGTAAAGGTGAATATCATCAGATGTGGTATTTTTCAGATCCTCTCTCTGTTGCTCTGTAAACCCCAGTGTGCCTGCAGTAACCTGCACTGTACAAGGATCCCGTGTCGGCGCCGGCACTCCGTTGTATGAGCACCCGTGCCCGTTTTGTCCCCGCTCATCCCATTTTCTCACGGCAAGCAGCTGGCAGAGCCTCTAACAGCACCTGGCGCATGGCGACCCCTGACAGTCCCGTTTTGAGCACCTCCCTGGGCTCAGGAGCCCGCATCCCCTCCCTCCCTCCCGCCGAGCCTGTTGCATGCGGTACCCGGGGTGTGGTTTGCTCCTGCCGGCTGCTGCGGGCGCTTTAATGCTTAGAAAACTGTCCGACCTTTGCAATGCAAATTAACAACCCGAGCAGGTACATTGCCCACGCTGATCATTTGCTTTCATTTGCATCCCAGCCATGAATGACCTGGTGCAGTCCATGGTCCTGGCAGGAGGACAATGGACAGGTAGTTCTGAGCATCTGGAGGGTCCTGATGATATATCCACGGGTAAAAGGAGGAAGGAATTGGGAGCTATGGCCTTCTCTACTACAGCTATCAACTTTGCCACTGTCAACTCCTCCACAGGCTTCAGATCCAAGCAGTTGCTAAATAATAAAGGTATAGGTAGAAGCTTTTTGCACCCTGATGTAACTGTGTAAATATTGGTTTGACTTAATGTTTTCAGTTTTTCAATCTTAATGATTGAGTTGCAGTGCTAAGATAATGAACCGGTTGAATAACTGCAGTTGTAAAATGTTTCAAGGTTTTTCCTACAGAATGTTTCCTAAGTAAAAATGGATTGCTTTGAAAAATATTTTCATTTTTACCGTTTTACCAATGATAAGTATTTTAATAGTCTTTCCACTTTATTTTATTTTACATCTTCCTTTATGTCTCTGTGTGTAGATACTACATCCTTTGAAGATGTAAGTCCACAAGGTATTAGTGATGATTCTAGTACAGGATCAAGAGTTCATGGTAAGATTTGAGCTTTCATTAAATGAATTAAGCATATATGATGTGAATGTGTTAATGAATTTGTAACAATACAGTGAATGGCATCATTGCAATGAGCATGCTCTCTCTGATTTTCATATCTCTCTAATGTATCATTTCTTCAGATTCTCCTTTCTCTCTTAACTACTACATCAGACAGATGTTCTGTATCTCTGGTAGAAAGTATTTGTGAAGTGCATCTGAACAGGATCCAAACATTTTCCCTTTTAGTGGGAAAATGTTTTCACTTCCATTTGGAGCTGATAGTAAATAAAGGAAGTTAGCATTTCAGTCTTAAAAAATCAAGTCCAAATCTGGCCTGAGTTTTCAATGTTTATTGTTCAGTGAACCCCAAATTTGCCGTGTGCTGTAGTTTATAAAATCATTACGTGTTCCTTCAAGCAAAGCTTTGAAGTGAAAAATAGGCTATTAATAGAAGTGGAGTTTTAACTGTACTATAAACATTTACAATGAGTACAGGCAGCAGACGTTTCTGAGGCTACTAACAGTGCATTTCCCTTGTATTGGCTTAGGAGTACAGGACTTTATCTGTGCAGATGCTCTTGCTCCTCCTGTCCGTGGCATTCCAGCCCTGTGCAGGGTTCCTTGTCAGATCTGTTGTAAGTGACCTGAGCACAGCAGCCCCTGCATGCCCCTGTCTGAGCCCTGCTTCCCCACTGAGCACTCAGTTTCAATTCTAAACTAGATTCTTTCTCTTTTCCTCTCCTCTGTACCTCGCTATTCCTGTAGTGCCCTTTTCCAAAGTGTCCTCTTGGACCGCCTGGAAATTCCTTCGCTTTCTGATCTGTAAGAAACCACTTTGTTCCCATGGGCATGTTCAGCCTGGGAGGTCATGCATGATCCTCTGAGCATTCTGGCAGCAGAATGTGAAGGTGCAGTGTCCTCTGCTAAAATGTTGTTCATCATGGTGTCTCCTAATTTTCCATTCAGCTTCCAGACCAGCCAGCCTTGATAGTGGCAGGACATCCACTAGCAATAGCAATAACAATGCTTCACTCCATGAAGTCAAAGGTATGCTGGGGGTGAATTCACATCCGTGCTTCATTTCCATTCTTTTCTCTGTAAGATCATCTGTAGAGGTTCAGAGAACCCCCACAACCAAAAACCTCCCACTGCACAGCACAGCCTGTGCTTCCTTGAATGTTTCACAGCCTTCATTCCCCAGATTAGAAGCACAGCTATTTTATGGTTTTAGTCAATATTACAAAGGTGGTGTTAGTTTTGAAGTTACCAACTATTTTAAATCAAACCTAACCTGGATAACATTGTTGTCATAAGAAAAATAAGAATTCCCCCCCAAATTACTTTAAAAGCTTTTTAAGCTGAGAAGTTGCTCCTTTTTTTTTTCTCCAAGCATCCTCCTGCACTGCACTGCTGCTGTGAGCTGTGTGCTGTACAACTGCACCAAATGGCACATGTGATTCATGCTAGAAGCCTTTATATTTTGGTTTTAATAGATTATTAACATCCCTTGATTTATCAGTATTCTCTAAATTTCATGTGTTAAGAACCCTGATGTATTTTTGTATCTCATGGCTTTTTTAGCTGGAGACTGTTGTACAGACTAGACTAGAGCACTGCCAGCTCAAGACTTCATTTAATATCCATGGCTTGCATCTCTTAAATGGTGTCTGTTTGTCTGGAAATTTAAGAATAAATGCTAGCTGAATATTTCTAGTAGTTTATTTTATATCTGTTTGATTGCTCCCTTCTGTAAAAGATCCTTTGAGGTCCTCCTTGCCCCAGTGACTGTACAGGATTAGGCATTTCCACCATAAACAATTTACCTTGGTTCAAACTTAATTTCATTTCTTAGGAGTGACATTAAGCTGGAAATACTTGATTATCTGTCAGTATTTTTTAAGCAATTCATACTTCCTGACAAATAAAATGAACTGGTGGTGTGGAATTTATTTTGCATCTAGCACCATGTGCTTCCTCCAGGTCTCAGTTGTAACAAACTAGGAGTAACAGCAGGAATTTTTGGAGAAGCAGCATTCCTGAGTAGTTCTTGTTGGAGAAAACATTTTCTTTCCACTCAATCCTTTGTATTTCCTTTAATATTTAATTACCCTGTGTCTCTCAGTGATGCTGAATAAGAGTGGACCTGTCTCTTTAACCTCTTGGAATATATTATTATGTAGGTGGAGGCCCAGATTATAAGTGAAAGGTAGTTTTTATTTAAAAAAAAAAATCATGCCATGTCTGAAGAGCTGCAGAAGGTAAGTCAGGGCAGTGTAATTTTACAGAGTAAAAAATAACAACTGGGCTTTTTTTTTAGTCTTTTCAATAGAATGAATGCTAAGTGTATCTGGTAACATTCCAGGTTCCAGTGGGGTTATACAGGTTTGCAGCTTTTTGGTGTGTTTCTAATGGAAATGCTTACTGCCTTCCCCCAAAGCAGGTGCAGTGAACAGCCAGAGCAGGCCCCAGAGCCACAGCAGTGGGGAGTTCAGCCTGCTCCACGAGCACGAGGCCTGGTCCAGCAGCAGCAGCAGCCCCATCCAGTACCTGAAGGGCCACACCAGGTCCAGCCCCGTGCTCCAGCACAGGACGCCCGAGGCGCCCGAGAGTCGCGGCAAAGCCACCAAAACGGGCTCCCCTGGCAGTGAGGTGGTCACCCTGCAGCAGTTCCTGGAAGAAAGCAACAAGAGGAACTCCAGTGAGGTCAGTGGAAGAGTGTTTAACCACGCAGTGCCCCATCTGTGGGCTCAGAATTAATGCAAGGCACAGTGAGTAGAATTCCTTAAAGATTTCTTGGAGCTGTCGGTCACGCCTGCACTGAGAGGTCACAGGCACTGTCTCCTGATGCACTGTCTGGTTTCTCCAGCAGGAAATCTGTGGAGTTTTGCAGTTTGACCCTCTGTGGTCCCTGGGTTGGGTAGGAAGGTCAGCCTGTACTGACAAAGGTGTCCAGTGCGTGAGACACCAGAGCTCAGAGTGGGTTCACTCTTCTTCCAGTCCAGCAGCAGCTGCTGTCACATCTGTCCTGTATCAACCACAAGGAGGATGTTTGACTTCACTCCCTGAGGAGACTCCTGTCTGCTTCAGTATCATCTTCTTAACAGTACTGGGAAACAAAAAGTGACCTTGGAGCTTATTGAAATCTGAGAGGAGAAAGATGAAGGGAATGTTTCTGTGAATCAGTGTCAGTTTCTAAGAAGCCCCAGATCACCTCATCTCTGCTGGAAATCCAGGTTGTGCATCCCTGGTTCTTGAGCAGATCTGCCCAAAGTCCTGTAGGATATCATGCTGTAGGATAAAGCTAGCCAGTCACTGTGACTGGGGCCTCTCAGGAGTGGGGATCCAGGGTTGTCTGGGGCAGGTGACACAGATCTGGAGAAAATTTTGTGTTTTTTGGTTAGATACTTAACATGGTTCTCACTTGTGGTCTCCCTGAGAAGGATTTTTGGAGTTTAAGCACTAGACAATAGTCTTCTGGCAATAAGAAATAAAAAACCCCACCTAAGTCATCAAGCCAGGTCCACTGCTGTTCCCAAATTCCAGAGTCCCTTTTATAGCCTCACAGACACGTTCTGGGGGGAAGGGTATTCAAGCTTTCCAGTCTTCTGCCAGAGCATTTCCCTAATGCCTTTAGCTTAATTCTTCCCCAGTGGTCTGTGGTACGATTTTGAAAACAACTGCTGTCTTTCTTCACTGAGTCTGAATATTACTCACCTAAACTCCTAAGAAAAGGTAACAATTGCAATTTAGAAACGTCTGTTTTCTGTTTTTACAGATGAAGTCTGCAAGTGAAGAGAACCTTTTAGATGAAGTGATGAGGAGCTTGTCTGAGTCTGCGGAGCTGGCAGGGAGGGAAAAGCTGCGAAAGCAGCCGGCAGCTGGCTGTGGGATCGTGAGATCTCTGAGTGTCAGAAACACAGGGGATTTCTCAGATGGACGATCCCTCAAACCGGAGCAGCTGGTGAGGCCCAGCCTCCGGAAGGCTGAAGATGTCTACTTCAGCAGCTCTCCAATCAAATTCACCCCCGGCGCCCAGGGGAAGGCCCGGTCCGTGAAAGAAAAGATCCAAGCGACTGTGACCCAGCGACAATCCAGGGACTGCAACCCCTATGCCACCTTACCTCGTGCCAGCAGCGTGATTTCCACGGCAGAAGGAACCACCCGAAGGACGAGCATCCATGATTTTTTGTCTAAGGACAGTAGGCCGCCCGTGCCCGTGGATGCAGCCCCGGCTGACAGGAGCGCTCCGCCCAGCTCCAGTGAGTACTCGGCACTGCGGGTGTCCTCTCCTTGTGTTCACTGTGTGCCTGCCAGGGGGGAGCGTGGCCCGCAGGGCGAGGCAGCTCCCACGCTCGCTCCACGCCATGTAGGAGGTAACTCCGAGCTTGCCAAGCCTTCCAGGATGGAAAGGCCGGGTTGTCGTGAGAGGACTTTGCCAAGCGCGGGTGTGTTCTGGGATAAAGCCAGCGGATCTGGGAGTGGCGGTGCAGGGTCCTTCGCTGCGCCCCAGCCCTTCTTATCCCTCAACACCGAGTTAGTCAGCAATATCAGTGGATTGCCCCCAAGATCCTCCTCCAAAGCAGCTGACCAGGCAAACGTGTCGGCCTTTAGGTCAGTGCTGAGGAGCCAGGAGCAGCCTTGTGCTGCTCCAAAGGCTCAGGGTGACGCTCGGGCAGCTCTGACCGGGGACCCTGTCCCGGCCCCCGGCCCCGGCGAGGCCCAGTCCCCGCTGCTGGTCTCGGAAGATAACCAGACCCTGTGGTATGAGTATGGCTGTGTATGAAAGAAAGCTGTATTATTAAATATTTATGTCTAACATGCCATAAAGGTGTTCTCCATGTCCACTGGATGACAGAGGAAACTTCCCACCAATGAAGGAATCATTGCTGGTTTATCCGTGGGGTGGTTGTTCCCCGCGGACGGCGGCTGTGGACTGTGGCATGTTTGAATGTGGAATTGTAACCCCACCAAAGTCTGCATGAAACATTAATTGCACTGTGTATATTTTGCATGCCTTTATAATACAAGCTCTATTTTTATTTGTCACGCATTGCAAATATTTTGGTGTTTTCCTGTTGGTTACTGCTGCATGTTAAAGCAAGAGCATGCCCGGAACGGCGTAGGGAGCAGCATTCCTGGGACAAGGACAGCACTGGCAGTGCAGCTCAAGCTCTCAGGGCTATCAGTAATACACTGAATATCTACCTGGAGGGAAAAAAACCTTTTTTTCCCTCTTCTTTCAAAAATGAGGTACTAATGGTAAGAAGCACTTGGAGATAACTCAGTGTCTTCTTACCCTTTTCATTTATGCTGTGTCATGGCATAAATGCACAAGGAACAAGTGCCCAAAGTAATCCAAATAATTCAGTGCCTCTTAGTTTGCACAGTAAATATTAATTACTGTCGATACTGAATAATAAACACACAGACCATTCATAATCCCAAACAGAAATGATAATTCTTACAAAGAGGTGATAAATAGTTGCATGATACCCAGCACTTGTCATGAAAAAATGACCTTTTCCACCTTTTCCCTTTGGTCTGCTTTGTCTTTCCAGTGGTGGATACAAGTGTGGTGAAGTGTTTGGTTTTATCAGGGGTCAAATAACAGGCTCCTTGTGATGCATAGGAATAAAAAACTGTCTTGAGTATGGTGGAAATTCATTTTTTCTTGTCAATGGAAGTACCACTGATGTAATAAGAAACAAATGGTGTAAAAAAATAACAGAAAATGTTAAAGTAATGCAGTTAAATAAAAGAAAAAATAAAGTCGCTTGCAAGGTTATGGGAGGATATGAATACTTCAGCAAATAACTCCTTAAATTCCAGATGAGCAGCTAAAGAGAAATGTTGGAAAGTAATTAGTTAATGTGCCACTGTCTCTGCACATGCTTGAAACTTCTCAATGGTAAATTCAAAGAGAGTTTAAAATTGTATCAGATTTAAGCTATAATTACACTAGGCTTTGAACCATGAGCACTTCTTTGCAAGAGGACATTGTTATGGCAGTTGTGGGAGCTAAAATACATTATAAAAAATTTGAATGACAGTATAGCTAGAGGAAAAATAATTAAAATTGAAAAAATATATATATTGAAAAACGAGTGTCACATTCCATTTTGTACAAATGCATTTATTCTGCCAACAGTTTTGTGGCAGTCACAGAACCACTGTGTGGGCTGAACTTTTAATTCCTCAGTGCTTTATTAGTGAGGGGCAGTGAATCCATAACTCCCCAAGGAAAAGCAGCAGCTGTCCCATGTGGGATTCTGGATGGGCTCTGTTTTATATGGGATGAGAAGCCCTGCAGTTCAGGAGCAAGAGGAGGATATTGAATGTCTGTGGAGAGTAAAATGACTGATGGAGGGTGTGACACAGTCCTTCCCTCAGGTCTGTACCACTTATTATTATTGGGCTGACAAATCCTTTACTTCTCCCAGGACTAGGCACTGTCAGTTATTGCTGTGTTCCCTCTGAGCTATCTCAGCAGCAAAAGAATGAGAAATCTGAGCTATATAATCTCAATTTCACACGTTTACTCTCAGAGAGCAAGAGCAGTGTTCTGGTCTTGGGTTATGCATTTGACTTCTCTCCAGCTCATCTGCAGTTGTGTTGGGATTAGGTTGGAGGTGAAGAGCACCAGCATCCCAAGCAATGTGTGCACAAGGCAGAATTACAATCCTAGAGAGCCCTTAATACAAACTCATCCTGTGCTTCCAGGGTCTGGCTCTTCTTACCTGTGCCCTGCAGAGCCACTGGTCAGAACAAGGTGTGCAGCTGCTTTAATCAGCTCTGGCTGCAGAGGCCTTGAGTGTGGTGTTGCCTCCTCCTCTTGCTTAGGTTCTTAGACAGTCACACCTACAAACTTCCAGTATTGTCCTCAGCTTCCCTCTTAAACCCCAAGGGCTTTGGAATTGCCAAGCATGAGTGTCCTGGAGCACCAGTGTCTCCAGTCTGCTGCAGGTGGAGACTGAGCTCTCTGCACTGGTTTATAAATTGGCAAGGAATTGCATTTCAGTTCTGAGGAGAATCACTTGTTTTGTTTCACTGAGTTCAGCAGCAGCAGAATATTCTGCAAGAGAGAGTTTAATGGCTCTGAATAATGTCTTATCAACATTTGTTTGTTACATATGAAAAAAAAGAACATGTTGTCATGAACAGAAGGATTTTTTTGTCCTTCACTTTTTGGATGTTCGTGGATGTCTGTCTATGTTCAAGTAGTGGAAGGTTCCATGGAGTTCATTCCATCCCCAATCCCTGCTGCTCCTCAGCCACATGTGCAGGGCAGGATGGAACCCTTGCTCATTCCTTGGTTCCTGCTGCCTTGGGCAGTGCTAAGTTAGGACTTTGCATGATACTGATAAACACTAAATATGTGGCTGCTGCCCAGAAAGGTTTTGTTTTTCAGGCTCAGCTGTTTGCTCACAGTTGAGGTTTGCCTGGCTCAGGGTTTGCCTGGCTCAGGGTTTGCTTGATGCTTTGCTTTCAGTGACTGGTGAATTCAGATGCTGCATTTTGCATGTTCAGGCTGTTGCATGCAAAGACAGTTTTGTGCTTTGTGGAGCTGAATGTGAACGTTCCTGTCGTCGTGCAGCAGGTCAAAACACAGTGAAAGAAGTTCTCTGCTAGGGCCAGTCAGCTGTGATTGCACCTCAGTATTGCTTTTTATTTCCATTCATGCAGAAATGTAGGGTTGGTGTAGCTAAAGGTGACAAGTGGCTTTAGGAATAACACCTGGCTGTTGTAAATGCTGAGATGAATGTCAGTGAGTGTAGATGAGCAGGCACTTGCAGTGTATTTCTTCTGTCCCTCTCCTCTGTCCTTTCCTCCTAAAAACAACCAGAAAGTGTTTATGTATCCTTTTGCTCTCCTAATGAGTAGAATGTGTTTTAATGCATGAGGGGTTTTTTTCATGTCCTGATAAACACAATGAATAACCTGAAATGCTTTTCTCTGCAGATGTGGAAGCTATCCCAGAAAGCAGAAATTCAAAAAGCAGGTCTAGGGAGCAACAAAGCTCCTAATTCTATTACCCACTACCTGAGCTGTGGGCCAAGTGGTGAGTTTCCTGCCCAGCCTGTAAATGAGATGAATTTCATTTACAACAAACTAACAGCATTCCATCTCAGCCCCAGAGCACATTGCATTAACCAGATGTAAATCCTGCTTGCTTCCCTGGCTTCTCTCGCGCTCACTCCTTAGCCCAAGGCCGGTGGCTCTCCAGAGCTTCTTCCAGAGGCAGGGAACCTCACCCTGCTCAGCCTTTTGCCTGTAAAAATGACATTTATTTTTATTTTTCCAATCTCCTGAAGAAGAAAGTTCAAAGAAATCCCATTAAGAAATAATACTGCAGTCAGTTTTTTAGACAGGGACAGGTAAATCTGAAAGAACAGTTGAACAAAACTCCGAGTATTCAGTACCCCACGGAATCTGTCTTTTTATAAAGCTTGGTTTTGGTGTTCTGTCCTCTTCTCCACCTCCCTGAGCCCCTTTGGTGCATGCTGTTAGTGCTGTTAGTTACTGAACTCTGTGTGTTGTGCCTCTACACTTGAAGCTTTTTCTTACACTCTTTTCTCTTTCTGCCTTTTGACTGAACACAGAGAGAAAAGTGTCCTTCAGTATCTCAGTGTGAAGCCTTTATATCTGAAGTAACAAGACAGCGACTGTAGGAATCATTAATAAAAATTAAGGGAATTTTTTACATTCTTCGTGACTAGAGCAGGCAAGAAATAAAAACCTACCTACCTACCTTCCTTCCTTGAATCAAGGAGCTCTACTGGAGTCTACTGCCGAAAATGTGTAGATGGTCTTAGGAATTATTGCACATTGCACTGTTAAGATCTACTGAATAAAGGACAGTTCTCATCTCCCTAAGAACCAAGGATTTTAAGGTCTCAAGAATTACTCCAGGGGAAAAACAAAACAAAACAAAACTTCTTTCATCTTCTGTTTTTGAAATTAGCCACTGATTTGCTTAAGCTTCTGCTAATAATTAGCCAAAAAACCCCCAAAACTAGCAGTTTCTATTTACGTCTGTAAATCTAAAGGAAACGCTGTAGAATTTTGTTGAAATGGACTGTATATACAGATACAAAAACCTCACAGCTACTGGCACTTCACTGCCTTATTTGGTTAGCATAATCTGCATGAAATTGCTCTTAAGAAAGTTTATGCTGATTTTTGTTGCATACTGCAAGAGAAAAATTTGTTTACATCCGTGGAAAAGCTTGGTAACTAACAGAAGTGGGAGTCATGGGATAATGGTATTATAGAGACATTGTTTGTCCTTTGTGTTTTTCACATTCCCGAGTTACTCTGCATATATATGTTCAGATGTTTCTGACAGGAAATTGTCGGGTATGGTTTTTCTATAACTTTTATTTTAATATAAGGCTGTTTTCCACAAATGCCATTTCCAGGAAAGACTGTCTTATGATGTTTGTGTATTGACTAATTTTTTTTTTTTTTTTTTTTTTACTGTTTGTCTTTTGACATGAGCTGATTGTGGCTTAGGAGGTTTCTTGATGGCAAAAAGAAATGTAAATAATATCACATGCATTTTACAATCAGTTCCCTCTAAAGTTATCTTTTACTAGATACATTTTGTTCATTATTGATTTATATTAAAGTCAACAAACATTATTGGTACATTTGGTGGTCGCATATATTTGTCTGGAAAGATTTGCAGCGAGCTCAGAGAAAGTTGATGGGAACTGAGACCCAAAACGAGTTGTTCTATTTTATTAAAGCCAGTAAGCACATTCCTGTTCCTCATGTAAAGGGCTGAGTTCCCTGTGTCACCTCCGAGTGTCCAGCAGGCATAATGTCACCTGCAGCTTCCTCAGAAGGTGAGCTCCACTGCTGAAGGCAGTTCAACAGATTCAAAAGCTTGAAATCTTCTCAAAAAGGGGAAAAAAGAGGCATGGGCAATAAGCTTTAGAAGGGGAGATTTTCTGTTTGTTTTCTTGAAAATTAGTTTCTTCTGAAATTTTCTTTGTGGTAAAATGGGCTAAAAGATCTTTGGGCATAACGGGTATGACAGAAAATTCAAAGGCCATAAAGATCAGGAAAATCTCTTCATTCTGAATGACAGTGGGCTCATTTCAGGGCCTGGGTTCTCCTCACTCTCTGCTGACAGAGGACTGGTACAGCTCAAACCCCCCCAGCCCAGAACCATTTGTCAAGTTACTGTTACAGACCCAGGAGAGTGAAACTGCAGTGCCAAATGCTGCCAGGATCCCAGCTGAGTGGCTGTGTCTGGGGACTCTCACTGTCACTGCCATGACTCTGGCACACACTCCTGTGTGTGGAGCACTGCTGGGCACAGGGAAGTGCCCTCAGCACAGCTGGATGTGTCCTTTCCATCACGCAGGGATCCCCTCCCACTCCACTGACCAGCTCAGCTCTCTCAGCTGCCTGCTTTGCTTTGCAGAGAAGTTCCCTGGCACTCGAGCAGTCAGGTGGCTCTCTGTGCTCTGCCAATTCCCCTTTCCTTCTTTCTTTCTTAACCTTCCCAGTCTGTGCCCTTAAAGGGAAATAAAAAACCAAATTTAACCTGGGAGCAGCTTCTCAGTTCCTGCTGCTCCCAATGCCAGGGATGCACATGGCAGCTTTGTACCCCAGGGATCCCAACCCCAGCACTGCCAGTTCCAGGTTACAGAGGAGGTTCTCATGCCATACAATGTGTATGTTCTATTTACTTTTCTGATAGTCTCTGAAGATTTAGTAACATTCCCAGCACCTATTATTATTATCATAATTTCTAAATTTTGTCCAGGACATGATGCAGCCTAACAAAGGGAGCTCATGTGTGATTTTTTTAGGGGTAGCTGATGATGTATTTGTAAATAATGCTTTGATATTAATAAAACTGCCTTAAAGGAATGTACCAAGGTGTGAACCAGAACTTAAAAAGCTCTTATTTAAAACTGTAATTTCCTTTACATATTGATTTTTTTAATGTTTGCCATTGTATACATTTATTAATGATGTTATTAAAATGCCAAACCAAATAATTTTTATTCTTATTTTGTGTGTGTATATTTATACACACTTTTTTCTGGAAACTGATGTTACTGGAAGGGTATTGGTGTTGTGGTGATGTGTGCAGTGAGTATTTCTTCTGGAAGGAAACTGATAAAACTGTAGCAGAATTTTTCTGGGCCATGTGTAGTTTGTTCTGTGTGATTTGTGTAGAGCTGGGTAGCTTTTAACTGTACACTATTTTGATACTATTATTTAAAAAATATATATACACTGATTTCATAAGTAAATACGAAAAGAAATCATTCTAGATTTGCCAGGTGTAGTATTTGAAGCCTGGTAGTTATTTTTGCTGAGATGAGTCTCAGGATCCCTTCTGAGGATGAAGTTAAGTAACACTTTAGGCAGTGCAGATTCCAGGATTGTGCACATCCTTCAAACAATTTGTCACATTTAAAACATTCCAGATTTTAAAACTTTGCCAAATCTAATAGTTTTGGTTTTTTTTAATGATAAGGGATTTCAGGGTACCACAATAAAAAAAAACATTAGGGGTAGGGAGAGTGAATGGCAAAGAGAGAGCAGGGTAAATACTACTTTTAAAGACACATCCTAATGTATCAATGTGGAGCTAATTTAGTGTGCATCTGTCCATCCAGAGCTCATTCATCTACCCAGTATTCCTAAACACCAGATGTTCCCTTCAGTCTATAAAATCTCATGTATCTGGACATCTCTCTAGTACTCTTCCTACAGCTGCAGCATTTTTTGGTCACTTCTTTCCCACTGGACATGGCTCCCAGCATAGATGGGGTCAGTTTGTGTCTGTCAGAGCTGGAGAACCAGAACTGCTGGATGGTGAAAGGTTCTGTCACTCAGAGCTCCAAGAACAGGTACCAGATACTTCCAGATGAAGGAAACGTGGTAAGGCTGTGAGTGAAGGAACTTGCCTTACTGTAGATGATGATTTTTCCTACTCAGTTAATAGTAATTGTTCATTCACCCAAGATCACAAATGCTTTTACAAGTTTTTAATTTGTGCTCCTGTAGTTTTGGTTTCAGTTCATCCCAGCCTGTGCTGATGCTCTTGCCCTGGAGGCATTGTTTGTACTGACATTTTCCTTGGGCTGCATCCAAAAACCTTTACCCCCAGCACCCTCACATTCCATCCCTCACTCACTGCTCCCCTGCCTTTGGGCTTTGGGGGGGTGCTCATTGCCATGGGATGTTTACTGGATTTGAGGAAGTTTCTGCTGCTTCTGTCTTCAGCACACCATGATTGAAAAATGACAATCAAATGCATTTCCTGTAGTGTAGGTGAGTTGTTTTTTTAGGTAAAAAGAATAAAGTAGTAAGATATAAATGGGTGCAGGGACAGTCACTCTGTCCTGGGGGTATTGAAAGGTGTCCTGCAACTTGGAATTTGTTCTTTCCTAGTGATGTCAAGTTTAAACCTTCAAGGCCAGTCCCATGCCTGGGAAATTCTAGTTTTATCCACTTACTGATAAAGACTGTAGTAGTATTTTAATAATGCCTTTTCTACTTACTAGCTACTTAGTGGTAGATTGCAAAATGTCTTTTTAAGAACACTGTTAACCTAATAACTGAAAGGCAGTATTTTTTCTCACCAGATTATACACTACAAACTTACATAACTGAAACAAATGAAAAAGGAGTAAGCCATTT
Source organism: Serinus canaria (assembly GCF_022539315.1). Classification (NCBI taxonomy): domain Eukaryota; kingdom Metazoa; phylum Chordata; class Aves; order Passeriformes; family Fringillidae; genus Serinus; species Serinus canaria. The sequence continues at coordinate 4,136,481 of NC_066316.1, forward strand.
TTTTCAAGTTTTATTTGTAATGAGATTTTTCACCAGTTTTGCTCTACAAAAATCTATGAGTAGTAGAAGAAAAATGAACTTCCTCTATTTAATGTCTTCATCAAAGTCTACGATGATGGGGTCATGGCCTGTTGATCTCACAAACTTCAGGAAGTCATCGGGGCTTAAGCCCATGGTTGCAGAATTTGTCATTGGATGAAAATACACCTTTTCATGGCCCCCTTGGAGCAGGGCAGCGTCCAGCACCAGCCTCACATCTCCCTGGTCACAGAAGAGGGCGAGCGGCGTGGCACAGCCCTGACCCACTCGGAGCTTTTCCAGCATGGCATTCTCATCGGCAAATCTTAGGTTTCCACTTCCAACACCCAGTTTTTTACCAAGTTCGTTCAAATTGACCTGCCTGTTGTGCAGGACAGTCACCAGCCAGAACCCTTTCTTCTTTTTGTCTTTAAGAAACAGGTTTTTACTGTGACCTCCTTTCATGTGTTGGACGTGGGGCATCATTTCTTCAACAGTGAACACCTGGAAAACAGCAGCAGTGCCGTGTCAGACTCTATATGCCATTAGACTCCCGGTCGTGTGCTGGCAGGTATCTTTTGTTAAGTATTTAGAAAATGCTGAATGTTCTACTCGGCCTAAAAGCTGTACCCTTTTATGAAGGAATTTTAACAGAACATGAATAAAATGTGACGAACTGCTCCGGCACACTTTCAGAATCGTTTCTGTCCCGTGTGTACAGCAATGTCTCGCATTAAAGGCAGCGCCGGGAGCGCTCCGGTTTGCGGCTCCACACGCTTGGAATGACGTGGCTTGTAACTGGGAGCGAGCGAACAGAAGTTTGGAAAGCATCTTGGATGCCGCCGACTTCAAGAAAAAGAAGTGGGCGAGCCGCTTCTCAGACTACGGGGGAAAGGGGGTGGATCTGGAGGCAGAGTCAAAGCGACCAAAAAGCGCCACCAAACATCCTGCCAGGCCCTGCGAGACCTTCCTCACTGATCCTTCTGCTAAAACCGCGGGGGCAGGACCTCATCCCGCCCTGATCCCGCCGTGCCCCGCTGGCAGGGCGGGGGTTTATTGCAGGGTTTTAAGGAGGCTTCGTACCTGGGGGTGCTCGGCGGTGACGGTGGCGATGCCCAGGTCCCGCAGCCGCCGCTCCAGCGCCTCCCGCAGCTCGGCCGCCATCGCTCCCCGCTCCGCCCCGCTCCGCCCCCGGGCAGCGCCCTGCCCAAAGAACGGGCAAATCCATCAAAATTGCGCTCGTTTTTGCTGAGGGGCACCCCCCTGCGGATCGGGCCGTGCATATAATATGTCCCCGTCCCACCTGAGCCTCCCCTCCCGCACAGTTCAATTACACTTCGTGTTCCTTAATGCCATTTCCTTCCCAACTAGCGACACATCCAACTTCGGCACACATTCCCTGGGAACTGTATTTGGGTTAAATGTTGATTTCAAGCAGATATTTGTCTCCGTTTAACCTATTAATCCTTTGTACACGTTCTTACTCTAATTTAAGGTTCTGGTGTGCTCCTTACACACAGTTTTGCTGAAAACGCTGCTAGATAAGAAAGTTACGAAAAAATCAAAGCTAAAAAGAAAATCAAAATGCATGATACACCCTGTAAACAAAAACTGCATCATTTGTATTTTTTAAAATCAACCAATAATAATAATGAATTGCAACTAAGGGACAAAGCCAAACATTAATGGCCACACAGTTGGAAGATATTTCTACAACCCAAACCATCACCCCGACCTATGACATCAATAATTATTTGTTTCCAGTTGGCCCTTCAGAAAAACGGGCAGAAGAGACATGTGGATAAAATATGACCCCACGCTAATTCCCAGAGCACACAGCAGCACAGGAAGATTTCCAGGCACCATCCAGTGGAAGATCAGCTCAAAAAGCAGATTTGCAGTAAACTCTGATGAGTTTCACACGCTAAATCCATCTTTGCGTTAAAACATTTTTCAGGTCAGTCCCAAGATGTTGCCCTTATAGTGGCCCTTCCTTCCCAGCATGTCTTCTGTGCTAGAACACTGACTTTTAATGTGCTTTGCACAACCTTTGGGATTTAATATTTTACTTTTTTCTACTGTGATCTATTTTTGAGATTATTTTACCCGTGGAGAAGCACTCAAGGGCCCTGTGCATTCCAAGGTCTCAATACCTTCAAAATGCAGAATGGTTTTATTTTCAACATTCAGCATCATAAATGAGCAAATACTTGTAGGAAAGATACTGAGAGCAGCAAAGCACATAGTTACAGCTCTTGCAAACGTGTGTGAACTATCACAGGTCCCACATTAAGGGCAAAGAGCGTGAAATACACAGCTCAGACATGTAAAGGAAATTATGGTCATTATTTGTCAAATGGATCGCCACAGCATCAGCACTGTGCCGGGCAGGCCCCTGGGATTATCCCTGGGTTTTACAGCCAGCATTAACCAGGTAACATTAAGGATTTTTCACTTGTAGAGCTTCACCTTACATTTTTGTTTTCTCTACTCCATTTAGTGGCGCTATTTTAGACACGCCAAAGTAGAGATGACTTAAAAATCAGGCGCGTTAAAGCTTTAGAATGCATGTGGGTGGGGGAGGGCTTTGCAGAGAGGAAGCTGCTGTCTCCTGGCAGGAAGGAGTAAAACAAATTTAAGTGTGTACATAGATAAATAGATGTTTTAAAAAAATAAATTTCAAAACCCTAGAATGGGCATAATAAACTCAAAAAATCCCTGTCCCCTGACGGGCTCCGTGTCCCGCCTCCGCTGAGGGCATTTCCCGCCTTCCGTGAGGCGAGGCCCCGCCCCACTCCGCGCAGCCCCTGGGGCGCAGCTGCGCCTGCGCGGTTCCCTCGCGTCCCCTCTCAGCGCATGCGCAGGGAGCGGCGCGCCGGGCGTGAGGCACGGAGGGGTCGCGGAGCCCTTTCCCCTCCTTCCCTTCCCTCTTTTCCTCCCTCATCCCTTCCTTCATTCCTCGGGCTGTCAAGGCCGGCACCCGGGGGCTCGGAGAAAGGCGCTGATCCCCCGGGGAGAGCGGGCTGCAGCTGACAGGTATTAACTAGCCAGAGCCATGGGCAGGAGAGCAGCAGGAGCGGGAATGGCGCTCCTCCGGCCCGGGAGCCGGGAAGGGTTTTCCGCAGGCAGAGTCTGGCGTGGGATTCGCTGCTGTGAGCTGGGCCAGTGCCGCCTTGACCTTGTGTTGTTTGTGTGTGTGTATGCGCAGCGTCTTGTGGCAGCTCCGCGGCTCCCTCGCCTTTACCGATTCAGCCCCTCTACGGTTCTCTTTAGGGTTAAAAACCCCACCAAAACACCGGGGTTTGGTAGTTAAGTTTGTCAAGTGCTCGCTTGCTGCAGGAGTCAGGGTGCGAGGGAGGTTTTAAAGGGCCCGCAGCCGTTCGGGAGGAAGCGAGAGCGTTCCCTGCCTTTGGGAGGGTGGCACAAGGACACCTGCGAGTGCGGACATGGAAGGGACAGAGAGTCCAACCCCGAGCAGGACAGAATCACAGAACAGTTTGGGTTGGAAGGGACCTTAAAGACCTGCTGCACCCCCTGCCATGGGCAGCAACACCTTCCAGTATCCCAGGGAGCCCCGTCCAAGCTGGCCTTGGACACTTCCAGGGGTGTGCCAGCCACAGGGGACCCTGTGCCAGTGCAGAATAGGCAGCTCTGGGCAACAGGAGAAACTCAGGGTGTTGTACAGCATAATTGCCAAAACGACTCAAACCAAAGTTAAGATGGTTAAAACAAGATGTGGGATGATCTGACAGAAGCTTTTGCTCATCCAGGACTTAGCCTCACTGGAGGTCTCTGACCACACCTCAGCACTGGTGTCACTGCCGTGCTATGGTCTTTCAGTGGTGCTTTTATCTTTAAATGCTCAGGTAAAGGGCATTTTTCAGGTGTGTTTTGCTGGCTTAGAGAGGTTGGTTAATTCTGTCAGTATAGCATGAGGAGTGCAAATGTGAGGTTTTTGTAGGAGACGTCAAAGAACCTGCAGTGGGGGAATTAATAGTTTTTATAAGAGACCAGATGAAGAAGATGGAGAAAGATGAAAGATCTGTAAGCTCTTAGTAGATCCATGTGTCTGCAATAGAGAAGCGGGAAGAGGTGAAGTGCAGAAGGAAATGGAAAAACTGGAACAGTGCCTAAACAGTTTCATTTTGCCAGTGTTAAAAAGCCTGTTTGGAAACATAACATTTGTGCCTTGTGTTCCTGTACATTTTGTCCTGAGAAGGAGGATCTTTGGGCCTCGAGGCTGACCTCAGTGTGTGCTTTGTGCTTGCAGTGGGGAAATGAACCAAGGGTTGCTGTTGAGGTTTGAAAATCTGGTGCAGCTCCGTGGTGCCTGCCAGCAGCTGCGTGCCCTGTCCTCCAGGAAAGTTTGTGGAGCACGATGGACGCCTGTGGAGTTGTCTGCACATCCCATGGGCTCCCTCCCTCTGCATCCACAGCTCTGGCCAAAACACAGATTAATCAGTGCTGCCTTAGCACAGTGCAGACATCTAGCCACAAAGGAGGTAATTAAGGACATCCAGTAATTCCTGGGTTTGTGTGGGAAGTTCAAGAGCTCAGTTTGAACATTTTAATGAAAAAGGAAAAAAAGCACTTTATTAATGAGTATAGAGAAGTTGTTATAAATCTATAAAACAAAATGTACTTTATGTATCATTTTTTGCCATTCTCTCTCAAATACTGACTTAGACCAGTAGCATCATGAATTTTTGCTGACACTGGAGGAAATTATTACAAACAAAAATGGAAATGGTTTTATTGGCTTTTGTCCTTGTTCTGAAAAATTAAAAATGCAAAAAGATTAAGGGTAGTGTGCTATACATTTGAAATGTTCATTATGATGTGTTAACTCATTTGTTAATTGTAATTAATTGGTGTTATAGTAAAGAAGATGTGTTTACCTCATATGGCTTGAGAACATTGTCTTTTTAATACTGTTTTTGTTATTTCTTAGTTTATATTCCTGTGTATTTGTCTAATTCCATGTAGGAGACAAAAAAGAAGAAAAAGAAGATTCCCCTGACAAAAGGTGAAGTGGAGATAAGGCAGAAGATGACTGTGGAGGAACTGGCACAAGCTATGGGCAAAGACATAGGTGAGAGCCTGCTTTGGGGTCAGAAACAGCAACATTTGTCACAGCCCTTCCACCAGTGGGAAAGGCAAAGGTGTCCTCCATGGCCTGAGTGGTTGTAGATCCATCCCAAAGGAAATGTTAAGAGACACAGTGCAGACTAAAGAGAAAAGAAGTCGGGCCATCCAAAAGACCAGGCCAGACCAGGCCATGTCTGTCTGTCCTCTCCAGCAGAAAGGCCTCAGATCCATGCAGGCTGCTCCTTGTGACTGTGCTTCCCAGGGGCTCAGTTATTCCAGAAGGAAAATGCTGCACCCTGCTCTGTCAGAGCGGGACCCCTGTGAGTTAAGAACTTGAGGCTAAAGAGCTTCAGCCCAAAATCCAGAGTAGGAATAGGAATCTTGGGTTCAGGAGCAATTTGTGTTTCATTAGAACAGCCCTTTGATTCACTGGGAGAGGCATGACTTGTCTGGAATTGCTCCCTGTAACAATTTTTGACTACTGTGATATGTTCTGTGTTTCTAGAACCAAAGAAAGCAGCATGTGATCAGATTTATCAAATTTCTTTCCTCCTTGAATCACTCCTTTGCTCTTTGCCTTAGATGAGCTTCAGTTGTTTTCTCTTTTGGAATTATTGGAAAATTAAGCCATGAATATCTGAGTGGAAAATAAGATTCTAGCAGCCAACAGAGTAGTAATTTTCAGTAAATCTGCAAAAAGTTCTTCTCTGCAAGTATGTAGATTAATGGCAACTTCTAGATAAATCTAACTAAAGGAAAACTGCTTGGTGAATAATACTTAGTAGCACAAAGAAAATAATAGAAAATTCTGATGAAGTGGGTTGGTTTTTTTTGTCCCACATGTTTTTATGGATGTAATTGTAAATGTGTTTATGTTTGCTGCAGATCATATTTATGAAGTGCTGCTGTACACAAATATTAACCTTGATTCAGTAGAACCAGATTCCATCTTGAGTGAAGACCACATCAAGATGATTGTGCAAAAATCAGGAATGAAGTATAAATCAGCAAAACTGAAAGAGGAAAAGGAAAGAAAAAACACAGATGCTGTCAAGAGGCAAGTTGTGAGCTGCTCTTTTTGGCTCTTTTTATTCTATTCCTTTCTGCAGGTGTTTGGGGAGGAGGCAGCCTGGACTGTGTGGCATCGAGTGCTGTGTTGGGTGTGGCCCAGGGAATTTTTTTTGGCTTTACAAGCCCTGTTTTTGCTGCAATTGCAGACCTCCTGCAGACCCAGCAGTACTGACCCCACGGCCCCCAGTTGTCACCATTCTGGGACACGTGGATCATGGCAAGACAACCCTGCTGGACAGCCTGCGGAAAACCCAGGTGGCGGCGATGGAAGCAGGAGGCATCACACAACACATTGGAGCTTTTATTGGTATGATCCAAGTCCACCTGCTCAGGTGTTACACAATTTCCTCTCCATCTCACACAGCAGGCTGACTTGCTGCCAGTTCACTGGGGGAAAAAAGTTGCCACATAAATGGTGAGAAAGGAAACTATAACATAAAATGTCTGTTGCTGATAACTGTCCTGACTATGTACATAGAGCTTTGAAATTAATTGCCTGCACAAGTTGACATTCGACTATTTTGGGTTATGGAAGATCCCAGGACACTTCCTTGTTCCTGAGGATTTAACAGCACCGTTAACAGTCATGCCAACAATTCCTGACTGCCTAAAACATGTCATTATTATTAAAATGCCCTTAAAGGGGTGATGCTTGATCTACAGCACATCAAATAAAGCTGGCTGAAATGCTGATGTTAAGCTGTTGCATTTGCTTACAGTGCACGTGCCTTCTGGGGAAAAGATCACCTTCCTCGACACTCCTGGCCACGCAGCCTTTTCAGCCATGCGGGCGAGGGGCACCAATGTCACCGACATTGTCATTCTGGTGGTGGCAGCAGAGGATGGAGTGATGCAGCAAACCATAGAGTCCATCCAGCACGCCAAAAATGCAGGAGGTACAGAGGGGGGGGCTTTGGGAACCTTGCTTTTACCTCTCAAAAAAGCCTGCTTGGACTGGAATCCACAGAACCTGGAAGTGACTGTCCTAATCCCATTCATCATTCCCTGTGATGTTTGAAAATGTCCTGAATATTGCAGTAATACAAAAAGATCCTAAAATACTAATATTTAGCAAGACAGGGGTTCATTGTTTGGGGTTTTTTTACCTTCTCTACATGGGTAACTCCGGCAGCTTCCTCCTGGTAGCTCAGATCTTGATGGCTGCTCAGGGAAGAGTAAGATGATCTGTTCTAAGTGGCCATAACTTGCTCTAACCTTTTCTAGCAGCTGTGATGGTAGCAGCAGGTTTTGGTTAGGTTGGTGCTGAGTTTATGTGTTCTCTTTTTAGTTCCTCTTATCCTGGCCATTAATAAATGTGACAAACCTGAAGCTGATCCTGAAAGAGTAAAGAAGGAATTGCTGGCTCACGATGTGGTGTGTGAAGAGTTTGGAGGTGATGTTCAGGCTGTAAATATTTCTGCCCTCAAGGTAAGAGAAAAATGATGCTGTTCATGGATGTCTAATATGTGCAGAGAAATGCATTTTTATTTGACAGCTGGAAAATAAAATGGTTCTCTTCCTGGTATTTGATATCTTGCCATGAGCTCAGTGCTACTGGCTCTTGCCAGAATTACTTGAAACACACTGAAATGTATTTTGAGGCTCAAACTTCCAGCAAGCAATCATATCTCATTTTTCTGCTGGTAATTCAGTCCATCAGGTTTGTGTCTGATGTCTGGAAGTCTTTCCTGGGTGTTGAATGTCATCACATTTCAGTGGGAGAATTTGGCACTGGGGGTTAAACTTCTGATCCCACTTTGCTTGGGAGCTTCCTTTATTCTGCGTGTTTTTGTGTGGTTTTATGCAGGGGGAAAACCTGATGGTTTTGGCAGAGGCAACTGTAGCTCTGGCAGAGATGTTGGAACTGAAGGCAGATGCCACGGGGCTGGTGGAGGGGACAATCATTGAGTCTCGGAAAGACAAAGGGAAAGGGTGAGTCAAGTGCCACCTCTGCAGCTTCAGGGAAGCACTTGGTGACAGCACAGACACACTGGGCAGGGACCTGTGCCTCAGTAAGTAGAGGCAGAACACTTCCTTTGCAGTGTTCCTAGTCAGAGCCTTGAAATACTACTCTGCAACACTAGAGGTTAGAAACTGATGGGGCAAAATTCATCACATCCCTGAAATGAAAATCCTGTAACAGGAAATCGTTTCAAATGGTAAAACCTAAGTGGTTTTTAAAATGTCTTTTAAAAAGTAAGAATAATGAAGTTAACAGTCAATACATACAAAGCTCTTGACAAGTTTTATGTAACATGACATTCTACCCTTAAGTATTTTAGTCCATTGGCAGAGTGTGTGAGCAAGGTGTGTTCTGCCCTCTTTAAAAATGAACTGAACTCTACAAGGTTGTTGGGATGTGTTGTTTGGGGTTGGAGGTTTTTTTGGTGGAGGTTCACTTAATGTGTAAAATCATCCTGTTGCTGGGTTCACAAATGTCAGATTTTGGCTTGATCTGCAGAAATGAAGAGTACAGTGCAGATTTTAGGGCTTTTTAACTCACTGAAACATTTGATGAGTGCTCTAGTAAATCATCACAGGAATTTTCTGCCTGTGATGGATCACAAATCCATTCTGGTTGTGTTGTGCCTACACTGGCTGTGAAGACAGGGAGAAACATCACTTGAATTTTGTCTGTTATTTTTCTCCTCTGCTCTTCACCAGTCCACTCACCACAGCCATCATCCAGAGAGGAACTCTGAGGAAAGGCTGTGTTCTGGTTGCAGGGAAGACCTGGGCAAAAGTGCGGTTCCTGTTCGATGAGAATGGCAAAGCTGTGGATGCAGCCTCACCAGGCATCCCCGTGGAAATCATGGGCTGGAAGGAATGCCCTTCAGCAGGAGATGAAATCCTTGAAGTAGAGTCTGAGGTACACAAAGAACTCTTCAGTGAAAAGCTCACACTGCTGCAAGGATGGGAAGGAGCTGAGTAACAAAATAAGTGAGAGCTTTTAATCACCTGGATAATCCCATGAAAGGTCGAGCGTGGGGATTAAGGGACCTGGGCTAGATGATCTGGAAGAGGAATGAGGGTTTGCATTCTGCCTCTTTCTTTTCCACCTTTCCCCTGCTAGACTGTCCTCATCTCCACTGGAACAATCCAGTACTTGAGGAGATCAGTGTTTTAATTTGAGAAAGGCATAATTCTTGCCCGACAAAAAGAAAATGCATAAAATACAGCTTGAAATAGGTGTTGTGAGTGCTGGAAAAACACCACATGAAAGAATGAACAATAATTCTCTTCTGCAATGAAGAGATACTTTAAAAATAGGCCTTGAGTCATGTGGTAGCTCAGGGAAGAAAAGCTCTTGTCTCATTCTCTGCCATCTGTGCAGCAAAACTGTAGTTAAAAGTGAAGGAAAATGAGTGAGCCTGTAGAGAGGATGTGAAAGGATGAAATTGCAGCATTTTGAAGCAGTGCTTTAAAGGTAATGTTTCTGTCTTCCTGCCCAGCAAAGGGCACAGGAAGTTGTGGCTTGGAGAGCCTATGTTGAACAACAGGAGAAGATGAAGAAGGATCTGGAAGTTATTGAAGCAAAGCAAAAGGAACACAGGTTGGAATATGAGAAGCAGCAGCAGAAGCTGGCCCACCTGACCTGGAGACAGAGGAAGGCAGTGCTGTACAAGGCCAGTAAGCACCTGATGTTCTCAAGGCCTAAGGAGAGAACAGAGATGGATGAAAACACACTCTCATTAATAGTTAAAGGTGCTGTCCCTGTCTGTGTGCTGCTCCTTTGGTTCTGTGCTTCTCGAATGCTCTGTCTGAAACAGAGCTCTAAACTAAACACAGCTTCTGTTACCAAAAGTTTGATCAGTTTAAAACTTACTGAACTCCCATAAGAGCAGGGGCATCAGAAAACATCCACTGGTCAGGAGGATGTGCTGCCAGCAGGGCCAACAGGAAAACTTAACATGCTCAATGCACTTACCCAGGGGCTCCTGAGAAAACCCATACATAACCCTATATATGTCAAAAAAGTCCCAAGCTATTAGTGTTTGGCATCAGCAAAATAGAGGAGAATAACAAAATAACAATTGTGTTCAAGTGGGATAGGAGGAACTTGGTTTTACCTCATTTTGTGAGACTCAAGCAGTGACTGTAGTTGAAAACCTGCAAACTTGACCTGACAGTGACAGCAGATGTAGAGCCTCTGGACCTTCCGTATTTATCCAGTTTAGTTTTGGAATTCACAGACTTTTTGGATGTGTTTTGACATATTACTCAAAATATAGTGACAGATGTCAGAAGACTTTCTGTTGCACAGCGTGGTGTTGACATTAGTTGTGATTCTGTGTCTCTGACTAACACAAAGCCAGCAGTACTTTCATTTATCCATGCAGGTGATGTGGATGGATCTGTTGAAGCTATTCTGAACATTCTGGACAGCTATGATTGTGAGGATGAATGCAAACTAGACATTGTCTACTTTGGAATGGGAGATATCAGTGAAAATGATATCAGCCTTGCTGAAGCGTTTAATGGTGGGTGTCTCAAATTCATTTTACAGTTTTCAAATTCTGACTTACTGAAATGCATAGGCCTCAGCCAGGTTTTATTTTCTCAATAATTAGCAGCATCAATAAGATAAATTTTTGTGAATGTTGAAAATGCTTCCTTGAACATCAGACCAGTACAGAAGGGGAGGCTCAAAGTCTCACAGAAATGGAAAGACTCTGGAAAAGCTCTTGCCAGAAGTTCAGTTGTTAAGGTTAAACTCTGGCTCTTCACTCAGGCTGTTTTATGATGCTCACACAGGGCAAAGCTAGAAAAGCAGGTTAGAAAATAATTTTCTCTTTGCTCAGGGAGGCACCTGGATCTAGGACTGAGTCAGTTGTTGCTGTTCATACCCCATAATTCTCATTGCTGCAGAGAGTGAGGTCACTGCACGTGCCACAGGTGGGCAAGAATCAGCTAGAATTCACTTCTGGCTTTATTTGCACAACCTAGTTGGTTTTCCAGCCCAGAAAGATAGATCTGTGTCCTTTACATGAGCTCTGTGTGTTATTTTCTGCTTTGATACCTCTAGTTCTGTCATCAGGGACCTTCTGTGGGCTTTTTGGGGCTATTCATTTTGATAGGTTTGTAGCAGTCCATGAGCCATAGCAGGGGAGGCAAATGGTCTCCCCTTAAAAGAGAAGCAGGAATAAAATGTACCCTGTGCTGCAGAATTTCACTTTCACTGTTCAAAGGCTCATCCCGTGCAGTCATCACTTGACAGTTCTTTCATTTTTCAGGTGTAATATTTGGATTCAGTGTGAAAGCCAATGAAAGTATCAAAAAGCTGGCTGATAAAAAGGGAATAAAAATTAAACTTCACAACATTATCTACAAACTTATAGAAGACTTGAAGGATGAGCTGAACAGCAGGCTGCCCCCAACTGTGGTGGAGACTACAGTGGGTGAGTTTTCATTGATACATTTTTGCCTCAAAACATGGCAAATTCTACACTCCTAGAAAAATACACCCTGCTTCTACCTCGTGCCTTGTTATTCCTGTGGACTTCAACTTTAGTTTTTATTTTAGGGGAAGCTTCAGTTCTTGACACCTTCTCTGTCACAGTAGGAAAAAACAAAATTCCAGTGGCTGGATGCAGAGTGCACAAGGGGCTGCTGGACAGAAAAATGAAGTTTAAGCTAATCCGTAACAGGGATGTTATTTGGAAAGGTGAGTGGAATTGCCACAAAACGTGGATTTGTGCTTAGTATTTTTAGATCTTGCCAGTTCCCTGGGATGTCAGTGCAAAGGATCCTGGTGAAATCCTGAATTCTGTCCAGGATGGAGAGGAATGCCACCACATGCCAGTGGGTTGTTCGCAGACCTTTTCCCAACCACCCATGCTGGCAGGCGAGTAGGAGCATCACAGGCTCTACCTGCCACAAGGACCTGCTGTCTGACTGCCCTTAACATCCCTACATTTTCCTGCTTCCCCTGTGGAGCCACAAAGTGAAACATTAATCCTGCAAGAAGGGCAGACCAAACCACTGCTCTGCTGCTGGTGGCCTCTCTTTCATGCATTTTCTCTTTGTAGGATGTCTGTCATCACTGAAGCACCATAAAGATGATGTCCAGATAATAAAAACAGGAATGGATTGTGGATTGAGTTTGGACAAAAATCTGGAGTTCAGTATTGGAGATGAAATTATCTGTTATGAAGAAAAAGAAGTTCAACAGACAACTTCCTGGGACCCAGGATTTTAAAGACATTTTAACATGTGGACACTAAATGACATAGATTATGATCGTGGCTGGCCTTTAACTCTTAACATTAAATGAACTTTCAGAGATGCACAGCAGCTGTTCTTCACATCAAGCACTTCAGATACATTTTATATCTGAAATGTTCTGCTCTTCTATCATGTCAAGCAACCTGCCCTCACTGGAACATGGGATAAACCACTTGAATAACTGCAAGCACTTCAAGTGTATAAAACCAGCACAGTAAAATATTTTTGATGACTATCTCTTGGTTCCAAATTAGCTGAGCCATCTCCTCCCTCCCCACCCAGTGCTGCTGTGCAGTATTTCAGTGTGTTGACTGCATTTTGTCACCAGGATTCCTGGTCACCCCACTCTAGCACTGACCCACTGAGGACCTCTGAAGTTGCTATTTTTCCACATCAGAACTGTCTCACGTTAAAGAGAACACTTTTAAGGTTAGCTTGAGTGTTGGCTTTCTTCTTTTTACAACTGGTACCCAATATTCTCTAAATCTAAGTGCTGCTTCAGCTTTACACTCAGTATTTCACCCTAGCTGGCTGGCAGCACCCCAGATTTTTCTCACTGATCAGCAGAGAGGAAACGCAGCGCCACAGAAAGAAATCCCTCAGCCGTACAGAAGTTCAGATTTTTATTGTCTGGTACATTTACTTGTCTTCTGGCTTATTGAAGCAGTATGTCAGACAGCACTTGCCACAGTAGTGCCTGTCAAAGTGGCTGGCCATGAAGACTCCAGCCCCACACTCCTCCGAGGGGCACTCCCGGCGCAGGCGGCTGATCTTGCCATTCTCATCCACCTGGGAAGGACAAACAGACACTGGCTCACACACACACTCCTCCTTTTAGCAACAATAATCATTTTGAGTATTTTCCATTGGCATAACAGTTTCTGTAACAGCAACTACACCAAACTTCTTGAGGGACATGTCAGAAGTGCCCAACTGCAACAGGTCATTTGTCTTTTGTTTAGCACATGGGATATTTACAAGTAGAAGGAGTTTAAATATTAAATACACCAGAATCTGTGCAGACCAGTCACAGGCTCCACACCCTCCCTGCTGAGATTCCATCAGGTTCCTCCCCAAATTCTTTCTACTTACCTTGTAGTACTTGAGCACTGCAAGCTTAACCTTCTTTCTCTTATGCTTGTTCTTCTTGGGAGTCGTGTAAGACTTCTTCTTCCTTTTCTTAGCACCACCACGAAGTCTTAGCACCAGGTGAAGGGTTGATTCCTGTTTGTAAAGCACATGAAACAGACTCAAAATGCTTTCTCAAGGAAACTGCAGCATTTAAATAGGCCTCTTCCTTCTACCTAGAGAAAGTACATCTCGAGTGCCAAGCACATAGGAAAGCTCTGAAAGCTTATTTGCTGGTAAGGTGGCATCCCAAGCTCCCAGCATCAACACTACTCCAATCCCTTTATTTGGTTGAATTTATTAGAAATATTTCTCAATCCCAACAGCAAAGATCAGTCAGCTCTGCCCGTGCCAGCTCCAGGCTGCCTTTCCAACTCACCTTCTGAATGTTGTAGTCGGACAGTGTGCGTCCATCCTCCAGCTGCTTCCCAGCGAAGATCAGCCGCTGCTGATCCGGAGGGATGCCTAATGGTGACAGAAATCAGGAATAAAAGAGGGACGTGAGCTACAGCATGCTGTAATAAAATCAAGATTGCTGTAGGGAATTATATCTGTAATATACACATCACTGCACAAAAGCAGAGAACAGAATAATGTATGTAACATATACTGACTGATACCAATATATTATAGTCAATAAGTGCCTTTAGAACTTACCCTCCTTATCCTGGATCTTCGCTTTTACATTTTCTATAGTATCAGAAGGTTCAACCTAGTACGAAACAGAACAACAGAATCAAACCGCGCTGCACATTTTAATTAGCCCAGCAAGGCCGAATACCACGAGGTACTCCCGGCACAGGCCCGGTGCTGCCACGGCCATTCCGGGCCTCACCTCGCGGTCGGAACAGCCCGAGGCAGCGCACGGCCGCGATTCCCGACACATCCCGGGCTCTCCCGGCGCATCCCGCTGCCTGCCGGCACATCCCCGCCTTCCGGAGCACCGGCAGGCACGGGCGGCGCGGCGCGGCGGTGGAGGCTCACCTCGAGGGTGATGGTTTTCCCCGTGAGGGTCTTCACGAAGATCTGCATGGTGAGGCGAGCAGGGGGGACGGCGGGGCCGGAGCGCGGGCTGCCCGCGCTGCTCGCGGAATGGCGGCGGCGGCCCGAGAGAACGCCGCGCCCGCACGCACGGGGTTTCCGTGCGTGCCGCAGGGGGGGTGTGGGGCGCGCTGGGACTACGGCTCCCGGCATGCCCTGCCAGCGGCGGCCGCGGCCGTGCCTGCTGGGAGATGTAGTCCCGGCGCGGGAGGAGTGGGCGGGAACTGCGGCTCCCACAGTGCATCGCGGTGGCCGCCGTGAGGGGAGGAGGAGGAGCCGCCATGACGAGTCAGGCGGGGCCGCCGTGACGAGTCAGGAGGAGCCGCCGTGAGAGGAGAAGGAGGAGCCGCCGTGACGGGTGAGGCGGGGCCGCCGTGAGGGGAGGAGGCGAGCTCGCCATGAGGGGGGAGGAGGAGGAGCTGCCGTGGCGGGTGAGGCGGGGTCGCCATGAGGGAGGGGAGGAGGAGTCGCCGTGAGGGCGGGGCTCTCCAGTCAAATGACTCGGTTTCTCTGTGCCTTGTAGTGGCTGTCGGTGGAATTGTTATTTTAGGGCTAGCAGGTTTTTGATTTACCTGCCTCTCCGTCAAGGCCAGGTTGGACACGACTTGGAACAACCTGGTCTAGTGGGAGGTGTCCCTGCCCCTAGCGGGGATGGAACTGGATGAGCTTTAAGGTTCTTTTCCATCCAAACCATTCTGGGGTTCTGTGATTTTCTGCAGCCTAAAATCACAGAATTCAATGTCCTGGTTCTTGAGGAGGCAGTTTAAACACACTTCAGCTACTTTGCCACCTGAAGATTCCTCGAGGTCAATTCCAGGTTTATATCTGGGCAAAGATTTTTAAAACTAGAAAAGCTGTAGGTAAATTGGGAATAAAGGAGCCTGGAGTCACGATTTGGGAATTACTTGTTAGGTGGTTTTATGATTGTGAGTTGAAAATGGGAACAGCTAAAGCAGAATCAGGATCTGCTTGAATAAATTAGCTGAGGCCATTTGAACAATTTCAACCCTTCTGTGGTTTGGTGACAAAATGAGCAAGTGGGCTGTGTTGGGTAAGGGTTATCTGAGGAGTGTTACATTGTGTACAATAATGCATTTCAAAAGATAACAAATAGTTTTCCAGTAAATGAGCACTTGACAGTATGTAAAAAGTGGTTTGCTGGTTTTTTGTCTCCTGTTGGTGTAAGCAGACTGGTTGTGACAGAAATCAAGGATTGATACATTTTCAGCTGGGTTTTGTGCTCCTATAAACACTGCAGTAGAGTCAGGGTCACTACAATGAATTCATAATCCCAGGAATAACAGTAGGGTTCATGCTTGAAAACCACTTTTGTGGGAATTTTGAAATGATAAAGCTGTCCTAAACCAGGAGAAAATCAACAAAACTGAAAAGACCCATGACATTTATCTCACATGCCCTGTGCTAGCATTACCAGCCCTTCTGTGCAAAGGTTATTGCTGAAATTCCTGAGGGATTCCTGCCTGCCTGCCTATGTCTGCCTTCTTCAGACACTGAGATGGAAAAGGCCTAGAATAAATCAAGATTCCAGGTTTTGGAGATGGACAGGAAAAAGGGATGCTGGCTCTGCTTTTAAGTCTTGAGTTGGATTGGTATTTTAAGCTACTAAAATGCACAGCCCCTGCTCCCTTGGTTCTCCACAGCTGTAAGTGCAAAGGACATTTAGTGCCCATCTAGAGAAAACAAATGGTGTTCCAGCTGTCCAAATAAGTTTTAAATAATATTGGTAATTATTTAATCTCAAGTGAATTTAGAGACTGCCTCTAATGAAAAGTTTTTCTGCATTTTCATCATCTTGAATGACATTGCTTTGCTGTTGGGGCTGTTTTTTGTCATCTTAGAGCTGCACCATGAAGCTGCTCTATTACTTTATCTATTCGTTTTATTTTCCTTATGCCATACTTTTTAGAGTGTTCCAGAAAGTTCTTTTCTTGTTAATTCTCTCTCTATAAATGTCATATCCAAAAATACATCAGTGGATAACGCAGTATGTTACTGTATGCAAGGATATCCTCACTTCAGCCAAATGGACTGTGAGATGCTTATTGCCAGAATCAAGAGTGGGTAAAGGAATGCATTTTTTGAGTCCTCAGCTCTGCTATACTATTGGAAAAGATTATTAAAATTAATTTATTTGTAAAAATTTTAAATATAATTTATTTTAATTTAAATTTTTATTATTAATATTTAAAATATCTGTGAAACATGTTAATTAAGACATTGATTTTTATTTGTCTCTGGCTTCTTTCATCTGTATTTTAAATGTTTCCATTATTCTTTTATTTTCATGTGGCAGCTACTAATGATCGTGTAAGACCTTGCTAACATGAAAACCTGATTTTAACTAATGCTGCAAAAGGTGTTTCATAAAAAATTATCTGCCTGAGGGGATTTTTTCAGTTCTTAAAAAAATATACTCAGTTTTATATATTTCATATAAATGATATCTTTTCATATAAATCTATTAGTTTATAAAGTTTGTGATTGTTTCGTTTGCTTGGTTTTGTTTTTGGTTTGTTTTTTTTTTTTTATTACTATTTTTCAAAGCTTTAGCTGTTTTGACTCTGAATTAGTGAGATGGTACTGGGGTTATCCTGCCCTGCCATGGTTTGTATTTTGTGATGTCCCTGGTAAAACAGCTGAAGAGTCACTTGGATATTTGGGAAGGAAAGAAGAAGTTTGTGTGCTGTAGCAATTTGAAATATCCCAGTTCCCACATCACACTGAGTGCAGCCCTTCCAGGACACATCCTTTTGGGGACCCTTTTGGTTTTTATGAAAGTGCTGCTGTGACAGCCATGCACATGGAGTCTTTTTTATCCATTTTCACAGGTTCTTCCTTGGCCCTTTCTCTAAAGGAACTGAAATTGCAGAGCTCAGCTGTTCTGTGTTGTGAAAACTGACAAGCAAATTTTCAATCTGTTTCTGTGTGTACAGATGAAAAAGTGCAGCTTGAGGCTTTTCCAGAAGAATCCAGAATTCTGGAAGGAGTTGGGCATCAGATGCTGTTGAAAACCCCAAGAATGCAAAAGTTTATTTCTGGGTGCTGAGATCTCATTGCTGATGTAATCCCTGGGTATCAAACCCACAAATTAGTTCATTAACTCATCTCCCATAGCCTGCTGAGTAGCTGCTACTCAAAAATAGCTCTGTCCTGTTTCTAGCCATTGATTAATTAGATTAGCTCTTCCCAAATCACAGATGCTATATTTTCTGTAATTTCACTTGAGAAGCAATATATTCTAAGGACTTCCAGCCCCCTGAGATTTACCTGTCAATGGTGAAATGTGTCCTTTTCTTTCTTCTATATGTTCTCTTCCTTAGGCTGTTGTTGCTTAGTTATGACACCATTTTTAATTCCTATTTATTTCCTGGCCATATTTCCATTTTTGTGAGAGACCATAGACCATTTTATGGGAGGATTTTCAGGTTATCTTTTCTTCTAGTGTTTCTTGATGTTGTCATTCTAGTACATTTCTATTTACAGGAAAAAATGTTCTTTGTATCCATGTTTTCAAGTAAAAGGTTGGATATTAGTATCACCTCCAGCCTTCCCACAGTGTTCAGGGAAATCAGTTCAGATTATTGTGTGGCTTTATGGCAGGGAAAAGGAGAGGTCACTATACAGAAATACAGAATAATATTGCTAGCTGATTTTTCAGATGATTGCTTCTTTCTGTTGGAAAACTGTCCTAACACTGCATTAATTCACTGTCTCAGTCAACTGTGGATTAGAAAATTACAATTTTCATTTATGAGGGCTGGTTTTAACCTCAAAAAGATTTTTTTACCCAAAAGATGGGTTTGGGCTGTTGAAACAAATGAGAAAAGAAAAGAAAACACAAGAAAAATTTAATAACAAAGTTTGAAAAGTGAAATTTTAACTTAACTCTGATTCCAGCCTACAAATTACTTTGGCTTCAGTGCTCCCTTGGGCAGCTTTCCATGGAGAGAACTCTGCAGGCACTTGGCTTTCAGTGGAGCCTCTATGAGCTGACTCTTGGACGAGCTGCAACTGCAGCACTTGGTGCTCAGGACACAAAAATAAACAGAGTCCTGCTTGGTTCCAAGGCCTGGAAGTTTTCAGAGGGACTTTTCCTTGCACTGCCAGCTCCAGGGGCAGAAGCTCTCCAGGCAGCAGGAGCCCAAGCCAAGGGCAGACAGCTGCAGCAAATCACATGGGCAGCAAGTGCCAGGAAACCACTTTGCAGGCAGGCTAACACATATCTGTCTGGACTGAGCTAGAGAAGTGCTTCGATTTAAAGAGAAAATTTCTGAAAATTAGGTTTTCTACATCCATACATAGTTATTTGCAACCAATGTGCTTTTTGTGTCTTGCTCCAATGAACTGTCTTTGACTCTGTGCCTGCAGCTCCTCTGTCATTCTGTTGCTGTTATGAGTTTCACAAATGGTTTTGGGTGCAAGCAGGGATTTTGGTCTTTAAACCTTTTAAACTAAAATACATGCTATTTCTCTTCTGTGTCATTTATTTCATCACCTTCACTTTTTTTTTTAACTCAGTCTTTGGATTTCTAATCCACATTGAAATCAGTGAGTGAGTTCTGCAGTATGCTTAATATGAATAGTAAAAAGATTTTTAGGGCAAATTCAGAATATTTGAATGTGGGGTTTACTTTTCCTTAGATGCATTATTATTCTAAATGATACCAGCAACAGAAGTTGCTTGGGGAGAAAATAAGCATGAAAAGTTATCTCAGGATGGAATACTTGAAGATGAGAAAGATGCCAGGCTGATGGAACATGTTTGCTGGTCGCTCCTCTGCACAACAACAGAGGGAGCACTTACAGCAGGCAAGTGAAGAATCCTCCTGGCTCTAGGTGAGCTGTAGGAAGCACTGAGCATCACAGACAATGCTGAGAACGCTTCTACCAAGTATCAGCGATTTGTCTATGCAAGATGTCTGTGTGAGAATGTGTGCCTGTCTGTATTTTAACTGGAGGTATGTTCTCTGTGCAGAAGAAAGCTCTGCAATGGGATGGAAATGGAAAGGAAATGCTTTGTGCATCTGTGTCACCAGCTGCAGCACATCAGGTCTGTGCTTGCTGTAGTCTGCACTTGGGTTTAGAGTGTGAGTGAGCTGCTTCTGAGTGCTCCCTCACTAGGGAGCTGCCCAAAGGGGGTGCAGGGTAGGCATGTCCCAGTGCTTGGTCTTTTTGGTTTGTTCCCTGCTAGGCCGTTGCTGCAGTCAAAGCACAAATGAGATTATCAACATAATTAACAAATCCTGTCAAAACAACAAATGCCTGCCTAGAACAAATGTAGGCTTTGGTCATGTGCACCCACCTGCTCCTTGGTCTGCTGTGGGAATGGCCTGGGCTGGAAGAGCCAGTAGTACAGCTTGGCCCAGGCTGATCCTTAAGAAATGGATAATTCAGCCTTAAGGAAGGAAAGATGCCCAGCTGCAGATTGCCTGGGTGCCTGCTGGCAGAGCCTCTCTTAGCTCAGCCCACAGCCAGAATCAACAGGAAGAATACTGAATGTCATTTGCTTTTGTAACTGTAATACATGTTCCCAAATAACATTTATCTCAGTAATTAAGCTACATGTAGCTACTGCTAGTTTGTTTCAGTTTTAATACGTTTTGGCACTCTTTAAAAGCATATTTATTATATGGATAAATCTGCAGAGTTAGGATTCACAAGAGAACTGTAGTTAAATGAAGAATTACTAGTGTAGAGATATTGGAAGTGTTGTGTGGATGAGGAATAGAGAAAGGTGTGGAAGTTCACTTTTCAACATGTAGAGTGATATGCCCTCAAGTATGTAACCCTTCAGAATGTAACTCAATATAAATCAGATTTTGACCAAAAGAGTGGAAGCAGTGAATGGAAAGGTCACTCACTGGCTTTGTTACTGCACAGAAGCTGTGACCATGTGAGAAAGCAGTGCAGTGTAACTGCCACACTCCCCAGAGTGATTTCATGGTTCTTGTTTAGTGTTTGCAGCAGCTGAGAAGTGAAAGTGCTTGTTTAATCAAACAAGGCAGTGGTGGACCAAACCACAAAGTTTTATTCTTCTTGTTTTTCCTCCTCTGTAGCCATTTTCACAGTGCAGCAGGGATTTCTAGCAGGGATGCATGACCAAATGGCAGGCCTGAGTTAGGTGCTTCTGCTGTTGACCTATTTAATTGTTGGTTGTGTTTTATTCAGCATCCTCTGGAAATTTTAGGAATCAAGCTCCATAAGAAAGTTCAGGTGCAGTGTCAAATGAATACTATTTAAAGCAAACTGGAAAGGATTGTGCTGATGTGGCCTTGTGTGCCTCGCTTTCCTTCAGAAGAGCTTGGTGTCTTCCAGTCCAAGACTCAGTTGCTAATCATCCATTGAGATTTAAACCAACTTAGATTCATGATTTATTCAGTAAACTCAAGAATTTTCACTCACTTCATCTTGAAAAAAAAAAACTCTCTAAAAAATTCTCCAGCAAGATGGCAATATGCTTTTACCCATATACTTTTACTGTCCATAAAAGCCAAGCAGTGTTTTAGCAATAGTCAAACACCCAAAGTTACATACAGAGAAGAAATGGAGTTTCATAAAAGCTAGAGACATCTGTAAATGCCCAAACAAGTTTAAGGATCCATGCCTTGCAAAACTTTGCCTCCAGTCTCAGATATTATTTTGAAGGAAAGGTAGGTGGTTTCACAACCTCCTCCTAGGAGGAGCATGAGTGCTGTCTTGTCACCTCAGTGGTAAGAGAGATTCTGAAATATTTTGGATACTGGCAGTACTCATATTTATTTTTTCTTCTTTATTATTCAAACTTAGACTTTATCATTTTCTCAGGGCCTGACTGACTTGGATAAAACTGTCTGGTCAAAATATGATAAAGTAGTTGTGAGTTTCTAAAATACTTGGAGAATGAACCAAATATACAGGTGCACAGCATCATGCTCCTATGCAATTTATTACTGCCAACCTGTGAGAAGTTGAATTTCTTCCTGTCTGTGCTTGACTGGTGTGCTGCAGTCACTCCCAAAGGTCAGCCACAGCTGACCATGCAAGAAAGCAGTGCAGTGTAACTCAATTTATGCAGAAATTAGGCTGTTAACTAACAAGATCTTACTGAATGGGACATTAAAGCCATGGGAATGAGAGGAAATGGGAGGTTACTTCCATAGCCTAATGCTCAGGACACTTACCTGAAGGAGGAAGTCATAAGCTGTTCTTCCTGCCTCATGGCATTCTTCTGATTTAAAATTAATTCATTATTCATCTTCTATCTTTAATTCATTATTCACTGAAAAAGTACAAAGCCCATCCGAGATCCACTTCCACCTCAGTGCCCTTACCACAGAGAAGATGATTTTGCTCCACTCCCTCACTAAGAAATTTCATTAGAGCTTGAGGAAGTGATAATATTATTTTTATTCAAGTCTAGTCTTTGTGAGTTTTTTTTTTTAATATTACTCTGACAAGTTTTATGGAGTAGAGATGGGCATAACTAAGCTTGTTGAATGCTTTAAGCACAAATCTCTCATGTGATGTGAGAGTTAGGTTTTCTGAAGTCATCCAAAGCCAAAGAAAATTTTGTGTTACAGCTTTTACCAAATGAAAATCATGGGTAGAAGATTATCTGTATAAACGAATCTGTGTTGACAAACAGGTAAATGATAAATGTATTGATGAGGGTTTATACTGATAATATACGTGATATTCTTGTGGACTTTTTAAGGGAAATCAGGATATTAATTTTTTTATGTTGTTTCTTCAAGCTCTAACCATTATTTCACTTTTTTTCTTCTACCTTCCTTATACCCCCATGGGCAAATTATCCTTCTACTTGAAATCTCAGCATGGGAGGAGCAGTCTTTCCCTGACAGATTAATGATATTAGCATGGTGACCTAATAGGGTAAATGTGGTCTATTTCCATCCCTCTGTAATCCCATGGAAATCCATGAGTCACAGGAAGGGTGCTTGGCCTTAGTCCCTTTCCTTCCCTGAGCTCCATGACTTTTTCTGCTCTCAAGGCTGGAAACAAGCACCTGATTTGCTGAAGCCCTTGGTCAGAGCCATGAAAAAGGCACCTCTGGCCAATGATCCAGGCTCTCCCAAGCACAATTACTCCCAAGCCTAGGGACAGTAACACTTTTGACAGGTGGTTTGGAAACTTCCAGATGCGCTGAGAAATCCTGGAAGTTTTATTCCCAATGAATGGATGGAATCTGCTGTCTAGTCACAGTGCTCGAGACTTCATTAATTAAAGTTTCTCCCTGAATTTAGTAAGCCATAAATTCTGGCCTGTGCTTTGCTCCAGTGTTACTCAGTCTGGCTATTTTGCTGGATAGCTGAAAATGGAAGAAGGTTATCTCTGGAGAAAGCAGAGCAAAAAATGAAGGATTATCTTCTGAGGTTTTTGTGGTTGAGCTGTCAGGCTTGAACTCCAGTTGTTCTCTATTTTATGCTTTGCAAAAATAAGCATAGTCTAAAAAAACTTTTTTTTAAAAGTTCTATAAATACGGTGCAGGGGACAGGATTAGTGAGCATGCAGCTGCTGAGAGCACTTGGGTAGGATGGAGTAAATTAATTTCGAATGAAGCTCACACTGAAATTTGAAAGGCCAAATAATTTCCCAGTAACACACCATTAGTGCCTGATGCAACTGGGACATCTAGCCAACTGTGCTTCTACTTCAGGAGTAAAAATTAAAGTATAGTAAAAAGAGAGTGAAGTATCATTTAAGATGTGCCAGCACAGACTATTCTGTGCTTGATGTTGCAAGTGAGAGTTGCTCAGAAGCAGGAAAACCTGCACAACCCTCCCTCCTGGAATCACCAGGGCAGCAAGTAGTCAATTACCAACATTTTGATCATAAACTATCAAGGGAGGGGGGGTAGCCCATGGAGTTTCGTAAAGTGTAGGAACACAAAACCGTGTAAGAAGAATGCTATTTTAAAAAAATCCTTCCAATAAAACAATATTAGAAAAGAAATCTCAGCTGGATATCTTGCAGAGATTATTATTTCTTGCAGAGCTTTAGCACCAAGACTATATTCTCATTTCACCAGATATTGCTCAAATACCAAGAGACAGACAGCAAAGATGAAAAGAAAGCATACTACAAATATTGAAGTAGATCTGGAAAGGTCACTGATAGACACTTTAGTTCTGGTTAATTTTCTGAATTCTAAAATGCACAATGAAAAGAGTAGAGGGGGAAAGAGATACTGCATAATAATTTGAATTTTTTAGATCAGAGTCTGATTGTAGAGATTAATTGCTGGTTAATTTGTACATCTGAGTTCTACTTAAACAAAAATTAAAGAGTAACAAATGTGGTTGCATTATGAATATAATCTGGGTGTCATAGATTAGCTAAACAACACTTGCTTGACAGCCTTGAGTGTTAGGTTATATTATTCATAATAGCACAAAAATATAAGATGGTTGCAAAATGCCTTGCACATGCCAAGGAGGTTACCCCTCACTCAGCTGAGCTGCTCATTTCCTGAGGGGTCACAGTGCAGAGCTGCTGCCAGAGCACAGTGGGGCCAGGCCCCTCTCCCTGCTCCCCTCCTCAGCTGCCGTTGCTCAGGCAACAGGATCATTCAGCAGCCCAGCAACAACAGAAGGAAGCTGTAAGGGTGGGAGGAGAGAGATTTCCCAAGGGCTGTGGAAAGAGAGGGAGAATATTAGTACATGTCTCAGAGAAGATATTTGCCTTTGTTGTACAGAACGGTGCCAGAGGCTCCTTCAAAGCACTGCAGTTATGCTGCTTTATAAGTTTCCCATTTGGAGCAGCTTTTTTCCTTCTCTTGGCTTTTGCAAGAGGTGAGCAGATGGAATGAGGTGCCAGGTGCTGCAGTGCTGGTATCCTCCTGGAAGGGCATGCTTGAGGGTTCATGCAAGTGACTTTGCCTGGTACATTTGGGATGAGGCATGTCACCTGCTGTGTTGGGCCAGTAGCAAAGCTCTGACACAGAGGAGCAGTGGGGCCTGGAGGAGCCATTGCCAGCACTCAGGGCTTCTCCTTCCCTTGGCTCTCAGGAGACCTTGCTCTGTGCCTTGGGGGCTCTTGCCTCAAGAATCACAATCAGAAATCTTCTGGTAGCTGGTTTACTGTCACCCTTGAGCCAGAAATGACACAAACTCACTCCAAGGCTGGTTTGCAGGAGAAGAGCGTTCAGTATGAAAAATAAAAATCCTCTCTTTTATAGACAGATTAGACACATTCTACTTGATTGGCTAACTAACAAAAACATCTTTCTCACAACAGTCCTTGAGAAGAACAGAAAAACAGAGTAGGAAAACATCACCTGCAGGTTGTTTGTACTAACAAACTATCATCATTTTTCTACAACTCCCTAAAACGTCTCACAAGTCCACTGTGAGAAAACAAAGCCCGTTTTCTCACTTTCTGACCAGGCTGTTGCATCCACAGTTTACCAAGTAAGGAAGATGGTGTCTGTAATCATCCTCTTATAGGAGTGAGAAAAGATTAAAAAGGAAAAAAGCACAAGCCCACACACCTCACATTTCAGCATTTGGGGTATTGATCCCTTTGTCCAAGCTGGTCAATGTAAGAGCTTGTTACTGAAATTCCTTTGAACCTAAGGGTAATGAAAAATAACTATTTTAAGATCTTAGATCTTAACATTACCTCTTCATTGTAATTGGATTTAATTGCTATTACTTTCATTTCATCAGTACCAGAACATGAACACTCTGTAGGCTTAATGCAGTCTGTCCGTGCAATTCTGATTTCCAGTTAATTAAAATTGATTGGCTGACCTGCCATTTATATTTATCACATCTTATGAAGGATACAGGTTTTCCTTCACATAAATTTGACTGCTGCTCTCTGATAGCTGTTTTGTGCAAAACAGCTTTACATAATGTCAGATACAGTGAAAAAAGCATCTTAATCTTTTAAAGTTGTATTGCAGTCAAAGCTACTATCAATGACAAGATTTTTCCCCTTAATTGCAAAAAATTGCATTGTTTGGATCAGACTGTTTATTTTTATGGTCATTTTTTGAAAGTTTTGAAATGAATTCTTACAGCAATGTTGACCAAAAAATCTTGGTTATAATTGTATAATTAGCACTTCTCATGTTGGCCAATACTATTATCTCATGACTTCCCTTGTAGAAAATGTACATGTGTTGTGTCTCATCTCTGACAGTAAATTCCTTGGAGCTGTGATTGTCTTTTGTTCTATATTTAGCTGTCCTGCAAATGAAGTCTTGTTGGTGAGCAGGGCTCTTGTGCAGGGTGGTGACAGAAATCAGAATTCCTCCTGTATATTTTTCCATTAAAATGGACAATGAAGGCAGCAGCAGAGCAATGACATTGACAGACTTGGTCATGTTGGGGATTGCTCCCAAAGGCTGCAGGGGCTGCTGGAAGTGGTTTTGCCACTGCTGCAGAACAATTATTCATTTGAGTTTTTACATTTTGCCTCCAAGTTTGAAGTTCATTTCTTGAGAAGAACAGTTGGCTACATTTGTGTCAGTCCCCACAGAGGGAATTCTTTGGAATGAGATGTAGAATTTAAAGCCAATAAGATGAATAAATAAAATTCATTAGATCAGGGTAGGGAGTGGTAAGATAAGTGGAAAGGTGTCAGAAAGGGAAGAAGAGTTAGTTAGGAGTCATATCCAAGGCAGTGAAAGAACAGGAGACAGGAGCTGGCAGAAGGGATGGTGATTCTGTGCTGCAGTCTGAGGCACTTACGGGTATTTAACGCTTTGGGGCATAGCATCCGGGATGTCACATTGATGGGAAGCTGTGACTTTGTACTGTGAATCTGTGATATTAGTTCATTAAAATGTACCTGTCACATCACCAGGTACATAAATAGTTGGGTTTGTTTGGTTACACTTTTCATCTGTGAAAGAATTGATGGCTCCAGAGCAGAGATGGGCACTGCAGTGCTGCACAGAAAGGAAAGCTGAAAGAGGAGACCTAGATGCAAGTGAGGAAGGAGGAGAGGAAAGTTTCATATTATTTATGAACTTTGAGATGGGAGAAAAACAAAACAGGAGAAAACGGTAGGAAAGAATACAGAAATTTAAGGGAGCATAGGCACTCCTTGAGCTGTGAAAATCAAATAATGCAAATGTTTCTGGGTGAACAGCAGGGAATGCTCAAGAAAAGAACCATGAATTCATAAAAAAGATTGAAGGAATGTCAGAAGACAGGTATAGCTTTATTTTTCAGGTAGAAAACACTGTCATCCAGTGGCCCTTCAGCTGGTGGCTGTATAGCTTGTATACCTTTCCTTTTTAAGTCCTCTAAGGGAGTTGTTCTGGGTTTTGGGGATTTTTTTTTTTTCTAGTATACAGAAAGCTCCTTTTCACTGATCTCTTCAGTAGAAGGAGACATAGAAACCCCAAAAATGAATGGAATTGTTTACAGTCATATCAGTATTTACTGAAAACTCCAGAAAAGGAAATTATTCTGGTTAGGAGGGAGTATTTCTTTACAGTGTGGGTATTATAATCTCAGGGGAGATGATAGTTTCTCCTTTGGGATATTTGAAACTGGACTGGAGAGAAAAGCAGAGGTGAGTGGTGGGGTACTGAAGGTTGTGTGTGGGCACAGCAGCAGTGCAGGGTCAGTGCCATGTGAGCTGAGCCAGCACTGCTTTGCCATTTACAGCAGGTCTGGGTCTTTAATTAGACTCACAGACAAGTAATGCTGCGTGAATTTGCATCCCATCAGTTGCATTCCAGGCTGGGATTTGAAGTGCAAACAGGAACTGGCAGCTGCTCATGGAATATTTGAATACAAGGTTATATTCAGGATTTTCCTTCAGCGCTGAGTATGGGTATAAATATTCTTATGCATCAGGATTAATACATCCCTCATTAGTTGCCCATGTCTAAATCCTCTTTGCATTGAGATACTTACAGGGTGGGTTTAGTTATTCTTAGGGTTGATCCTTTGGCAAAAAAATGTATGACAGGGTTTAATAGTTGTACACTTGCTCCTGCTAAGCCCTGCTATTAAATATACTTCTAATTTCCATTTGGTGAGTATATGCAATTTGTCTTCATAGCTGTGGTTATAGGAACAGGTTTGTATTTTTCTTTAGCTGATGTTTCCAAATTGAGTTTTGTGTCATCAGCAGAGAATTTTAGAGCTGAATTTCTTCCTCATTCTACAGCCTACATGTGGCAGGAGGTTTTTTTTCCAAGAGGAGCAGCTCAATGGTCTTCTCATTCTAAAATGCTTTGGGAAATTCCCTGGTTGATTCATACACTTGTAAATCTCTTAGAGGTATTTATTCTGCTGGGTTTGGAATGACATAGATCTGTACAAACAGCAGTTTGTCCTTCTCAGAACAGTGGTGTGATGCCTTTGTCTGCAGAGAGAGAGTCTGGGCTAGGAATAGGCATGAACTGGAGTCTTACATCCTGCGTTAGGAGCTGCAGGGACATAGGGATTCATGGTCTTAAGGGATTCCTGGCTTTGAGTCCAGATCCTGGCACAAACCACACTTTTATCTCCCAGCCTCACTGCGGGTCAGAATGACCACAAGTCTTGGAGCTGTGTAGTCGAGACCTACATTTTGGGGCTTGTGATCAGCTCTGGAGACACGGGGGGTACCGGCAGCAGCATAAACAGAACAGGCCATGGTAGGTTTAGGAGCTTAACTGGACGTTTGGGTAGCGCACTCCCACCTCGGAAAGGGAAAATGCTCCGGGAAGCGCAGAGGCGGCCGTGATCAATGAATCGCCGGCAGGTGGCGCCCGAGAACACCGAGTGCTGCACCCGCTCTTGGCTCGGCGTCACCCGGGGCAGCTCCCAAGGACCTCCAGGTGCGATGTCTCCTAGAATTCAATCCTACAGCAACAAGTAGTGCACCAAAGCGACACCCACCCACTGCTCCGTGTAAGAACCGAAGCTGTGTGGGGGCTGCTTTCAGTGCTAGTGACAGGGACAGACAAGAACTGCAGGATTCAGAGGGTAATGCCCGTGGCAGGAGGGGAAAAATATCCCTCCTTCCAGATGTGGCTTCATTAAGTAGTGAGTTACCTGAAACAAATTCATGTGGCAGATAAACTCCTTGTAAAGCCTTGCAGAAGGCCAGGCCATTGCTAATAAATAATTGCTTGGGTGGGTGTAATAGGGATGGCATGTCAGGAATGATTTTTTTTCTTAGTCATGCTTTGCAACATGCGTTCAGATATTTCTTTGCTCTCATAAATATTGGAGAGAATAAGATAGGAGCCTAGATGGTGGAGCTTTCTTCTCTTGCTCAGCACTCAGGTGAAAACACAGAGGGATTTAAGATGGATTAGATAAGCATTCTTGAGGGAGTAGAGAACTCTGGGAACAGTACTCTGGCCTATTAATTGTGAAGGATGCAAAAAACTGCCTGGCCCTTTTCTGGTTGGAAAAGCACAGTGTTTATATCTGGGGTTTATCTGATGTACAGCTTCAGTTGGTTCTGTTGGATTGGATGATAATTTTTTCCCCTGCATATCTTTCTTTTTAACTGTTTCAGGGTACCCGAGGTGTTTGTTCAGGTGTCCTTTCCCTGGTGTGTCCCATGTGCCTTAAAATGCCAGCGGGACTGAAAATAAAACTGTGACCCATAAATGAATACTAAAACTGTCATGTAATGCCAACTTGTCAAGATACAAAAATTTACTTTTAGTAAGGCAATTTATTCTCTACAGAGTTCTCTGCCTGATTATTTCAGAACTTTTTTGTTGACTTCAATGGGAAGGAAGCGAGGCTATGCCATGAATATACTTTGTGTGCCTATTTTGATTTAATCTTGTATATTTGCTAGATGATGGGTGTGGAGGAGAGTCAGAGCATGTAATTATTATGTGTTAATTAGTGCCCTAAAGCTATATTTAATTAAAACTTTAATAGCAACAGATTACAAATATTCTTGGGAAATAAATTCCTCTTTGTGAAGTAGGGCCATTGTAGTGCAGCCTAACTACAAGCCCACAGCCTGACAGCTTGCACCATCCAACACTGATTTTTCTGTGGGGAAAGATAAGAACACAGGGAACGAAGGGCAAAGTGTCAGTGTCACCATTTTAGCAGCTGAATCCATTCTGTCTGTCTCCTGCCAAACAGCCGATTAAACCTTTTAGCATTATGCTGTCTGTGACAGTAGGAGTTGGTCCCATTTATACTAACAGCTTTACTGAGAGAGTAGCAGGAATACCCTTCAATAGTCCTACAGATAAAACCCCACAGAGTACATGGAACAGAAGCTGCTTTAAATGTGTTGTTTGCAGTGTATTGTAGCACGGGTTGCCTACCTAAGGATGTTTAACACACAGCCTAAATGGCATGGCACTGAAGTTCTACATAGGATTGCAAGTATGAAACTGTGTCTATAATTTCCGTTTATTCTCTGGCTTCTGTTGAACTGTTTGACCCTTTACAAGCCCCTTTGTCTCTTTTCTTCCGTGTGTCCTCTTTGTAATTCTCAGTATAGTTCAGGATGGCACAAAGAAAATGTGCCAAGCTGAGCAGAAGTTCATTTCTAAGACCTGTCAAAAACATTTTCTCAGCCTTGCTGCACTTCAAAGCAACAATGTTATCCTTTCCTAAGGTTTGCTTCCTTGCTTAGCAGTGGTTCAGAAATTCAATATGCCATTTGCTTATGCACCATGATTTGTTTCACGGAAAAAGCTTTGTTTTTGTGGTGATGCTAGTTATTGGTTTGGTTTCCCAATGTACAAACACGGTTAGAGGTTCCTGAGTTATGGTACTGCTTAGAAACAGATCTCAAAGACTTTCATCCCACTCAGCTGGGTCTCTGAGTTCTGTGAAATTGCAATGTTCAAGGTACTGAAGGAATGGGCAGAGCTTGAACTCTTGTTCATGGTAAGATATCACACTGGGCTGATCCAAAAGCCTAATCAAACAAAAAGAAGGGAAAGGTAGACATGTAGCTGGTGAATATTTAGGCAGAATTAAAAATAAAGCTGTGCCAGTAAAACCCCTCAGATCCTGTGGAAAGTGCTGCTTCTCACTGAGCACCCTTGGGAGAAAAAGCTTTGAGACTTTTAGAGCCACTGGCAGAGGCCTCCCAGGCACTGCTGGAGACTGTTTGAGCATATTATTCCATGAACAAAGAGAGCCCTCAGCCTCAGCAAGACAGACCTGTGCTCCAGATCAACAGAACAATCAAATATAAAATTAATAATTGGCAGAGACCTGAGCAGAGAGGGAAAACTGCCCTGATTTGCCTATGCAAATGCAGCACCTCCCTGCTGTGTACCTGTGCTGTGGGAAACAGCTCAGCAAACCCACACTGGGGCTTCTCCTGTCCACACTTGTGCTGCCACACTATGCAAATGTTTACATTCCCACATGTTTACTGTGTGCATTTCCCTTCTCTTTAGCTCCTTCCCCAAATAATTAAACAGCTTCTTTCCTGCAAAGATCTGTTGGCCAGTAAGTTTATTTCCAGCTCTGCTATTGACCAGGGTTGTAATTGCTGCAAATTGTGTTTCTATTTCATGGTAGGGTTTGGTTTTCTTACTCAGTGTTTACAAAGGTACTGCTGCTGAATACCCATTTTTTGGTATCTTTCTGGTTAAATAAAGTTTTTCTCTGTCAGGCTTTCAAGTCAACAGATGCTAGCGAGGCAGGCTGAGTGGTCTAAGCTAAAAGAAGATTTTGTCCCCAAAGCTGCAGTCTGGGGAAACCTCCAGTAAATTCCTGGTCCCCATATGCTGTTATACAGAACATGTGGTGTCCTGCTGTCCTTTCCAGGGAAGCAGTGTTTGGGAGGGTGAGCTCTGTCTGCCACTAAGATGGATGAATTCATGTTTGCAGGGTTTTGTACACAGCTATTGGTATTACTTCCAAGCTCTGGTTTCTCTGTAGAATGAGCTGATCTTGAGACTTCCAGGGGGAAAAAAGCATCAAAAGAGAGAAAATCAGTCTTTCTTCCACTAGGTGCTCAAGGAAAGAAGATGTGCAAATGCCTTTGGATTTCTTTCTAGCAGACTGCAGTTCCAGCACACAGCACACTGCTGCTGGCTGTGTCCTCACTCAGCCCTTTGCTCCTTGATGGGCACTGCAGTAAAACCTCAGAATATTTACAGTGCTGCCATAGTGTTCATGTCTCACACATGCAGCACATTTGACCTTCATTTTCAGAATTTCCTTGTGCCAGTGAAGGTTTCTTCATTTGGATCTACTGAGCAGAGATCTCCCAGCTCCTCCTTATAGCCTTCCTGCTGAGGCCCCACCATTTTCTGTTAGGTAATTGAGGTTATTGTAACACATTACTTGAGGGGCATACAAGAGAAGAGACTTCATCTGATATTCCAAAATAAATGCTGACACAGTTTTTCAGTTAAAAAAAGTTTGTCAGAATATTTTAGAAACTAACAATTAGATGCTAATATTTCTAGACTAACAGGAATAGAAATCAGAATTAATGAGTTCTCTGCAGGTACATCTGTCACATATTTAATGATATGAGGCATATTTCATGCTCACAGCACTCTGCCAGCATTATACAACCCTTGTACTAGCTCTCTGCAGTAAATACCAATCTTGCTTTGCTGCTAGGGTAAATGAAACCTAGTTCCAGGCCTGACACCCTGAGCCTTTAAGAGTGTCTCCCCCTGAAGTCAGGGGATATAGAAATCACTTGGGCTGTCTGTGGACTTGAGGGGATTATTCATGACTGCACATGTCCTTGTCTGAGCCCTCTGCACAGCGTGGAAGCTCTGCAGGGCTGCATCACTTGGGTGCATCAGCTGCTGAATCCCAGACACAGAGAAGCAGCCATTTCCAAACATACCTGTTGAGCTGCTCAAGGCTTCTGGGACAGAGATAAATGCTAAATTTGCTTGCAGAACAAAGTTTAACTTGAAACACACTGTCAAGCTTCCAGTGGGTGGTAATTAAGGGACCTGATTGGTCTCTGTTACCATTCTGCCCTGTGTAAAATTACAATACTAATTGCTGCTATCTTAGAAGAAACTGGAAGGATAAATATTTCCCTAGTGCTGAGAGAGGGTTGATCTAATAGAAATATGTCTTCATCTTTCTTAGGTTAGAATATGAGTACCAAGCTAACATGCACTGCTGTCCTTGAGAGTGCACATTCACTGACAGAGGCCTCCTCTTCTTTTGGCAAACTGTGTTCATTCCAAATAAACTGAGAGACACTGGGATCTTCCAGTCTTTCCATCATTTACAATATGGCCATAAACAAATTGCATCTGGGGTTCATTTAACCTGAAGTTTCTAAAAGAGTCTACTCATAATTGGAAATTTGTTTCAAATTCACTGCTTTTTTCTCATTTGGCTCACTCTCATTTTTAGTCCCCAGCAGTATAACTGTTATGACCATTAGTAGTTTTGGAGGTAAAAGATGAATATAAGGAACACAGGCAGTATAGTTTCAACAGCCGCAGCAGGTCTACCTGGAATATTGGTGTTGGCAAGCATTGAATTCACTTCACCAAATCAGAAAAGCCACTCTCAATTGCTTTGAGCATGGTCCTGGGAGATGTTCATGTTTCTTTTTTGATCTGCCTTATTTCAGGACAGGATAATTCCATGTATGACAGACATTTTCAGGCACAGAGGGGGACCTAAAAGGGAAGCTTTCATTTGAATCTTAACTTCTCTTGTATCTAGGGGCTGTTTGAAGGTCTGTGGGAGTCCCATTAAAAGCTTAATTTCTAAAGTTCAGTTCTAATTCTGAATTTTCCCTGGTCTAAAACAAGGAAGATTTTTTTCCACCTGAATCTCTGGTACATTGTGTCTTTGACACCACTCGATGTCATTGACAGAACAGAAAACTTTTCATTTTGTCCATTAAGGGAATCTCCATTTATCCTGTGTGATAAAAACTGCTCTCATGAACATCATGTGCCTTATAACTTTGTTCTTGAACTGTAGTTGAGAAATTATTCCTCGTCCTGGGAAATGGAGACTTTGCTACATGAAATATTTGGGTTTCCAGAAGCATCTCGTGCTGCACAGGAGTTCTGAGGTTCCCTGTCACAGTGCTAACACACTTGTTACCTCTGTGCTAATGCCACTCTCCCTTCCTGGTGCATCAGAGCATGTCCTGGTTTGTGCCTGGGCTTTAAGATTGGTCTCTTCCTGCAGACCAGCAGCCAGCCCAAAGGACCTCTTTGCACATGGATCATCTTGGCCACTGCCCAGGAGCTTCCCAAGAATATATTAGTGACCAGAATTACCCAGCAACACTCATTATTGGTTCCCTCACAAGGGCTTCTCAAGAATACCTTCTTTTGAAGGATGTAGAAATAAGAGTTGTTGATAAGAACTGTTGATGCCTCACCACTGTTAGTGTCCCTGGACTAAAGAAACCAGTGTACTTCTGTTGCTGTTCTTTTAATTTATTATTGAGCTGTAGCATCTGGAAGCACTGCTTTAAAAAAAAAGTGAATCCAGGGTGATGGAATCCTGACAGGACAGTCCTGACGATTGCAGGCTGAGTGCATGGGCTTTAACAAGTGCCAGTCTGCACTGGGAATTGCAGTGTGGCCTCCAGGGATCCAACCTGACCCTGAATTGGACTGTCCAGAAGCAGGGAAAATTAGCCCATGGCAGACTCTCCTCAGGATTGCTGCAGCCAGGGAACTTCCAGGTCTCAGTCAAACAAGCTGGGCTCGCTTAAAACTAATTTTTGTTTCTGTGCATTGTATTGCAGGCTTCCGTAAAGATCCATCCAGTTCTGTTTTCCTACTTCAATCTAGGGAAAATCCTCTATGTGCTACAGGAAAAGCTTTATCAGTTGTGAATAACAAATGCTAGGTGGGGCCAGGAATTTTTGTAGAATGTCTGTAAGGGCTACACAAGCATCAGCAACGAGGCAAGAAAGGAAACTGAAATGGAAGGGGACCATGTCTTGGGTCTATTCTCCATCTAAAAGGGATGTTCAAATTGTGTCAAAATACCAAGAACTCTGCTCTGTTACTGCTAACACAAATTCCTGAGAATGATGTGTGAGAAAAAAGGATTGGTTTAATTATTTTGATATAATCTGTGAAGTTTAATTAGGTATCCAGTTTTAAATCCAGTTGTGTTTGCATGTGGATTTAGTACCTCCCCTTAATTCAAGAGGCTGTGTGACCATGTTATTGTCTCACAGACTGCCCTGCAAAAGGCCTGTAAAGTTGAAATGCCCATCATAAATATTCATTACTTTTCTCTGTGACCTTATTTATTTTATTTCTGAAAATTTGTTTACTAACAATCTGGCAAAATGTGAGACAGCTTCAAATAAAAAAACCCCAGAAAAATAGACAAACTTGAGTCAGCCAAACTGACTGTTCCTTCCTTTTTATCAGAACTGAGCCTCAGGGAGGTCTCAGAAGAGGTCTGTCCTGCCTTCTTACTTTGCTGAAGAAATGTTGTGCCTTGAATATAATTTCAATTTGTGAGGATTTAAATTGTAGAGAGAGTGAACTAAACTGTCCCATGTTCAGCCTCCTGTGCTGTTCCTGGTCCCAGTTTGTGTCCTTTTGGGCCTCTCTGGGGTCACTTGCATGTTGGTCATTGCCTCAGCTTCTCCTTGAAGTCCAATGAGAATAATGATGAGCTGGGATCCAGGCCTGGGAAATCCCAGAGCAAGGGCTGTGTTTTCCTGATGTGCAGTTCATGTTTCACTCTGAGTCATGCTTCAACAGGTTCAGCAGCTGTGCATGTTAAAGGGTTCTACAGGCCTGTGCTTTTCATGTAAAGGGAGGTGGAAAGGCAGAGTCTGAAATAAATCCAGGTTGATAAATATCAACTGTGCTAATTTTAGCTAGAATGAAAGGTTTGCAGCCTGTGCATGGCTTGGGAACACCATGGACAGTTGTTTGTCCAGTTTTGATGGCTGTAGTTTTGTCCAGTGGCAAGAGCCACGTGTGAATGTGTGGGCCTGGCCACCTCTGTTTAACTGCTTTGGCATGGATGTTTGTGATAGCCCTAGCTATAACCAAACTCCCACCCACCTCTTTGATTTCACCAGGATTTGATTCTGGGAATCACATCTGCGTATCTGTACTACCAACTCTCTGTGGCAGCCAGGTACACAAGCACCCACTGCACAAATTAATAGTGCATCATGTGTTCAAGTGCAGCTTTCTCCTCTGACTCCTATTGTCCCTTCTCTGTATTATATATTTCATAATTAGGCAGCTCATGCATAAAAGATCCTTATTGATCAGCCATGATGTGAAGAAGTGCTGTTCAGACTTGGCATGGAGTTAAGGAGAAGTCAAATCAAGGACAGGGCTGGCAAGTGTTCAGGCTCAGGCACCATGATGCTGAAATCTGCATTTATTCTAATCTGTTCAGATACGATTTCTGCAATGCAGCCAGTGGCTAAGGCTGACCTTAAATCCAAAGGATCCTTGGATGTTGGTCTGTTTCCAAAGGCTTAATCCCTTTTGGTCTTGAATTTCTTTTGTTCCTCCTTGTGCCTCCACAGAATTTAATGGTATTTCTCTGGCTGTGTTAGTTTTCCTGAAGCAGTCCTGCAAATTACTTATGGATTATTGGTATTTTGGCACTTTCTTTTTGAAGTAATAATTTCCCTTAATCCTAGTTCTGCAGCAGTGTTTCAGCTGACATGCAAGCACGCTTGGAATTGCATCAGGGCTGCTCTGTGAGTCCAGAGGCAGGACCCAGGGTTGTACAAGGCACTCCTTCCCTCCTCAGCCACTGCTTTCCTCCCTGTGGTTAAAATCCAGCCCTGCCACAGCACAGATCAGCAGCTCAGTGAGTGTGATGTGTTGTGTTACAAGTGTTGTGATGGGAACAAAGAGGCAGAAGTAAGAAACAAGCTGTGCTGCCCCAAGTCCCCATCTGTGATCTCTCTAGGTAACTGGCAATGCTTTATTTTACTTTAATAGGAGAAATATTTAATAGGTAGGATCAGCTCTCTGTGGCTCTGCAGGCAAGACATTTCATCCCTTTTTGCTCACTTCCTCCATGACGTCCTTGTGTCAATCTGGAGAGAACAGCTGCTTTCTGCACTGGGCAGGAGCTTACCATGAGCAGGTTCCTGGCCTCATTTTCAGTGTCTTCATCTTCTAGCACCTGGTTTCAGCAGTTGGTGATCAAAGTCCTGCAGGTGGGTAGTGCTTGCACTGTCTGGTTGCATACAGAGCTGTAAAAGATGTCTGTATCTCTAGAAATTTAGGGCTTCAAATTCAAGAAACTCTGCAAGGTACATCTGAGTTAGAATTCTGAGGGAGGTGATTCTCCCCTTCTACTCTGTTCTTGTGAGACCCCAGCTAGAATATTGTCTATGGTTCTGGTACCCCCAGCATGAGAAGGACATGGAACTGCTGGAGAAATCCCAAAGGAGGCCGAGAAGTTGATAAGGGTACTGGAGTGCCTCACCTGTGGAGACCTCTCAGCACCTCCCAGGATCTGCAGGGGCCTACAAGGAAAATAGAGTGGGACTCTTCACCAGGATCTGGAGTGGCAGGATGAGAGGGAATTGCTTCAGACTGAAAGAGGGGAAATTTTACACAGAAGGAATTCTTCTCTGAGAGGGTGGAGAGGCCCTGGCACAGGTTGCCCAGAGAAGCTGTGGCTGCCCCATCCCTGGCAGTGTCCAAGGGCAGGTTGGCCAGGGCTTGGAGCAACCTGGGATGGTGGAATGTGTCCCTGCCCATGGCAGGGAGTAGGACAAGATGATCTCTATGATTCCTTCCAAACCAAACCATTCTGTGATTCCCTATAATTCTATTATTTATATATTGATTTCAGGGACAACAAGATGCACCTTACCAGTTACATGTTCTTCCAGATAAAAATCAAAACAACCCAAAACCCAACCCTCTAAATACTCTAAGAATTTCTTTTTTACTATCACCATGACAGTGTGTTTTTCCCTTCGACTTATTTCCTGGAAACAGCTGAATCATTTCTTGCTCAAAAGCTTGCCAAAATTTGCAGCCAATGACCTGGAAAATTTTGACACAGAGGTTTGCAAAAAGCTCAAGTCAGATTGTTATAATGGGGAGTGGCAGGAATGTTCACAGTGTGGAAATCTGGGAGCCCAGAGTGTAATCCACATATATGTAAACAGATCTGTAATGTTAGATCTCCCAGGGGAATAGAAGAGAAAAACTTTTATTCTGTTTAAGGAATGCAAAAGATTTTAAAGCAGTCATTTTTCACTACTAATGATTGTGTTCCTGTGGGTAAGCAAGGCCAGCACATTAGATTTGCAAGTGTTCCGGAAATCTGACCTTTCCTGTAAATCTGAGCGAGATGGCTGCCTTTGGTTTCATCCCAAGCGTAGATGTGTATCTTAGCACGGCGGCTGGAAGGTTTCTGGTTGTGGCAGACACTGTTTAGCCACAAGCTGAGGTTCCCTATCACATGTTCAGTGAGATTCCTCAGGACAAAGGCTGTGTAAATTGAATTACACTAACACCACCTATGGATTCGGGGCTAGTGCATTTGCATCACAAATGCCCTTACAGTGTGCATGCCTCGCGCTCACCAATTAGGCTTTCTTCCCACCCCTCTTGG
This sequence comes from Serinus canaria, assembly GCF_022539315.1. Lineage (NCBI taxonomy): Eukaryota > Metazoa > Chordata > Aves > Passeriformes > Fringillidae > Serinus > Serinus canaria. The sequence goes on from NC_066316.1 coordinate 4,174,550, forward strand.
TCCTTCATAAAAAAAGGGAAGGTTTTTTCTTTCCTGATGGAGTTGCAAAGAAAAGCTGCTAATGAAGGGCTGATGAATGGTCTGATTGTGTTGCTGTTTGTATAGTTCCACCTTCATTTGCATCAGTACCAGGCACAGATCCCAAGACTCATTTTTCACTTTTCAGTGCTCCTCTTCTTTGGCCCCTGCCTGCTCTAGGACCAACCAAACAAGCACATTTATCTTTGCCTCCTGGAATATTTCCCTTCGTGCATCCCAGGGGCCTACACGTGGTGGGATGGGACGTCTCCCCAGCAGATCTGTCTGCTGTTGCAGGTTGATTTGGGAATCTGACACCAGCTGGAGGGACATAAAATGTACTGGGAGCCCTCACTGCTTTCCCTCGGGAGCACTAAATGCATCATCTCTAAGTGTGTCTCCATTTCCTACTTCAAGGAATGGATCTCCTTTTTGGTATCTTTTCCCAGAAGTTCGCACAGCGTGTTTGACACTGTAAGAAAAGTCCCCACACCTCCAAGACCAGAGAAAGCACACAAACAGCGTGTCAAATTGCTTACATAGAGCACCCCTATGATCCAATCAGACCTGAGTCCATTCTGCAAACAGCGGAGCAATCCCTCTCTTCCTGTAGGAGCAAAGCACTCGCAAGCTTCGCTCGACTAGTGACTCTTCAGTTCTGGAGTTCTTTGGTTCTTCCTATTTTTCCTGTCATTTTGAAAACAGCAACTGCCAAAAAATAATGATTTTCTTTTGAAAGAAGGAAAAAAAGGAGAATGAAAGAATGTGGCCCTTTGTTTTCTATATCTGTTCAGGGAACAGGCTTCATTGATTGAATGCCAGGAAGAGGATAATGCAATCTCCCATTCGGCCTGTTTGCATCTTTTTCCAGGATGACAGTTAAAGTCTGCTGGCTACAGATGGCCTTTGACAACTGACAACACTCACTGTTATGCCAGTGCATGACTTCATCTGTGTGACACTGCATGTGACTGCAGCTTTCTTCCTCTTTGCTTGCAGGAACTATTCTCCATTTCAGGAGCACCAGAAGAACAGAGGAAGTTTCCCTTGCCAGAACCAGAAGCCTAAAAATGCCTTCCAGGCACTGGAAAAACAGTATTGTTGGAATATTGTTGTTTGCTTGGGGCTTTAGCTGCCAAGTCTGAAGTTCAGAGGCCAAATTTGGTAAAACTTCAATACTTTTTTGAATGGACATTTTTCAATACTAGTAAGGCCCACATGGGCATTTCAGAGTGTCCCATGCTCCAGAGTGCTTCCCAAAGGGACACCAAGCTTTGCAGCTTGTGCTGGAGGTGCAAAGGCTGCAGACCTGTGCTGGAATTTAGAGGAGTTTTTGTCATCTGTGAATCTTGGCAACCTCAGGGAATGCTGCAAGTTGAATGAATGAATGAAGTCATCCATCATCTAGCAGTAACTGGAGTAGGTTGAACTCAATCCCATTCTGTTTTTTGCTTCAGAAGCAGGAAAAAATTAAGGCTTATATTCTAGACTTTTCTTTTTGCCACTTTTAAACCCAGGTCACAATTTGATTTATGGTTAGTAGCTATTACCTAGTCCTAATTTTTATTATAACCATTTGATCTAAACTTGATTCTCAGACCTGTTCTAACACACGTAATTTACTGTTGGCTTTTTTGAAAAAAAAAAAAGGGAAAATACTTTTGTATTTTCTTCACCTTTTTTTCTGTTTATTGCTCTAGGCAAGTAGAGAGCTGAGATAACAGAGCAGTGTGGTGGTGTGGTTCACATACAGGTGCTGTCAAAGTAGTCCATCATGGATTGGGATGAAATGTATCAAATGCTGGGCCTCATATCAGAAGATGACAGCCAAAAAGTTAAACAGAGACAAAATTATTAGAAGTCATATTTTCATCCTTTTTTTGTTGTAGTGGAACTCAGGAAGCCTCCTCTGAACTATATGGCACAAGCATTTCTAAGGCTTCTTGTTAGTAATTCAGTTTTAGCAAACAAAGTGGTTTTCAATATCTGGGGAACAATGAAGAGTGTATATAATGACCTCTATTTCTCTGAAGATCACATTTCAATGGTCCTGTCTTCACCATGGAGCCACATTCCTGTGAAAATGCCACTGCTGTGAGGCTGTGAACCATGCTAACAAATAGGAAAATGAGTGTGCTTAGCTGAAAATTTATTTTCTTTGCGTGATTGTGTCGTTGAGTCTGTCAAAAACTGTGGGCAGCCTGGGAGGCAGATAAAAACTGACGTCCCAAAAGTTGTTTGGTATTAGTGAGGAGAGCCCTGCATCTGCAGAGCATGAGTGAATTCCATAACAGTTTCAAAAGGCAGTTTATTAAAATACAATTTAACTGTCCTGGATAACTAAAATATCTTAATTAGAGGAGAGTTTAGGAAACAAACCAACATTCTGAGAAGCTGATTCTCTCTCTGTCTTGCAGGCAGGCCAAATAAGCCCTTGTGTGTTGAATAAGTCACAGAATAGGTCTGTAACTCTTCTGAGGATCACTTCTGCAAGTACCACTTGTAAAATAAAGTGCTCCCCACAGCCTGCTAAGAATGAGTGGGACAGATGCTGCAGTTTTCGCTTTGACACTTATCCCATCTGGTCAGATGGTAATCTAAGGGATGACAAAAGAGAGGAATGACACTGACAAAAAAGAATTTCTATCCTAGTTCCTTTAGTCATGTGGTGGACATGCTGGATGGACAGTCAGGGTCACATCCAGCGTGTTGGGAGTGCTGAGTTATAGTTCCTGTTCTGTTCTGAAATCCATCACCTCTTCTATCAGGCAGTGATTGATCTCTTCAAGCTGGCAGGCACATGGCCAGCTAAATGTCACCTCTGCTGTGATGCTCCAACCAGCCTCTTCACACACTCAACTACCAAAATATTCATATTACTCTGATAGACTCTCCGGATGCAACATGGATCTTAGATGAAACAAACTGATAGCTCCTTCTGCCCTTGGTTCTTGGGACAGTGGATCTGCTTTCTTGTTTTGGGACTTCAGAATGTATGAATTTTCCCTTTGTGCTGATCCTTCTCTATCTGGTGATGTGAAGTTGAGCCCTTGGAAAGGACGGGGAAGAACAGCAGCAGCTTGGCTCTGAGCAATCACTTTGGCTGGCAGTCTGGGAGAGAACACAGTCTGTTGACTGGCAGTGATATAAATATTCAGGGCTGGATTGACAGTATGCAGGACATAAGCCTGCTGGGAACAGTGAAATTGAGACATGACTTCTTTCCTTCATTTGTGCTCCTTTGTGAAGGCATAAAGGGTGTCCAGCAACAAGTTTCTTTCCTTCCCTAAAATAAGCTGTTAGAGGACAAATGGAGCTCAGCGGCGAGGAATTGTTGGTATTGTTTTCCACTTGGTTTCAAGTTCTGCAAACAAAGCCAGAGCTGGTAAGTGAATATTGCTTAGCCTGGGTGGCTGGGTCTTCCCAAAAGTGCTGAGTCTCAAGGCTGTTCTTGCTCCTCCTCAGCTAAAGAGGGGCTCTGTGAATGACAGAGAACTTTGATGTTGGCTACATGGGGCTGTTTTATTGCTGTAGTTCACCCCATTACCTATCAGTTTGAGGCTTGATGCAAAAGATAATGAGTTTTGGTGACAGTGAAGACACAGGTCTCAGTGGTAGTTAGGGGCTTGCATTTAAAATCTGAATAGTGTGATGACATCAGTACTGGGGAATGTTATTTGTGGTCAAAAGTGCCAAAGAGATCAATGGTTCTACTCCAAGCCTGGCCATAAAGAAAAAAGAAGCTTTAAATGGCTTTCTAGTATGCTCGTTTCCTGAATGTTAAACTGATCATTAGAGCCCTTTTTAACTTGTCCACTCATGGATCAGGTCAAACCAGTACGATTGTTCAGAAGCACTCATCATATCCAGGTGGGATGAATGTGAGTGTTAAGCTAATCCTGCTTATCAACGAACCTAAAACTGCATCAGGTCTGGGATTTTTCCCAATAGTGGAGCTAGAACCTTGACTATTTAACTGTATTGTGGAGTTGCATGTGAAGCAGAACCATTTCATTTCTGTACTTATATTTATGCCCTTTATTTCTTCTCTTCCTTTGGGGCATTTTCATGTACACAGCAGGAGCACACCTGAGATGGGCCCTGAAAATTGTTGTGTAATCTGTAAGGCATGAAAGGCATGAAAGGAAAACTACCAGATTGTGAAAGGGAACCAAGACTGACTTTCTGCATTGTTCTTATTGGCACATGCTCTTTCTGCTTCACATTCTTACGTTGCTGAGAAACCCTGTCATCTGCAAACAAAACCAGCTCCTGCAGCATGGAGTGTGTGCAGAATGTAAAGAGGGAGGTGTCTGTAGGCAGCCTACAGAAGCTTGCCACGTTGCTTCCATGCACACAAAAAGTTCCTTACTTTTTGATACCAAACTCACCACCCTAACAGGCAACCTGTCTGCACTTAGGGAATTTCATGTCAGGAAGTTTTTCTGAAGACTTGACTCACATGTTCTCAAGTAGTAAATACAAAGCTGGTATTAAGTTATGCATTATGATCCAAAGCATTGGTCAATGTAGTATTGGAATTACAGCATGTGGAATTATAGCATGTAATTTTCACCAGGAACACCCATCTCAGGGCTTGTGGCTATTTCTCCATACCCTTGACAACACTGGTAGTTTTAGCACTAGATTTGGCAAATTCTTGCAGAGTATCTCTGGTTCACATTTTATTGATGATAGAATTTGATCCTGTAGTATCTTTAATAGTTTGGTCTCTGTGCATTTTTGCGTGTCCTGCCATCCTTTTATCTCAGGATGAAATAAAGATACTTAGTTGTGAATTCCTTTCTGAGCTGTTCTCTGGCATTTACCCACTGAGGGCCTAACCTGTCCTTGGATATTTAGAAGCATAGCTCTAACTAGGAAATGCTGAAATAAATTTAAAAAATAATAAAATGAAATGTATTCCCAGTGGTGAAACAACCAAACATTTTCTCAGGCAAAAGCTGCTCAGCCAGACAGCCTGAGAGCAATGGCCTGGCTGCATTCAAGATCCCCTCAGGAAGACACTCCTGGTAATGAAGCTTGTCACCAGGAAGCTGGTGGCAGCAGATGGCAGTGCACAGCCTGGGCCAGGGGTCTCCTCACATTCCCGTTCCCCATTATATCTGCACGGGGCTTCTCTCCTTAATAGGGGAGTTGGAGCTGGGCTTAATGGGCTCTGACTAATGACTAAAAAGGGGAAAAGATGAGGAATTGGGTCCTTTGTGATTTTCCTTTCTTTCTTTCACCCATCTTTGACAGGCTGTAAATGGATTTTCTGTAGCTGCTGCATTTCACTGGGGAAATGAGCAGGGTGTGTTTTTAGATGATTTGTCATTATCTGGAGGGTTTGTACTCAGCCCTTGCACTGCATCCCTGTGAGACCAAGGAGGGCCTTAAGTTTTCTAGTGGGAATTCCTACTGGGATGTTGATGGGGAAAAAATTGCTTAAATTCTGTTCATGCCCAAGGCAGTAACAAGACCTGTCTGACTTCATGGCTTGTGACTAAAGCAGGCTCTGGGCCAGCATGTGACTACCTGGCTCCTTGTTAGGAGCTGCCTCTGTGCCACTAAACTGTGTTCTGTGTGTCAGCACCGTGGGGAGAGAAAAGACTCCATTGTCTCCGTTGCCTCAGCCCACCCTCTTGCCTTTTAGAAGGCTTCAGATTTCCAGATATTCATGTGTATGTTCAACAGACAGATTTTGGTGGTAAGGTTAAGAAATGTAAATGTTTATCCTTCAAGCTTAGCATGCAATTCCAACTTCCAGGAAAACTCTGTGGAGTAAATTCCCTGATGCTCCATGTTTGTGCTGTGCTGAGAGCTTGGCATGTGCCATGTTGCAGTGTTTGTAGTGTGTTTGTTGGATCGGTATTTCACTATTGCAATCTTGAAAAAAAAATGAGGTGATTAATGAACTGAGAATACCACAGTCTGTATAGGGAAAAAACCAAACCCAAACCTTTGTAATCCATCTATAATCCATCTAGGAAAAGGTGCTGTCTGTACTGATATGTCTTAGGTGAGGCTATAAGGCAGGGAAAGAAAAAACTTCAATTCAGGCAAGTTTTTTTTCAAAGCTGAATAATCTGAAAATATTTGGGTTTTTTTTCAAAGTATATGGAATCCCCAGACAAATGCAGCCATCAGCTTCTTCCAAAAGCCCACTATGGTTATGCCACTGCCCTGTGCTGAAAGAGATTGCAGAGGTTATTTAGTGGGAATTCCCACTTGGGTGTTTGTGGGAAGAAATGACCTAATGCTGGGTCTTGGCAGGTGAGGATGTGTGAAGCACAACAGGGGCTGGAAAAGAGAAACCTCTCACAGATGGGGAAATGTACAGATAACTTAGGCTACAGATTTTGGCTTAGGACACCTGAAATATTTGAGAGAACTTTACACAGCATGTTCCTTAGAGCTGAGTGATATCCCAGTGTCTCTGGGACATTTCATATCATCTCACTTGGCAGTGAGCAAGAGATCCAGTCTGAAAACAATGAATTGACTTGGTTTAACTGGGGAGCACATGGAGATAAATGTTCCATTTACAAAGGAAGATGAGTGGCAGATACAAAATGGATTCTGCTGTTTATTACTCTGAGAGCAAGCCAGAAAGAACACTAAAGCCTGTCACAGTTTAGAGTAGTGTCTTTTATGTGTCTGCAAGATGAGGAAGTCAAGCCATGAAGATTTAATGTCTGTGGAATTCAGGGGAAAGATTCCCTAAGGAGCTGGGGTAATCTGGAGACTAAGGCTGGAGGACAAGGTTTGCTGTCACCTCACAGGTCTGTGTCTCCTTTAATAGTCACCAGTGAATTTTATCAGTTTCCTCAAATAATAATAATTTTAAAAAATTGTTTAAAAACCAAAAAAATATTAGAGGGTGTTTGAGGGAAACAAGCATAGAAAGATGGAAATAACTGTATTTCTCAAAAAGAGAAAGGAATGAAGGCAGAGTGCTGAGGTGAGGTATGTCTGACAGGGGGATGTATGATTTGAGAAGAGGCTACTCCAGTCTTGCTCCAGTGGCCTTTGCTCTGCTGGCATTTACAGTCAGAGGTTCTGCTTCTCCACAAGAAACAAGGGCAAGCCTAAAAACCACAGACACCTCCAGCAGGCAGTTAGGTTCAGCTGGCCTCAATGACACAGGGTAATTAACATAATTGGCACTTCCTTGTTTGTAGTAGCTGAGGATCTGACCAAAATAAGTGCAGTGTGTAGCACAATTGTAATGTACCTTCAATTCACAAAAAATGTGCAACACTTGTAATTGCTGGTATATCCTGTCAATAACCAGGCTCAGTCATTCATGTCTGTTTGAAGTCCACCTGGAAGAAGCAATAGCAGATTTTCTGACTCAGGTATGTCAAATAAAGGCTGTTGTTCAGCCATGAGACATTTGGATGTGGTAGATCACCCACACTTTGATAACATAAATAATGAAGTGGTAAAATGCTCTTAGTACTCTACTAATTGGTCACAATGGGAGTAAATGGCCTTGGTTGAAAATTGCTTAATGGGCAACTTGAGATAGGTTTCCTTTGTTTGAGGGCTCGTTTAGGTGTTTGTTGTACTGTACAGATAACTGAGTTTTGGTCAAAAGTTTTTAGCCTAAGTCAAAACAGCAAGATCAGAGTTCTAGAAGAAAAAGCAGTCTGTTTCAGACAGGCTTTAATTGCATTTTGGAACAAGAAAAAGACAAAAATTATCTGTCTGCTGTTGGTGGATGGAGAAAAAGAAAAGAATGATCAATAGAGCGTGGAAATGAAAGAAGAATAATTGTAGACCTGTCAGTGAAAGTATTTTTTTTTTTTTTCAAATAGGAAGTCAGTTTCAGCTGTCTCACTTTACCCACTGGCTGCTCCCTTCAGTACTTTCACTTTCCATGGCAGAACTTTCACTGATCATTTCTGCAGCTGGAAATTCCACATTTCTGCCTTCACCCTAGAGATAAACACTGAGTATCTTACAGCCCAGGTGGTTGCTGTCTGGGCTATAAGGGGACAGGGACACTTAGTGAATTAACTTTCCTGGTCAGAATGTAGTGAAATAATTCTCTGCTTAACTTGCTGTGTGATTTTTTGTTATGCTTGAGCAGGATTATCTCATGCTTTTGCATGTCTGCTATGAATTAAGCCTCTACCAAAGGTTTTACACATCCATCTGCTGTTCCTGTTTACCATAATGAATCTGCTGGAAGATCCCATTTTGAAAAGGCTGAAGTTGTGATATCTTTCAGTTATGCTGGAGTACTCTTGGATTCCTGGGATCAAACAGGGCTGATTCTGCAGTGCCTTGGAGCTTTACAGAAACAATGGGAGCAGGGACTCAGGCAAGTTCTCAGGGAGAGTTCCTGAAATTCAGGTCCTCTCTTGGGAGCTAATTCTTTATGCACCTCAGGCTTATTTCCTTGAGGAAAATTCAGATGGGCAGGTGAGGCTTGTTGAGTATTTTTGGCTCCAGTGTAAACATGAAATAATGTAAATCAAAGCATGCTGGATGTTTTTTTTATTGCTGTTGCAATCCTGTTGCTTCGATACAAAAAAGTAAAATACAATTTAGGAGATGCTAGAAACTTGAGGTTTATTAGAATATTTACCAGTGAAAAGGTAAATATGACATCTTTGATATCAAACTTGATATCTTTGGGATGATGTAAATTACTGCAGCCTAATGTATCTGCTGATTTGTGAGGCCTGTGAACATTTCTGCATTTTTGAAGTCAGAGGATGGATATTTGTCATGAACTGTTTCATAACAATTGAATACAGATCACAGTCTGACAGCCTGGTTTCCCCTGCACCTGTTAAAGACAAATGCAGGGGGTTTGTTCTGAGTGCCATAATATTTTTGGCTGGAGTCCGCAACATTTATACACATGGATTATTTTATTTTTGTGAATACTTTTATTGATCTCTGCATGGAAATATTTTCAATGTGGAGCCTTGGGCAGTGGAAATTCTTCAGAGGAACAATTATTATGCCTAATTTTTGGCTCTGTTGTAACAGGAATTACAATTTGAACACATATCAGAAATGTATTTGTAATAACTGAAGTGGCAAATGCACTTTCTGAAATGTGCTTTGAGGAAGGACATATCACTTGCTAACCATTGAGAAGGAATTTACAGGAGTGAAAAAACACTGGGTTTATGTAGGCTGAGGGACAAAATCTAAATTTGTCAGATAGACTTGTCTGTGTCCCTACATTTGACTTGTCATGCTACAGGTATTTAGGAAAATGGAGATTAATTTTTTAACTGACTACATTTGAAAAGAAACTTACTGTCAATGTTGTGGGCCAAATAAAATCTGGTCTCAGTGCTTACACTCCTGTGATTTCAGTTGAAGTACTCATGGTAAATCAGATCTGGGCTTGGCTATCAACCATTTGTTGATCTTTTTATGAAAGATTAAATAAAGTCTTGCTGAAATCAAGCAAATTTCTACTGAGGTTCCAGTCATTCCATCTAATTTCAGACCATGTCACCCACTGGCCTGTTTTTTTACATAATGAGATACTTAGCATAGATTTTGGTCTTTGTATGGATACCTGGGAACACTCAAATATATTCTGTCATTTGCCAGAAATTTTAAGCCAAGTTTTCCATGTTAAATAATTATATCTGGATGAACTTAAACTCAGATTAGTACTTTACTTTGCTGAGTAAGTTTCACCAATTTAGTATGGAAATGTGTTAGATTGTGTAAGATTTCCTGCTGCAACACCTCTCTCACTGAAACCTTTCCTAACAGAGCAAATCTACTGACTCAGGTAAGAACACTCATTTTTTTTTCCTGAACCATGGAAGTGTAGCCATTCAGAGATGTGCCCCAGGTCTTATAATTCAAATTTTCTAACTGCTGTATAACAGCAAGGGCTTCAGCAGCATCTTTGTGTGCCAGGCTGGAGTTCACTTTGCGTGCCCAGCACTAGAAATGCGTGGCTGATAAGCTGATGCACTTTTTATCTACTTTGGAGCCTGACTGACATCTCCAAACACTGTTGTATCTAAACAGCTTGAATATGTGACCTCATTCCTTAAATACCATCACTTGAACAGCTCTTGTTGCTAAAATAAAAGCAGTGTTGATTCTCTGTTGTGAAAACTCCCCCAGCCCCTCTGACAGGCGCAAACCAAACCACACCTCCTTTTACTATGCTAAAAGTTCATTTGTAGCCATTCCAGGGTACCTGCAGTGAAGGAAGGCACGGCTGGCTTTGTCACTTTCCATGTTAACCTGTGACTGGCACAGAAATTCAGGCACATGGAAAAGAACTCGGGAACAGTTCCCAAGGAAAATGATCCCAGAAAGGTGAAGTGGCTTCGTTTTGTTTTCTTAGGCTGACAAGTAGTTTAACTACTCTAAACTGAGGGAAGATTGGAGTTGAGCCAAGCTTTCCAGAAAAAAGAGGCCAGGATCAGCTTTCCCCTTTTCTGCTGGTTTTTATTACTCAGAAACAAGCCCTCTGCATTGCAGGCCTGTGTCAGTGCTTTGTTAAATATAGAGTTTTGAAAACACAAGCTATTGCCCTCCATTCAAACACAACCACGTGTCTCTCTGCAAACAGTGTCTGTTAAAAAAAAAATCTTAAGGTTTTCATCTCTGAAGACCATTTCTGTGGGAGAGTTGAGGTGCACATCCTCTGCAAAGTAAGTTTAAAAAAAAAGTACTTTTTTCAATGAACATACTTATTTCTTAATCTTTAAACAGACTTTTTAGTTTGGTGCTGAAAATCTCCAAAGAGAACTCATTACTTTTAATCTTTTCATCTGGTGATAGGAGCTGCCATCAGGGTTAGTGTCTGATTGTCACCTGCTTCTTAAACCTCAGTGTTGTTTTGATAAGGGAGGAGTGGCTGAGACTGACAATTGCAATTTATATTTTAATTTACAGCAACCAGATTCAACATTTACTTAGAGATAAAGGACTTCCACGTAGCTTTGGGCACCAAACCTGAATTTTGGGGGGGAAAAGGGTAAAAACTCTCACATAACTGGTGATCACAGCAGGTTGGACATGTCTGCAGGAGAAAGCCAGCCAGTGCTGCTGACTTGCCCATTGCCTGGTGGGCCAGGGAGGCCTCAGCCAGCCTGGGTTTGGCACTTGGAGGGTGAGGGAGTCGCTGCTGTAGGGAGAGCACTCGGTGGCGACTCCCCAAGGCTCCAAGGGTCAAGAGGAAGCACCTTGGGGCCAATATTGAATGTGGCTGGCAACCAGGGTAACTAAGCCTCTGAGGGAGTTATGTGCTTACTCTGCCTGCTGCCAACAAAGCTGCTGCCAACTTCTTTTTGTAGCAGATGAAGTCTATTAATTCTGCATGCATACACAGCAGCAGAGAGGGTCTGACATCACGCTGGCCTCAATGGAACAAAACACAGACATGAGGAAAGGCAGGCACATCCCAAAGTGGCGAGGAAGTGGATTGGCAATGTTCCCAAAAAGCAAGGAGAAGCATTTCACTCCCACGAAGGCACTGGCTGTGTGCTGGTCCCTGGGGTTGAGAAGGAGCACTGGGAGATTTTGTAAAGGGAACACAGTTTAAGGATATCTAGAGAACACAGGCATTTTCTCTGCTCATACTGCACTAATTTGCAGATTTCTTAACACTCTGCTTACAGAGGACTCAGGTGCACTGACAGTGCACAGAAGTGGCAGATGGAATCCTGGTAATGATTTTTAATTACATCTTTGTGATACTTGGCATATGAATGAAATTTAGGCTTCCTGATGGTTTTATTAGATCCATAAGTGAAAGATTTACAGACTGAAGGAAAGAGCTGAAAATAGGGCTGTGAGGAGATCCATGATGAGTGATTTAATGAAGTAGTTAAATCCACCGTAGAACACAAATTGTTTTTAATTGGAAACGTTAGACAGTTTAATCTTTCTATCAAATGTTCAGAGGAAATCAAATACCCTGTTGTATAAAAAGCAGCTGGGACACAGGGAGAATGGCCCTTATATCAGTACTCTGTAAGAGGTCAATGACAATTTTAATTGATGCTATTTCAGTTCTTGTGGTATGGTGGTAACTAGAATAGAAATATCTGAACCGCTTGTTCTTAGAAATGTGTAGACTTTATCCAGGAGAATTTTCAGCTTAGAATCAACTACAAAGATTCGATGAAATCTGCAAATACAAAAAAAAATGGGTGCAGTTAAAGATCATTTTGTGGGTACATCCCATTTCATTTATTTCTGAAAAATACATAGGGTGGCAACATTCACTTATTTTCAAAGACACAGTTAGCAGTGTGGCCAGATATTATTGAAAATGCATCTTGTTACAGTGTTACAGTTCTAAAAAAAAGTTTTGAAACAGTTGCTTTTAAACCTTTTCTCAATTTTTTTTTTTTTTAACTTTGCAAAGCCCTTTTTATGCCTCTTTCTTTGTCAGCCTGAGAGCACAGCATGGTCCTACTAAATCCATCTCTTTGGTGTCAGTGTTGCATAGCATTCCAAAGAGAAACTAAAGGAGTGGGAATATGGGCTCAAGTTGGAATAAGAGCTGTATTCCCAGCTTGGTTTTGCTTTTTTCAAAAGATTGAGGAAGATTGCTGGGTCCATTCGAGACAACAGCAGGAAACAGAATGTAAGTAATTTTGAAGGTAGGGTATTTCTAAAGTTTATCTGTCAAGAGACCTACATTATTCATTAAAAAAGAAAAAAGAAGAGGAAATCTCTGGGCTTTTGGTCTTTGCTATGGGCTGAAAGATTTAGTAGGGAGGTGATTTTTGGTTCTGCACTAAACATGTGGGAGGTGGACTTTGTGAGTCTGGGACACAGGGGGAGTTTGTATCAGACTTAGCTTGGGATGTTGTTCACCTGCTGGTTCTGTGCTCTCCATGGAGCCCACGTTTCTCGTGGGTCCCCTCAAACACCTCCAGCCCGAGTGCAGCCAGGGCTGAGCTCACACCAGGCCCCAGCAGAGGGGCTCCACTGCAGCAACCTGACCCCAGACAAGCTGAGACTCCTCCAATAGCTCATTGCTGAAGAAACTGGCATCTGATTTTAGTGACAATATACATGATATGAACTCTCTAGAGCTAATCTTTAGCCAGGCTGGTGAAAATTAAGGGTCGCTTCCCTTTTTCTAGAAGCAAATACACCTTTGCATGGTTCCACACATTTCTGGGATTATCTTTTGAACACGTTTACCGATGTCATTAATGTGTAAAGCTGTGCTGTGCATTCTTAGAAGGAGGTTTTTCTTCCACTGCAGAGCTGTGCAGAAAAGCTCCCTCTGGAGAACCAAGAGGGAGATGATTTCTTCGCCCTGTTTCATGCTCAGGGCGTAGTTCCTAAACCACAGCTCCAGCCACTGCAGCAGGATTTCCCATCAGTCCTCATGGGACTTCAAACCCCTGTGAGCACTGGGGATTATGTCAATACTGGTCACTGTGTTAAGATAACACCAACTTTCTGTGTGTCCTTTGTCCCCTGCTAGCTGGGCTTTGTGTTGCTTTCCCAGACTCTGGTTATTTTGGCTCACTTGCGTTTCTCCCTTGGTCCCAGCAGTCTCTGGGTTTGTGGCTGAGCTGTCACTCCTGTACATGCTCAGAAGTAGAAATGCTGAGCTGAGCAGCTGCATCTCTTCAACTGTACATTTCCAGGTCTAAACACCTTTTGCTTTTTCTCCCCAGTTCTATTGTGCTTTCAAGGTTTTAAGTGTAATTATTCCAAAGAGCATTAATCACTTTAAAGGTGTAATCATAATAATGATTTTGCTTATTAGTGTTATTATACATTCAAATGTCTTTTCAGCTTCTATTTGTGGATGAGGTTTTTTGCTTGATAGTTGATTGAGGGTGCATCTTAGTCTACAAGAAATTTAATCTGAGTGATATTCATAAATGCAGAGACTCAGATTTGTTATTATTCAATAAATGAATGTGTGGCTGTTTCAGAGTATTGTCTCAGGGTAGCACCTTCCTATTTTGATATTTTTGTACAACTGTAACAAGCAGAATGGAAGGTCAGGCTATGAAGTCAGTGCTGACTATAGAGAGCAGTGTAACAACTACCTCTTGATTTATTTTGCACCAGATTTTAGTTCTCTTGCCTTCAGATACCCATGAGCACCTGCATTTTACTGTAGTAACGCTTAATACATATCCCTGAGAGAAAAATTGGTCCTCCGAAATAAATTTTGAATAAAAAGGTGAGTAGAGAAAATATAGACTTAATTGTATACCTAAAATAACAGAACTGACTCAAACTGTAGATACATTCAGTGCAGCAAGGGAACCTGAAATTAGAAATTTTTTCTTTTGTTTCCTGCTTCATTGGTTTTTCTGCTTGGAATGAGGGCTTTATGCCCTTTTCTTTCTTCTGTCTTCTTTTGAAATAAAACTGAATCAAACTATTAATACATTCAGTACAGCAAGGTAACCTGAAATTACACTTTTCACTGTTTCTTTGCCTCATCTATTTTTGTGCTAGAAAAGGGGATTTCTTGTCCTTTCCCTTTTGTCTTCATCTGTTACAATTTCTGTATATTAGGCAGGCTCATGATTCATTTCACTCTTTTCTCCTAACCCTCTCATGTCTGGTCACAGGCCACTTTTCCAAAACCCCAGGGATGCAGATTCCATTTTGTTCTACTTTCTTCTTTTTCCACCTGCTGCTGGCTGACTCTGCTTGGCTTGTCCTCCCATCCCAAAGCTTGCTCAGAATCAGCACAGCTTCCATCCACAGCTTCCACCCACAACTTCCATCCACAGCTTCCCACCTTCCCCATTGGCCATTTCAATCTCTCTCCCATGTAACCATTGCTGGGGAGCCCCAACACTCCCAGCTCCAGTGCTGGTTGCTCTGCCCGAGAAAATTACTTTATTCAGGCACAAGAGCAGGAACTGCCAGCCATTCTCCATGCTGGCTCTGCTAGGTGGCCAGGATTTCTGGGAGAGCAGCACACAGCTCATGGCAGGGCCAGAGTTTCTGTGTGGCAGCACTGAGAACACAAAGACCTGCAGCAATCATGTGGGCTCCTTCCCCAGGTATTGCCAAACTCCAAACCTGCCTATCTTGTCCAACCCCATGTGATGTTGCCCCAGGTGACACAGCTACAAACACATATATCCCACGCGTCTGTGTGCTGCCAAGGCTCAGAGAGGATTTTAGACCAAACCAGTCCTGTGCTGACATGACACAGAACAAATGACAATGAAATTGCTCTTTGTATCATGCCATTCACTTCATGGGCAGAATAACTCCTCTGAAGTTTGCCAGTGTGGGTTACCAGGCTGGGCAGTGCTCCCAGCTGAGTGTCTGCTCTGGCTGCCCAGTGGGGAGAAATCTGATTGGAGAAGATTTGAAAAAGCCCCTGGTGGTAGGAGGTATTTATAGCCCAGCACAGCATCAGGGGCTGCCTTTGGAGCTGTGGGCTAGTGGTGCTGCACTCTGTAAATCACAGATTATGGGGGCTTTGTCTTAGGAGCTTACAGCTGAGGAGGGCTCACAGGAATGTGTGCCACTACCTGTCAGAGAGCAGAGAGTGCCTGATATGGAGCTAAACCTAGTACTATGGGATGTTATTCTGAGCTCCTTTGATTTTCTCAATGCATGTCTATCTTTCCTTACTTGTTCTAGACCGGCCTTGCAAATCCAAGCAAATCCCAAACATTCAAGAGAAAACAACTACCCAAGAATGGGAAGTGGAAAAGCTGACTGCTCTTTTTCCACTGACCCCCTTGGTTTGTTGTTGCCTCAGTTTTCCAAAACACCCCTCCGCAACACATCTTTCATCCACCTGTTGTATTGAGCTTTGTGAACTGTGTGTAGGAGGAATTGACTTCATAACGTGCCAGTGTTGTGTAACACACTGAGCCTTGGTACTTGACTGGGGAGCCTGAGCCCTCCGGAGCGTAAACTGAACCTAACTAGTGTCCAACAGCCAGTCTGATAGATTTGGCTTTTTTGGTTCACATTTTGGATATCCATCCATCCATCCATCCATCCATCCATCCATCCATCCATCCATCCATCCATCCATCCATCCATCGCCACACATAACTATAAATGCAAAAATACTTAGACTGAAGGAATATCCATAATTTGAACTAAAATTTCTAAGCCAAGAAGAAAAAAGAATCCCTAACACAATGTGTTAAAACTTACATATTAGCAGGCATGCAATAAAAATGAAAATATCATCCAGTTGCCATAAAACGATCTAAAAGTGAACCAATGTATCATATACTGTGTATTTATATGGTGGCACCTGATTTCATTGTCAAAGCAGTTTAAATAGCTCTTGCTATTTCTGAAAAATATGAGTGATGACATCCCGAGCTATTTTTAGGAATAATGTGTTTATCTTTATTTAGTTGCACTTAGATGGATGCTATATGGAGAAGTCAGAATTACCCAGTCCTGGGCTGTTTTAGTCTGGGGGAACTAAAGTTACTGGTTTGTGATGGTGCCAGTGCTGCTCTTTCTGTTCTGTGGGTCAGCAGCTGGAGGTCTGGTCCATTTTGGAATCTCTTTTTGTCTGCTCCCAGCTGTCTTCACTCTTATCCCATGGTGGGATACATAAATTACTTTTACAAGTTCAGCATTCTGGAGCAGTCATAGAAGTGGATTTTAAAGGGGGAAAAAATCCTCATATGAGGGAAGAGAGGCTGATTCTCCCAAGGTAGTAACTATCACTCATCTCATGGAAAAGCCAGAATGGAATATTACACTTACTTAATATAGAAAGCATATCCTTTGTGTGCCTTACAATTGTTCTTTTTCTTATAGTCTTGAAGAAAAAGAACGGATACTTTGCTTCACAGAAGAATTCAGTGCAACAATTGAACATCAGTGTGAACTTCCAAGCTATAAGAAGGGCTAAACCAGTTCAGATGAGCAGAACATGAGGGAAGTGATGATCTGCTGAGGAGCTTTGGCTGCAAGTGGACTGAATCTGAGGATTCTGTGAGACAAGAGAAGGTAAGCATGACACTTCCATAAGTACTGCAGAGGCCCCACATGAGTGATCAGAGGTGCATTTGACCATCACATCAGCTACATGAGCACCCTGAAATATCAAGAAACTGCATAAATATAATCTGGGATCACCAGTTATTGAGCAAAATGGAGGAATTTTTAGATGTAACTAACAGGGACAAGGAGGTTGTCTTCTCACCATCCAAGGAATGTATTTGAAATGCCAATCAATAGGCCTTTGTTTTGAGTCTCTGCTTTTTTACTAGGATACCTACAAAAGAGTTCTGCACTGTAAGAAATACAGTGTGCTAAAAGAACAAATAAAATTGACATGAATTCAGTGGCAGCCTCAAAGGGATCACGTATCTGTGTGCTTTGTTCCCTTTTCCAGATGACTCCTCCTCCAGTCTGGGTAAAAAAACTGCTGCTGGTGTAGTGTCCAAAAGCTGCTCAGGGAGACTGGCTATACAGCCCACTGCAGAGGTGAAGAATGATATGATTATATGATCTACATTTCCCTGGAAGTGTTCAAGGTTGGTCTTGAAACAACTTGTTCTCGTGAAAGGTATCCCTGCCCATGGAATATGGGGGCAGAGGAGAGAAATGAAATGGTCTTGAACATCCCTTCCAGCCCAAATGATTTTGTGATTATTATTCTTTTAAGCAACTGTCATTTAGAAGAATTCTGTTGAATCAATTTAGTTGGATAACTCTTAAAGAAAGAGCGCTATTCAAAATTCTGATTTTATTTTCAAAAACTTCAAGTGAGTAAAATTGAATGAGAAACAAATAACATCCAACTAGCTGCCTCTAAAGCCTCACTGATTAGGGTTTCTTTCAATTTGCCCAGGCATTTCTCCCCAGGATATTGTCAAATTATTTCCAGGCTCATATGTTAAAGCTTACACTTTTTAGCAACTTGATTCTACCTGATGGAATGAAACAAATCTTAGCTAACAGCCTGTGCTGAAGTAATCATTTGAGCAGATGTTACATGTCATTCAAGTAGATAGTTTTTCACAAGACACAATGAGAAGACTAAAAGCTATATTTGCACTGAAGAAAAAAAGCATTGAAAATAGTTTAGAGTAAGGGATACCTGCAGACATCACGCTCTAGAAATCTGAAGAACTTTGGTTTTCTTTAGGGACTAAAGTAGCCCTGTGCTCCTCCTTTTCCATGTGCTGTTTTCTCAGTATCTTTTCATTTCTGCTCCTTTTTACAGGATATATCAGAAAGACTTTAGCCTACAGGATTCCTTTTATTCCCTTGCCAACACTCTGGTTGCACTTAGGTAGTCCTTCACCACTGGCATGACTCACCTAAAATATATCCCTATCTACACCAGTCAGGAACTAGTTCCAAACCAGTAAAACAAGCAAATTCAAGTTTCCTATAGCCCCAGGTCTTACACTGTTTGCATCTCTATCCTGGTATATCTTCAGTCATTCTCACACCTCTCATCCTCCTTTTTGGTTTTGCCATCTGGGTAAATGACAGACAGGCAGGCTTGGAAAAACTACTGATGTATACACCAGTGGAATGGGGAACCACCAGGTTCTCCTGGCTCCCTCTGCACAGGAGAGCTCATCTGCTCTCTCTAATTTAGCCAGCTGCTGGTTTCTACAAAACTATCAGGAGTTCAATATCCTTGCATCTTCTGCCACTGCCATGGTTAACTGAAATTGTTCAGAGTGTTCAAAAGCTGGAATATTTTATCTGGGGAAAGGTGAGGGAGGTAAAGTGCTTCAGTGTATGACCAGCTAGACTGATACTGAGAAAGCAGGGAAGTCATGTTGGACATTTCTTAGCTGTCCTATCTTTGTCTGACCCAGATAAAAGGAAGAGCTCCCTAAATACTCTCCGAAAGAAGCCTCAGTCCTGGTGGTGTTTTCCAAAGCTGCCCTACATTCCATCCCCAGAAGTCAGAGATGCTCTGTGGCCCCAAGCACCACCATGACCCAGCTGAAGACTCCAGCTGCTGTAGCTGCTAATGGCATTTGGAAGGGACAAGTTGTTAAGAAGCAAACAAAGTTCTGGAAAATAGCAACTCTTCCATTCAAACATGAGTTCAGATCAATCTACTGCTCCCTCTGCACACTTTGCCTCTATAGTTCAGTTTCCTAATTCCAGTAGTGATGCCTTGAGCCTTGTCTACAGTAATGGTGAAAATGTTGCCCCCATCAATCTGTTTGTTTTCTCCTAGGGCACGTTTGGCAGCCAAGGGAATAACCTGAATGTTGGTTACCAGGCTGTTTCTTTCCTAAGTGGGTCAATATCAATGCTGAGAAAGAGCAAAAATTGATCTCTAATATAAATTATATATACTTTTCCCATTACAAAGCAAACCAGCTTAAATTCCAATTTGTTATAACTGTAATGAATCCCTAAGTTCTAAAAAAGCTCTTAAAATGCTGTATGTAAAATGCCATGATTTCAGAGTGCTCATTCTTGCTGTTGTTAGTTCTAGTCACTGAGTGAGTAGCATCACTAGCTCAGTACCTGGAGTAGGAATGTGGAGGTGATTTAAAATAAAGATTAGGAGGGGGAACATGAATTAGAAATAGCAGTTGATACTATCTAGAGTTCTTTGTTAATAGAGAATGGATTTTTTTTTTTTTTTGCTAGTTCCAATGGAACTGATGGTCCTTATGTTCCTCCAGAGAGGTATTATGGCAAAACTGGTAAGTGAATAATTTAATTGTATTTCCTAAATGTGTGAGGGGCGTACAAGTAGTAACATTAAACCTAATGTGGGGAATTGCATGTATTCTGAGAATTAGAAAATTTTGGGGGTGTCAGTAAGCCATAAAATTAACTGTATTGTCCTTTAAGTAAGGCCAAAGGGGTTGTTTCTGAGAAAAAGAGTAATCAAAGCAAATTCCCATTACCAGTGGATCCCTGTGCAGCTTTAATCAGGTGAGTTTTTCATGTCATAGTCTCATTTGCTGGAAAGCACCGTCATTGTTTTGGTTCCCTTCAAATGTTATGTATTTTATTGATGAACAAACGTATTTCTTGTTCACTGCTGTAACATCATTTTAATGGCACTCATCAGCTTTGGTCTCTCTGAATGACAGCTTACAGAGACCAATAAGAAATTACATGGATGTAGGAATTTAAAACTACAGCTAATGGCAGCTTTTCACAGGTGGCACTTGGTGTCTTATAGACCTGTCCTGAAACTGCTCTCCTTCATGCAGATGGATGGGCTGAGCACCTGGCTGGCTGAAGGAACACTACAGGGTGTGTTGTGGAATGTCTGAATCAGAGTACTGTATACTGACATGGGTAGTGGGACATTTACTGTAGAAATGGATGTGTTTGATTCCAATCAAACAATTCCAGAATAAGAAGTGCCTGGAACACTAAAGAATATAACAGGTTAGAGAAGCTATCATCAAGAAAATGTTATTTATAGCAGAGGACAAGGAAGGCCCCACAGAAGATTCTGATAAAGCCCAGCCTGGCTCAGTTACCATCAAGAGATGGAAATCCCTTTGTTCTATTGTTTTCACACTTTTCCCCCTCCATATGCTGCATTTGTATTAATAAACTAAGCAGTGATTTTATCACAATATGTCACTGGTGATCTTGAAAAGAAGTACACCAGGTGTTCAAGTGAAGACAAACCCGTGAGGCAAATCTGTTCGATTCAGCACTGGCATTATCTGAAAACAAAGAATTGCAGAGTTTTATCCTTCAGAGATAAAGACATTATGTCTGAAACCTGGGAGATTGTCCTTAAAGCTTAAAAGGAGGCACAGAAATCCAGCCACCCTCGCAATTTTAAATCCCTCCTTTAAAATGGCTGAGACCAAATGTGGGGCTTTTTTCTGTTGGATCCTGCTGTGAAGTGCCAGTACTGCATTTGCCCTATCATCATTATTATCTTAGTCCATGATCTGCTGTGATATCATATTACTTCTATGTAAGATAAAGCAGAAGGTCAGAGTGGACTGACAAAATCCCACCAGTACATAACCACTGGCAGCACTGCTGTGGAAATTCAGACACATCCCCACTGGGGTTTCTCTCATGGAATGCTTTCCTTCCTAACTTTGCTATAAGAAAACAGCTCATGAAAACTAAGTTTTAAGTAAAATAAATTGCTTAATATCTGCAAAATACTCCTACTTGTTGTCAATCTTCCTAGCAGAATTGTAAAATACTTTTCCAGAGAGTTGAAACCTGGGGTGTTTTGCAATAGTTTCAGTAGTACAGAGCTCTGTTTTCCCCTTGCTTGTTAATTTGACTTGCTCAGGGAAAATGGAACTCCCTTCCTGTTTCCCCCAAGACCTTTAGTCACTTCCTGTCTCTAAATAAAAACTCCTTTCATTTGTTCTTAATTGATGATAGATACTCTTCCAAGTATTCTGATAAAATCAGCCAAATTATATATAGATTTTTCCTTCTTGTAGATGACCAAAAATCCCCCTAGTTAAATATGTCAGCACCGTGTCTATACTCAGAATTTGACAAAATTTTAAAGGTACTTTGTTGCCTTAGGTTATGTTATAATGGAATTCTTAAAATCCATTTTCTTGTTTAACCAAGAGATGCAAAACATAGATTTGCTGGTGAAATTATAAAGACCTGATTCAATCAAAGTATTTTATTTGCTATACCTCCATTCTGCTGCTACTGTAGCCTCCCTTATATCACTGTAAAAGGGGCTAACTTGAAAAGATAAATGGATAATTTGTCAATGAACATCCAAAATCTTAGGGGCAAAGAATGGCATCTTAAGACCTCAAAGTTTGTCAAGGGCTTATTCACCTGCTGGAAACATTTATCTCCATCAGAATTACAACATTGCCCTCACTGTATTTATAAAAATACTTTGCACATTTATTTTGGTAATTTCTGGTAGTGATAGGGACATTCCTGAAAAATAAAATCTCATCTGGAATTTCCTGTGCCTGATGTGAGACTGGATTGGGTGCAGGAAAAGGCTGCTTGGAGGAGCAGGGGGAAGGGTGACAGCACAGCTTCTCCAGCATTAGCTTTGGAAAGCAAGGGCTGGGCAAAGTGTATTCTTAGGAACTAAAATTCAGAGAAAATAACAATTTAAAGGGAAAAGTGGTAAGAGGGTGTACCTTGGCCTTGAGAAAATTAGGACTGAAAGCTGGAAGGTTCTTGTTATTTAGAAAAGGGGGTATCTTAGAATGGCCTTCCCAATATTAATAGCAGCAACAAATCTTTGGGTTCAGACTGTTCATGCAAAGAATACAATATGTTTTTCTGAGGCAAGAGAGGACTCAGTGCTGGGACCCCTTGGAGCCCCTCCACTCTCTTATTGCCATCCCATGTTTCAGACAGTGACTGAAGCTGGTGGTTGAACCCCAGTTGGCAGCCCGCTCTTCCCTCTGCAGTGTGAGGCCCAGCTGCCCCTCAGTCCCTCTGTGTGCTCAGGTGCACTGAACTGATCCCACCTGGGAGCTTCTCCTGCTCCAGGCTGTCAGGCACTGCTGAATGGGACAGCCCAGGGAATGTCCATCCCTGCATCCATTGCACCTTACATGGCACAAGGGAAGTGCCAGGAGAGCTGCTTCTTCTTTTCCTCAACTTCTCGTGTCTCACTGAACTGGCAGCTGCTTGCTCTGAGTGTTCCCATGAACTAATCTCTTTATCCAGGAGAACAAATCATCTGTGGGTTAAAAACCCATCACAATGTTGGACTGGTGTTAAATATAGAATTATAAGGCCTTTTGGTCTTATTGAGGCAGCTGTGTGGGTGGAAATTGCATCCAAATAGAAGCTATTTTAGTTAATTTAAGTGTTGCCCTAAGGGCTTTGGCCAATGTTCCATCTGAGCAGAAAGCTGGAGACCACACCAGAGTCTAACACCAGACAGGTGCCAAGTTTTCTTCTGCTCTCCCTCTCCGATTTCCTTACCTCTTTCCATTCCTCTTTTTTCCCCCTTTTCTCTTTCCTTAAATTTCTTCTTCCCTTTTCCTTCCATCTTTTCTTTATCTCATTCCTTTTCCCTTCCATTTTTCCTCTTTCCTTCCCTTTTCCTTTCACGTTTTCCTATTTCCTTCCTTTTCCCTCTTCCCTTCCTTTTCCCATTTCATTTTTCTTTTCCTTTCCATTATTTCCCGCAGAATTTGTACAATTAAAATTCATACTCCAAAGAGATGATGAGATCTGTTCATGGGGCTGCCTTACACTAGCACGGGTGGTTAAACAGGTTTGCCTCTTCTGACAATGTCTCCTCTCTGGTTTTTTTCAGACATGGGAAGGTTTTGCATCATGTTTTGGTTAAAACTTCCATTCCCATCGGAGGAAGGCGCTGGCTGACTCCACTTCCCGCCCCAGGGGAATGTGCCTGCGGTGATCGGCGCGATGCCCAAGGAACAGGATCGATGCCCAAGGAACAGGATCGGGATCGGGACCGGGACGGCGCCTCAGTCTGCCCCGACCCGCAGTGCGGCGGCGCCCGGGATGCCTCGGGATCCTTCCGTCACAACCAGGGTGAGCGAAGCCGGGCTAGGGCGGATCGGTGCCCTGCGCCATCCGTACCCGGGAGCTCAGCCATCTCCTTTTCTATCTGGAAATCGCTGAGGGTTTCTGGCCGCTGTTTAAACAACAAAAAAAGAGAGAATGACATTACTTCTGGCAGAGGAGAGCGGTGAATCACGCCACGCGCTCCCAGGCTGTTTGTCACGGGGGAATGAAGGGGCCCCGGGCTGTGCCCCGTCTCCTTTGCCTCCCCACCCGCGTTCTCCACGCTGAACTTTACCCGACTTCTCAGCCCCTCTCCGCCGGCCCTTGGGCCCGCCCATCTGATGCATATTCATGACGGGACACGCCCGAGCCCGTCCTTCATTGGCTGTTCCTCGCTCTCTCCCGCTCCCATTGGCCGGCATCGCCGCCGCTCCGGGCGCTGGGCGGGGCGGCCGCTCCCGCGCCTCCCGGGCGGTGACTCACAGGGCGTGGAGTGCGGGTCCCGCAGCGGCGGTGGTAGCGCAGCCCGCGCCTCCCCCCGCTCCCGCACTACTCATTGTTCCGCCCGCTCCAGGCACCATGGACGAGCTGGACCAGTCGCCCCTGGTCTCCTCCTCCTCCGGGCCAGCCCGGCCGCAGCAGCCACAGTTTAACTACCAGTTCGTGCTCGACGACGAGAAGGAGGAGGAGGAAGAGGAGGAAGAGGAAGACGAGGACGAAGACTTCGACGAGCAGCTGGAGGTGATGGAGAGGAAGCCTGCCGCGGCTCCCGCCGCAGCCCCGCAAGAGCGGCCGCCACAGCTGCTGGACCTCGGTGGCCCCGCCGAGCCGCCCCGCCCCGCTGCTCCGGAGCCGCCGCAGCCCGACTGGAGCCCCCGGGGAGCTGTGTCCTCTTCCTCCTCTTCTGCCACGACGCCGTCCCCCGCGCAGGAGCAGGTCCCGGCCCCCGCCCGGCCCGCGCAGCCCCAGCCGCCCAAGCCCGAGCCTGCTGTTGTCCCCCGGAGCAGAGGGTCCTCCTCCGGCTCAGCTGGTGAGTGCTCCCGCCCCGGGCCCGGAGAGGGCGGTGGCCGGCAGGGGAGCTTCCACCCGAGCCGCTCCGGTCCTCGAGCCCCGCTGCCCCGCCGGGAGGTTCCCTTTGTCTGCCGGCCCTCGGCCGCCTCCTGCGGCATCGCTCCCTCCTCTCAGCCGCGCTCGGGCGCGGCCCCGCTCCCCGCGGCCCCGCCGCAGCTCATGCTGGAGAAAGGGCTCCCCCTCCCCTTTCTTAATTTTTTTCTTTTTTTTTTTTTAATTATAATTTCTTCTTTTTCCCTCCTCCTCCCCTCTGTGTTATGCTAATGGCGGGAGGGGGAAGCGCCGCCCCGGCCGCCGCCTCGCACATGGGCCGCCCGGGGGCGAGGCCGCCGCTGCCTCCTGGCAACGGCCGCGTCGCGGCGGGAGCGGGGGGCGAGCCCGGGGTACCGGCCGAGGCCAGAGACACCGGCCGTGTCTGGCATACCGGCTGAGCCCCGCGGGACGGCCCTGGCCTGGGTACCGGCCGAGTCCCGAGGGACCATCCGCGGCGTACTCGCGGCTCCGGCAGCTTCTCTCCCGGCGCAGAGCCCTCCCCTCGCCGCATTGTCCCAGGCACGGTTCCCCCCAGGGCGGCCCGGCACTGCGGGTTTGGGCGTGGGAGCGCGGGGGAGGAGGGAAGCATAAGATACTTGTAATCTTACTCATGTTTAACACAGCGCCTGGAGGGAGGGGCGAGGCGAGGGACTGCGGAGCCGGCAGCCCTCCACCTGGCCGGCGCGGCCCTTCGACCCGCAGCCTGCGGGGGGACGCCGCGCCCCGGCCGCGGCCCGCGGGGCTGAGCCCCCGAGAGGGAACCGGTGACCCAGGGAGGAATGTGTGGTAGCACAAAGGGAGGCCAGGCTGCTCGCTGCTCTAGGTGTGGCAGTCCTGGAGAAGAATGTCAGCCTCGCGTCCTGGATGGTCGCGGATTAGCCATGGCAGTCACCTGGGGCTTCTCCAAGGCGTCGCCCCGTAATGTGGGGGTTCGCCGGAGCACAGGGCTGTGGAGCGGAGGGCGTGTCACCCCCCAACAATTGCTGGTGCTGCCCGATTGCCAGAGCCCTTCTCAGGTCTAATCCGGGAGCTGACCCGCATGACTAATGCCTTGCATGCGGATTGCGAGTGTGCTTTGGCTCCACTTCCCCTTAATTCAAAGTAAAAGAGCTGACTTGAGGCCACTAAAACAGTGAAAAGAAACGAATTCAAGTGCCTTGAGATCGTCATGGTGTGTGCTTATCTTCATTGCTGTTGGGGTGTTGGTATGTTGTCAAGATGCAGGATTTCAATAATAACTAAACACCACAGTATGAGGGGCCATGATACTCAAGATCTAATTAAAAAAAAAGCATTTGGAACAATAATTTTTTAAAAGCCTGTTAAAACCTGAATTTAGTTTTTTTTCAGGGGAAGTTTCACAATGCATTTTATTTGCATGTGTGATAGGACTTTATGGTTACTTGTGCTGTTGTCTTTCACGAAGCCTACTTTGTTTTGTTCTTCTGGAAGCTCTCTATGTAGCAATATGCCAAGGAGATGAATTTTTTTTTTCTTTCCACCATTTGGAGGACAGATGATGACAAAAACTTGCAACAGACTGAAGAGGAGGGATTCTATATGATGGATGAACAGAATTTTTTCTAGGCGTGTTCTCTGAGTAGAGCTCTGGATGGTTTAAACAGAACTGAATGGAAGAAATAGGATCTACCAAATCATGTTGCTTTAAAAAGGAGGGATGAAAGTGTGTTTTCTGGAAGTGATTTGTTTTTTTTTTTTTTTTTCCCTCTCTGACCCCTGAAGGATAAGGCAAAAAGAGCGCAGTAATTCCTGAAATAGTTCTGTGTTAGAGACCTAACTGTGAGAATTGCGTAGTACAGCTGAGAAGTGGCATCAAGGAGTTATTTTAATTTGTCAGTGATGATTAATTTAGGGCTCTGAAGTAAGGACTGGCATCTGGGGGAGGCCTGGTTTCCAAAGACAAGGTGTTGTAACACAATGCTCATCTAATGATGAGTTGAAATATTAGAAGCTCTGTACTTGAAACTCCTGGATGAGAGCAAATTATGTTGATAAAAGCATTGCCAGGTTATCTCATGAGTACTTTGGCCTTCTCAGATGCAGGAGCACTTAGTTTCCATCATGTTAAATATCCATTTAAACATCAAATATTTGTTAGTTTTGCATTTAGCAGTGGGTGTTAAAACTGTCTGGGTCAAGATATTTGGCTTGGCTTCAAATGAGTTCACTCTCAGTCATGTTGGGAGACTTGCAAAATGAATTTGCTGCCTGCAACTGGTGGCGAGGTGGCCATGGCAGGGACAGCCACGTGGCCCTGTGGTTTGCTCTCTGCAGAGCTGTTGTCTCACTTTGAGCTCTGCTGTTTGAATTTAAGGTCTAACTGAAAAATTACAATTCACAGTCTAGAAATTTTGAAAAAAAATCTCTTCATATTTGAAATCTAATGCTTTCATTTATGAGGATTTGAGGCAAATAACTTTGAAATTGTGTTTCCAGGAGGAGGAGAGTATGGCCTGTAGCAGAGAATAGTAGGGCTTCTTTTTTCTGCAACAATTGGCCATGGTGCTGCCTTTTGGCAGTGGAACAATAGCAAAAATGTACTGCCTGCTTGATGGCCTATTGAGATGGATTTTATGTGTATATGGAGGTGTTTTTTAAAAAGAAAACCTTTGTAATTGCTTTTAGTTACACACTTAAGAGTATTCAGTATCATTGTGACATAATTATATATAATGCAAGTCTCTGACAGGGTAAGAACAGCCTACCTTCTGAAGAGCTAATATAAATATTTGCAGGAGGAGAAAACAAGAAGGAACTCTGCAGTCAAACTTGGGTTCTCCTGAATGATTTCTGAGGTTTTTGTACTTGCTGTTTTGTGAGTAGCAGAAACTACAGGTCTGGCAAGATTACTGCTTAAATCTTTTGTTTACCTGAATTTACATAGAGTGCAAAAAAAAAAAAAAAAAAAAAAAGCCAGAGGTAGTTATACATGGTCAAAGTAATGTCCCTTCTTTTTGGCTAGATGCCCAAAGTGAGAATAACCAGGGTACTATGATGAGTAGATACCACTTTGCTTCTTCAAGCCCTAGATTCTCCTGCAAAAGGAGGCTCATGCATCACTTTCCTAGAAGAGGCTGGTGTGTTTTGGAGTTAAGCTGCACTTATCAGAAGCCTGTACATGAAATCCACCAGACTGGCCCTAGGCCAGCATGCAGAGAGAATAAAGATGTTTCCTTGTATGTCTGTTGCCTTCAGCTGACCTGGGTTAAATACATATGCAAACGTTGTGGAGGGCCAGTTCGTTAATTAGTCTAGCTTTTCCATGTGCTTATGTAGGATTTTTCCTTAAATTCATTCATGCTGAGGAGAGGTCTCAGGAAGGTTTGCCAGACAGTGTCAAGCAGAGGTCAGTAGAGCTGCCTGGAGCTGTCCCTGGCCAGGCTGAGCCCAGCCGCAGGAGGTGCTGAATAAATGCAGATCTATACTTGCTCTGCTCAGCCCAGTGAGTGAACCTTTTACCCTGCTCATCCTGCGTTTGCATTTGATCCAAATTCTAAACCTGCATATTTGCTCCTCAGATTTCTTTCTGTTGTGCTGCTGTGTCTGCATGGACTCCTTCAGAGGAGTTGTGTGCATTTTAAGCACAGGATGCAGCATGACTTGGAAAATACCAGAGCTGTCCTTGAATGCTGTCACTGGTGACTTTCATTTGCACCCTTCATTTATTAAAATATGTACCCACTGATCTTCAGTGTTTCTCTGAGGTGCAAGACATTTTCTCTTCCCAAGTATAGTCAGCAAAGCTCCAAGGGAGCTGTTCATAACCTGGGTTATCTAACTTAGAATGTGATTTATTAGAAAAAAATCTGTAGAGAGGAGAATAATCAGCAATTTGACTGGTATTGCAAACCTTCATTTTCATGTTCCCATCTTGGTGAGTTCAACAAAGGATCATTTTATTTATTCACTTTTATTCAGTGTCATGTGCAGTGTCTAGCACTGGGACCTGCTTCTGTAGCTGAGCTGGTGTAAGAGTTCCAGAAGCCAAAGAGCCCTGACTTCTGGTAAGCAGAAGTGTGTGCAAGGATAGTCCTGCCAAGTTTAATGGTATGTTTGCCTTGTGTGTGTCCCTGGACTTGCTTTCCAGGATAAAACCACACAGCTTCCACCTACCCTGTAATGATGTAGCCCTCAGGGAAGTTTTGAATTGCACTGGGAGTTTTTCCCTTGGAGATGAAATCCTCCAAACCACAGTTTAGGAGACAGTGAAGAGCTGCTGTTTGTTTGCCTTCCTTCCCCTCCTCCCAGCCTGTACTTAAGGAAGTTTCCAGCATGGCCATGGAGTGACCACTGCCTTGTTGCATCACCACTGGTGGCCACAGAACCTCTTTCTTATCTCACAGATAACCACAAACAGCAGCCCTTGTGGAAGCTGAGGGGAATGTTCAGGATTCCCAGTCAGAGGTTTTCTCAAAGTTGCTGGGAAAGCAGATGTTGTGTTCATTTTGCTTCTTCTTCCTCCAGTGCCCAGGATTTTGGAGAGCACTCAGTCCAAGAGCCTGGCTACTTAGAAGGAGGCATTTAGGCATCAGTCTTCTTAACCTTGGAGCCCAGTTCCCATGCTGCTGGAATTCTGGGGGCTCTGGTGGTGGCCACACAGTTTAGAGAGGATTTTGAGGCTTTGTCTGCTTGTGGCCATGTCCATTCTGCCACACCCAGCTACTTGATGGCTCTCCTGTGATCCTGGCCTTTGTGCACTGGGAAGGAACAAAGGATGGTTAACCTTCAACTGGAGCACTTGGTGTGCTGGAGTTATATTTCTTTGTAACTTGGTGTGCTGAAGTTATATTTATTTTCTGTTAATATTTTGACAAAAGCTGCTTCTTTTTATTTGTGCTGGCATGTTTCTATAGTAACTATGAAACTCAGAAAAATTAGCAAAGCATAGTTCAATCTGAAAATGTCCTTTGGGTTCTAGTTTGGAGGCAAGGAAACAGTTCTTGGTCTTTTATTGGCTAGAAAATGGAAAGCAACTTGGAGCTTACAGGTAAATTATCTTAAGATATTCAGAAATGCTTATACATGAAGTAGGAGGAAAATTGTGTAACTCTCAAGCTGCTTTAGAAATGAAAGGAGGAAAAAAGAGCTATTATTGCCAAGTAAAAATAGTGAACTGTGAGACCTCAGTAAAAAAGTAATGTTTTAATGCAGTTTTAAAAAAAATTCTTTGTTTATGATCTAAAATAGAAATTGCTCCTGTGTATGCTTTGGAAACACTGCATATTTTCTACTTATTCTGCAGCCTCAGTTTTTAGGGCAGCATAGGACAGCCAGAACTGAGATCCTGCTCTCCAGACAGATGACATGCTTGGTGGATGGCTTTTTTAATTGGTCTTTCCATCAATAAGAACTATTACAACAGCAATAAAATAATGGTCTTATTAATATTCACAATGTCTGAGAAAATCAAATTATCTCAGTAGAATGTTTTTTATCTTTGAAATGGAAATAATCAATCTGCTGCCAACTGTAGCTGTCAAAATATGATGATTTTAAGTTAGGTTAGATTTTATGTTTTTTAAATTACAGATTTCCCCCATGATTTTAATGGGTTTGTTTCAATTTGTTGCTTTCTGATGAATAAAGAAAAAATACTTTCAGTTTTATCTCCCTTCTCAATGTAGAAGTATTGGGAATACCAGTTTAACCACCATGGTTTTACTGGGAGACTTCCTTTTTGTCTGAGAAGATACTCCCAGCTTCTACTGGCAGCTTTTTAATGAGCAGGGCAATCATGTCATCAGCTTCATCAGCTAGGGAGAATATGTTAGTTAAGATGTCTTCAAATGAGACACAAGACTGAGATAAATATAAACTTTCCTGTTGCCAGTTAAAAATGTTCTCAGTCTGTCAAAATCCTCCTGCTTATCCAGTCAGCACTGGTTTGTGACAGTTTTCCTTGAACCCTGCTCTCCCCTCTTTTCTGACAGGGGAGAAAATTCCTTAATGCCTGTATTCCTGTGTCCCCTGTGTGTGGCAGGGAAAGCAGTGCCAAGGAAAACAGACGAAAGAGCATGTGTGAGGCCTTGCAGAGCAGCTTGGAGCTCAGAACAGAAAGGAACTAGCGAGGAGAAAAATGTCACTGGTGGCAGAGAGGCTCCTTCTTTCATGGGCTTCAGCCAGGTCTGCTGGGGCTGCCTTCAGTCTGCTCAGAGAGATGATTTAAAGTGATTTAAACCCAAGGCTTCCTTTAATGATCACACTGATAGACAAGAAATTGGGGTTTCCTGTATGTTCTGTTTTAAATGACAAAAAATTGAAATGGTTGGGCAAAACCTGTATTGACCAAAATCTATTGTAGTGCTGTTGGTACCTGATCCCCTTGGGAGTCAGGAGGACATCAAGACTCTGAATCTTCACATTGCTTTTCCCCTTTAATTAAAAGATATTCTACAGATATTGATGGCTACACTGAGTCCATGTTCTTACTCCCTATATCTCATCCATCAGACATCTTATGCACCATTTTTTTTATTTTGCAGACTGTAAGCTCTTGTGTCAGAGGCTTGTCACACAAGGTAATGTGTTGGGAAGAGATGCCAAAAGAAATCAGTAGCATCTCGTCTCTATTCTTTAAAGATTATTTTAGCTAATAAATACATTCTTCTGCAATGATAAGGTTGCTCATCTAAATACTGCTTAATTTGTTTAATTGTGGGGAAAGCTGGGAAAAATCCATCTGTACAAATCAGTGAAAGGGAATCTTCTGATTGGTATAATCTCTAAAATTAAATTGGATAATGTCTGCATAATGATAGGATTTGCATGCCTCTTTAGACCTCCTGCCTTTGAATAAGTTCTGATGTAATTACTCTATTTTTCTGCTTTGTAGCACTGCCAGAACTCAAATTTTATTTTGTTATTTCAATTTATGGTAAAAGTGTCTGGGTCTGGTAAGGAAGAGTTACTTAGTTTTTAGAGGAATTATCTAGGGTTTTTTTTGGTTACAAATGTTGCCAATGACTCAGTAGTTGGATTTAAAGCTGTTTCTATCTGGACTCGTGTGTTTGCACTTGGCTAGATTGTTTCTTTCTGCTTCTTTTTAATCAATTGCATTGAAACAGTATAAATTGGTGTCTGTAAGTGCTGGAGCGGGGAATGCTCATGGTTTTGATGGTTCTGAATTAAGGTTTTGTTTTGCCATTAAACACATTTGATTTATATATTAAATATAGTTGTGATTGTCAAGTGGGCTGTGAACAGCTGGGGTTAATTGTGGCCACCTGACTTCAGTAAAGGGAGGCTTTGCCCACCACCTGATGCTAATTTGGGTAATAAAGCAGAGTTTCTGTGGTTGGAGCTGGTACCTTGCAGGGGGAAGGTACAGCCAAGGTGTGTGGTACTGAGCTGTGCCATTTACTCCTCCCTGAGCTTTGTGAGGGGAACAGAACAGGAGCAGAACAGTTTTCTCTTTGTTCCTGAGAGGATTTCATTTCCTCGTGGTGAGCTCTTGTGGATTGCTGGGCTGGGAAAGGTATGTGCATCCTGTTTCTGGGAATTCTGTGTGCTCATGCTGTTAGAGGAGTGAAGAGTCTCTTTGGAGCAGAACTGTGAGAATTTTTTCTGTTTAGTTTTGTTAACAAAAGATGTCTGATAAAATCCTGTCCCTGCTGTGAGGGGATGAGGAATGACACTAAGTGGATGAGGGACATTTAGCAGAAAGTGGCATTAGAGAACCACTTTTTGAAAGCTTTGGATCCTGTCACTGGGGCTACTGATCAAAATGGTTGCAAGGGTGCGGTGAGAATGGTGGCTGTGTCTGAAGTATTTAATGGCCTTTTAGAAACATCGTGGTGGTGGGTGGTGGGTTCTTAATTTGGCAGCCTGGGAATTGTAACAGGGAACGTTGTGACAGAGCCAGGATTAATGTCTCTTCCTTGTGTCCCTCTGTTGGTGCTTTGGTTGGCACTTGGGTGTTGCAGGGGAGTGGAACTGCCTTTCTTTTCCCTAAATGGCTAATCAAAAGGAGAAGAAATGCACACAGCTCACCTCTGTCCTGATGCTTTACAGTGTGTGTTGCTGGGCAGCTTGCCTCAAGTGGAGCTATTTTAAAAGAGAAGCTGTGAAATTGGACCATGTAAAACTGATATTGAAAAAAACTTTCATAAACCAAGTTTGATTATAGATTTCTGCTTAGACAACAAGGAAATGTTATTTGGTGGAGGCCTGTTTGCAGAAACAGACTATTTAAAATGCTCATTTGAACTTGTTTTCTTCATGCACTTCAAATAGTGCAGCCCAACTCTCCCTGCAGGTGATGCATGATTCCACTTTGCAGTAATTGCCTGAAATGACCTACAGCTGGGTTTGTTAATGATCAAAGGTCTTGGCTCCTTTTGTGATCCCAGCTGGGATGCTCTCAGGATGTCCAAAATGGAGCTCCATTTTCCCCCTGAAATCTTCAAGAACTCCCATCTTCTGTAGCAGCTTGCACACTTTGCTCCCAAGATTTCCAAATAGTTTCCTAAACTGGAAGCTTCTCTTTAAAAACTTAAACTAAAAAGAGCCAAATGAGAAAAACTAATGATTTGCTGTGGCTCTGCAGCCCGATCTAATGATGTGAAAAGGTGCTATTAATAGTCAATGTTCTTCATCTTGAATGGTTTAAATATTTGGTGAAATCCCGTATTTAGAACAATCACATCATAACAGGAGATGATTTAAATGGAGTTTGTGTAGGCAGCTACTTTTCTCAGGAAATACTTGTGAAGTTGTATGCCCTTGTTTTGTACTGCAGTAGGAAATTAGGCATCTGAGAACTTGAAATCATTAACTTTAAATGGCCACATGTGTTGCTAAACAGCTTGAGATAGAAATGCTGCTGGGGCAGCCTCCACTGTGGGCACATGAGCAACTTGGTTTGCATTGAAGGAACAATTTCTCTTTCATATCTGCCCTGGAGGGGTTGCTGCAAAAGAAACTTTTACATGACTTGTGAGTCATGTCACAGATGCCATTCCTCGGAGTATTAATTTTCCCCTGTTTTCCTTTATTGTTAAATATTTATGTTAACAGGAGAGGCCTTTCACAATGTCCCACTGTGGGAGGTCTGTAAGGTAAAAGCAGTCTCTGGCCTGTTAGTTGGTGTCTTGCTCATTTCCTAGGCTTGCAAAGGTGAAATGGATTCTTAAAGACTTCATTTTTACTAATTTTGTTTTAAGACTAGCAGGCATTTTCCAGCAATCTAATCCGGGAAGTGGTTTTTAAGCTCTGAAGGCTGAAACTGCCACCTAGCAGCCTAATGCAGTCTCCTGCCAAAGCTCAACTGGGCATCAGGTGAGGTTTGCTCAGTGTTTCTGTGGGTTTTGTCTGGTTTAATGCTGAGCTCATACACAAAAATAAGGAGAGCAGCAGAACAATAAAGCCATGTTAGCACAGTTCTGCTGCTGATTGGAAGGAGGCACACGGGAGCAGAGGGAAGGGTCCTTCACTTACACAGAGCCAGTGAGGAGGGACAGGAATTGTTCTGGCTCAGTTCTTATTTTCTCTGACTAGACTGAGGTTCTCTGCTTTCCTTTGGCAAGTATGTTTTTTGGGAAGAAAAGTGGCCATTTTCTCATAAATTGCTTTTCTTGGAATTGTCAGTTTACTTAGTTAATTTTAAACATTTTTCTCTGTTTCCCTGGAAATCTTTGCAGGTAACTTTCATTTCATTAGTTGTGTGAGAAATCTCCATTTATTTCTCTACTTTTTATCTGAGATTTTGGTATTTAAATTTTAAGTTTTATGCTGGTAATGTCATCATCTTGTAACATCAGCAGTTAGTGGGGAATCAGCAAAAATTAAAATGAGGGTTTAAAATTACACATCTTTGTCACGCTGGTGTCAGGTTCTTTATTTTTAAACAACACTGAAATCTGATTCTCTTTGAAGGACATTATGTTTTAGCTGAAATCAATGCAGTTTTAAAATATGAGACTTCATGCTAATGAAAGAAGCAACAGGGCTATTTGTGGGTGATTTGTTTTTTGGTTTTGGTGTTTTTTTAGGGAATATTTAATTTGCATAAATCTAAGAGAAAATTTACAGAATGTTTCTGGTTAAAAGTAGGCATGCAGTCAGGCTGAGTCTCTAAAGTTCTCTTTAAGAGCCATAGGAGTGCTTGAGTAACTCATAGAAAGTGGTACCACTCATAAATAAGAGGTCAGCCTTTATCTTGGCTGCAATGCTGAAAGTACTTTACTAACTTGCATCATGGTGAATTTTTGGCTCAAAGACTTTGGAGTAAGAAGTCTTTTCATGGAGATTGTGTTCATTTTGAGGTCTCATTCTTCTGTGTTTCATGAAACAAAATCTGTCTTCTGATGGAAGTGTTAACTGAGCAGTTCATCTTACTGAAGGAGTTTTAGTTTGGATTTGTAAAAATTTATGATTTGTTTTTAGTTATGATTTGTAAGAAGGTCATTTAGATTTTTTTCTCTATATATTTGGGTGAAGATTTTGTAGTGAAACTCACTTTGTATGTCAGGTTAGGTGTTTTGAATATCTACTTTTGCTTGACAATATTGTTGCTCAGAGCTTGATGCGTTCAGAAGTTTTTTTACTTGGTTCTGTTGTGTTGCTTGTTTGGTGGATGTTTTTTTGGTTTTTTTTTTTTTTTTTTGTCACCTAATTTCTGCCATGAGATGCAAATAGGAGAAGCCAACCCTGGTGAAGGATCCTAGAAGTGTCCTACTTACCCACAGAGCTGTGTTTCTGAGAGGTTTCTACCTCCACATGGGAGGGAGGTAGGGATGCTCCAGCAGTGTCACTGCTGGGAAAAATCCCTTTCACCATGTCACTTCAATTCCACTCTGCAGAGAGTCAGCACCGATGCTGCTGGGGAGTTGTCCTACTCCATTTTCCCTGCTTGTCTGGAGGTGTTACACAGGGCCCACAAGGGCAGGAAAAAGCCCTTGTATCTTTTTCCTTTCAGCAGGAAAAATGCCTTTCTGATGTGGGTGGAGGTAGAGTGGGTGGTTCTCCTTGGCTGGTTAGGAAACACTGCTTTTATGTAATCTCTTTTCACTCTCCAGCCATGTGTGGAAAATAAAGTTTGGGTGTGGACATAATATCCTTCCATTAAGAGAACCTGGGAATTCAGTGGCTGGCATAGGGATTTTATGGGACTGTGTTGGGTAAATGCAAGCCACAC
Source organism: Serinus canaria (assembly GCF_022539315.1). NCBI lineage: Eukaryota > Metazoa > Chordata > Aves > Passeriformes > Fringillidae > Serinus > Serinus canaria. The sequence continues at coordinate 4,210,215 of NC_066316.1, forward strand.
CTCAGGAGAGTTTTTGCCTCGTGCTGTCTTAAGGAAACACTGAAAAATGAGAGCACATGCTCTTAAACCCAGTGCCCTTCCCCAGAAATTGAAACCTCTGTCTCTGGGGTGGGAAAGTGTTCAAAAGATTTTAAATGTGGAATTTTTGGTACAGATTGCAGCTGGCCTTTGGATAGGAAGGGAGCAGCACCTTTCAGGGATGACTTGTGTGTTTTCCCCTTCACCTCCTTGCCCTCCAGGGGACTCTGCTGTGTTTGTTTGCCCTTCCTCCTGCATTTCCAGCACCTCCTCTCCACTACCTTGGTATTGCTTTCCCTGGAAGGCCCTTTTCTGTTGGGCTGTCAGGGTTTCTGTTCACAATCTGCTCCATCCTGCTTTTTCTCCTGCCCCAAAGTGCAGACCCCTTCCAATACACCTGGGCTGTGCTGCTCTGGGATGATCTGGAGGAGGGAGAGTGTGGTTTCAGCAAAGGTGTGGGCTGAGGAGCAGTCTCTGCTTGTGGAAAGGATCCTGGTGAGCCAGGGGACGTGGAGCCAAGCAGCTCCTGGAACAAAGGGCCTGTAGTGAGCGGCACTTGGTGTAGCAGTTCTGTGACTCTGTGTCACGTACCCATCAGCTGTCCTCCAGTGTGGTTTTTGTCCTTAAAAGCTTTGCCACCATTGAGCTGTGACACTGCTTCATTGTGCTCTAAATTTGGAATTGAGGTTTCTCTCTATATGGTCCTTAATCGAAAAATGTAATTTTTAGAGAACTGAGCAGAAATTCCTTTGGCCCAGCAGGAATTGAGGACCCTTCTGAATAGCAAGTCCTACACTCAGCTTTATTTCTTACTCTGTTTTCTCTTGTCTTCAGGTGATACTTATAATCCACAAAATACAGCAAGAGATAAATGTTCTGTGAAGCAAACCCAATGACTGTATATTGTGACAGGAAATGCAGGTTGTGGGGAGACTTGATTTTTGGAACCCTGCTGTTGGGATTAACTTGAACAAACCAGACAGGTCATGAATGTCTGCAAGTGGCATCACTTCTGCACAAGTCGTGGTTTAGTGCCAAAACACAGCTTAGCTTTATGCCCTGCCTGATTGGTTTATTATGTATGTGCTGCTGCAACTACCATGTTTCTCACCTCTTGCCTTTCACCTTTTAAAATCAATTGTTTCAATTGTTCTTTGCGTTTAATAATAATAATAAAAAAAACCAAGCCAAAAATATCCCCACCTCTTTTTCAATACTTGAATTTGTCCAGGCACATAGCAAAATTAAAGATTGTTTGTGTCTGTACTAAGAATAAAAATCAAAGTGCTATAATATAAATTTTGTTCCACTAATGCAATTGATGTAAATTGCAAATATTCTTTACCAGCCTCGATATGAAAACTTTTTGCACTTTTCAGGATGAAATAAATTTGCCTAAGTGGTGGTATTCTCACATCACTGTAAAGCCAACAGGCCATGATGGACCTGGGGAAAACACTGCTGGCACAGAAATCCAGAGAAGGACTGGTTTTGCTTTGCCTGTTTCCTCATGATGGCTGATACTGCAGCTTTGAGTGGAAATTGGAGAACTGGATTTGTCTTGGGAGATATTGGGCTTAAAGCAAACTCAGCAAAGCCAAATACACTCTTTGGATCATGCCAAAAAAGGCTTTAAAAATAACAGCCTCCTCTGGGGGCTTGTCTGTATAATGCCAAAAGGAAAAGAGTAAAGCCTAAAGCAAGTAGTATGGCCCAGTATGGCTGTGCCTGAGGAGTGCTGGGTTTGTGGGGTGTTTCAGAGCTTGCTTTAGTCATTTGAACTTTCACCAGTGTTTGGAGGAGTTTGTTGGGGCTGCTCTCACACACGTGTGGAGGTGTGAGGAGACCTTGGGTGGGGAGAGCTAAGTAAGTGTGCCACTGGCAATGGCAGGTGTAGCTGCCCAGTGGTGTGCAAGGTTGGGGAATGGAAATAAGAGTAGCTGCCAAGGTGTGTCTCACCCTGTGGTTGGTCGTTGGTTTGGAGGGTGGAGATCCCTCAGTAAAGATCCCATTGTGAATGGGGAAATCTGGGTGTGGGCTCTCCCAAATCACCGGGCTCTGATGATGGTGTTCCCTGGTTCTCTTGGGTGTTGGCTGTTGATCTGTTGGGTTTACTGGGAACTGACTCCTTGAGTGCTTTCTCCCCTCTTCACCCTGGCCCTTCCTCCTGCTGAGGTTATTTGTTTGTTTTTCAGATGAGACCCTTTTTGCTCTTCCTGCTACATCTGCGCCTCTGATGCACTCCTCTGCAGGCAAGTTCTTTCTGCTCCCCTTTGTCTGAGTACCTCCTGCCTTTCTGACCTCATTAACCCTTTCCCACTAGTTTGCTTCTACTAAAAGTCAGCATGGGTCCAAGAATAGCCTCTGTCACATTTTTCAGTTTGGACTTTTTGTTGATCTATTCCAGATTTTGATATGCATTCATTTGTTTACACGGTAAACTGTTTAATAAACAAGAATACAGCCATCTGTGAATTCTTGGACCCTTGATGGAGGAGAGAAGCTGGTACTGTTAACAGGTTAATACATCAGAGCATAGCTGCTTTACTGATTTAGCAGAAAGATTTAATCTATAGTAACTTTCTGCAGTATTTTAAAGAAGTAAAATTTCCACCTGCAGTATTGATTTAGTGGTTTTTATTAAGTACACCATCCACAAATTTTAAAAAAGGTGTGAAAAAAAGACTGCTGGCACATGTTTGTGCAATATGTTTATGCCCAAGCATCCACACACCCCCTGTCTCTGTCTCCCCTTGCCACCCTCCTGTTCTGGCTTTGTTAATATTGGCCCCTGTACTTGTCTGGCATCTTCAGCTTTACTGAGATCCTTGCACTGCATAAAGTTGCTGCTTCTTGAGCCTCTTGCTCACTTCTCTGCTAGAAGTGAAGTAGAATAGCTTTAAGTGATAGTGTGTATTAATGGCTCATAGTACCTACACTAGACCTTGGAAGAGCTTTTTAGTAGCTAAAATCATGTGAACCTGTTGAAAGTTTGCACTGATTTGAGAGCACTTGCATTCTCTAACTTTCCTTTCTATCCACGGTCACAGAGAAAGTTATGGAGTTGCAGGAGCAGCCAGGTAGCACTAAGGCGCTTGGGCAAGAGGATTTTACTGCAGTCCCGCTTGATCCTGCTCCTTCTCTTCCCTCCTTCTCTCCTCTCTCAGCTGATCCTTTTAAAGAGCACACAGCCTTTGGTAACCTCTCAGATGGATTCCCTGCAAGAGGCACTTGCAAAGAGAGCTCCAGTGAGGTTTATAAAGAACCTATGAAAAATGCCACAAACCCCTTTCTTGCAGAGGGAAATGATAAAGACATTTCTGAGATGAAATACTCACAACCCCCATTTGCTAAAGAAGCAGCAGCCATTTTATCTCCAGCTAAAGAAAAAACGCAGCTAGAGGGCCCTGAAGATTTACCTAACCTGGAGAAAACACCTGCAGAGCAGCTGAAAATGTCTCCAGAATCTCCCCAAGATTTATTTGACAGAAACGAGGAAGATCTCTTCTATAACAAAGACAAGTACAGAGGAGGTGGTGATCATGGTGAAAAAGGGATGCTGAAAGAAGACCCTCTTAAGAGGGAAGAATATGCAGACTTCAAACCATTTGAGCCAATATGGGAAGTCAAAGGTGCTAGTCACGGACTGAGCAGCATGAGAGAGGATGTTGGAAGTAAGATAGATGCCAAGCTGGAGAGCAGTTTGGATGACAAGTATGGCGTGGGTAAGCTGACTGTGCAGAAGGATTACGAAAGAGACAGTGAAGGCAGTGCTGAAGAGCCTTCTTTCCCAAGCACCCCAGAAGCTGTAAAAGAACCTTACATCACTTGTACTAAATTTGACTCCTCTCCAAGTCCTGGTGGTAACAAAGGCAAATCTCTTTCCCCACTAGAGGAAGGCATTTCAGAAAATAGAACTGACGATGAGAAAAAAATTGCAGAACTGAAAGCTCAGACGGGCCCTGACCAAGGCGATTTTGCTGCTGGAGCAGGTGGGCAGGAAGGGCAGGGAGCTGACTCTGCTAAAGCACAGGGGGTCCCACCAGCGCTGCCCGAGAGTGCCACAAACATGCCCGAGGGTCTCACTCCTGACCTGGTGCAGGAGGCCTACGAGATGCACGATGCAGCCTGCACAAAGCTGGCTTATGAAACCAAGATTGATTTAGTGCAAACCTCTGAGGCGGCGCAGGAGACTCTGAAACCCACAGCGCAAATCTGCCCCTCCTTCGAGGGCTCGGAGGCTGCTCCGTCACCCATATTGCCGGATATTGTTATGGAAGCCCCACTAAGCACCGGCACTGCTGGGGCAGAAGCATCTGCTGTGCAGCTGGAAGCTTCCCCACTAGAAACATTTATGCCCACTGCCAAGTATGAGAATGTAAAAGAGGCTGAAAAACCTCCAGTGTACCAAGAGGCAGTGAATGTACCGCTGACACAGGCCCAGGAAGCAAAGGAGACTTTGGCGTTTAAGCAACCTGATGATGAGAGTGGCAGCACTCCTGAAGATCTGGAGACTCCTTATATATCTATTGCATGTGACTTAATTAAGGGAACAAAGGTCTCTGGTGAATCTCCTTCTCCATCTTTCACAGAGTATTCAAAGATGGTAACAGAAAGCATTTCTCAGGATGTGCCTGAAGACAAGGAACTAGATGGAACCCCGTCTCCACAGTTTGGAAAAGCTGGCCTGTTTAATAGCCAAATGATATCTGACTTTGCTGAGGAAGCAAGTGAAGATCCATCTGTCCTCTTAAAAAGTAAATCCACTGAGAGTATTGCAACTGATGAAGAACCTGAGGAGGAAGGACTGGTGGATTCAGTAGCTGCCACAGGCAAGCCTTATCTAGAGTCATTCCAACCCGAGCTGGACTCTTCCAAAATTGTTGCTGCTCCACCATCTGAGCCAATACCTGCAAAAATAGCCAAGGCAGATAAGATTCCTCTTCAAATGGAAGAGCTGGATGCTTTGGCTTATTCAGCTGATGTATCTGTTGCTATGGAACCAAAAACAGGAGATGACAAAGCTCTCTCACCCATGGAGTCTTCCCCAGTCTCAGTGGAAGAAGACTTTGTGATGTTAGGTCATCCTAAAGCTGTTCCTGAGTTTGTGACAGAAGCCACTGACCAAGAAACACTGCACAAAGATGAAGGTGAAGACTTCAGTAAGGTGATCCAGGGTGAGAAGCAGTTGCCTTGCCCAGAGCTGCCCTGTGATCTGTCTGTGAAGAATGTAGAAGTAAAAGCTGAGGAAGATAGCAATGCCTTGAAAAAGTCTTTGGAGGCTGTGAGAAGTGACAGAGAAGTGCCTGAAGTATCCACCATGTCCTTACCAGCCACAGATACCTCACCTTTATCTGCTGAAAAAGAGATAGTCAGTGTAGTAAAACCAGGAGCTTTTGAGAAGGAAGCTGAGAAAGAAGCTGCTTCTGTTAAAGAAAAGAAAAAACCTACTGCTGTATTTTCAGCAAAGCTGAATAAGTCTTCAGGTAATCTGTGTATGCTGTCTTGCAGTTTGCTGATCTGTATAATTCTTTAGCTAAACTTAAGCATGCCTTGACTTATTCTTTTTAAATCACTTTCTGTAAACTTCTCTGTAGGCTAAGGGTAACAGAAAATGTCAGTGCCTGCACTTGTACCTTTTTCATATTCTGATTGCTTTAGTACCTTTTTTCTGTTTATCAGGGACGGACTCAACATCTCCAGGTTTCTCCTCCAGCTCTGCTGCTCATGGTCTGTTGATGCAGAAATAAGTGACTGCTCACTGCAGGCCCCCTTCCATGGCTGTCCCCAGGCTGGGCATGGCATGGCCTCCCAAACTCTGAATCTGGGGTGCTGTTTGCTGGGTGCACATGTTTTGAAAAGGCATTTCTTCTTTTTCATTAACAGTTCAGACATCAGAGTGTAAAACTCAGGAAAATACCCCCCTGCTGCTCCTGTGTGTGCCTGGAATCTGGAAAAGAGTCTGTGCATCTCCAGCCTGCATTAGATCAAGGCTGGTGGTTTAAACAAAGGGTGAACATGAGGGAGTTTAGTATGCAGGTTACACAGAAAAAGTGGTCATTAAGAAGTGGAGTGTTCTGCAAACACTAAAATTGGTTTATGTACAGCACAGGTATTAATTTCTGTTTCTCTTTGCAGGTGGCATTTCACTTCAGTGTAATTAATTTTTCTTATGGTAATGTGTAGTTACAGTAGCAGGAAGTTGTAATCTTTTCTCTAAACTGAGCACCTCATGAATTCCCAGCTTTTTGCAGACTACAGGAGTACTTTGCTTTTTGATATTGCAGCACTCTGCTGCTACTTAAGCTTTGACCAGAAGCAATCACACCCAAGAAAACCACCTACTGCAAAAAGCACAGTGCTCTAAATAGAAAAGCAGGAGTTAGTTTGACTCAGCAGCAGTACTGTATTTATGCAGTAGCTGCAGCCTACAGTTCATAAAGTAGGATTACAGAATACCCTGAGTTAGAAGGGAACAGCAGGTGCATGTTGAAGTGAACATCAGTGTTGTTGCCATTGAAATTGGTTTGGGAAATAAGGTAGAAGATGTATTTTTTATATTTACCTTTGTCATTTCTCCTGTCTCACCTCCTCTATATGAACAGGTAAGGCAGAAAGGGAGAGAGTTTTGCTTTTCCCTTGGCTTGGGGTAAAACTTCATAATCTGCACTGTTAAAACTCTTTGTGTGTCTGTGTGTTCTGTGAAGGCTCCTCAGGCTTCCAGCAGATAAAACTGTCTAGAGAGCAGCTGTATGTCTTGGACTTCAAGTCAAGGGGTTAATTGCTTGGAGCTGAGACTACTTTAAAAAAAAGCCAAAGCAAAACACTGCACTTAATATAAAAGCTTTTGTGTTAGATTTTTAAAGGGAGACCTCTGGAAGGGTCTTTAATCATTGTATAGATGTAGCAGGCTGGGGATTGCAGCCCCTCCCTGTGGCTCTGAGGAGGACACAGCTGCTGCTCTTCCATCTGTGGGAAGCTGCCTCAGAAGCTGCAGAGACCCAGCTGCCAGAGCAGAGAGGAGCTGAACAGTGCCATTGCTCTCCCATCCATGGCCTAGTGCAGGGACAGGGTCCAGCTCTGTCCAGTGTGCTGTGAGCTGGGCTGAGGAGCTGCAGCCCCTCACTATTGTGTTCACTCTGGAGAGCAGCTGCAGTTTGCATTTTTGACATGCTGTGTTGTTTGGGAAGAAAATTTTTTGCTTTATGCCAGAGGAACACTTGCTTAAAGCTAAATAGGTAAGAATACTGACTCAAAAATGGGGCTTTTTTTCTCGATTGTTCTCCACACTCTGCAACACTCTGTGTTGTGAAATACAGAGCTGGACTTCTGAGACAAGCCACAAACAACATCAGTTGTCTGCTGTAAATACCACACTGCTTAGGCACAATTTCAGAATATCATTGAAGAACCAACAAGGAGGGATTGTTCATCACAAGGCCAAGTGCATTTGTGCATGTGTTTGGCCTTCTGAGTCTACCTTTGTTCTTTGGGGCTTTTTTTTCCCTACCCATCAGTGGAACTGAAATAGATTTCGCTGTGTTTTAAGACTTGTGGAATTCAGCTGGTGTGATTGATGCTTGTTAAAGCTTTAATCTGAGCTGCCTTATTGGTGCACTTAAATCCAAGGTTGTGGAATGCTTACTTAACAGTGCTATTTTTTGGAAGCTAACCTAAATGCCAGTGTGTTGTAACTTCCCACAGCCCCAGTGGGCTGTGGGGAGCTAACAGGGATTCTAAAAAGGCTGGAGATACTTTTTTAATTTATCCAGTTCACTGAAGCAAATGTAAAGCTTTGAAGAGTATCCCGGGTAGAAGGAGATTTGTTAAATGGTGCCCAGCACAACCTTGGGTAACCTGAACAGATTTAAGAAATACACAAAAGCAAAAAAACTCCAAGCCCAAACAAATTCAGAACTGTATGTAAAACTGGAACAGTTTTAAGGGCAAACAAAACAACCCCTGCAACACCAGCAATTTCTGCTGTCTTGCATACAGTGCTATTTTCCCCCCAAGTTTGTATTTCTCAGTAGCTGCTGTATTTGGCTTTGAGCAAACAGCCTCACTTCCCGTCCCCCTCCCCCCAGACCTCAAATTCCTGAGCTCCATCAATGAGCCTGGTAAGCTGGGATCTCCAAGGGCAGTTCCTGTGGGTTCACTGCTGCTGCCCAGCTCCTGCAGGAGGTGTGAGCACCAGGCACTGGGGAGCCATGGATCAGGGCCAGCCTGTGGGACAGGGCTCTAATGCCATCTAGTGTTTGTCACCGCGGTGGAACCTCAGCACCTGCTGGACGGGAAGGGATCCATCCAGGTTTGGAGAAATTGCCAACTCCTGAAATGAGTTTGAGAGGTGAAAGCTAAATGTACACATTATATATCCCAGCCCTTCTGTTGCACAGACTTTCTTCTTTCATACAGATCATTAATCCTCCCCAAGCTCATGCCTTCCACTAGCCTGGTTTTGATTGACGGGATGTGGAGGTTTTTATATTATTGATATTATTGAATTATAGACTTTGTAGAATTATGTACTAAAATGGAAATTGGCAGTTTAAATCCCTCAGTGTGTCCATGCTGAGTATTACAATAATATTTGGAAGTAATGTTGAGATCCTTACCATCAAGGCACTCAGTTTCCCAGAACACCCTTGTTTTGTGGTGGGTTTGACCACCAGCTCTGTAGACATTCCCTTCAGATTAAATCTAACTGGTTATTTGCTTTCATTACAGGCACTCAGAAATGCAGCTAATTAATAATATTTTACATTTAATGGATTTTCTTGGGGGGGCAGATACAAAGGTGAAGCCCAGGTGGGAAATGTGCTTTGAGAGGCTGGTACTAATGCTGAATCCTTTTCCTCCTACAACATGGGGGCAGAAATTAAATACTTCCTGTATTACTTCCTGCTGTAATAGAAACCAGGTCATTGCAGCTGTGTAAATCTTAAAGGGCATTAGAAGTTCTGCCTGATACCAGCTGTACCCATTTGGGGAATTTGTTATTTTCTGTGTTTGTAGTGAGTAAAATGGCACCACTCAGCAGATAGGAGATGTTTGGGTTTCTTTGTTGTTTTTCACTGGAGGAAAAAATGCCTTGGGACATTTGAGTTTCTTTCAGAAGCAGATTGGTAAAATTCCATTTAATTCACCATAAAATATCTTGATTTAATTTAATCTCATTGTACTCTTAGATTCTTTGCTTGTCCAGGTCATCTTTTATGCTACCAAGTAAATAGTAATAAATGGAGTGTTCCAGAGGGAAGAGAATTTGCAGAGGAGGAGGAGCAATGAGGGTTAAAACCAAACCTAATGAGTGACATTTTTCTGAAGGAAAGACAGAGACCTGCTGTGTTGCATTAGAGCTCTTGTGACCCCTGTTGAGAGGCAAAGACTTGTGTCACTGAGGCTGCTAAAAGAGCCAGGCCTGAGGAAGTTCCTTCAGAGTGGCAGAATTAGGGAGAAAATGGAGCATTTGGGCCAAGTTCCCAACTCTGCCAGGTAGGCACCAGCAGTGAGGGAGAGCAGAGGGAGCTGCAGGGCTGTTCCCAGTGCCCCTGCACTGAGTGTGAGTGGGGAGTGAGTAAAGCACTCACCCTGCCAGGCAGCAGCATGGAGCTGGGGCGTGCCATGCCACGTGTCCAGAACTGATTGTGTCTGACCTGTCTGGGGGACCTGATAATGCCACCTCCTCTGTACTTGGTGTTCAAACATGCTCTAGAGGCAGGTGTGCAGTATCCCTGCTGAAAATAGAGCTCCTCCTGAAGCCTGGCAGTGCTGGTGCCCAGTTGATGTGCAGAGTAGGGGCCCCTCTTGCCTGAAATGGGAGATGGATTTCATTCTGGGTGTGTTTGCATGGAGTGGTGAGAATGAACACTGAGTGTGCAGAGAGTCAAGAGGAGGATCTGGAGGCCAGGGAGGCACTCCTGGGGGCAGTGAGGGCACACTGGAGATGGGACAAACAGGACTGGTGATACAGCCACTCTGCTGTGGCCACAACTAACTCTGTTTAGACAGAGTTGCATAAATGCACTATTTTAAGTACAAGATACAAACAATATAAACATGAAGAGGCTTTAATTTGTTATCTTTAGAAATTTGGTAATTAATAGAAAGACCTTTGAAAGCTCAATGTTTTTGGCAAGTTTAGTGACAGTGCAAATATGGAGGGGGACTCACAGGTTTTGATGGTTTCCAGTTCAGCTTGAAGACAGATACAGATTCTCAAACATATTTTGTACTCTTTTTTTTTGTACAGTGCAACTTATCACATTTGCTTGCACTGTGATGTTTGAACATACACTTCCTACTTCCCTCCTATTTTGGATTTGTTTGGATTTATCTGTTGAAATTGGAACTGAAATGCACATCTTTGTATAAGTTAAAAAGAGATGTAACTGTTCTTGATGTCAAAGGAGCCCTTAAATTCATGCAGCAGTTGATGTCAAAACCAGGGCTTTTGTGTCTCTTTGTAGTAATCTTTCTCAGTGTACGATTGTTCTGCTGAAAAGTGAAACTGTCTATTTAAGGTCTGAATTGGGCTCTTTAGCCCTCCTGGTCTACAGTATTTGGAAATGCCCTTTTCTGGTTCTTAAGAAAATGGTGTGCTAGACTTTTAAGAGGCTTTGTAGCAATCCTGGGAAGATTTTAGCTTCCTGTTTTTAGCTCTAGATCTTAAGAAGAAATTCCAAACTGGAGAAGAAGTTGTGGGTTTTTTTTCAGCAGGGATGGAAACAAAATGACATCAGGATTCCCACAGCTCTTCTCTTTCACATTCGGAGTTGTAGTTCGCATTCCTCTCCTGTTTGTGCAATACTTTCCAAATGTTACTTTCTATATGTTGGTACTGCAAACTGTCAGGTTCCTGTTTTTATTTAAATGAAGGGAATTGTCGGGTCTGCAGCTGCCAACAGAGAATGCTGATGTAAAATAAAAAAGGGGAAGGTTTGCTGGTAGGAATTAGGTAAAGGGCTGAGTAACTTTTTCTGCAGCCTTCCTTAAGAGGAATAAATACAGCTGAGTAACTCCTGCGGACTGAAGATACCAGCAAAAGGATTAATCATGTTCTTCATGAGCCTCTGCTTTTGTTCCAGGCACAGAAAGGGTCCTTTTCTGTTTCCCTTCACGCTGCTTGTTGTGAAGGGAGAAGTGTTACAAAGATGTCTCTGTTAGTCCTCCAGCAGGCAGACATTAGTTTACAGAAACCCGAGGGGAAGCCATACATCTGGGAGGTTTGTAAACGCCTTTGAACCTCTGTTTGAAAAGCAATCTATTTAAAGCTCGTCTGGTGACTACTTTTAGCCGGGCGGCGAAAAGCCGCTTAGCGCGGCCGGGCTCTGGAGCCCTCGCTGCCGTCCGTGCCGGAGGAGCCGCTCCCTGGGCCCGGGAGGAGCCGCTCCCGCCGTGCCAGCGCTCCTTGCCGCCGCTCCGGGCTGCGCCGGGCGCAGCGGGGCCGTGCGGTGCCAGCACTGCGTCAGCTCCACACCCCGTCAGCTGACCCGCTCCTGCAGCACCAGTGCAGCACCACTGCGGAGCCCGGGGAAGCCCATGGTTCCCTCCCTGGGCTGCAGGGCTCTTCTCCCGCGGCTCTCCCCTCTTGGAATGCATAATTGATAATCCCAGCTGGAGAGATGGACAGTCAGCCGAGCAGTTGGAAGGATAAGGGTATTTATTCTTTTACCTTCTTTCCTTATTTTATTCCTTTGAGATGCCGTGGGTGGTTTTCAGCAAATGGTGTCTGTAGCACGTATTTATCTGATTGTGAAATGTAGCCGAAGGTGTGGAGTCTCTTTGTGCCACGTGCAGAATTATAAAAGCTGTGGGTTAAAATGGGTAAATAGGAGCAATGCAGAAGAATAAATACTTTATGTAGGTGAAACGGTTCGTGTGACACTGCAGATCTTTTCCAGTCCTACAGAGCATATTAATGAAGGGCTTGTTTTGGTATGCACGGCACAAATACCGGCGTAGTCCCAATTTACTCCGTGCTCCTTGGAAATTTCGAGATTATTAATAATCTAACAATACTATCCATTAACTGTAAAACCCCAGGTAATTTGCAGGTCATGTTTTAATATTTTTAAGAGGAGAAACTGCATGCAGGCTACAGCAGGGTGGGGATATTTTCTCTAAAAATCTGCTTGAAATATACCCTTAATCCTGTTTGCTTTGGATCTTTCTTAATTCTGTCAAATACTAGGTAAAACTGTGTCTGATTTTTCAGAATTTACAGCCATAATATTAAATTGTTTTAGGTAAATAAGTAGCTGACCTTAAATTAGTGTGGTGCTGACCTTTGTTCCTGTAAGCACCAATGGGAGATCTCCGGTGTAAATCTCTGTGGATCATTACATTAGTGCTCAGTGTGTTAGAGTTTAAGCCTTATTTGAATAAGTAATCTTCATACTTTATCAACAGGACAAGCTTTAAAAAAATTTAATTATCTCTAGATACTTAAATGTATTTCAAAGGGCCCTGTCATGCTTGGTGCTTGTGAGGTTTTCCTCTTTTTTGGGGAATTATTGTTCAAAATCTGGGTTTTTTATATTCTACTTGGACAAAATTGCCAGCTCTCTGAAATCCATGGAATGCTTTTTCAGAACCTAAATATATAGCAAGAAAAGTCCTGAAGGACTTTTTTGGTCCCTTGCCCCTGCAGAATCGGGTTCTTAAAGTTTAATCTTTTAATAAAGGGCTGCAAAATATCAGGAAAAATATGATGCAGTGTTTAGTAATATATTGTTGTTGATATGTAAGTAATTTAAATGTTCAAGGCTTCATACATCGGGCCTGAAATTTGTGGGGATGGGAAGAAAGAAAGAAAAGGAGGGGAAAAAAAAAGAGGGCCGAGGCCGGAAGGTTTTGGTAAAAATTGGAAGGCAAGTTTCCTTTTTTTGTTTTCAGGCCCAACTTTCAGATTTCTTTTACAACCAGCCTGGCAGGGGTGGTGCTGATCTGAAAGCACATTTCCAACCCTGGAATTTGAGGCCTTGAGAATAATGGAGCCTGTTTTGGTTTAAAACCCCTGAATTTCCCATCCTGAGCAGAGACCAGGTCTAAAAGAAAATGGAAGCAGAAATGAAGGGTTTCAGGGAAGCAGAAGACCCTGGTTCCTCTCCTTTTGCAGCTGCTGCTGAAGCCTGGTTTAGAGGGGCTTTTTTTGTTTAGAACAAGATGAAGATACTGTGTTTCACATTCTTCCTTCCTTAGGTCAGGCTCCAGTGGCATGGAAAACGATGGGTAAAGTTCAGGGACTGATTGCACTATTCATCAAGCCCCAAAATAAATACAGAAGCAAATATTGCAACATGCTAAAAAATTACTTAAAAAAAATAATTAAATCTAAAACCAGAGAAGAGCAAAAACTACAGTTTGTAGTTGGACTTTGCAGCTGAAACACTACTTTGTAATGAACATAATCTTAAATTTAGATTTGGTTAATGTGTTGCAGTTGAGGAACAAGCATAATGCAAGTGGTAAAACCTTTGGCATTGATTAATACCTGTGGTATTGATCATCTAGATAGATAGCATGAAACAGGTCTACCCTGGGAGTAGCATGATTTAAATTTTTAATGCTCTTGAAGATAGGCCTATGGAGTAATTGGTACTAAAAAGTAACATTTATTATTTAATTTTTAATGATTTCAAGGAATTGTCAGCTTTTAATGGCTGAATATTGATACGGTGGTACAGTGAACAGCACAGCTATACTTCTAGGTTATCTCAGGATTCTTTTCTAATTAATGAGCAGAAATCTCTCTGAATTTTGGTTTAACTTAGTTAACTGATGGCAAAGATTGCATAGGCAACCTTTATCATGAATAACTGGGGCTTTGGAATGGTCTTCCCAGTTGGTACATTGTGCACACATTGCACGAGTATCTGGTCAAGTAGAAATGAAAGGAAAATGTTGCTTTGGCTCATTAGGTACTATCTGGGAATTAATTTATTTTGAGAGTCTGGTAGTGTTTGCCTAGTTGCTCTAGCATGTACTTGTGAAATCTGTATCATTTTTTGCTGGGGTTGTGGTCCAGATGGTCCAAGCCTGAGCTGTGCATGGTGCAGCCTCGTTCTGTGCCCTCTGGCACCCAGCTGGAGCCACCTGCCCATCGCTCCTGCTGGATGTGCTGCTCCACAGGGATGCCTGTCTCTGGGACAGGGACAGCTCTGTGGGTGGCAGTGCCACGTGCTTGGCAGCACTTGCAATCCTGCCGTCACCAGCCAGTTTCTCCAGCCAGGAGCTGGTGGTTGTTCCTGGCTCGCAAGGAGACAGTCAAGGACCGAACTGGCTACCAACAACGTGTCTGATGAGGGTAAACAGAGGCTGCGATTTTGTGGCCCAGTCTCTGCTCCTGATAGGATGTCATTCAGGATTTGGAATAATAACCCTGATGCAGGAAGCCTTGAAAATGTCAAACCCCAGTCTGTGGTGGTGCTCAACACACCAAGCACTGGATGGTTGATGGCTTCTCCTGGGGGTTGGGCTGTGTCCAGTGGGACTGCAGGGTCAGCACTTGGATTCTCTGCACAGAGATCAGTAGAAGATCACATCCTGTGTGAATATGAAAGTACTTATTACATGTAAGTGGAAAAGGCCTCTCTGAGCAGAAATGCAGAGCAATTTGTGGTTGTGGATTTTCTGCCCAGCAGCTTTTCCTGCTCGGTGACAGATGGGACATTATGCTGCAGCCGTGCTGAAAGCTGCCGCTTCTCAGCGCTGTGTCCCATTTCTCTATTGGCACAAGGCTAAACCGAGCCACAAAAGGCTCTTCCCTGTGCCCCTCGCTGTTACTAGGAGAATATAAAGGATCCATGCCTACCTTTCACGTCACAGAAAGGTTCCAGTGTAACAACGCCTGTAAATCGCACAGTGTTTTTCCCCCTCTCCCCTCCCCTTGGACACAAGCAGCCTTTCTTTGGCGCTGAAGCGCGGGGTTTGTTGGGCTGTAAATGCCGGATAGAGGGGAGTTGTTCGCCGTGCAGCTGCATTCCCAGGGTTTAGCGCGCAGGCGGCCAATGGCCGCGGGGTTCCTTCGGGATGGCAGCGGGCGGAGGTTGCGTAGCTCCGACCTCCCAGTGCCCTCGCAGGAAGTGGAAAGCGCCGGGAGCGAGCCGTGCCAGGGCTGGGTGCTTGCAGCACGCTCAAGATGGATGCCAAAACGGGTTAGTTCCTTTTTCCTGGTTTTCTGTGGTACATGTGAGCTCGGCTCGCTCGTAGGTCTCGCTTTTAATTTCTCTTTCTTAAAAGAATGAAAACCGAACAAACCCCCCCCAAAGAACAGACAGGGTTGCTTGGTTCGCGGGTTTTTAAAGAGAGGATTATCAGGTTAAATATATCAGACCGCTTGTTTTTGTCATTAAAACCCGATATGACTTGCTCAGTTTTAAGTTAAATGTCTGAAAGGAAAAGACTTAAAAATACAGAACCAAAGCTATCGCAGCACTTGCTTTAAAAGCAAAATGTAACTGGATGAGTTGTGCATGTAAGGCACGGATGGTACAGGACTATTTTTAGACGTGCCAAGTGACAGTTCGTGCTTACCAAATGTAGGCAGCTGTTCTTGTTTTAGAATAGGCCTGCAAGACATGCATTAATATTATTTATTTTATTATACTTCGTATTGTATAAAATGTAGCTCAGTTTCCATAAGGGAAGATGTTGCAGGGCTGTTGCTGAAAATGGGTTTGGGGTTTTTTGTGTTTCTGGTTTAATTTTTAATCTGCTGTGCATATCTTGCATGTAAGTTGAAGCCAGAAAGCTGCTTCTAGTAATGCTTTTAATCTTTTCCTTTCAAAATAAATGCAAATAACTTGTTTCTGATCAATTAGAGAATGCAGATGAGTGGCTTCATCTGCTTTCTTGGACTGCAGAATTACAAAGCAGTTTTTCAGTGACTTAAACACCGAATTTCCTTTGAGGAATTTACGATGATACCAGATCCGTATGTCATTAAACCTACGCTCGTTTGGTCGTTCTCCAGAAGGAGTGGAGATGAATTGAGGAAAAATGTTTTATGAGCAGCTTGACTGGTCCGGGAGCTCCTGGCGTGAGGATTTTTCTTATTGATTACCGAGAACAAAAGACTTGATGGGTCGCTAAAGGCCATTTGGCTTTTGCTGTGTGCTTTAATTCCAGCAATGTACCTTTGTTTCTGGCATTCTGGAACTGTCATACAGATGAATTACTCTTTTTGCATTCCTTATGGCTGGGTTAATGCATTAATGCATTGAATAAGTGATTTCCTATGAACAACTCACAGCTTTAAAGCTGTGCAGAGAGGAGGGAGCAGCTCGTTTACAGAAGTAATGCTGTCTGCAGGCCGAGGAGCAGGGCTCATACTGCATGTGTCACCTGATACAGGGGCAGCACCAAATTCGAGTGCGTGGATGCTCAAATTGCAGCATTTAAAAATAAACACAGTTTTAGTACTTGCAGCAAATGCTCAAAAAAAAAAAAGAGTTTTGTTTTTTTTTTAAAGATGCCTTACATGATTTAAGAGCACAAAATCCACCAACTGTTTTTGGCAAGACTGGTTGTGAAGATCTCACCCAGCTGTTGAGGCTCTTTGCAGGTTTACAAGGATTCTTCTGTCACTCACCATTGGTCAAACACCATTTTGTTGATGTTTAATGCAAGGTGTGCAGAGACAGTAATAGATTCTTTTGTGTCTGGAAGCAAAGGAAAAACTGAAACAAAAAGTTAAATTTTGGGATTGCAACCCACACAACAGCAGATCCACAACAACTTGATTTTATTTGTTTGAATTTTACAAATATTAAGGAAAGGTTGTGTTGCTTGGAGCCTGGGCTGCAGTGGGAGGAGGAGTTTGGATTGGAGGTGCTGCGAGAGCAGGAGCGTTGCCTCCGGGCAGTGCTGCTCTATCTCTGCCCCCATATGTTTGTGCAGTCACATGGTGGCAGCGCCAGGCCCTGATCTGGCTGGCTCCTGCTTTCTGGGATGGTTTTGGCACAGCACAGGCAGCCAGGCTGGAAGAAAGGAGTGGGATGGATGGTGCTGGAGGGGTGAGGCTGTTCTTTCCACAGCTCTTCTGGTCTGTCATAAATTGAAGGTCTTGGTGCAGCTGTAACCTGGCTCTCTCTGTGGGGCTGCAGGAAACTTCTGCTGAAATGTGAATTAAATAGTGAGGCTAGATACTTTGCATTAGGGTGGGTTTAAATTTCTGACCATGGTTTTCATCTTTCCTGCTGTGCAATATAGTTTCCATATCAGAATAACTGGGAAGAGCTTCAGCCCTTGAAAGTCTGGGAGAACACACCCCAGCCCCGGGGGCTTTGGCATGTTGTACCTACAAAAGGGTTACGCAGACTTTGCCCTACAAAGGCTACCAGGTGTTGAATGTTGGAGCATGACTGTGTTTTCATGCTGCAAGAAATAAAAGACAAATTCTATTTTTAAAATGTTTTTACAGTCATCCAAATAATCTGTTCCAAACTGTGATTAACTGTTTTACAGTTAATTTTGGTGGTGTTTAGGTTGAGGCAGGATTACTGAGTGTGCAGTGCAATAGTAATAGGTTTCTGTAACTCCATCTCTACTAGGTTATTGCTGTTAACAAACAGATCTGCAGTGGGTGGGTTAAGCTGTTACCTATGCCTTGTGCAAGGGTGTACTTTGCTCTGAACAGTGATGCTAAAAATGGCACAATATTGTGTTCTCTAATGAGGGTCACTTAAGGAAAACTAAACTTGGTTTGCAGATGAAGTCTTCTGCATTGGAGCACAGCAGATTTGGCCTGGATTGACATTTCAGGGAGAGTATTCCCTCTTGATGGCTCAGTCTGTCACCCATAATCAACATTATAAACTCTTATGGGAATGCTTCCATCAAAAGAAAACAAAATGAACTGTTAATGAGTCTTTGCGCTGTGCCTTTGCCTCTACCAGGCTTAGAAAGATATAATGGTTTAGAGATCTGTTGGTGTCTTGTTATCTGTCCTCAGAGGGAATTGGAATCAGTCTCTCCAGGGAGTGACCTCCACAAAATGCCCGACAATGAGAGGAAATGAAGCACAAACTGCTGTGGTTCTGGTGCAGAACACAGCACAGTATCTGAAGAGATGAATTCTGACATTGCTTAAGGGCAGCATTGTTTTAAAATCTGAACAATTGCATCTGGGGTGATCTTAATAGCAGTGATCCCAATAATCTGAAGTCCGGAGCTGAACCACTACTAAATAACCTATTTCTAGTTGTGGTTTCAGCTCTGGTTTGATGGGGGTTCACAAGTTCCACTCTTGGTGACTCTCAGCAGTCGAGTGAATAATGAAAAATTACTGCCTTGATATGAATGCCAGAAGTGTCTTGTTCTAATTTCTTACCTCTTTTAAATTGTAGTTGTTGACCTCCTTTACTGGCGAGACATTAAGAAGACCGGGGTGGTGTTTGGAGCCAGCTTGTTCCTGCTGCTCTCATTAACAGTGTTCAGCATCGTGAGCGTCACAGCCTACATTGCCCTGGCCCTGCTCTCTGTCACCATCAGCTTTAGGATATACAAGGGAGTCATCCAGGCCATCCAGAAGTCTGATGAGGGCCACCCCTTCAGGTGAGATTTTTCTTTTCATTAAGCAAAATTGTGTTGTTTTGGAGAGCAGCAGTGTTGGTGCTGCCAGAAGCAGTGGGTGACACGTACTGTTAAGATGTTGCATAATAATGAGAATAGCATGAAAATGCACTGAAAAGTATGTTCCCCACTTTCAGGTTCTTGGTACAAGGGGTGGAAAAATCAGAATAAATGTAGCAGGGTTTAAAGCATGACAAAAAGCTACTTTAATCTTTTTGAAACTTTCAAGACCTCAAAAACGTGTGGTTTAGTTTGTAGCTGTGCTTCCCACTTGCAAGGTCAGTGACAGGGTCCAGGTACCCACTGCTGCAGAACTGCCTCTAAGAGAAATTAAACCTTATTAATCTGTGTTGGAGAACTCATAGAAGTGTGTGTTTCCTGTTTCCCTGCCAGCCCTGTCCCACTCTGCCCAGCCTTGTTTCTCCGTGTTATTAATGAGTGAAGTGGCTCAGTCTCTCCTTGCAGTCTTCAGAAAGTCCTGCTTGCCCCTCTGTCTACAGCTCTCTTACTAATTTTATAGTGTTCCCATCTTCTGTAAGGCAAAGCAAAATGCAGGTTTCCCTCCTTTCCTGCCAGACCATGTGCAGTGATTCCTTTTCCAGTGGAAGCCAGTCTGGGACAAAATTCTGGGGAAAAAACACCCCCCTTTAGGGTGAATATTCCCAGCTGAAGTCTTGCTTGCTTCTCATTATCTAAACAACAATTTCAAGCTTTTTCTTAGTATGAACAAGCAGAACTTCTCCTACCTGTGTTCTTTCTGCAGTTTTTTTCTAAAAATACTGATATTCCTAAGTAACTTCCAGACATTCTTGCCCAGCATATCTGGTTGCTTACTTTTTTCTGTATAGCTTCTCCACAAGAAGGATATTTTTACTTGAAAAATCCTGTGAGAAGAATGGGATTTTTGATGCAAGTGCTGAGAATCCTGTGGATGAGCTGGGTAGGGTGAGCAGATGGAAGCCAAGGGTGGATGGCAGAATGTAGCCTTGAAATGGCCGCTTGCTGCAGTTACCATATGAAGTATTTTCATTTGTCTTGGACTTGCCACAAGGTCATGTTTAGCTTTGCCTTAAATGACATACATGGGAGCATTGTGCAATTTTCATATTAGAAAATCCCCCAACAAAACCACCCCAAAGCAGAATCCCCTAAACAAAAGTTTAACGACTGAAATGAGCTCCATTTTACAGATGTGCTGCATTGCTCCTTCTGCCTGCAGCGTGCACATTAGATAAATAATTTATACTTTGTTTAAAGACTCCGAATTACCATTGCCACTGCAACTACAGATAAGTGACAGTGGAGTGGAAAGAACATAACTAGATAGGGGTTTATATCTTTTATGTGAAAGAGCTGCTCTCACTAGCTGTAAGAACTTTTTCTAGCAAATGAGAAATTTATCTCATTTTGCTGTGCTATAGTGTGATACAACTTAATGGTAACTCTACAAAGGCCTTCCAGGGGCAGAAATGGATATATTGCTTTTGTAGGATTTTTCCCCCCTTATTTTAGCCTGCCCCTTTTTTGCCTGGTGCAGGTGACTGGGTAAATAACAGTGAGAAAGAACTGATTGGCTGAGAAAAACTTAGGTTAGTTCTGTTTGTCCTTTCAGCATTCCTCACTGTGAAGTTCGTTCCTCTATAGCACAAAAAGGAGGTTCTGTTGGTACTCTCTCTAAGCCATAGATGAAGTTTGCAGCACTTTCCCACAGAGGTTTCCTGGCTGTCTCCTGCAGGGCCTACCTGGACTCGGATGTGGCCGTGTCGGAGGAGCTCATCCAGAAGTACAGCAACGTTGTGCTGGGCCACGTCAACGGCACCGTCCGGGAGCTGCGGCGCCTCTTCCTCGTCGATGACCTGGTGGATTCCCTCAAGGTGAGTTTGCCTCTGAGAGGACATTGCTGCTCACCCAGGCCAGCAGAGCCTGCTGCTCCTTGCAGAGTGAACAGTGGCTCTGCTTTAGTAAATAACGAGCTGGAGTTTGCTCTTGAGAGTGTTCAGCACAGGGCCGGATATCCAGTGCTGCCTGCCATGGTGGGGTGGCTGTAAAGGATAACTTGATCTACACAGAAAGCAGAAATGAGCTGTGGCTGCCTGCAGCTCCCTGCTCTAACTCCTTGCTGGTGCCTCTCACAGCAGGAATCTTCTAAAAAAACAAGCCATGCTCCAGTCTGGGCATTGGGGGTGTGTCACTGATGTGTGTGTGTGTGTCCCTTTGGAAAACCTGGCTCTGGCCTAGATTGTCCCAGCCTGCTTTGGAGCTGGTTTTCTGTTTGTGTTTAAAGCACAGCTCCCTGTCTTTAAACAGGAGGCTTTTTCCCACTTTCTGCTGGAATGATGAGGACTGAGTGATGTCCTTGGGTTACTGGGAAGGTGGACACTTGTTCCAGCCCCTGGATTTGGGAGTGAAAGCTGCTGTTTTTAGTGATGGGAATTACTGAAATGGGGATTGCAAATTACTCTACCCAGTGTGAGCAGTGCTGTGTAACAGCTAGAGTCCATCCATGTAGAATTTAATGGGATTTACTGAGAGTGGCACAGCACAACTGACTGTGAAGAATAATAATAAATTAAACAAAATGTAACCAAAAAAAAAAAAAACACCCCCCCCCCCCAAAAAAAAATACCCTCAACAAAACACAGCAAATAAACCCTCCAAAATAAAAGAATTGGCTGAAAACCCTTCAGTTTTGTTCTGGGAGAATTGTATTCTCTTCTTTCAAGCTCGAATTGCCTTTCTTTGTTTTTGAAACTGGTGTTTCTTTTACCTAGTGCAGTGTGTTGTCCACTTCTTTTTCAGTTTGCTTAATCTTCTTGAAAAAACTTGCATTTATCCTGCAGTAAATCCCCTTACTTAGTGCTTTGTAAAGTCCTTTGAGTTGTTGTGGAGTTGGGGGAGGGGTTCCTTGTGAAACTGGGGAAAACCAGGCAGGCTGTCCAAGCCTTTGTTGTAACTGTGCAATAGAAACCTGCAGGCAGATCTTGGAATCTTACCCAGAGTTTGCAGATCCAGTTTCTCATTGTGCTCTAAGTTAAACACAGTTTGTGCCAGAAAAGCTGCACCTGATGCCCTGCAAGGCTCCTGCAGGAGGCAGTTCTCTCTGGAAGCAAGAGGGAGGTGTAAGGGGGCTCTGCTGCTCCTGGGATAGATTTCTTTTCTCAGGAGGGAGAGAGGAGGTGGAGTGTTGGCCTGGGGTTGTGCAGTAATCTCCCAGCTCCTGAAGGGCTTTGTAGGAAAAGGCTTTTGAGGAGCTGGCTGTCCATTCTTTTCTGCACAACCAGCTTTCTGCAAGACCTTTTCTGGTTTTTGAGACATGATCAATACTGCTGCTGCCAAAGTCCTGTTTGGATCTGATTATCAACAGCACAGAAAAACTCAGAATCACAGGGTCAGTTGTGTTTCTGATCAAGCCCTTTGTGATTCATGCCTTGGTCTGAGTTAGGAGACCTCACACCATTTGTGTAGGGATCCCAATCCCTTGCAGTAAAGGAGAAGGAAACAGTGAGAAGCCAGCTGCTGCTGTGAACAGCAGTGAACACTGGTCTGAAAACAAGGCCTTCTGGAGGAATTATGTTAGAAGCAGAATTAATTCCAGCCAGAATGTCTTCAAGGCACTCAAATCACTTAAAATACTACAGTCCATAGGAAAGATGTGTTTATTCAGCTGAACTAATTCATTTCCCCTCTCTCCTTCTGACATTTAAAATGCTTTATGTAGGTTAATTAGTCTAATTTATGGTAGCTGGAAACAACCCTTTATCAGAAACCAGTGAATGTCAGGACAGTTCACAAGCACACGTTACTGATCTTGAAGAGTTTGTGCTCGAGGAGAACATTGGGATTCCAGGGTCTTATGTAATATAATGGCCCTGGTTTAAAAAATAAAAATATCTTGGCTTGTGTAGTTTAAACATCTTCACTCTAGGAAACCACATGTTTATGTATAGTTCAAGTTATAGGGCTCTAATGTAGAAAATGTCTGCAGGTCAGTTCATTGTGTGTAATAGTTCTGACTGTAAAATCTGTCTTGTTAAGATTTTTTTCCTTCTTTATTAAATAGTGCTTCAGTCAGGGAAGTCTTAAAAATGGACTCTAAATATTTATGCAGCACAAGGAGAAATTTCTCACAGTTCTTGAGGAGTAACTCCAGAGGAGCCCTTGCCAGAGCCCCAGGAGAAGCTGCATTTTGTGCTGGTAAAGGCGATGCTGGTACTGGGTACTGCTGCTCTTGCTCACCTGAGGCTTTGAGGAGCAGAGCTCTGTATTCTCAGTATTCTGTAGCAAAGAAGGGGCATGGGGCACTTCTGGATTTACCCATTTTGGCTGGCAAAACTGGGTTCAGTCCATCCGCCACCCAGGTCCTTCACTGGTGTGTGGGTCCGTGGAAGGACCAAGCTTGGCTCCTGAGCTTCCCCTCATCCCAAGCATGTGAGAGGGGCAGAATCAGCTCTGGAGGTGAATCCTGGGCTGCCTTCTGCTTTCTTTTTCTTGTCTTAGAGCTTTATTTAGAGGTGTTTCAGGTAAGGTTTTTTGTGTTTGTAAAGGTCTCTTAGGTGTGTTTTGGGTAAGCTTTGTTGTGTCTGTGAGGGTCTCTGGGTTTGCATAGTTTATAAGAAAAAGAAAATAGAGACCAGAAAGTAAATGTGGGGTTGAGATGGACTCCAGGATGGATAATCCTGGGACAGCTGCTTGAAGTGTCAAAGGAGTGCAGAGAGAGGACTTGTGGGATCAGAGTCCCTCTCCCATCCACTACTAAAAGTGTAGGGAGTTAAAACCTGCACATGCAGCAGTTCATGGTTCTGCCCTGATGCTGCTCAGGACAGACTTTGGGTGGAGAGAAGCTTGTGTAGTCAAACGTGAACTCCTGGATTTTGCTCTTTCTTGAACCATAAATTCACTGTTCACTAAAACAAATAATTTATAGTTCTGATAATTATTGGACTTTGGGATTGATTTGTGTCTTGTTACCCCTGTGCTTACGTAAACTCTCATTTTCTGCCCTGGGCAGAGTCATCAGCAGTGTTCCTGGCTGCTGAGCTGGCTGGGTGGTGCTGAGCTTCAGGGGTTGTGTCCATGGTCAGGACATGGATAGTCAGGTATAGTAGTCAGATATCCATGACAGCAGGTCATGGGTGGCTGTTGGGATGGAGGAGAACCACTTGTGTGAATGATCACACCCTCGGGGGCTCATTGCCCAGTCAGTACAAGCTGGTGCCTTCCTTCTCTCTCTGGTGGGTGTGCTGCACATGCAGGCCTCTCCAGCATGGAAGTGTTTGCTCCAGTAAAATGCCTGGTCAACTCCAGAGAAGATCAGCTCCAGGCTCACCCTGGCATTGCAGGGTAGAACTGGGTCAGGAAGTTCAGCAAATCTGCTTTATTTTCCTTGAGAAACCTGCCAGAATCCCTCAGCTGCTAGGAATGGTACAGCCTCTGTGAGGATTAACTTTGTGCTCCTCCCTGGTGCTGCTCTGTCACATCTCAGAAGTGCTGACAGATAAAGAACTGCATCACTTGCAGTTAATGCACCTGAATTTTGGACAGGATCAGTTTTGAGTGAAGCTCTTGAAGTCAACTTGATTTTGTTGCAGGGTTCATGGAATTAAACTTGTATTGACTATCAATGCCCTTATCTTGTAGCTGGCTGTTGATTTTGTTTGGTTTGGATATTTTACATCTTTTGATAAGCTAAAATTAGATGTTGGGATAGGTAAGTTCAGAGTAGCTTGGCTGCAGGCCAGTTACCAGGGCCCTGGCCCAACCCACACTCCTGCAACCTTGCCTTGTTTTCCTTGCCAGCACCTTATGCCATCCTTTCCTTGGGTGTAGCTCCTGTTGATGGGAGTGTTTCCATCTTGGGTTGTTCACTGTCTCAGGTTCTGCTGGAAAACAGCCCCATGTGCTGAGCTGACCAGGGCTGGGGGTCTCTGCTCTGTGCAGAGCAAGGAATAAACACTGGGAAAGCTGCTGCTCCTGGCTGCTGCTCAGCTCCTCAGCAGTCCTGCAACTCTAGAAGAAAGCGGCTGATTTTCCTCGGGAGGAATCCTACCCTGAAATAGAGCTGGCAGCCCTGGGTCCCTTCGCACTGCTATAGGTCAGAGGTGTGCCTGGGACACTCCACCTGGCACTGACCACCACACAGACCTTTGTGCGGAGCTGGGAAGCTGAGCCTGTGTCCCACCAGGAGCTGGACAAATGCTGTCAGCAGGGAGGGAGAATGGGGCTGAGACAGGGAGCCAGCAGCGGTGGCAGTGTGGGGCTTTAGGGATGTCTTTCCTTCTGAGCTTGGCTCTGACCTGCAGCCAGCTTCCATGTTAGAGCACTTTTCACTCCTCTTGTTCCTAAATTTTTTAACATCCAAAGTGTCTTTGGGCTTTTTGAAGGAAAAAAGGTAAATCAAGCCCACCCTACCCCATTACCTTCTAGTCAGGCTTTTCCTGATGTGTCAGAGCCTCTGCCTGGTCTGGTCAGAGGTGGGTGGGTGAACACTCAGGTGGCAGCAGGGCCACCACACACAGCTGTGACCTCCTTTCTCTCTGGCTCTGTCATGCACTAGCCCTTTGGCCTCTCTTAGGCTGGCCTGTCCCCTCTCTGGAGGATGGGAGGTAGGAGCTGTGTGTTTGCCCATCGTTCCTCACCGTGGAGTTGGCAGTGCCCTGAGCAGGCACAGGGCAGCGTTTGGGCGCTGCTGACTTGGGCTGAGTTCAGCCCCGTGACCTGGGCACAGGAGGCCCCGTATCCCATTACTGAACCCTCTCATCAGCCAGCTCTGGTTACAGGAGCTGTGCAGGGCTGAAGTGCACTTTGGGGCTGTTTGGATGGGTGTTTGTGCTTACAGCAAATGGGATGTCCTGGGCACAGAGTGGGTGCTGACGGGCTCTTTTTCCCTTGCAGTTCGCAGTGTTGATGTGGGTTTTCACTTACGTTGGTGCCTTGTTCAATGGTCTGACATTACTGATCCTGGGTAAGTGTTTGGCTTGTGTTACACACCTGACACACCAAATAACCTTGGGAAGGCTGTGGGGTCTGGTCACTGGGAGGCTGATCCTCTAGCCTTAAGATGTTGCACTTCTAAGTTCCTTTTTTTGGCTAATACAACAGAACAGGTAATTTTGAGTTGTGTCGTTGAATTCCTTGAGATTGCTGATTTCCAGACATTACATGGTTTATAGCAGGTTTGTTGTGTGTGTCCCTGTCAGGCTTAGCCTGCCCTGAATGTCATTGCTGTGCTGGGACTTAGGAGGAGGTGCAGGATCAGCTGTGGCCCTATCCCACTGCAGGATTTAATTCCTTATATCCCAGAGCAGGCTGGCTTTCAGGTGTCAGAACCAAAAGGTGCCTGAGCAGCCTTTGGGAAGAATTTTCATGACTCACCATGAAAAAGTGACCTGTGACCAGATGTAACTGTACTGCTGGTGAGACCTGGAGAACAGCTCAGGCTCTCCTTAGAAGGGATTATTGAATTTTCCGGCCAACAATTGGTGCATGGGGCTTAATTATTCTTTTTTCTTGTACCTTTTTGCAAGACATATCAGGGTGTGGAAACCAGTCTTTGTTCTGCCTGAACACCATCCCTGTTGTCAATATTTATGCATTTGATGTGCTCTTTTCCAGCTTTGATTTCACTCTTCAGCGTTCCTGTTATTTATGAGAGACATCAGGTGAGTGTTTAATAGAATTCATTAAATGTTTCATAAAATCAGCTTGAAGCAAACCAGAAACAAATTAAAATTCATTTCAGTTTTCTGAGATATTTAAAGCCTTTACCCAGGAACCAGGGCCAGAGAACACTAGTTCAGTTTGAAGTTCAGACTGTGCATGCTTTCCCTTTTCCATCTTGGTGGAAGAAGAGGTTTCCCCAGCAAACAGTTCTGGAAAAGGCCTGATGAACTTGGAGGCCTTTTCTGCTGGTCCAGCTTTGGTCAGGACTGGAGCAGCACTGGGCATGGTGTGTTAATCCTGCCATACCTTTTGGAGTTGATATTCAGGATTGGTTTCTCAAAGCTCTGTGGAATTTGTAGCCCTGGCAAAAACAGGAGGTGGGAACTGCTTGGCCCAGTCCAGGGCTGCTCTTGGGGAGAGACTCCCATGTAAAAGGAGTAGGGAGGAAGGAGCCAAACTAAAATACTTCTGATTAAATTATGGCCAGGGCTGTCTTGGGCAGGTCACTGCACAGGAGGGGGGAGCCAGCTCTGGCTTAGCCCTTCGTCTCCCCTTTCAACAACAAGGCAGCCGTGGGGGCCGGGCTGGGACTGCAGGAGGCAGGAGCAGATGGCAGAGCCTCATGGGGTCCTGTCCAGGCTCCTCCTCCACAGGGAAAGGGGGCCCTGGAGCCCCAAGGCAGGAGCATGGACAGTGTGTGGGGTTTAACCCGAGCTGCTCAATCCTCTGGCTGGGCTGCAGCCTAAGCTGGTTACCCAGCCTGGCCCAGCTAAGCAGCTTTGCTGTTTTGTGGGGCCCAGAGGGGCCCAGCCCTGCACCCACAGAGTTCTGTGGGACTCAGCCAGGCTGCAGAGGAGGAGCTGGGCTGTAAATTCTTTCTGCTTCAATTCCAGGCCCAAATCGACCATTACCTGGGACTTGTGAACAAGAATGTCAAAGATGCCATGGCAAAGTGAGTTGGTTTGGCTTTATTTATTTTCCTTTGTACAGTTAACAGTTCCTGGCACATGTGGCACTCCTGTCTAGGGGCAATGTGTTCTTCCATGTGCTAGGCCAAGGAGGGAAAAGGTCTCAAACTCTGGACTAGTTAGGAAATGAGCTCCTTTATTGCTGATGCTGTATTGAAATGAGCCTCTATTATTTCTAATAGAAATCTGTGTATGTGAGCCCATTAGTGATACCTGAGCCCCTCAGCAGGTGCAGTTGAGGGGGGAATGAGAAGTTCAGCAGTGTCATTGGGTGCTGAGTACAAAGCTGTGTTGTGAGGGCTCTTTTCACATGTTGCTGTTTGTAAGATTCTGTTTAACCTTTCCTTTTATGTTACTCAAACTTAACTTTGTCTATTTTCTTTTTCCTCTTGCAGGATCCAAGCAAAGATCCCTGGATTGAAGCGCAAAACTGAATAAAAAAAACCTGAAGCAACTTATCAATAGGAAAGGAAGTTCATCTTTTAAGGGGGAAAAATACTCATTGGATTTACATGGGGAGGGTCAGGGAATAGCAAACCCCTTGACATTGCAGTGCAATTTCACAGATCTTTATTTTTTAGCAACGCAGTGTTTGAGGAAAAATAACTGTTTTGACTGCCATGTGTTTCATCATCTTTAAGTATTGTAAGCTGCTATGTATGGATCTAAAACTAATCATCTTTCCTTATCCTGTGTGCAGCACTGGCTAATACAAACGACTGAGACAGCTGTACATTTGCTTCATCAGAGGTAGTTCCTGCTGCGTGCCGGAGTGTAGAGCAGGTGGGGCAGAGGAGAACACTTCCCAGTTTGTGCACTGTGTATGGTCTGTGTAGATTGATGCAGATTTTCTAAAATGAGATGTTTTAGAAGAATATACCAGTTTAGCAAGTTTTGAAAAATCTTGCCTTTTTGGTATGAGTATAGCTGTATTGTGATTTTGTTTTATCAATTGCCAATATATATATATATATATATGTGTTTCACAAAGCTTAGATCTTTCAGCTGCTCCACAGTGCTTTGTACTTCAGAGAACTGACTGAGGCCTGGACGAGCTCCAGAGCACACAAGCTTGAGAAACTAAAAAGTCTCTGTAAACACTGGCATCTGTTGGAAACAACAAAAGAGAAATGAACAAAGAACCTCCACACAGAGTAAAAGAAACTTACAGCATACACTTTGTTGCACAAACGTACAGTAGTTGATCTTGAGCAAATAATTCTCCAGCTTTCAGACTCTGATAATCTGTGGACCGAGTATCTAATGCTGCAAATGTTGTTTGGAAACTTAAAGCCCTGTCCTGTTATGCAAGAAATGATAAGTGAAAATTTATACACTTGCAGTTTGAGCTGTACTGAACTAAGTCTGTGGAATGCATTGTGAAATGTAAAAAAAAATCCCAACAAAAAAGGAAAAAAAAAAAAACAAACCAACCCCAAAACCCCAAGTATCAATAAAGCTTATAGACATAAAATGATACCAGTATTTGGCTTTCTTGAGGCAAGTTTAATATATTTGTGTTTATTTGAAGTTCATTGTGATAAATTTCCATTGTCCATGGTGGTGGCAGTAGTGTCCCAGTAGAGCGCGGTGCAGGGTGGGTTTGTCACGGTCCCTTTTCTTCCTCTGCAGCCTGAAGGAACTGCTCTGGGCCACGTCCAGTGTCCCAGGGAGCTCTGGACGGGTGTTGGGTTCTTGGAGTTTTGAGACAGGAATGGTTGATGCCATTTTCAAGTTTGAAGGAAATAAGTCCCAATAATCTTTCCAGATCAATGTTGTTGGTTCTGATTTAGGAGCTGAACATTTGAAAACTTGTGTACAAATTTATTTGAGATGCAGATTTTAACTGACTGGCATCTTGGCCATTGAAAAATAGAAATTCATGCATTAATATTTCATTTTACAGTAAAATACAGCATTACTTCTGAGCATTTTATACAGGAAGCCAGACCATAGAAACATACAAACCGTAGGTAAGTGTTTTCCTGACAGACACTATTGCTTGAAGATATTTCTCACATCACTGTTGATTAATTCATTCTGCCACACAACTGGTTTTATTTGGGATACAATCAACGTGGAAGGAAGGCAAACATGAGTAGTTACAACACAGGCAGAGGTGCTCACTGCTGGCACCACCTGACAGAACAGGATTTGATCCCGAAGGTTTCTTTGAAAAAAAGACTGCATAGGGACTTGTACTGTGTATCTGACAAACTGCTCTGCTGTATAGTCATATAAGGCATTAATAAATTCAATTAAAAAAAAAAAAAAAAGTGATTCTTTGAGGTTGCTGAAGCACTTTGTGTGTTAAACAGACAGGAATCCACTCCTTTAATGGGATGTTTTTGCTACTTTTCTGTGCAGTGGGCAGCATAAACGGACTGGCAGGAAGGTTCCAGAGTTCAAAATCCTATTGTCCTGAACTGGGACTAAAGCACTATTGCTTTTCAGAGACTAAATGTAAGTCTAAATGTTTTATTTTAGCCTTTATTTCTTTTAATTAAGAAAGGTAATTTCAAAATATGGATGTTGTGCCATGCCCAGAATTTTCAATATCTTAAATACGTGTTTTGACATTGCCCATATTTGCTATTCCTTTTTAAACTTTCTCCAGTTCCACTGTCCCTTGAGTTTTTGGTTTTGACAACGTTCTAACAAATAGTGAAGGCTTTGGATTTGCCTGTTGGGAATATCGGTCCGTGGTTCCACTTTTCCACGGAGGCAGCTCTCCTTTGATCTCAGCTGTCCCCCAGGCCAGGACAAGGGCCTCTGTGGGGTGAGGGAGAAGCAGGGAGAGGGAGAAGAGCCCAGAGTCAGCCACAATGAGCTTTTTCCCAAAAAAAAAAAAAAAAAAAAGAGCTGCATTTCCTGGTACCAGAGGGTTTATGTTTTACTTACAAGCAGCATGGACTGGCTGGAGGGCACACATAGCCCTGCTACAGGGACATTCCAGGGATTCCTTTGGAGGTTAGGGCCCCCCTCCAGAACAGGAAATAGGGATTGATGGAGGCTTTCCTACCAGGCCAAGATTCTGGCTGGCCACTGCCTGTAGGAGTGTAAAGCACATTTTCCCAGAAAGGGGAGCATGCAGGAACACTTGGGGAATGACTCCCTCAATCTTGGTGTTAAAATGTCTCGAACCATGTCTGTCCAAACCCTCTCCTCTCACTCACTCTTGGAGTTGAGCTTGCACTGCTGGCTGCAGGAGCAGCTGCCCAGGAGCTGGAATGCCTCACTTTGGCCTTCTGACAGCATGGAAACAGGGGGGCATTCACTTGTGAAGGTATTAAAAAACCAAAGCAGAAAACAGGGATCATGTAAGTACCCAGCTGGAAAAGGTGAGAATGGTTTAGCCCTCCTCTGGGTGAGAGTCATAGCACCGTGTGTGGAAAGCAGGTGGGGGGAGGCAAGGCTGCAGCCCAAACTACTAGAAAATTATTCCAAGGCACTTCATGGATAGAAAATTCTGCCAAATATATATATTTAAAAATAAAATGGACTTAAAAAAAAGGGATACTTTGCTCCTTCAATTAATGAAAGCTGAAGGGTTACCTCCCACCTCCCCAGCCTGCTCATTAAATGCTCCCAGCTTTACTGAGTGCACCAAATTGGGAGTTTTAAGCAGGTGTGGTTAAAACCCACCCACTTTTTGAACTTTGTTCAAGCCACAAATTTGGAAATTAAAGGGCCCAGCATTTTGTCAACATTTTCTCCCTTTTCAGACATGGTTTGAACAACACAGTATTAGGCAAAAGCAGCTTTGTGAGTGAACTGTTCATCCCTTTGGGATCGCCAGGTTACCCTTCAAACCTCAGCTTCCTTCGCAAGGGCGTCGGGCTTTCCAAGGCCAGCTCCTATTCCCTTTTGGTAAGCTGGGATGAGTGATCTGGAAATGTCAGGCTGCAGCAGGGCTGGGATTCCTGCAGCCAGAGGGGCATTCCCAGCTGTCCCGGCCAGCGCAGCCCTCACTGGGGCAGGACAGCAGCAGCCAGAGGCTCCTCAGAGGCAGCGCCACACGAACACACTGGGGAGACAGCAGGGAGAGCAGGGATTGGCCTTGGGCACAGCCCAGTGGGACAGGAGCAGAAAGTAAACACACTGGGTGTGTGAAGTACAGACTCTGTGTGTGTGTGTGTGTGTGTGTGAAATACACTCTGTGCACAGTTGCTCTGTCTGCATCTATGCAATGTGTGTGTGCTGTATATGTGCACGTCCGTAGTCTGCAATGTGAGCACTCTGTGTTGTATGTGCATTGTGTGCACAGTTTGTGTGATGGTGTGTGAATGCGTGGTGCACTGTGTGGCTGTGTTTGTGTGTGTGCTGTGTGCCTGTCTTTGCTCTGTGGGCAGTGTCTGTGCACTGTGTCTCTGTGTGTATCCATGCCTGCCGTGTTTGTGCACTGTGTGTGCAGAGCATTTGTGTGTGGGTTGTGTTAGTGTGGCTGTGTGGTGTGGCTGTGTGTGCACACCTGTGTGGCTGTGTCCCTTTCTGTGTGTGTGTGTGTGTGCCTGGCTCTCTGCATCCCTGTGTGTGCAAGTGCCCAGTCCCAGCCCGTTACCTGCAGTCGTCCCCTCCGGTGCTCACCACGAACCTGTCGTCGTGCGAGAAGCGGATGTTGGTGACGTGCGCCGAGTGCCCAAAGTACCGCTTGTGTTTGGCCTGTGGGACAGGACAGCAGCTCAGGGCTGGCACCAGGCAAAGCTCTGTGCCCACAGCCATCCTGCCCGCAAGGCCTTTTCACTCCCTGGGAGCTGCCCGTGGATGGACCGTGCTGTGTGGGTGCTGTAAAAGCTTCCTGAGAACGGACCATGCTGGTTGGGTGCTGTAACACCGAGTGTGAGGGGTCTGGGAAAAGCAAAAGCTGCTCAGGTGAAAATAAAACAGGCACTTACAAATTTCTCAGTGCATGGGAAGTCAAACAGCTTGACCAGCCCAAAGTCATCTCCTGTCACTATGTTCAGGCCAGCGTGGGTCACACAGGCGCAGTTGACATCAGCTTTATCTGCATTTCGTGGCCAGATCCCAATGACTTCATCTCCAAGAATGCTGTTCCAAAATCAAGGTAAATAAAATGCATTAGACCATAAGACTTAACTTGCTGCTGCTCTTCCACAGAGGGCTGAGCCAACACAGGTCAGTAACAAAAAATTGCTGCATTTAAAATAAAATTGTCCCTTCTAAATGATTGCCCTGAGCTCATCATGGAGACCACCACACTAATACATCATTTTTATGTGATTCTTAAGCAATCTATCCATTAATCCTTAGGTTTATTTCCTATGAAACCACTGGCATCACTACACCAGCACCTTGTGCAGCTCTGGTCTCTATGAGCCTTCCCCCAGGATTCCTGACTGCACTGTTCCCTTAACCATGAGTTCCTGAATGAGGGAATGCTTGTCTCTATGTCCACTTGTTCTCAGAAACAGATATTCTATCCTGGTTTCAGCTCTCTGTAATCATTTACCCACAGAGTCACTGCCAGAGGCATCTGCCCCCTCCCACCAGCTGTCAGGAGTCCTCTGAAATGGGGAATTTGGGGCAGATTTTTATGCCAGCAGAGCAGTCAGAGTAGGAGGATTCTCATTTACCT
Source organism: Serinus canaria (assembly GCF_022539315.1). Lineage (NCBI taxonomy): Eukaryota > Metazoa > Chordata > Aves > Passeriformes > Fringillidae > Serinus > Serinus canaria. Next base: position 4,243,035 of record NC_066316.1, read on the forward strand.
TCTCCCAGCCCTGCCTGGTTGTCACCCACTGTCAGCTCTGCCTTTGGCCTGTCCCACTTCTTGCAGGAAGAGCAAGAACAGCCACAGTTCTACAATGCTGGGGGCACGTTCCTGTGTTCATCCACAGCAGGAAATACATTTTAATGACCCTCAGAACTCCCTCATACAATCAGTACAAGTGCACGTTTCCAGGCCTTCCATGCTGCTGGTGTTTGCTGATGTGAGACAAGGCTGCCTGGAGTGGCCCAGAGCTGTGTGAGGGGCCTGGGATGAGTGGCAGTGAGCCACTGTGGCTCTGTGACAGCCCCCAGAGTAATTACCAGCACTAATTACTACAGACACCCAACAGCCAGAGCTGTGTGTAAAACCCCAAGGGTGTCACATGGAGCTCTGGGGAAGCAGAGCCTGGGGGTGCTTGCAGCTTTGCCAGGCCCTGGGGACATCTCAGCATTTACACCCCCAACCCTGTGACCTGATCCCAGTGCTGGCCCCACCCTCTCCTTGGGTGTTACCTGGTCCATGTGGCCCAGGTGATTTTCTCTATGACTGCAGGGTCTGTGATTTGCTTTCCCAGTGGCACCTCATGAACTTGACGCTTGTAGGCACCTGTGGATACCTGAAAGTAGGAAAGGAAAAACCTGGAAACTGCTATAAACACATCATTTCCTTTAAAATTTCCAGCAGACTCACCAGGTTTTCTTTTTTCCTCGTTATCTGGAATTCATCACATGCCATATAAAGGAATAACAATGTTACAAGATGATGATGATGGAAGGAGATGCTCACATGCAGAGCTGACAGATTTTCACTTCCATACTTTATCTCAACATAATTTTACTAAATCAGAAACATTTCTGAAGGAAACCCCCCCTTTCAAATTAACAATTTAATTAAAACAACTGAGCTCTCACAGAGATCCCAGCCTCAGGGAGGAAGAGAAATTATATGGTTATAATCCACAATTTCTTTTTCAGCATTGTCCCCCTTCCATTGACCTGGGATAAGGTTTTGCTCTTAGCACAGCTCGAGCCTCCACCTCGTTATGGTGGCCCAACAAACCCGAGCACAGCGGGGGCTATCCCAGACATACCTGGATGTACCTGCTGTCTGCAGAGAAGTCCATCTGAATGACAAAACTGGCAATGTCCTTGCAGTAGCCAATTCGGTTTAGGGTTGTGCCTTGAGTGAGATCATAAAAATCCACAGTATGTTCTTGTGAGCCCACTGCCAAAAACCTGTTATCTGGGCTGATCCTAAGCAATAAAACATGGAGTGGGGATGTCACTGGCTGCTTTGGTGCAAGATTTGCTTTTGCTTCTCATGCTAACATGACAGTAATCTTTTTTAATGAAAAATACAAAAAAAACTTCTATCAACAGCGAGACTGAACCCAAACCAAATCTTAAGGTTTAAGAGAAGAGGAAGACTGAGGATATCTCTGACAAAGGACAGGGTTAGATGGAATCTTGGGAAGGAATTGTTGCCTGTGAGGGTGGTCAGGCCCAGGTTCTCCAGAGAAGCTGTGGCTGCCCCATGACTGGAAGTGTCGAAGGCCAGGCTGGATGGGGCTTGGAGCAAGCTGGGACTGTGGAAGCTGTGTCCCTGTCCATGGCAGGGGTGGGACTGGATGATATTTCAAGTCCCTTCCAACCCAGACCATTCCATGACTCTATTCTGTATTGTTTGTGGTTAAATGATGCTAATATTGCACTTGCATAAAGCCACAGCACAGTGTGCAGAGCAACACCAATCCTCTGGGAGTCAGCAACAGGAACTGCAATTTGGAGAATTCCTTCCTATAATTCCAGCTGTGCAGGGTGGCTGCAACTGAATTAAAGCCCCACCACAGTGCCCTTCACCAGCTCACATGGGTTTCAACAAAAACAAATCCCTTGAGGCAGGGCTGTGTGTTTTGAGCACCTCCTACCTGATGTCCTGAATTGCAGACTTCCTGTCCCGCTTCTTGCCCCAGACCTTGAGGCTGTTGACCAGCAGGAGAACGAACTCCCCGTTCCTCATGCCGATGGCCACCATCTCTCCGTCAGGGCTGTAGGCGGCGCAGCGCGCGGGGTGCCCCAGGCTCACCTTGTTCACCAGCTTCTGCGGGGACACACGCAACAGGCTCACACCTCCCCAGCACATCCAGAGCTTCCAAACACAAAGTACAAAACTTGCTTAATTAAAAACAAATCCACTCTGTTTCCCTCTAAACATAAACCTGAAATGTCACACCGAGACTCACATCCCACCAGGCATATGTCGCTAAGCAGACTTCAAAATAGAGATGTGATTTGGATGGGGGGGTTCATGTTTGCATTATTTTGTAGACTGACATCAAATTTCACACTAGAAAAAGGACTATTTAGCAGAACAAGCTGAAAAATCTTATTTCCTAATTTGTTTCAAAGGTGACTTTGATATCTTCAGCAACTGCTGATTGGCACAGAGCTCTCCCATTTCATTTGATACGTGGAAATGTCCTAGAAAGCTCTTGCATTTTCACCTAGCTGGTTGTATTTATAATAGATTAATTTCCCTCATTAAAAATTATCCTGTTAGCTCAGGTAACAAGCTTTTGGAAAGGTTTATGCTGGCCAAAATGAGCTGAAAACTTCCTGGTGGTTTTTTTTTTAATGTTTTATTTATTGTTTTTAAAAATGGTTGTTGTTAGTCAATTTGACTTGGAAAAGTCTCTGAGGTGACATGCAGAGTTCCAAAGGAAGGCTCTGAAGAAGAGGGAGCCGTGCCTGCCAAAAAGGTGGAATGATGGGCAGGGGCTGTGTGTGTGACAGCCAGTCTGTGTCACCCAGACAGGCAACGTGGAATTAAAATGCTTCCTTGATCCCCCAGCCTGCAGATTTGGATCAAAATAAAGAATGCCCAACAAGAGGCACGCCATGAGCAGGCGTGCTGGTGAATCCCCTACATTCCTCTGGGAGTGCTGCTGCCAAACATGACCAAAACCTGCTCAGGACAGAGGCAAACCCTGCTCTCATTCCAGGGCTGCTCAAAAGCACAGATGGAAAAATGGATGCTTGGATAAAATGCTCATTTTTAATCACACACTTTCACATTCACGGTACTCACTTTGTCCGACAGGTCCCAGATCCTGGCTGTTCCGTCGTTGCTTGCAGAGATAAAGATGTCTTTGGAGGGGTGAGTTGCCAAGCCCCAGATTTCCCCTTCCATGTGACAGTCAATTAACAAGTTTGAAGCAGCGTTTTTTTCTCCTACTTCAAGGATTTCTCCATCTTTTGTCCCCACTAAGATTTTCCCCTGTTTGTAGCCAAGAAAAGGAGTGGAGAGAGGTTGTCAGTGTAACAGTAACTGCCACGGTTTAAACTGCCAGAGCTTCCTTGGCAAATACTTGGAGAAAGCATAAACAGATTAAGCTTGTAATTGGTAATGGCTACTTGATTGGAAATATAAAACAACATTCCTCAGTGGTGTTGTTATCAAGGAATGTGTCAAAATGAAACACAGACCATCCCTGGAGCGCTGGGATGGACAGGCCCCACCCCGTGCAGCATCACTGCTCCTTTCTCAAGCACAATTCAAACACATGCAAGAGTGACTGCAGCACATGAAATACCTCCGTTATTTCTACTGTGTTCCACCTCACCAAGACTCACAGTCTCTCAGTAACTCCCAGTGGGGCTTTTGTGACTTTAAAGAAGCAGCAGAAGTTCAGGCAAGCAGCTGAGCTCTGCCCTCCCGCTGTGCCCGGCCGCTCCTCACCTTGCCCCGGCACACGGAGCGCACGCACTCGATGAGCTGCCCGGTCTCCAGCTGGAAGGCTCGGCACCGCTTCATCTCCTGGTCCCACAGCTTCACTGCTCCCCCCTCCTTCGTGCTGCAAAGGAGCCCTGGCGTTACCTGGTGGCTCCTTTTCACATGGAAATCCCACCAGTATTTTTCTGCTTAAATCACTAAATATACATTGACCCACCCTCCACTCTACATTGCTATTATGGTGCAATGGGAAGTAAATAATGAAAAATTAAATGCTTTGACACTTCACGTTTAAACGGCACCATAATTTGTACAAACCAAACTGCTCTCTTGCCACATATCTCAAATCTCTGTTTCTTGGCAAATCTGTTTCTTGTGGTCATCTCAAGACCCACAGCATCTCCACTGGGAGAGGCTGCCTGTAGTTTGACAGAGCTAACAAATGAAGAAAACTCCACTTGTGGCAGGAGCTCAGGCAATAAGAGTTTATCCAGGTGTTTGGAACAATTCCAAAGAGGTTTGGCATCTCCCTGCTGCATAACCTGCATAACACGTGCCACTGTAACCCTCAAGTATCTTCCTTTAGTCCTTCACTTACTGAGCCACCTGGGCAGGTTATGCAAAACTGACAGTGAAACTGCTCCAGCACAGAGACCATTTATCCCTGGGGTGCTGGATAAATAATGAAAACAAAAAGCACAGAAGCGAGCCAGAAGTTGGCACTTTAGGAAGATCCTGTGTCTTACGGCCTCTCCTTCCCTCCAGTAACAATGAGCCCGTCGCGCAGAGTCGTGTACATGGTGAACACCGGTCCTGTGTGAGCCTTGGCCACCAGCCTGACCAGGAAATGATCCTTCCACACGTAGACATCTCCATTTATGGCACCAGTGAACGTGAGGTTATTCTGCAACAGACAGCAGCAATCTCTGATACAACAGACACCTCAGCATTTTTGTTCAGCTTCAAGTAAAATCCTTTAAATTAAATTTAAAAGTCCTTAATGACCACACTGGATTGTCACCGTTGGTGGTATCACTGGCATGTGTCACACCAAATACCCTTAGCAGAAAAAATGATACAGGAAATAACAGATCAAGTTTAAGTTAAACATATAAATAACCAGCAAAGTCCAAAAAAAAAAAAAAAAAAAAAAAAAGACAAAAAACCCCAAAAAAACTTAATAGAAGACATTCACCCAACTGTGCTCAGGAAATTCAGGCAAGCATCTCAAGGTGCACAGGTTTTAAATCCATACTTCACAAACAAGCACTGGGTTGGATTTCAGCAAAGAAAACAGACCCTTGCAGGTTTAGTACAAAGGAATGTAAAATCCTGTAGCAGGTAATTTGAACTCACTGCTCCAAAGGCAACAGAGAGCATGGTTTGCATTTTGGCATCTTCCATGGAACCAATGACTCCTTTCTTGTAGAGCAAAGCGCTGCCAGCCAAGGTCCAGAACTTCATGTGTTTGACCCCCACGGACACGAACTGGGTGTCGGAGTCCGGGCGGAACTCCACAACGAAGATCCTCTCCAGGTGTCCTCCCCTGCTGGCAACTTTAGCCCCTGGTTTAATGAGGAAAGGATGAAAACAAAGCTGAATTCACCTGAGGAATTAAGCTCTGATATGATTTTATCAAATAAATTGAGCTGGTATTGGATTAGAGATCTGTGCCCCAGATGCTGACAGCTGCAAATCCCAATGCTGTTTAGTGTATCAAACATCTTAATGCAACTCCCAACGTCCCTGGTTATTCCATTGCACCCCACAGATTTAGGAAATGCAGATTTAAGGCCTTCATATCACAGTCTGTCTCCTGGGTCAGTGAAATAACACAGAAATGTTGGCTATCATCTGGTGAGAAACACACACACTCATGAGCTGAGGCCCTTTTCCTCTCCCCTCCATAATTTCCAAAGATAATTTCCCAAAGGCCTATCTCCATCATAGTACTTGAAGTGTTTCAGGAAAGAAAAGGAACAGTTTCCTTAATTTCATGTAATTTTACATTAAGCATCATTCTTTCCTTAATTTCCACTTACAGGTGTTTAAAACTTATCTTCCTGTTCATATTTTTTAGCCCTTCGCCATCTTTAACTGATTAACTGGGATAGAGGGGGAGACAAAACTCCAAAGACTGGAAAGGCAAAGCCAATCATTGTGCACAGCTCTGTGAGGCTGAAGGACCATGATTTCCCCTGGTTTGTACCTTCTTGCCACCTCCAGACAGTGATGGTGTGCTCTGGGTCGACTCCCACTGACACCAGAAGTTTGCCCGTGGCACTGAAGTTCACGTAATTGACTCCTTTGGTGTGGAAGCAGCGCAGCATGGAAAGGGTTTGCTTGCTCATGGCATCCCATATGTGAATTGTGGGGGTTGTTCCTGTGGACAGAGAGAGGCGTTGGAAGAGAATTAGTTCTGAAAAGCTTCAGTGCAAACCAGGCATTTTTCAAGAACATTCAGCCTGAACAGACATTAGTTGGGGGTTTGGATTTGTTTGAAGATTTGCATTACTGGGAAACAAAGAGAAATCAAAATAGCTTGCAAAACACAGCGGGGGGGGAAATCATTGTAGTCCATGAAGTCAGACAAGTTCTAAAAGGACAACATAACATTCATGAAGAGCCTCATGCAAAAGAAATTGCCTGCAGATGTTTCACTTGTATCCATGGTTCACACAGATACAACGAGGCAACATGGAACTCTACAGGACTCTGCTAAATTCACAAACAAATCAGCCTTACCTGGGAATTCTGTCATGTCACCTGCATTGTGAGAGCAATGGCAAATGAGGAAGCACCAAGGGAAAACAATAGGTGAAATAAGTCATGTGATTCGCGCTGAAGTGCCAGCATCAGCACCAGAAGGAAAACAAAATTAAAAACTTGGAAATGGATATGGATTAAATCAACAAAACAAATAAGCAGGAATATTGTTGAACTTTTTTGGGTATATTGGCTTTTATACACAAATATTGCAACAATATTTAGTACTTTTAAGTTTTAAAAATGGTATCTAAAAGAAATGTTACAGGCATGCAGGTTTTAACAATTATTAAATTCAAAAGTGAAGTGAATCCCTAGTTATACAAAGCACCAAATCAAACTCAGAAGCACTGATCTCCTGAGGCCTAGGAAAAGGGCCTTTAGCCTCTTCCATGTCCCAGAAATCAGTGTTTTCTCCAGCTCTGGCACCATGTGCAGGTTTGGGTGCTCCCTCCAACATTCCAGCTGCAGTGACCGTGCTCAGCACATGCAGCAGAGGGTTTGTGTTTGTCACTGTGCTCATCACCACCGTTCCCTGTCCCTGTCCTCAAGTTATGGATTCCAGTCTCCTCCTGAAGTGGGCTGAGGAGACGTTCTGACCCCGTTCTCCTCCATAAAGTTAATTATTTCAGCATTAGGCTGAGGGGCAGCAGATCCTTCTCAGGCCTGGGATAACTCATCCTGCATTCCCCATGCAATGTTTACTCCTGCAGGACCCTCCATGTAAAGAACAAACACACAAAAAACCACATATCAGTGGTTTCTCAGCTGTCCCCTGGTATGTCCCCTAATTTCTGCTGAGATCTCTGTTTCTGGCCTTTTCTGTACAGCTCCTGTATTCCTGCAGAGAAAATGATGCTCATTGTATTCTCACTGCTAAACAGTGCCCTGAACACAGGAAGGAAAGAAGGAACTCTATAAATCAGGTTATTGAGATGATTAGGGAGTTTATCAAAGTTTGCTTTCTGAAATATGATTATACTACAATTAAATCTAAAATCCAATCACTCACAATCAGAGATGGAACTGAAACAGTAAGAAAACCCTGGAGCTTGATTACTCCTTCCAAATGAAACAAAAAGTCAAATTCCCCACAGGAAAGCCCCAAATAAAGCAGTGCCCTGAGAACTGTGAGTGAAGCTTTGCTGGGGGCACGTACCGATCTGGCTGGTGGCCACCACGTTCTTGTACTTGGGGTGCTGGTTCACTGTCAGGCACAGGATGTCATCAGTGTGCTCCAGGTAGAAGCTCTGGCTACCTAATGCCATCCAAACAGGATTTCAGTCACCACAGGACCAAGGAAGAGCCACCACAGACTTTTTGGGCAGCTGCTACAACTCTGCAGGGGGGGAGGGGCCACTAAGGCTGCCCATGGCTGCTCTGCTCCCATTCCAGGCACCATTCCCAAATGCACTATGGACATGACCATCAACACACAGAGGTGGATACAAAAGCAATATTTGGGAAATTATCTCTATACCCAGGGAATCAGCCCACAGCCACCACAACTGCAAGAAACACCAACAGTGCCAAAGCAAAGCCCAGGTTTCCCAGAGAAATCCCAGTGAACCGAGGCAGTGAGTGGGGAAGGGGAGGCAAAGCGCTCCCAAGGGAAGGGGCCCAGAAAGGACAGATGGGGCCATCCTTGTTTCCCAGCCCACAGGCCAGAGGCTGTCCTAGGACTGGAGTCCCCAAAGGCCACCTACAGGGGCTTTGTGTTATTTATCAAGATACAAAATGTGGGAAAGCCATGGGAAGATGAAAAAGTTCAGACTTCCGATCAAAAACATTTTCCTCATAAAACTATTTTATCTCCAAGTATTTTTTTCAAGTGGAATTACCAGTGGAGAGGTTTTGGACAATGCCTGCTGCAGCTGTGTGGAAAATAATGTCAGCACCATCGTTCAGGTAGTGGAGGTTGTTGCGACAGTCAAATCCTCTGTATCCAAACACATGGTCTAAAGCCAGCTCCTGCTCCAGGAAAACAAAAAGAACAAGAGGGAAATGGAAGAAAAAACAGGATTTCAGAGCCTGGACCACTTAAGGACAATTCTAAATTACACAAGTACAAATATCTTGTAGAGGCAATAGAATAACAAAAAAAAAAATTAGTTTTCCCCACTCTGCCCATTTATTGAGGCATAACATTATCAGAGGCTATCAACAACCTTTAATTGGTCAACTAAAGCACTGCACTTCTATTATTTTATTTTTTATTTATTCAGAGGGCTATAAATGCCCTGGTTCTGTAAATTCCCATTCCAAACAGATACAACTCAAAGAACAGGTTGGATTTTATTGCTCTTCTCATCTTCCCAGTTTAATATTTATATAGGGCATCAGATTTTTTAAAGAAGCTATCTGCAGAGTTTTCAAAAATCATTCTCATAAACTACCAAGCTTCCACAGACCAATTTCTGACCTTAAAGTCCTTAGAGGAAGCCAGGGCAAGCTATTAGTAACTCTGTAATTAAGACATTAATCAGAGGTGTAATTGCAGCTTACAATGAGCAGCTGCCAAGGAAATTTCCTCCAGGCACCCAGGATGGTTGATGGATTGTTGTTAGAGCTGCCTTGGAGCCCTGAAGCCCAACTTAATGACTGTCCCAAACCCAATCACAGCTCACTGGGAACAAACCCAATTAGCCATAGACCAAATGCTGCAAATGGTCCACACAGGTCACAAAATATTCCTGGTTCTGCCTATTATGTGGGAATTCAAAGAACTTGTTTGGGGAGAAAGGGAAGTTCCAAAGTCAATGAGCAAGTTCCATCATTCAAAGTCCTACACAGGATTTTTCCTGGGCCAAAGTGTTGGTTCTGGATGTATTTCCCTTGGGATTGAGCAGGGAGCATGGGAATGCACATCCTCTGTGATTGCACCTGCCCTTCCCTGAGAGAAAACAGGGATGGATTTCATCCAGCACATGCTACTCTTAAAGAAATAGAAAAGATATGAATTCTGACCTCAACCAGTTTCTTTTTTTTGTTGACATTGTTCTTTTGTAGTTTCTCAGGCTGAGGAGCAGCTCTGCTCACAGGTGGCCTGAAATGAACGTTTAAAAAAGGAGACAATTGATACATTTGAAAGTTAAACACAGCCTTCAAAACCACAGCATGTGTGAGCAGCAAATGGACAGTTGCCCCTATATGAGCTTTTATCAGAGTTGTACAATAAACTGATTAAAATCCTGCACTTTTTTATAGAAAGTGCAGAAACATTGATGTAGACTTCACGGATGAGTGGCAGAACAAACAACCTTACACCATTCAAAAGACCCCAAACCATAATGACTTAAATCCATAGAAAAATCCTTGAATATGAAATGATGGTAAATTGGTGCTTCCAGAAATGATCTGAAGTAATTTCTGCAGCTGGCAGTTGACCTCTGCCCAGCCTTGCTTCTTCTGAGGAACCCTATCCCAAAACCTTGACATGGCTTCAATAAAATCTTCTCAAAATGATATTAAAGATGAAATGGTTGCATTTAAATGCACAAGACATTCATCCAAGGGAATTTGGGAGATTGAGGCCAGCAAAGCTATTTTATATAATTACAGTTGCTAAAAGTAGATAAAGAGACAAATGCAGAACACAGGCTGAGACAAAATCTGATGTGTGCAAATGGTCTGTAAGGCCAGATAACCCCTGCTGCTGCTGTTGATCCTGCTGGGAAAAGAGGGACAGAGCTAAGGGGAGCACGTGGAAAGCATTCCCAGAGCTTATGATTCCAGAAAAATGTGACCTTGCTATTACATTCCACACGCTGTGAAATTTGTTCCTGTCCTGAGACCGTAACTACCAGTAATTCCCATTTTGCAAAAAATTAATTGGAGAAGAATGCAATCCCTTTTGTGTATAGGGAGCTGCTTTTTCTGGAGCTGGATTTTTCATGGAAGGTATTAAAGGCACGGTGGACAGAGCACAGTGGGGACTGAGCCCTGTGGGAACGAGCAGCAGGACAAGCTGAGCTCTGAGACAGAGCAAGGCTGGAGGTAACCAGTCCAACCCCTGTCTCAAGCACAGCAAGGACCAACAAGCACATGAGCAGCGACCCCGTGACACGAAGAGAGTGAAAGAGTTACCTTGATCCCCTTGTAAGCAGCAAATAAAGCCAAGCAAGAAACTTAATAGAGTTTAGGAGTCACTTGTGAGCACGAGACTCATGCACAAGCACTTTCAGAGCGCAGCAGTCATTCCTGGGGCACAGCACGTGCTATCCAAGCATGCCAGCAAGAACTAAAACAGAAACCAGAGAGTGCACAGACCCGCAAACATCGCACCCGGCATCCCTGGGCAGCCTGGCAGCTAAAGATCCTGCAGGGTGGGGGGGAAAGCTTCCTGCACACTTTGCACCAGAGCAGAACGGGGTTCCATGGCTGGTTTATTTTCAGGAGCCTGACAGGGAGGGAACTGGTAAGAAGTTGAGAGTTTCCTAGGCAGTGCTGAGATTGCACACAATGGATGATTGTTCTCTATCCCAGCTCAGCTGCAATTTAGCCCACAATGGCTGTGAGGAGGCCAAGTCACTGCCAGGACAGCCTGTCCTGCCTTATCCTCAGGGAACAAGTACCTTCATTTCCTCAGAGAGTGCCCACTCAAGTCCCCTGGGGTGACTCTGGGTGGAGCAGGACCTGTCGCTGGCAGGGGAGGGGCAGAGGAAGTTATTAAAAAACTGAATTGTCTTACAAAATAAATTCATCATTTCATTTCAGCCCAGATTTGTGAGGGCCTCTGAACTGGCACTTAGGAAAATAATTGTTTTCTTGCATGCTTTTTTCTGTTTTAGTGTTCTTTCAAACTGGATCACTTCTACATTTCTTTACCTAGGAATATCAAAGTTTATAACAAGAGCAAGCCAAAATACTTCATGAAAGCAAGAGAACACTACCACTGTGACATGCTTGATAGTCACCAGATTGTAAGCATGAGGCTTAATTTGGAGACACACACAGAGATACTTTTATAGATACCTACTCACAGCACACACAAACACAGATGTGTGCATCCATATATACACAGCCATGTATATATACACACACGTGTGCATTCACTGCCTCATCACCATCTTAATACAACAAATGGAAAGCAGCACATTGGAAACATTGGAAGAAGTAATTTCACTTATAACAAGCCTGTGACTACATCTAGTTTGTTTTGACACAGAAGATGACACTGCCAAGACAAGACATTTGCACTGTAGCAAATGACAGCCCTTTGCCCTGCTGGACCTGTACAACCTGCATGGCACATTCCCAGCAATCCAGGCCTCGCTGGGCTCCCCATCAGTACTTACTTGACAATTCCCTGCCTCCAAAGGAAAGCAAGTTAAAACATAACACAAGCATTAATGGTTTCTTTGCAGCAATTTAAAACAAACGTGCTTAGATCGTGTTATGGCACAGAGGAGCTCCAGGAAAGAGAGGACACAGTCAGATATGAGAGGGTTTCAGCTCTTTGGGTACTGTGAACACAGCAGAGAAGGTTTCTGTTACTCATGGCAATCTCGAGGATGATCTCACAGGAGGACACGCAGCTGTCAGTCAGGGATAGAGGTCCAAATCCAAACTGACAAAACCTCAGCACCACCTTCATGCAGAAATGTGAAAAGATGTGAGTGAACATTCCCTCCAGCCACGGGGGGAGAGAAGCTCAAATCAGAGGTGGGGTGAACGGGCAGCACCAGGATGGAGAACAACAGATGGACACAACAAGAGCTGGGCTGGGGGGAAGAGGGAATGGGGTTTTGGAAGAGTGGGGCACCTTGGGGGAAGAAAGATATGTGATCCTAGCAGGGCCAAACTATGAGAGGAAAAAAGCTAGATCTGTTTAGATGGAAATTAAAGGTCAAAGGAAAAGGCAGATCAAAAACTGTTATGATAAATTCTATGGGAGGGGGATATAACCAGCTCCTGTTTCCAGGTCACAGGCCAGAATTGCTGTCTGGTTGGAGATGCTGACTGCAGTGAGAAAAACCTGGGGACAACACAAACATTCTGCTCCAAGGCCAACAGGAACAGCATGGGAACTCCAGAAACAGCTTCATGTGAAAGGGACCAACAAGGTCTGGGGCAGGGACAGATGGACAGGAATGTCCTGCAACCAAGAAGGTGACAGGCTGAGGAAAAGCTTCAGGCCCAAAAGGGAGATGGACATGGATTTACATGGCTCCAAACTGGAGAGGGAACACACTTGGATCTACACAAACAGCAGGACTGCTCCTGAGAAGAGAAACCAAGGTTCAAGGAGAGGAAAGGGTAGTAAGGGTTGAATTGGGCAACAGAACAAAAAATCCAAGGTTTAAAAAATATACTGCTCATTTCAGAAAGAATGCAAAAGCAGCTTTTAACTGCGCCCTTCCACCAGTGACAGGAGGGGACTCCCAAGTGCCCCCAAACTGCTGCAAAACTCCTCGAGCTTTTTTTAATCCCCTCCCAGAGAAGGGATTAAAAGATTTTGTAAATTCTAAACCCCTGGATTTTCCCATCCCAACATACACAGGAGTTTTACATACAACTTTTCCTGCTGTTACTTTTCCTTAACTTTTTGTAGCTATCATAAGACAACAAAAAGAAGAGGATTCAACATGAAAATACCCTACTTTTAAATTCAACAGATCAAAGCAAAGCTCAAACAGAACTAGAGAGAAACATCAGTGGTAAATTGTGTTTTTAAAGGACTGAAAAAGCCTTACATGGTTACAATATTTATAACTTCACATGTATGCTGATACACTCTAAAATCAATAAAAAAAATTCAAAACCTCAAAAAATCTCAAAGTACTGCAGGACATATGGTGGGGCCAGCTGTTGTCACAGCCTGTCAGGGCAGCTGGTCACTGCACTCCCAGGTCATTCCAGCTCAGTGCCCAGTGAAACGAGCACTACAGCAATCAGTAACCAGGGCAACCACTGCAATGAAACCTGAGGGGTTTTTGTTCTGAGCACCTTGGGAAGTTGTTCCCTAAACAGCTCCTGTACCACAGACTGGCCCTGCTGTCCCTCACACACTGAAGGGACAGAGTCTTTTCCATCTGTTTTGTTATTCCCTGAATAAGCTGCAGCAGGTTTTGAAGCTGCATTATGTAAATACAAACACTGAAACAATCACAAATAGCAGATTCTCCCTCTGCATGACAGAACATGAGAAACATGGATTTTCCATCAGCCCTGGAGTACCTCCTGCACAACAGCCCTGAGAAAAGCTGAGTATTTCACATCACCCTCAGTGCAGAGAGCACTCAGGCTCAGAGAGAGAGGTGCTGGCAATGTGTGGCAACGCTGGCATCCCTCAGTTCCACTCCCCCAAGTGTCACACAAACAGAGAAGACCTTTGAGCCAGCTCTGTGCTGACCTGTGGGAACAGTGAGATTGACTCTGAGTTCAGCTGCTTGGCAGGGACTGACAAATACCAGTCACAACGTGTACAAGCCTTGGGGACAACTGGGATGAAACCAGCAGGCTGTCAAATGCATTTAGGGTGCATTAACTTGACATAATGCTGTTGAGAAAATAAAAGTGAATATTCCAAATGATGCTCCTCATTCTCAGAGAAGGGCTTTCGGCTGGAATAAGCCCAAAGTTATTTTCTCCACCCCAAGGATGTATTTTTTCAGACACATATTGAACAGTGCCCACCTACACAAACAGAACACAGATTCACACTCAGAGCTGTTGCAGTGCACCCACAGCCGTGTGTGTGTGTGTGTGTGTGTGTGTAAAGGTGCAGGAACCAAGGCTGTAACCATAAATCAAATCATTCCCTTCATGGTGCAAAGGCTTGTGGGGGCTATCTTATGTAAGTTAGCTCATGTTGTTTTAAAGAAATCAATAATTTAAAGAGTAACATTTGAAGAGAGAAAATTCAACTTTTTTAACTTTTCCCCCTTATCAGGACATATGATTACACAAGGCAAACACCACGACAGAGACCAGTGTCTGAGGTGGGTAATTCATGGAGGGTGAGACAAGCCAGGATGCCGAGAAAATGGAAAACCAGACCAACATGCTAATGCTGCTTCTTGTTTTCTATACATTCCACCTGCTTTGGAGGAGCTCCCATCACCAGGTACATGTGGAGTCATGCAAATTGAGCTAAAGGAGAGCTGCAGATGCAGGGGTGTGTTAGGGGTTAGCAGGAGGCCAAATGCAAACAGGTCTTTGCCTTTGAGATTAGTAACATAAACACAGTCATCAGCAAGCTCCTGTTACTTCTCATGGTATCAATTCTTGGTTTCAATGGTCCCAGTTCAAAAACCAGCCCTTTTGTGAAACAGCACAATTCTGTGGCACACAGCAGAGCTTACAATTGTCCTGGATTGTCTGGGACAGTCCCACCAGTGGCCAGGGGGTCCCGAGGAGCGGGAGCGCCGCGCTGGGAGCTCCTGCCCCGCGAGGCGGCTCCTGCAGCCCCTCTCCAGGGCACCCCGCTCCTGAGCACGGGCACGGCAAGGGGTGCCAGCCACAGGGGCACAAAGGGACACCAGGGCAAGGGTGGGTGGGGAGGAGAGGAGGGAAGACATGGAAAGGGGGAAGGGGAGAAGAGAGAGAAACAACAGTCAATTAATGATCTTAACCAAACGCACCAATACAACTGCAAGACTTTTTAAAACTGTGCCTCAGCTACAGCTCTCCTGTCACTTTGCCATCCTAAAGCTGTAGCTGCTGATGGAGACAGGAAAGGTTAGATCCCCCCAAAAATACCAGGCCATGACTTGATTCAAATCCTGCAAGTAAAATCTACCATGTAACTTGTTATTTCTAAAGAAATGATGTACCTGGAGGTTTTCAGATTCACCACTTTCTATTAGAGAATCACAGAGTCCCCTGCAAGTTTATTCCAGCAAACAGAAGGATTAAACAGATGGATGTGTCTCATAGGTGCCACATAGCACCTTTGGAACGTGTTTGATTTCATAAGCTGGAAACTAACTTCAGCAACAGTTTACCCTCTGAATATGAATATTAAAATAAAAAACCCCAGTGAGCTCCAAGTCATTGCCCCTAAGGAGCAGCTCACAGAAGGAGCCCCAGTTATTCCTACTTCTTGCTTAAACCAGAAACTTGCTTTTTATCTTTTTTCCCCCCTTTTCCTTAATTTAAATTGCTTAATTGTGAGTTTCTTCTCACTACACCTTCAGTATTTTTCCTTTCTCAAAGCCACAATGAAAATACAGCAAGGGGGACACTCCAAGACCCTCTCTAGATGTGGCAGTGAAGTGGGCCAGCAGTTTTCCAGGCCCTGGGATTTACTCATAGTTTCTGTTCTAAGCAGCCTCCCAGCTTGTGCCACAGTTTTCAGCACTGGACAGTGAGTGACAGTAAGTGACCAATGCCAGAATATTCAGTGCACAAAAGCCTTAAAAGTGCACAATCACTGGGGTCTCCAGACAGACACATGGCACAATCACAAAGGGAAAGATCTGGAATGTTTCCCCCAGAAAAACTTCCTCCTCAAAAGCCTACTAGGTTTCCCCACATACCTGCCTGAAAGAGAATGGAACACATCCTCTGGGCTCCCCTCTTCAAACCTGGAGGGGCTGGGAGAGCTACTCCAGTTGTGCCCTTGGCAGAAAATCTAAAGCTTTGGGAGCTGCCTCCAATATTCCTTGCTGCCTCTTCACTCAGCTCTGTGCACAGATTTCAAGGCTCCCCAGCCTCAATGCCTGCTGACTTGGCCTTAGATTTCCCTGAACATTTAGGACTTTCCTCAACACAGACAGTCGAGCACTTACAGACTTTCCATTTCACCTGGATCGACCAACTGTCACTTCAGACCCTTGCAGGTGCAAAGAAAAGTCAGGCCAGGGATTTCAGAAGTTTGCCATGGGCAGACAAACCCTCTTCCAGCTGCTACATTCTCTTGTGGTCTCAGAAAAGATGGAATTTGACACAGCTACAAAGCTTCCCTCACATTACACACATCTTCAGAGAGAAGTCAGCTTTAGCCTGAGGCTCTCACAACTGGGAGTGCCAAGGCTCTGCAGGAATTGTGCCCTCATTGTCCCACTGTGACCAGGAATTGCAGTCTGGCAGTAGCCAACACCTGAATCCTGTCTCACTGCACCCAAACCCCAGCACCTTTCACAGCTTAAGGCCCCATGCAATCACAACAGCCTCACAAAGCAGTTTTGCTGACATTCAGCCATAGAGTTGCCACTTCTGATTATTTCACTATAAATTGTCTCTATTTATATTAATCCCTTGAAGACAGAAGTGAATTATCTTTGCTTAACAAGTGACATATGAAAATTATGAGATTTGTTGTCAGACTGATCAAAACCAGCAAATTCCAAATACCAAAGGTGTGATTGTACTGAAGCATCTGTAATTTAAAAGGAGTTAAGAATGTGTACAAAAGCTTTGACTCTCAAGCAGAAAAGATGGTAAGGACAGTGACAAGGGTTTCTTTTTAACCTAGATTAAAACAAAGTACAAAACTGTTGATAACACAGCACCATCACAGCAGAATAAAACAGCTGGACAGTACAAGTGTTTCTGGTGTAAAACATCTGTACCAATGCCACTTATTATTCCTGTAACAATGTAACAATTAACCCAAAAATAAAATAACCATTTTCATTTTTTAAACTCAATTTGCAAACATTTATGTTTACCAGATGATACGCTATGCCTTTTTGTAGAAAGATGGAGGAACAAATTCTTTATTGGAGGAAAAGAGATATTCTTAAAAGAAATGGAAAAAGAGAAGGCTATGGTCCAACATTTTATTGTAAAAATCACTGATCCTCCTCCTGCATGGGATTGTTAAAACATTGTGATGATAAAAAATGGGTGCAACCTTTTTCTTTTTATTGTTCATACCCCACATTTCACACCCAATTCTTCTGTTTTGCACATTTACTGAGCAAAAATGATTAATTACTTTCTGTTCAACATGTTCAGCACTGCATTCTTGGAGAGCTTTAAAGACAGAAACTCATTTTTTCCAAGGCCTACATGAGATTAGGAAGTATTATTAACTCCATTTTGTCTCTTGCAATAACAGAACTAAGCTGAAAATCCTTCTGTGGGTTAACCCACAGCAGTCCTTGGTGTCAGTGCCCAGAGGGGGCAAGAGCAGGGCAGGCAAACTCCTGATAAAAGAATGATCATTTCTAAGAAAATACTCTATCAAAAGAAACAAAATGGATTCACAGCTGAGTCACCTGCTGGATTCACAGGGAGGGATTTACTGCTCTAGATTTTCAGGGGGAATTATTTACTGGTTACAGATGCTCCTGTTCTGGTCCCATCAGATTCTAGCACCCCCTCTTTTAGGTCTGTGTTTCACTGGACTCACCCTCTGTTCTTAGCTCTTACCTCTTTTCTTTGCTCTCCTCTCCAACACTGCTCCCCTTCCAGCTAGTTTTTTAGACTATTTCAGCCTAAGGCCAGTGTGTGCCATGAGAAATTCCAGCTTCAACAGTGACAACCCAACACAATTACAAGTGACTGAAAATCTTCTAATAAAAGCACCACCCAAAGCCTTAACCACAAAATATTTACAAGCTTACCGCAAGTGCTCTGCTGCAGACACACACTGGTTAGGAGAGAATATAAATGCTCATGTGAACGGCAAAAGAGAACACAACACTCAGAGATGTGTCATATACATGCATTCTCCTCCATCACATTAACATGTTGTACTCTCTGAACACCATTTTAAATGGTATCTGATGAATTCTAAAATTCCTGTCTTATTTCCAAGGATTTATTGGAAGGATAATTTTAGGTGAATGAAAAGAGATGTGCAAAACGGCACACTTGGAAGCAAAAGCCTTTGTTGGACATACCTCTCCTCCACTGAAACCTCCTTCAGCTGCTGATGGGGTTTTGTGCCTTCCATTTCTCGGATGCTTACTGCATAGATCTTAGTGGTGTAGTCAATTGCTTTTTCTCTTGCAACATCACTGTCATAACCTTAGAAAAATAAAACTTAGAATAAAACAAGCTCCCCTTGTTTCATAGTGGGACAGTAGAGAACAAGAAGATCTGCAACAATGAAAGGAAGGAAACAAATCCCACCAAGCTCTCCTTACACTGAAATGTAGCATAGCAAAGCTTCAAGTTAAATGCCTGTTTGAATCTCCGATTGAGGCAAGGAAGACTGAATGAAACCCTCCTTACCTCCATCTTCCTCTGCATCTGTGTCTGATTCTTCACTGTCCACCAGCTTGCTCTCCTGGATGCCCAGGAACTCCCTGGTCCAGATCATGAGGGCGGTGTCGGCGCCGCCGACAGTGAGGAGCACGGAGTCGTTGTGCAGCCACTGCACGTTGGTCACCTGGGCGCTGTGCCCCACGTACTTCTTGAACCTGGCATGCTGGCCCTGCAGCACACAGAATCCCCCACTGGCAACCTGGCACCCAGACACAGCTCCTCCTTTCCTTTCCCTTTCCCATCACTGAAATACACACATTTCTTACCTTCACTGGGTAGGAAAAGAGCTTCACAAAGCCAAAGTCATCTCCCGTGGCCAAGAGGGTTCTGTCCTTTGTGAGACTGGCCGCGTTGACAACGGTGACGTCGCTGTGCATGGGCCAGATCCCCTCACAGGTGGGACCAAGCACACATGTCCAGGTGTCCCACTCAATCTTCTCTATCTGCAAGAAAAGTTCCCCCAAAGAAGGCTGCTCACTTCAAACATACCATATACACGAGAGTTTCATGTGCATCATTTTCTATGTTGTATTTTTATTTTAATACTCTTTAGTTCTTAAGAAACTGCGCTGTTCCAGCTTGTTAATACAAATTGTGTATCTTCATTGAAAGGCTTAAGACTTTCAACATTCCCATTTTTCCAAGGCAGAGCATGATTTGGATACAAATCTCCCTGAAGATTTTCTGAGGTGCTAAACATTGGCAATTTTGTAGTCATGTAAAATCACATGTCACAAATAATCAGCTTCATGAAAAGCCAGGTCCTGCTGCTTGAAGGTGGTTTACAGCCCATGTGCAACTGGTTACAAAAAACCAGGTGGCTTTGAGAAGGGGATTATGGCAAATGGCTGCTAACAAATAAACAAGAATAAATTTAGAGATACGAGCAGAACCTGCAAATTCTGCCATTTACAAATGCTAGGAAAGACACTGTGGAGTTACTAAGTAATTCTAATTCTAATCGTTAAATAAATAAAGCATTATAAAATGAAAAAAATACACCATTTGAAGACAATTCTTTAAATTAATTTTCACAGTAAAAATAATCCAGCCCACAATTCATACCTCAGCAATTCTTATAATATGTCTTTTCCCTCTTGGTGCTTCAAAAAATAGTTGTTCTTTGGCACCAGAATTGACTTGCAATAACTTTCCTGGATACAAAAGGAGAGTTTGTTACGAACCTTAATAATTATTATGACTACTAAGAAAACTTTCTTTTGATTGAGTGAACAGATTTCTGGGGGTAAATTAAGAAATTATCCTCTAGAGACTTATTCATAGCCAAAGTAACACAGATGCTTAAAATCACTCCTGTAAGGGTCCTATACTCTGATTCAATGCAGAAGTAATATTTTAAATACCATCCAATATCCTTAAGAAGTTGCTGCTGCACAGCAAATCAGTTTCTGCTGATAGGGAATATTTTGCTTGAATTTCACCATCACACTAATGGAAGTCAAAAATAAATACATGTGCTATTGATTTTCCTAATGATTTTACAAGGCAGCTTTGCCAAAAGTGGAACCTTTGCCAGCTCCCATCCCTCCTGCACTGCCCCACTGGCAGAGCCAGCTCCACTCTGAGCTATCCTGGGATGGGGAGTTTGCTGTGCCCACAGAGATGCTGTAGTTGCTGCCACAGGTTCACACCACGTTTTGGGGCTGGCCAAGAGCAGGACAGAGCTCAGGCACACAGGGGGTCCCACACAGATCACATCTGCTCTGGGAAGGCTCACTGGTATGAGCTCATTACGGATCCTGCTGGACTTAATTAGCAGGGACCTAATCCCTGCAAGGCTCTAGCTTCTTGCAGGGATTGCCATGCAGAGCTCAGCAAGGAAAGGAAATTGGATACCAACAAATGTAATTGCACTGGATCCACACAGTGCTCCATGGGGAAAGCATTTGCATCAGTGGTCGATCCCAATAACTGGAGGGGAACAGTTTCCTGATATTCTATTTCATGGGCATTTCCAGTCTGTACCTCTGGCCAACACTTTACCTCTGGAGTCCCAGTCGATGTGGGTGATGTAGCTGGAGGCACCTTTGCAAATGCCAACCCTCTTGCTGGTAAGGACGTTGTAAATATCCACAAAGTTATCGTGGGAAGCCACGGCCAGGTACTTCCCTGATTCTGCAAGGAGGAGACACCGAGGTTATTGAAGGGTTAATCTCCTAACTGATACTGGTGTGGTTTTCACCACTGCAGTGACTTCACCAGGCAGGGGTGGGCCTGTTCTAGTGCAGCCACATGGAATTGGGAAGTATTTAATGCATGGAGCACACACAAAGCCAACCTTCCTTTGGAACATTCAGCCTTGCCTAGACAAGAGAAACAAACTGCAACACTCCTCTTCCACCTTATCACCTGGTTGTACCTCGTGAAAACTTTATATCCGAGATCATCTCCTTCCTGTGGTGGAAAGAGACCATGTCCTCCACAGTGTCGGCGTTCACCACCAGGAAGCTGCCGTCGTTCAGCCCGACCGCCAGGGCTTTCCCGTCCGGAGAAAAGGCACAGCAGCGCCCGCCTGAGGAAGCACATGGAAACGAGCCTGTCATAAAAGTTGGGTCTGAGAAAACCAGCAGTGAACTGCAATGAGAGGTTCCTACATCAAGTATGTAGTTTTAAAACAGATTTGTTATCTCTTGAAAAAGATATGTTACAGAGGGCTATGATGGATGCTTTGTTACAGGGTGGACAACGATGGTTTAATCCCTTTTGAAACAGGTTTATGTGCAAATACCACCTTCCAGCCACATTCTAAACACACCAATGACAGAAATAAAACAAAAAACCCCACCCAAAACACATACAGAAAGGAAATCCAAATGGAAAATTCAAAGATTCATTAAGGGCAGTGTACCTCTGCTCAGCATTATTCCTGATGTCCTCTCCTACAGCTACCCTCATCTATCCCCAAGTTCACACCTCCAAAACATTTAACTCTGTTTTTCCCCAGCCAGTTAAGGGTTCCTGTGCTCCAGATCTGTCACTCAAAATGAACAATTTAAAATTTCCTGAGGGATATCAATGAATTCATAAAATAAGAGTGATTTTGAGAAGGCAGCACTTCAATATAGCTCATCTAATTTTATACAGAGGAGAGGACAGGAAAAGTGTTAATTTTAGAGAAGGTGGTTTAACAGGTAAAGCTCGTATTGACAGCAAAAGATGACTGTGCTCAACAGGCAGGTAATTGTACTTTTGTCTTTATAAGGAAATTCTTTTATGTCAGGAATTTCTTTTGTATCAGGCCTTAGTATTCCTAGGGAGGAAAGTGATTCTGAGGTCAACTCATTCCCCTTGAAACTGGGGGAAAAGAGACTGAAGTTCATTTTATTATTATTCATTACAATAGATTACAGTCCTTTTACCTCCTTCCCTTTGCACTGACTCGACACATGCCAAAGACAATTTATTTCCTGTGCTCCCAACTGCTTAACGACCACGTCCTTTGCCTACCCAATTAATGCCCATGCTGTGCCCCAAAGGCAGAGAGGGAGCTGCTCCAGGAGCAGGGGATCCATGGCTGCCCCAGGCCAAGGCAGAGTTACCTTTTTTCAGCTTCCTCACTGCCAGCATGCGGTGCTGTGCCGACAGCTCCCAGATGCGCAGCGTTTTGTCGTCGCTCACCGTGGCGCACACGGGCAGGAGAGGATGAGCTGCCAGGCCCCACACTTCTCCTTCCATGTGGCCCTGCAGGAAAGCATTCCACACAAGAGGAAATAACTCCTGTGGAGCTGTGTAATAGGTTCTAACCTTGCCCTGCCTCACTTTGCAAGTCCCAGGCAGTAAAGCTGTGGTTGGTTCTCTGGGGCTGGACTGAAGGCACTTGAGACAGGAGTTCATGTTTGGATTCAGGTGTTTACTATTTCTTATCAGTAAAACAGTCTCACTGCTGTGAGTTTGGCACCTTTTCATTAGAAGGCACAAAATGGCCAACAATCTCTTGTTCCAAGGTCTGTTAAGACTAAACTATCCAATGAAGAGCTGACACTGGATTATTTTCCCTTTTAACCCAATAACTGATCCCACAGAGCTGCAATGGGGACTTCTCTGCCTGATTACAGAGTGCCACCCAAGCCCATGAAGAAGGAGGAAGAAGAAGCATGAAGAAGAAACCCAGGATGACACCCTGTGCCCTCCATCTTGCTTCCATCCACAACATACTAAAAATCCCAAAACCCAAATTTCTCACCAAGTGATACACCCACACTGCTCTCTGTAATCTATTTCACACTTTTGTGGATTCCAGTCTATCTTGAAGTCTAGGAAAGTTTCTCCATGAGTGAGGGTCAGTCAGTGCTCCCCTGGGGGTCAGGGCATCCAAGAGCAGACAGAAATATTCCCTGTGTTTCCACATAAAGCCTTCACCATCTCCTCTCTCCAAAGCTTTCCACATTCCAAAAGACCTGAATGTCTGCTCTGTCCCCCCAGCAAATGTCAAAAACACTCTTCCATACTCCCCTCCACTATTCCTGCTCTTCCAATATTCTCCTTTCCAAACTTGAGATTAATAGGGAACAGTTACACTCCAAACAGGACTTTATCCTGAAATCCTAATATTGGCTAATCCTCAAAGTTTATGTCCTTTTTTAGATCCTTGTTTGCCCAAAATACACATAATACTTTGTTTTAATCTTGCCTCAGATTCTCACTTTTCCAAGCTGTTAATCACTCTTCCTGCTTTTTTCCAGCTTTCCTTCAGCTTGCATACAGTTTGCTGGCACTGCATATCAAGGTTAGATAATTTCTTACTGCTCTCAATCTGCATTAGGGAATGAGTTCAATGTTTTATAAAACACAACCTCACACATCTTGGGTAGTAAGGCAGGCAAGGCAAATTTGAAGGATTACTACACGTGATCAAAATTTACCAAAAAAAGAATACCAAAGAACCAGCATTTTTATAAAAATATAGGAAATAGCTTGCTATGGGAGATCCATACAGTACCTGAACAAGCAGAGTCATAGGCCCACTTTTATCAATTTCAAGTATTTCTCCATTTTTAGTTCCTACCAGGATGTGCCCATGTCCCAGGCTGATGGCTCGGATGGAGGGGTTGTCTTCTAAGAGCAAACCTGAAGAATGCCAGATTTTAAAAAATTGTTTTAAATTTCGTATCTCTTGCAGTTTATATATAATTCAAATCTGTTCAAAATCATGAACATGAAGTAAAACTGCCTGATCAAACTGCCAGATAATCCATGGATTCCTTACTAATACAGGGAGGGGAGTTTGTCTGTTCTGTGGCAATGCAATGACTGATATTTCACTGCTTGAACAGTGACAGGGACTGAGGGGCTCAGGAGCTCCAGCACCTCAGACCAATGCTGTGATTACAGATGAATATCCCTTCCCAGACTTCCACACTGAAGCCTGGGGAATTTAACAGGTCTTTCCACACCACAGGGCCCCTGCTCTCACCACAGGGAATGTGGCCAGCCAAAGAAACTGGATTGGCTTTGGAACTGCCAAACTCAAGGCTGGGGACTTTCTTCCTTAAAATCATTTCCCCAGTGAAAACAAAGCTCAATGTCATGAAATAGAGGAGAGACTAGCAGAACAAACTATAAATGACAAGGAATACAAGAAATACATTTATATGGCTCAAACCAGAACATTCCAGCACAGAGTAAGCAGCGTGTTGCTGTTCCCTTTGGCTTCTGGTAAGATCTGACACCCAGTCCCTACCCCTTCACTACGATTTACCACCCTCCCTGCCCACAGTCCTTACTGAAACACACTGAAAGCCAATACCTTTAGAACTAGCAGAGAGTGCAGCTCTTTTAATAGCATATGTCTTCAGACATCTCTCAAACATATCATCCCAAAGGGCCACAATTCCATCTTTTCCACCCGTCACAAAGCCCTGCACAGTCACAGGAGGAGAGCACACACAAATGTCAGCACTCGTGGGAGAGATTCAAAAGGACATGTCCAAAGGCACAATAAAGCCTCCCCTACTTTTTATTCATGTGTCAAACTAAAAATACTGGAGTCTGTACCTATGAGGGAAAAATTCAAGTGGACAAGATTTGGAGTTGCTTTTCTAGGGTTATAAAGATTTACAACCATATGGAGCACACATTGCTGTAAACAGGAATGCTGGACCAGGACATTTGCCTGTATGTGGGAACAAGCAATGGGAAAATGTGTTTTACTCTTAGAAGAGGCAGTAGCTGGCAGTAACAGCTCCTAAAGTTATTCCAAATTCAATTGACTTACCAGATGCTTCAGCCCAAGTTCTAATAATGCATCAGGGACCAATTCTCTCATTAATTCCCTGGGTAGATTATCTGGGCCAAGTGAATGCAAAACAGCATAAATAACTAACCAACAAAAATCTAAGTGAAGAGGATGTTCAGTGCCAAGATCAAACAGAAAAATTGATAGGAAAGCTGGGAACAATCAATTAGGGCCAGAAAGGATTGAGCCACAGGGATCTTAATTGACCTTGATATAAAAAAATGTTAATAGCTAACATTCTTCTCATCCTTTACTTCTACAGTTGAAACCATAATCTCAAAAGGGATAGTCCATTATCAACATTAGCTTCAAATTGCCAGGGGCAAAACTTTGTCCTAAGCTCATTTGTGTGATGCAAATATTTTGCCATAATTTCTTTTATAGATGTATTGATGCAACTGAAATAAAATTCTTTTGTTATCTGGAATACTTAACTCAAAACACAAAACCTTGGGATATCTAAAGTCTTGACTACGACATGACAACAATATTATTAAAAGATCACGTATCATATTTTGGAAACTGTTAATGCACAAATATTTTTGGGATCAGGTTGAAGAGGCAATGAATGTTACCCATTACTCTCCCGTGGTTTACACAAACATGAAAACCACACTCCTGAGCAGAGTGAGAAATAAATTCTGAATTTCTAGAGGTCAGAATGCTGCTGGTCAGGTACCAGCACATGGAACAGGGTGCTTACAAATCCAGGTCTACCAAATAACAGAACTCACTCCTACTGGCTTTGTTTAATCCCAAACACCTCTAAAATCCATTTGTACAACAAAACTCAAGGTGAAGGAAGGTGACAGATACCTTGTCCAGCGCATGCATGGCAAACACAGGTCCATCATGGGCCTTGACTGTCCTCAGCAGCAGGGTCTCCTTCCAGATGTAGATATCCCCAGTGGCAGCCCCAGAGAACACCAGCTCCTCCACGCGCCCGTACGAGACGCTCATCATGGTCTCCAGCTTCCCCACGCTCCCAAACGTGCCCCGCTTGGAGGTGAAGCCTCCACCTGCAACAGCAGCACAGGCCTTGTTCTGCTTGGGCTCACAGCCACAGGGCTGGAAAGGACAAATGTTTGACCCCAAGATCTCCTGTGGCTGCCTGACAATGGAAATGCAGAAGGCAGCACACGAGGGAAAAGCACAATCAAAGGAAGTGAACCCAGCAATGACAGCTCTGGAGCAGATCAGCCTCAGGCTCTCAGACTGTCTTCCCAAGGCAGAGATAAATTTGGTGAGGAATCGTGCAAAACCAACTACTGCCATGTCTGGCAGGATGGATTTTGCCCACAGCAGCTTCTGCTATGCTGCTTCTCTGTAGAGGTGACCACAAGTAGATGATTGGTTGAGCTGTCCCCGGCATCCTGAGCTTTTGGCAGCAGTTTCACAGAATAAATGGCAGGGTTTGCTCCTTCTCTGCTTGTCTGAAAACCAAATCACCACAGCCTTGCTTTGGGTCAGAAAGCAGAAGCAGCTATAAGTCCCATGAATCAATGCTTAGACAAAAATACACTTAAAATTACAAAATATCATCTGCATAGGTGGCCTTGTGTCAAGGTACTGTGGGCTTCACAGCTGACACCACACTAAGTCCCCACTCCATTGAGCAAATCTGAATTAAAAATACACCATTTTTATTGCAAAGAGACTATTCTTGGAGCAAGATGCTGCTTAATGCACATTCCCACCATGGAATTTGGCAAACAGCAATGCAAGTCTATGTAATCACTGCAAAAGCAACCTAAAGACTAAAAAAAAGCAGAAAAATAATTATTTATCTGAGAGCATCTGAACCACCTGAATGCCTAAACTATGGTATGAAGTGTCGGAAGCTCTTAAAATGACCTAATTTTCAGTTTTTCTGAGTACTTGTGTCATGTGTACACATCTAAAAAGTCATGAAGAGAAAAAAATCCAGTCCTGAATGAAAAATATCCTCAATCAGAACCTGATTTTCTGGGAGCTAAGGATGCTTGCTTAGGAGAATGCTTTAACATTATGATTAGAATTTAAACACAACTGGAAATTCTTTCAAAGGAGGAAAGAGTATTGTGACATTTGCTGATTCAAAGGTGGGTTTCAACCCCTTTAATATTTTGGTAACTGGCAGAGTTAGTTAAAACTTTAAAAAGTTAAAACTTAAAAGTTACTTAAAAGTTCAAAGCTTAAGGAATAAAATAAATTCTTAAACTGGGAATATGATGTTCCTGTATTAAAAATCTTCACAAACTCCCATGTTAATCAAATATAAAATATTCAATACAGTACCTGTTTGCTGCCAAAATTTGATGTGCTTCATCCCAACCGTGACTAGTCTGTCCACATGATGTGGATTACACTTCACTACAAATATTTTATCTTTATGGCCCCTGCAATAGAGGTAGACATTTTAAAAGCTTGGCAAGAGATGACTTAAGATTTCAAGCTAATTAAATCATTGATATAAATCATTTCCCCATCTAGCAAAAAGTAGAGAGCCATATTTCTAATCTGCAAAAGCTTTGTTCTGGGATTTTGCTTCATGGAGCTGGCAGGAAGAATTTGAGCACACACCATGTGGGGAGGACAGAAATGTGGGGAATAAAAATCCTCTCCCACTGAAACTCAGTTCATTTGAATCATAACAAAGGAGCAGGCAATAAAGGTCAAGGCAATTAAGAGAAGACATAAAGGTCAAGATAAGAATTTAAATGGATGAGAACTCAATAAATATTAAAAGATACTCTGACAGGAAAAGTAAGTGTTTAATCTGTGGGCTTCAAGATGGAAAATAAATTAATGAATTATAAAATTGTAGCAGTTCACTCAGCAGCACATTCACCTCCAGGTTTAGGTCTTTGGTAACTGAAGTTATGCTTGTTGGTCTATTTATGGGAATTTACAAGCTTGGGTCTTCTCAAAGGAAAAACTATTCCCAGGTGTAAAGCATGAATTATACCCATGTCAGTGTTTTACAAACCCCCAAAACAGGAAGCACGAGCTTTTCACTATAATCTGCAGGTTTTGTGCTAGGATTGAGTCACTTCTTCCTGACAGGCTCAGCAGATCTAGAAAATCACGTGGTTCTGAAACCCCTCTCAGGGTCAGTATTCTCTTTTAGTGGATCAGGCTGGATGCAAACCAGTCCTGCCACCTTTGACATCTGCAGCACATCATCCTGCACTGCAGAGGTGTTTGGTTCCAACTTATTCAACAAGGATTTTAATGGAATTAGACAGGAGCTAGGAGAGCCAGGACAGGGAAACAAGCTGCATAATTCAGCTCTGAAACAATTAAAGCAAATAAATAAGAGTGTTCCAAATGTTGCAACAAAAAAAACCCCCAAAAACCTGAGAAGTCATGCTGAAATAAATCAGCCTAGAAAGATTAAGCAAAAAGAACATTCAGAAAAAGTAAATATAACTGCAGAATATTCATAATGAGTGTCTGTATATGGTGAATGGACACCCATTTTTCAGGTTTACATGATTGTAAGGAGATATTCTTTTATTCTTGTGTGCAAGGCCACAGGAGGGCTTTTGTCTCTCTGCCCTCCTGTGCTCACCAGAACAGGGGAGTTGCCTTTAGGCACTGCTAAAATTTAAACAATGATTTAAACTGGAAGGTTTTAGAAGATACCTTCATTTTTCTGCCCTCTGTGAGGACCCTGCATATTTTCAAGATAACAGATGAACAATAATAGTTTCATTGGGTACATTCAGCATTACATGGTGAAAAGAACCCAAGTGCTCCATGTTTTATCTGTCCTAGGAGCACCAGCAGCCAGGTAGTGACACAGCTTATCATTATCTTGTTTTTAAAAGCTTAAAGGTCAGCGTGGGAATATATAAAGTATTTCTTTGCTTGCAAGTCAAGCACAATCTGTCTGGGGACAGCAGAACTGGGATTGCAAAGCCCAGGAAAATGTCACGTTTTACAACACAGCCAGGGCTGTTGCTAAGCAAAGCCTCCAGCACAGATTTTAGACAGGATTTAAACCCTCACTGCCTAATAAACTGGATGTCTGAGATGAAATTGTAGAGCTAACGGACTGTGGTACACACACATGGAGTAAAACACTGATTTCTTCAGTAATGGTACAACACTAACAGAGACTGCTGCCACCAGAAAATCTCATTTCTTCTGCAACACGTCACCACATAGTAATTAAAGTAGCAACACGTCACCACATAGTAATTAAAGTAAATTACCTTTCACGGGCACTTTTTTGCAGCTATACTAACAATTTCTACTGAGCAATGCTACATTACATGCTTGCAGAGAGCATATGGAATTCTCTCCTTGCCTTTCTGGTACATGCATCCACACTGATGGGAATTTTTCTCAATCCTGGTGGCCAGGGGCACACTTGCTTTGTCCAAGGCTGAGACAGAAACCAGGTTCTCAAACTGTTTGATTCTCCTACACTGAACAGCTATTGCTGCAATCCAACAGTTGAGTATAAAACAGCAAACATGGAACTTTAATCCAATTCTCTGCCCAGCACTGGTCCCTTCCAGAAAGCACAAAGGACTCTTCACTGTCAGGTTCATAGCTGAGCTTTCCATTGGCAATTGGAAGAAAAAACGGCTCAGAAATAGCTGGCTCAGAAAAAAGGCTGGATCAGCAGGGATTGAAATATATATATATATATATATATAGAATAGAGGGAACTCTTTTTTCCTTTTAGAAAGTGATCTGGTTATTGATGGAACCCAGCACATCATTGAACACATAAAGGAAATGACACCTTTGGTGACATTCCCAAAGCCAGGACACAAAACTGGAAGAAAGTATTAAACTTCACCTGAAAAGCCTGAAACAAAGAACAGTGCCAATGTGGCTCTCCCAACAGAAAGGACAAGGAACTCCTGACAGAAATAGATCACACGATTTCCAAACACTGGGCTGTGCATCCCCAGGTTTTTAATCAGGGTATGTTGCTCTGAAACACCATCCTGCTTTCAGAGGGGAGTTCTGCTTTATTTCTTTGTTCATAGGAAAAATGTGAATGACGTTATTCAGAAAAAAAGTAATCAGAGGGGATTTTAAACTGTGGGTATCCTTACCTGGTTGTTGCCAGCTTTTCTCCCTTTTTCCAGTCCCAGAACACAATGGCATGGTTATCATCAAGCCCAACAGATGCCAAACATTTCCCATCAGCTGTACAGAAGCAATACTGAGTGTTAAAGGTGCTAAGGCTTTAGCTGAAAATGTAACAGGCAATGAACCAACAATCACATTGCACTGAATTTCTAATGGGGTATTATAAATGAAGCAAAAAAACCCCAAAACTAGTATCTGAGAAATTGGAGTTCATATCTTTCCCAAAGGCAGACACAAAACATTCCTATGTGTAAGTACAAGGAAAATAGGGAAGATCAAACAAGGCAATGAAACTCAATTCATAAAGCTCAAGCACTCCAAATTCACGTTGCATTTTATTTGAAATATTTCTGATAGATAATGCTTTTTTTCTTTGCTTGAAATGGTGCAGAGATTTACTAGTGTATGAAATGTTCACAGGCAGGGTGATGAAACTATAAATACGATATAAAATTTTAAGGCTAAAAATAACTGCTGGCTATCTTCACTGCAGGAAAGACACAGCAGGACTGATAATGAGAGAAAGGAAAGCCAGAAGAGAAAATCATCCATAATTCAACAGCACCCAGGCACTCTTGCCACATGTATAAAATAATGATAAACACAACCATCTCTAGAAAGTTTTGGAGACAAATTTCTGTCCTGACATTCTACAAAGTTTATAAAACTAAGCCATGTTCATTGCAGCTTATGATAAGACAATTTATAAGGTGCAGGAGGAGCTGACCACCTGCCTGGCTTTTTTAACTGCAGAAAAGCCACAGCTGGAGGAAGCAGAGCTGGGTGGAGACTGAACAAGAGCACTGATCTGGGAATGGGCTTCTCACAGAAATGAGGACTCAGCTTGGGCATATTTGACTTCAAGAACAAAAAGAGAGTCACTGGTATAAACTACTCCATCAGAACTACTGCAGAGTTCACAGGGCTGAGTAAGTTCTTACAGACTTTAATGACTGAGTCCTACTTGAAGCAAGTCAAGTAGAAGAAGGGGAATTTAAGAATCAGTAAGAAAGAAACAGGACCAAGTGGAAGAAGCAGAATAAGGCAGGAAGAAATGAAGTGAAAATACAGGACAAGAAACCAAAACTGAATTTATTTAAAAAATCCCCAAACAACACAACAATTTAAACTTTATTCACTTGAAACAGGAGGTTTGTGCACTAATATGGGCTATAGCTTCCAAACAATATACCAAGGTATAAATGTTAACTTAGCCACCAGAGGGCACAGCCAAACATCGCAGGAATGAAATGATCCTCTCGGAATCACAGTGTCCTGAGAAGGGCTGTGCAAGAAGGACCCAGCTTTCAGAAATGGGCAGCAGCCGATGGTTTAGAGAGAGAGTGAGGGCAGGGAGAACTGGGGGAAAAGTCAGCTGCTGCAGCAACTACAGCCAGAAAAGGCTGGGAGCTCCAGGTTTCTATCTTTAAGCTCCAAACAGTGCGATCTGAACCTAATTTTGAAAGCTCTGTTGTTAAGACAATGCAAATCCCCTAAACAGGGCAGTGCAGCCTCTGATCCTGCAGGGAGGTGCACATTGCTCAGTTCTCTGTCCCTGTGCATGCCAAGAATCCCAACTAAAGCCAGTTAGGAATGCAGTGTGTGCATTATTCTCAGGATCAGGTCCTAAAGCAACACTATAATGTTGAGTGGTTGCTACTTTTTAAAAGGCATTCAGTATTTTTTGACAGATTTATGCCCACAGAATATTTGGCCAGTTTATTCTTTACAGGTACATGGGTTCCAAGATCCAGAATATTCCTACTTGGACAGCAATTTACTTGGTGTTAAAAATTCAAACCACAAAGAAATTTCAAATATAGGAATGTTTGTTCAATTAAGGATCTTAAGAAGTTTTTTGACATCTGTGCACATTATCTAATACCAGTTCAATCATTCTTATCCATTTTTCTTCCTTCTGACACTTTATCTTCTTTCAGAGTGAGCTTATATACCACAGTGGGTTAGCAGTTTCACATTTGAATTCCAGCTCTTGGATGAACACCAGGGCTCCTCTCCTGATAATGGAATATGACTGAGTTCCACAGATTTATCTTTGTGGAAGTCAAACTTCTTTTGTATAGCCTTGTCTTACAAATGTGATCTACATCCTAATGAATTCTTAGCACACTTCTGGAGAGCAGAATATGAAATAAGCTACGTTTAATTGAAGAAAAAATCAGATCAAGGACAGGATAGTTCAGATAAAGTAATCTGCTAATTTTTTTTAATAGAAGAAGGGAGAATGAATTTTCAAGCCCTTTTATGAAGATACAAAAGTATTTAAGTCCCCACCATATGGATGATATTCTTCAGAGCTGCACACAGGAATTATCCCTTAAAAACTGAGACAGCTTAGGGCAGCCAGCTTGGAAAGACAAGTGGGAGAGACAGCAGACAACTGTTTGTCATATTTTCTTCTTCTGTAAACTCACTGAAAAATGTGGCAATTGTTAGCAAATGCAAAGAATTGGATGAGCCCAGAGGTGACATTTCCAACTCATTCATATGCTTTGAGTCACCGTCCTGCCTCCTTTAAAATTCTCACACCACCATGTAGGCAGTGACCAGAATTCCAACTGCACACTTGGTATTGTCTACTAGACACCACCAAAATCAATCATTGACCAAGTGACCAAAGGCTCACCACTGACTTCACTACACACACTATTTTTATCCCAAGTCAGCAAGCTTTCATGTAAAATTGCTACTGGCTGCAATTTTACACCTCTTTGAATAAACACTGCATCACAAGGACTGCTTTTAAATTACTCCTTTAGATAAACACAGGCTGTGGCTTACCTGAAAAATCCAGTGCACACACTCCTCTCTGGTGCTGGCCTTTGAGCAACGACAAACATTTCAGGGTCTGGGTGTCCCAAACATGGATAGCAGCATCTCTTCCAACCTAGATCAGAGGGTTAATTGGGCTCTCTGCCCACAGAAGTTCAAAGCACACCAATGACAGTAATTAGCATTATCATAGCTTTAAAACTCCACAGAGGTTTGTCATTTGTCCTATTTTATATTTTTCAAGATTTATTTTCTCATTCAGAGAAATATCAGTGGATGGTTTCTAAAACTATCAGTATTCATGGTATCATTTATCCTGATGTCTGAATGTGTATGTATACACTGAATACATCATATTCAGTACCAGATGTCAGGAAAGTGCCCATCAGCTTTTATCTGAGCATGGCTGTTGAAAGCTCCTACAGTACAAAAATACTGCAACTGAGTCATGGAAGTCCAAAACCTTCTAGGAAGGAGATAAAACGCAGCTTCTGTGTTTTACATGAGAGATTAAAAGTAAATATAAGACTTTTAAAGGCCACAGCACAAGACTGGCAGTGTTTACAATATATAGGAATGGTTTCATAATCACCTCCAACAATTCCGGCAGGGAAATAGGAAACAACATTCGGTTTGCCCGGATTTAGGAGGAAACAATACATTTAAGGAAAAAGAGAATGGCATTTTTTCTAATTCTATATAAAAACATTGTTGCAGTCTCTTTAAACTCCCCACCTGCCCAGTAGCCACATAGTCCTTGATGGGGTGGATGCTGAGGCTGAGGATGTCGTCGTCGTGGCCGAGGTAGAGGCGCTGCGAGTGCTGCTGCCGGTTGTAGACGACGGCCACAGCGGCGATGTGATAAACCACCTCCCCTGCCTGTGTGTAGAACAGGTTGTTCCTGCAGTCATAGCCCCTGTACCTGCAGCAAACACCAAACACCAGGCTGCAGGAGATGTGATAAACCACCTCCCCTGCCTGTGTGTAGAACAGGTTGTTCCTGCAGTCATAGCCCCTGTACCTGCAGCAAACACCAAACACCAGGCTGCAGGAGATGTGATAAACCACCTCCCCTGCCTGTGTGTAGAACAGGTTGTTCCTGCAGTCATAGCCCCTGTACCTGCAGCAAACACCAAACACCAGGCTGCAGGAGATGTGATAAACCACCTCCCCTGCCTGTGTGTAGAACAGGTTGTTCCTGCAGTCATAGCCCCTGTACCTGCAGCAAACACCAAACACCTTGTGGCTGCCCCACAGCTCTCAGGAAATCTGTGCTACAAATCATTTGTGTGTTAAAGGAAAGGAGTCCTGCAGGGACAGCTCGAGCTCAGAAGTATCACAGAGACTGCTCCCACCAAAAGCAGGAACTCAGGGATCTTCTCAAGGGTTATTTACTAAATCAGCACTGATTTCACAAAAAGGCTGTATCTTTTACATGGAATTGTGTCCTGGTAAGCTTCACGAGGAATTGGATTGGAGCAGAAATCTATCAGGCATTTGAACAAATCACAGCTATCACAAACAGTTAACAGAGACTCCAGGAAACATCAGTTGTAGTGTGCAACAAGTATAAAATGTAATTTCATAAAACTCAACACTGATGTATCATTTATCAGAGTTACAAGCTTCCCCTGTTCCTTAACAAAGAGAATCATGGGATGATCTGGGCTGGAAGGGTCCTTATGGATCACCCAGCTCCACCTCCTGCCATAGGCAGAGACATCTCCCACTGGACCAGGTTGCTCAGAGCTCCACCCAGCCTGAAATATGAACACA
This sequence comes from Serinus canaria, assembly GCF_022539315.1. Taxonomy (NCBI): domain Eukaryota; kingdom Metazoa; phylum Chordata; class Aves; order Passeriformes; family Fringillidae; genus Serinus; species Serinus canaria. The sequence continues at coordinate 4,277,614 of NC_066316.1, forward strand.
GAAAATCTATATCTGAAATTCTACGAATTGCCAAAGAAACAATCACAAATTAATTGTGGGTAAGCACCAAAAAAAAGCTGTGCTTGTGCTCTGATTCATGTTGTTAGAGCACCCCAGCAATGTTAATCAATCAGAAATAGCAAAGATTATTTGATGTTACTCTACCCATGTATAAACTGCAGCTTCAAGCTGTCCTCAGGTGCTCTCTCTCTCTTAAGGAAGGGCACAGAATGGTTTTTCTCTTTACTTTGCTGTTTCAGCTGAGGTAGGTCTTCTTTGTAAACCTAAAGAAGAATTGCTTAAGTTAACTGCACATCTCTGGTTTTCTAAATATTTGTGTATGTGAGTGAAAGTGACTTTAAGCATGAAATTTAAGAGATGCTAATGTGATGCAGAGTGGTTACAATGCAGAGCCAGGCACTATTGTCCCCAGCCTTCAGATGATAATAAGTGTTTCCCAGACAATGAATTCTCCTGGTCTGAGTGGCCCAGAACAGCAATCTGGAGCAGCAGCTGCAGAGTGGACTCTTTCTAGAAGATTCCAGTGTCACTTAGTGAAAAGCAATGTAAATGGTGACTGGGAGTCTCCAGGTGTTTTTGAATTTCATCTGTGCTGTCAAAGCTGAGCATGAAGAACTGCTTCTACCTCAGAATTACGGTGAAATACACAGGAACCAAAAGCACTGCAGTGATCTGCCAATGTGTCCACAGCCCCAAAGTACAATTACAGATCTATAAATACACAAAATACTTTCCATTTAAACACTTTAGAAACACTTTAGAACACTTTTTTTTAAACACTAAAACTCTGTGGAGATACTAAAAGTGTTTGAAGCATCCCCAGACAAAATCCATCACAATGCTGAAATGTAGCTTTAGTGTCTGTTTTCTGTGCCTTCTGTTTCTTGGACAAATGGACAATAAAATTGCCACTCCCACAGAAATCTACCTGACTTCCAAGAAGCAACACTGGATTTTTGGAAGAAAGGAAGAGAAAGAAACAAACTTAGTGAAACAAAATACTGGGACATCATGTTTTGATGCATCTCAAAATGTAGAATCTACTCTGCTTCTTCAGCAATAATATTAAAAAGAAAAAAAACCCTAACCAAACCCCAATTCTCAAAATAAGATTAATGTTTTTATTTCCCTATGCCTTTGTCAATTATTTCCTTTAACAAAATGCCAAATCCAGCTTCTGCTTGGGGCTGTCTCCCATTTCCTATGAGAGATGCTATTTTAAAGATGCTTCTGCTTTTCCATGCATTAACCTGCTTGGAATATTGCTCTTGAACTGCCTGCAATGATATTGTCACTTGTAGTTTTTAAACCCAGATGTCCTTTTTGACACACAGACAGTGTGTGGAGGAGGATGATGACTGATTTGAATACAGACAGAAAATCAGGAGGAGGAGGGGAGGAGGAGAATGACCAGCACTCCAGTGAAACTGGGAGTGAATGAAAGGGAAGGGAGAGAACTTGGCAAAATCTGTTTCATTTGTCAATCGTGATTGATGTCTGCAATAAACAGGTGAAATAAGCTGTTGGCAGAAGAACCTATGCAATTTATTGCAGTCTAGAAAGTGAGGTGAAAAGATAAAGGATGCCCTTGCCCAAAGCCTGCAATGTTAGAGGTGAACTTCCCACATCCCAGAAAGCAGCCCCATGCCAGCCATTAAATCCCTTAAACCAACATGAACCAACTTACTCTGGGATTCCCCCCCCTCAATACAAGATCCCCCTTAATACAGGAATTTCTGACCGTTCCCCACTGCAGCTGAGAACTCACTGGACAAGGGGACAGGCAATACTCAACTCTCAATGACAACAGCTCCTGAAACCAGGTTAAGTGACTTGTAAACAGAGTCCAAATCACAGAGTGGCTTGGCTTGGGAGGGACCTTAAAGATCACCTTCCAATCCCCAAAACACTTTTAAATTCTTTTCTCCATAGCCTTTCAAATTCTCATCTCCAGCTCAAGGGTTTATGTAGATTGGTTGCATAATCAGCTGAATACCATCAAAATAACTGAGAGCAGTCTATGAGTCAGCAGTAAACTTCCTCTCTCTGCTGAACAGGGATGGGAACTTGCCAGGTAATTGGCCCTGGGTGTTATTTCACACTCACCTGGCGATCATAGTTGATTTGAGCTTCCTGCTCAATGTCAGAATCCAACTCTGGCACGTCAGATAAATCTGAATCTGATTCCTCACTGTAGGAATCAACACCACCCTCCGCTTTAAAAAAAAAAAAATTAAAAATCAATCTACTGAACACATTAAATCACAGGAAAATAGTGTGTGACATTTTTATATAATTTAGACTATGGGCAAAGCAGTATTCAAGAAATCTGGAAGCTCAAGCAGCTTGTAAAAGTCATGGGGGCTGACTGAATGTGTCAGGCTTCATTTCTGTCTCTCCTGTTTCCCTGCCTGGGGCAGGAAGGTGGCAGAGAGAAGCAAAATCACTGAGCAGCAACTGGTACAGTTCCAGCACCAGAGAATTCTGCTTTCAAAACAGGGTCTGCAGAGCAGACACACACAAATGACAAATAAAAGCTTTCACTGATCATTCTTTGTGCTTAAAATATTTGCTGTAATTTAGATAATTTACCAAATTGTGCATGTACAGAGTGAAATTTTGCCCTTCTGCTGCAGGGAATCCCACTTTTAGCAACCACCATGACACAGTTCATATGGCTTTGGTAGGATATTATAAAGATCATGACTATAACAAGAAGAATATCTGAAGAACAGCTACTGCATAAATATGAGAAATTTGTTGTGAGATATGTGAGCTTGAAAAATAAAATTAAACAAGTAAACGTGTAGTGCGACTTCTGAACCCAAGTTAGATAGCTTGAAAATTTAATTATCCAGTCCCTCTAAATGTCTTCTTCCCCACACTTTGAGGAATGCTCTTTATGTATTCCCAAACACAAATACTGCAGACTGCAGCAGCTTTTAATGTGGCTCAAACCAAGGCTTGTCTTTGAGAGCTTCAATGTCCCAAACATGCTGAGTATATCCAATTCCAAAGAATTATGAATTTTTCTTTCCTGTTAAATCAATAAGAGCTCTTCCAGCAGTGCTGCATTCTCTGCAGATTTAATTTAACAAATACTTGAACAGAGATGATGTTTACCTTGTGGAGAGGCTTCCAGAATGCCATTGGTTATCCCTTCTGGAACAAACCTCCACTGAAAAACGGAGTGATCGGCACCTCCCGTGCTCAAAACCCACTGGAAATCATGGGACCAGCGCACGTTGGTGACATGGGCTGAGTGGCCAACGTATTTCCTGAATTTAGCTCCTGGGAACAAGAGGAGAACTGTTGGTATGTAAGGGGAAAAAATAACCTTATACTAATGTAGGTTAGGTTCCTAATAGAAACATACACTTGTGAAATCTGAAAACCAAAAAATACTCAAATGCCTCATTTGATATGGTGATACAAAATTAATTATCATACAAAAATAAGTGGCATAAAATAATATGGACAATATCTTCAGTTGTCAGAAAAGTACTTCAATCTGGCAGGAAGTACCAGAAACACACAAGGTTTAATTTTCACCTCTCTGGCCATGAGTGCCAGTGTAAACTCAACACATGCATTACATTTTTCCTAAAACACAAATTTTGAAAATACACTGAGATGTGATATCACATTAAACACTGAAGCTCACAGAAAGGCAAAAGGTTGTTTGATTTGGATTGCTGGCTTTATGCTTGGCACAGTGCAAATTCTGAGGAAGCAGCCACACATTCTCAACACTTCTAAAAACAACTACACAGAGAGGGTTAAAGTCTGGTCTCTGTATCCATTAATACTCACAGGAATTGTGCACACACTCATTGGAATTTTACACCAGAATAAAAAGCCATCATTAGAAAATACACTGATACAGTGTCGAGGTAAATCTTGCATTTTTCAGCCATACAAAATTCCATCTTACCTTTCTTTAGGCACGGAAATCTGAATAATTTCACCAGGCCAAAGTCATCACCAGTCACCAGCACGGAGCTGTTGTAATTCCCATCCACAGAGTTGACATCTGTGATGTTTGTGTACTTTGGCCAAATTCCACTCACTTCAGATCCTATCACACAGGTCCATGAAGCCCAGTGAATTCCTTTGATCTCATCTTTGCTCGTTAGATGTTTCCCAGCTGAAAATGTGCAGGTGAATAACCAATTTCATCATTTGCTTTTTAGAAACTCTGTTTCTTTTCATCATATTTATCTGTGTATTTTAGTTATAATTAATTTTTAACCTCAATTAAGAAGAGTCACAATCTCCTTTAAATTACTATAATCTCTCATTTGTGGTGTTTGAGGACATCACACATCTGAGGAGTTCTAATGCAGCTGCATTAGAAATAATTAGAATACTAATGAGAATTAGGGGGCTAATTAGGATTGGCATGATAAAAACATATGAAAATGGAAAAACTTCATAATTCCAAATCTACCAAAGAAATGCCTTCAGTAGAAAGTACAGTGAATAGCATGAGTTCCTTGAACACTTTCAAGTGCTAGAAGATAAATAATACACAATTTTAAATCATGCTCATGTCCTAGTAGGAGTTTTTCATCCACATTAAGTCCCTGAAATGTGAGGATTTGGTCGGTCAGCCATTCCGTACTGGTACTTTTTACTTTAGAGTTGATTGAAGGCTGCCAAACTAGCTCAAAAGAGCCCAAATTTTTTTTTCTAAATCTCTCTTCTGCAAAAGTTTCCTCTAAATATTAGAAAGCATTCTCAAATAAGAGTGAGAATAAATAAATTAGTTATCAGTGTTGTTTCTACCAACAAGCTTTTACATTGAGAACCTCAGCAATTCGAGCTGACTCAAACAGTTCTCCTATTTTTAGTTACAATCTTAAAAACATTCTGATCACTAACAGGAATCATTCATCAAGGAAGGGCAATAGGGACAGAGGGGCTTTGGTAGTTACCTAAGAGTTAGTCAAGCTGTTTCAAAAGTTTCTATGAAAAAAAAAAAAGCAATTTACACAGCAGAGACAGCTTTTCCTTAAAGCTGAGGATATTCAGTGACTGAAAAAACGAGCAGGGGGTATTTCTCTGTGTTCAAGCCAGGAAACTCCACTTTCACCTGTAATATTTGTATCAAATTTGTGGCATTCCCTTCAACCAAAACCAAAATTAAATCGTTCATAACACAAACCCCTTGTAAACTTACAGGGCATCTTGTAGAAGAGCCTCTCTCCAGCACCATCGTTGGTCTGCAGGAACTTGCTGTCCACAGACCAGTCAATGTGAGTGATGAAACTGGAGGATTTGTTGCACTCCCCAATTTTTTTGTATCTCTGAGCCACGGCGTAGATGTCCACGGGCCCATCGTTGGAGCCCACGGCCAGGTAGGAGCCATCCGGGGAAAACTTCATCTCATGGATCACCTCCTTGCGGTCCTTGATGTGAACCACCTCGGTCATGTCCCTGCAGGAGCCACAGGGGAGAGTGACAGCTGGACACCCAGCAGTTTGCAAGCCACAGATAAGATAGATGCACCGAATAATTTGTGCAACACAAATTAGATTGTGCTTTAAATATCCTTTTTTTTCGTGGATAGCTTCCTATTGCTTCCATTGATTCTAAGCATTTTTTCAGCAGCAGACAGAAACAACTCTGCCTATCAACCATGTTCCTCACTCTCTTCACCTGCTCTAATGAAGCTCTGCTTGCAGCATCCAACCAGAGTTTCTTGAGATACATTTTGTAAGTTTATCTTTTAAATCCTGACACACAGCACTGTTAAAAGCCAGGTCCTGAAAGGAGAAGCATTCCTAACCCAAGGCAGAGATTCCAAGGAGCCATGAGACAAATTAACAAGGACAAGATTACTGGGAGAAAATTATTAACTTCTTTAGAAAAATAGTCACTGGGAAGGCTTTTTAATTAATATGAACAGCTCATTTAAGCTTTGTTAAAGTCATTCAAGCAGAGCATTATAGGGGTTTTCCCAGGTTTTTCCCTCCTATCAGTTTAGAGTTCCAAGTATTTAAAGTATATATTTGGAAAATGTCTGGAGAATAGTCAGAAGGGGGTAAACTCTTCCAGGTATCAATGAAAACAGCTGCTGTGTTTTGAAATCACACTGGAGGTTTGGCTATTTCACTCTATGGCAAATTTAAGGCTTTACCTGCTTTTGTGTGCCCTCCATAACAGCATTTCAGACAGAAAATGCTTAAGATGCAGCCATGTAGAAAAAGGCTTTCCACTTACATAAAAAGTAGAATTCAGGTTTATCTTGACTTTAAAATGTCTTTTGGTGACCAATTATTTTGCCTGGTATGTGTATGACAGGAAATACATAATCAGTGAAGAAGATCCCTCTCCAAACTCTGTTCTCTCTGTTATGCACTTTTTTCCTCACTAAATACCTGTAAAACTTCAGACAACAGGAAAAGAGCCAAACTTGAAAATTCTAAATTTTATCAACATAATTCCTAAGAACTAATATTTTGATATTTATTAAAGCATAGATTTTCTCCTCTTTGCCAAACTACCACCTTTTAATAGGGATATTGATGCACCTGCAATTATTATTTCTTCTTCTTCTGATAAGATACCCAGTGGTTTTTCATCTTACCTTACTCTGAGGACAATGAAGGAGCCGTCCTTCATCCCAAGTGCCAGCTGGGATCCATCAGGACTGAAGGACACGCTCCGCACGGCCTCTTCCATATTGCAGCGAGCGATCAAGGCATGGTCAGCAAGGCTCCACAACCTGCCCCAAAGGGAAGGGAAAGCAGGAGGGGGCTTTTCCTGACTGCCCAGGATTTGGGTGTCTTCAAGAGGAACCCCAAAGGTCTAACTCAGCTGGGAAAATCACTTGCACACACCCCTTGTGTTAATATTGTGTAAAGGATTGAGCTCCTTTCCACCTGAACACGACTGTGGTAGAAGAAAACAGAGTGAAGCTCAATTACATCATCATCTGGTGTTATTTCCAGATTTCACTTATCTGACTGAATTCCCCAAAGTGAATAATAAAAATGAAGCTTCTGTAGACAAGAAGAGTCAATGCAGCACAGAGTGACATTTTCACTGAAAGCAACACTCAGGGAACATCAACATTCCAACCACAGGGAAGACTTTCTTGTCCTAACTCTGAACGAACTAGGAGACAGAACTGCATACTGATTCCCTCATTCACATCAGTGCAATTAAAAAGAATCAAGCAGTAAATTATGCCCCAAGATAAAGGCAAATCATGCCCCTATATTTTTCTGAAGGAATGGAAGGAGCTTCCCAAATCACTACAGGCTGACCCATCAGATCTCAATAGTCTGAAAGACTTAGAAATTTAGAGAACAAATGAAATAATGGGGAAAAATGCATAAAAGACCTCTCTCAGGGTAGAAGAATTAAGACAACAATACCCAACTATCTTTGTTTTGAGATTAGATTCACCAATGTAGTGTACTGATAACATCTTCAGTAAAAGATGTGAGTTATGAACCAGCAGATGTGATTATGTGCTAAACTGGAGAAAAGAACAATTTGTGCAAGAACTGTAACGTGACACTGGAGTGAGCTGCAGAGCAAAGCTGGCCAGAAAGGAACCCCCAGGCTGGATGGGAGATCCTGCTGTGAGTTACAGTAAAGGCTCTGGAACAGTAACAATTCCTGTTTTTACTGAAGGCACTGGCACCAAGGATGTGGATGCTACTGAGCTCGGCCCTGCACAGGGAGCTGGGAGGCAATGGGAGCACAAGAGGCTCCAAAGGAGAAGTTCTGTTGTTGGCACTGGAATAAAAACACAAACACAACTCGGATGGAGCCTGAAAAGAAGGTGGAAAATAAATGAATGTGGGACATTAAAACTGTTTTCAAAGACAAACATGAAGCAGGATCAAGAATCTTGCAGTCCTACAAGGCAGAAACTGTGAGCCCAACATAACAAGGAATGAACCAGGAAGACTTCGGAAAGACTTTGAAGAAAACACTAGGATACAATTGTTGCTCTAAAACGTTGCTTCCACATAAATCAGTTTTTTCAATACTCTGGAAGCCTAATTGCAAAACATGACAGTTTATTTAATAAATGAAATAAATAATTCTCTATGCCTTCAGAGAATGACAATTTTCCCCTGTTCCTGTGGTAAGAGAGAGGGAACAGGCAGCTTTGCTAGTTGAGATAGTTTGCTTTGGAAATTTAAAATGTTAGAAACCTATATTTGGCTAGAGACTTCTCCCAGCTGGGCTAGGGAAAAATACAGTCAATCCCCTTCTCATTCAGACAGCCCAGACACAAAATACCATCTGACTCACCAAATACTTTATTTCTAAACCAATTTAGATTTCTATTACATATCCACTCTTTGAAAAATAGTGTGATAATCAAATACTAAGAAAAATTACCCAATGAAGGGCAATACAGAAACATCCCTGTGGATGCAATTTAAATATTACAGAAAATTGTCGGAAAATCCTTTTGTGTACTTTTTTGTCTTAATGAAAGTATTTATATGTTTCACTGGAATTCCTCACATGAAGCCATAGTCTATAAAAAAATCCCACTAGCATTCAAATCCAGCTCAAAGATGTGTGAAGTCAGGCAGTAAAATCCCTGCACATTTGAGAGAATGGCACATCCAAAGGCATCAGGGATATCATAACTGCTCCAGCAGAGATAAGAATGATAAGAGCAGCACTAATCAAGGTTTGATGTGCACACAGATCCTGCAGTGCTTCCTGGAGGGACACGAGCTGGGTCAGGCTCTGAGTCAGCAGCAACTTCTCCAGCTCCAGCAGCTGAATTACTCTGCCCACCAAGGGATGAGCTCAAGATAAGAAATCCCATCTTAGTGGGGCTTATTGGCTTGAGGGCAGTGCAATGCTAATCCCAGCTTTGCAGCCCTTCCTCCAGACCTGACCTGCACCCTGCCAGGACACTTGTGCTATCTGTAACACTGGGCAGGCAAACCCCAGCAGAAGAGACCATTCATGCCTTGCACAAACTGAGAGAAATAATCCTCCTGTGGGAAGCAGGGAGAAAACACAACTGCAGAGAACAACTGCAGTTCTGTAGGTTTCCCACCTGGATTTTAATTGGGGTTAGAATGAGATGAGGGATGGCAGGGGTAGGAAACCAGCACAAGTGAAAAGACTGGAAGAGAAGAAAAAAGAAATCCCAGCTGGGCAGCAAACCTCAAGGCAGAGGTGAATCATAATGTCCAATCTGAAGGAGCAGTAGTCAGAAGCTGGGTGTATGGTAGGGAATGGATTTTTGGCACTCAGAAAAACCCCCATCTTTATAACCACAGGTAATAATCTGTTCCACTGGGCACAGTCCATGCTCAGGTGAGAACACACAGCAGCTCTGTGGGTGAGGACTCAGCAAGAGTCTGAGCTGGAAAAGGAGCATCCTTGACTTTGTGACAATGTCCACAAATATGTGAACAAAATTTTAAAATGCTGCTGCAAAGCCTTAAGACACAAGTGGTATAACTAAATACAGGATCACAGAATATCCTGAGTTGGAAGGGACCCATGAGGATCACCAGTCCAGCTCCTGGCCCTACACAGACACCCCAATAATCCCACCCAGTGCATCCCTGGGAGTGTTGTCCAACACTCCTGGAGCTCTGGCAGCCTCAGGACTGTGACCATTCCCTGGGGAGCCTGCTCAGTGCCCCACCACCTCTGGGAAAGAACCTGCTCCTAATATCCATTCTAAACCTCCCCTGACTCAGCTCCAGCTGTTCCCTTGGATCTTGTCACTGGTCACAAACAGAAGTGATCAGTGCCAGCCCCTCCACCTCCCCTTATGACGTCGGTGCATTTTCATTAATCTCATTTTCTGGCATTTTAACTGAATTAGTTTTAGATCAGATTTCCTAAACACTCAAGGCTGAGGCAAATACCTTCTGAGTAAAACACTGGACAAAAGTATTTAGGCTTTAAGCTTGTTGCTTAATATTACCAGAAGAGAAGTGTGAGGTGACCATTCCCCACTTAGAACCCCTGCACACAGCAGGACTAAATCAATCATACAAGCAGAAGATATAAATACAGCACTTGTTGAACATAAATTCGGATTATTTTTACACGATATGTGGCACCCAACTATGAAAAACTGAAGAGAAAAAACAAAGTTGCTCAGAAAAATATGGGGGATGGGGGGAAATGTTGTCTTAACAGAGTCTCAGCATCAGGCCAGCAAGTCAATCCATTACAAGTTAAGGTGCCTCTGCAGCAATGAAATGAACGGAGCGAGTGCAGCCTTACCGCACGGAGCGATCGTCGCTGCCGGTGACCGCCAGAGGCTTCTTGGGATGCACGGCCAGGGCCCAGAGCTCCCCCTCGCAGTGGCCCTGCATGATCAGCATGGGCTTGTCCCTCTCCCTCACCAGCACCTCGAAGATCTCGCTGTCCTGTGTCCCCGCCAGGAGGCGGTCGGCTTTCCAGCACACGCTGCGGATGGACAGGCCTGGGGGCACAGCGGGAGCTGCCCTCAGTGCCAGCTGTGCCAGGGGGGTCACAGCCAACACCGCTGGAATTCCAGAGGTCATTCCCAGCTGACATCCTGGGCACTGGGGTCACACACAGAACATCCCAGCTGATTCAAAGCTCAAGGCAATTGTGTCAGATTTTTCTCCATTTGGCACATAGAGAAAGCTCAATCCTGGGAAAACATGCTTGCCTTGGGAATTTAAAAACCAGCCCCATTTCACAGGATTTAAAGATCTAAATTTTTTATTAGTCAAGGGGTTCCTGTGACTGAAGCTGGTTTATTCCTTTTTCCAGTGCTTTACTTTTTTGTGCATTCAAATAAAATTTTAATGGTGAATTTAAATAGCTTGTGCCCATTTATCACACTTCTCCAATTCAATTGAAGTGGATTATAAAAAAAACAAACATAAAAAAAGACATCCCTCCTCCCCAAACCCAAACCAACAGAATTTTGCTTTGTATAACTTTAAAAGAACTTAATCTTATTCCACAAATCTGATCCCTACTTTGCAACTGGAATTTTACTGACCACAAGCTCAAAAACACCCTCTCAGGAGGCTGATCAATTTGGTAGCACTCTCTGGTCAACTGCTTGCAGGGTTTGCATTTTCTGTTCCACTACATGAAAAAAAGTTTGGATAATAGACCTGGATGCTGTGAGATGTGAATGAATTAAAAAATCCATTTGTCATGCAGTCAAGGTCACCCACATCATCATTTTCACATTTTTTGGAACCAAATACATAATGCAGTGAAATATTGGTCACATAAATAAAATATTCTCATCTCCTGAAAGGTTAAATTAATCCTAATTTATTTTCCTGTCCATTTCCAACAGCTTTTAATTTTTTTAATGCCATTTGATGACTTAGCTAAATTCATACTGAAGTTCTGACTTTCATCCTCTTCTTGGTACATACCAATGAGCACACAATGAAATTCAGACTGGAATTTGGTGGAAGATGGACACTGTTAAGATTTAGGATACAAACACACCTTGGGATGTGGGAAAGGCAATGTTCTCTGGGAACACTCTGCACATGAAGAAAGATTATCTGCTCTCAGGATTTGTTTGACAGACAATGCCTTTGCAAAATGCTTTGGAAAAATAACTGGAAGGGAGGGACAGAAGGTCCCAGGTAAGCATTAAGGCTCCACCACTGCTCAAGGCTACAGATGTGCTTAAATTCATCAGTGCCAATGACAGCTGAAAGTGAAGCCCCACTTCCAGAGACTGGGAGTAGCCTCAAAGGCAGTTTTCACTTGCCCAGATCTTTGCTTTTTGGTTATCTGTTGCTACTGTTTTCTAGAAATTCATGCTAAACATTATGATTCAGGCTGCAAAAACCTACATAAAGCCAGGCGTGCAGAGCATAGGGACTGCTGCTTAGGTGTCCTGGGTGTCTTTTTGAGGCCTAAATTCCATGAGTGAACACTACCCCCTTGATAAAGTGTGCATTGTGATCCACGAGATTATAAATGCTTCAAATCATAAGATAAAGTGGTGACTGAGCTCACAGGAAGCAGGATTAGATTCAACAAATGTGATTATCACCAATTTAATAACATTCTCTCCAACAAATCTGCCAAGTGCTACCATTCCAAGTGTACGAGCAGAGTGTTCAGATGGTCAGCATCTCTGAGTACTGGGTTCCAAAAATCTCAATTAGCTAAATGAATTGCAAGTAATTAATTAATTAAGGATTGACTAAGTTCATTCTCCCATCTTAAGGTGTTTAATTAGTCTCACTCATCTTCTTGCATTTGCATGGTGGAGAGCAGTGATTTCATCCCTGTGTTTATATTATGAACCATGGAACACTCCACAGGTTATAGAATTGTCAGAGAGGGAACACAGATCCAAAAATAAATATAGTCATTAAGTAAAAAATCAGCAGTATGCAGAGACATCGATGCTTCACATTAAATGCTGTCACAATCCATTATCCAGATGTGTGAAAAGCCATTAAAGGAACAGCTCATTACCTTTGTATCCCTGTTCAGTCTCCCTGAGATCAATTTTAGTAATTGGTTTGAACTCAGTGTCCCACAGCCGAATGCAGCCATCTCTCCCTCCAGTGGCAAAGCCTTCTTCACAAGCATACATACTAAAAATTCCAGCCTGTCAACCAACAGCAGCCCAAGTTTTAAAGGTCTTTACAAGCAATTTAAACACACAAAGCAAACGTTTTCAAACAGACTCTTGTTAAAGGCCAGAAACTGCTGGGCACAGAAGTGTTGCCCATCCAGAAAGCAAACCAGCAAAAACAGCTTTTATTTCAAGTGCTCCACTCGAGTGGTTTATGTAGAAACCTTTGTGCAAATAGCAGTAACACAGCCTATCTGCAGAACCTCACATATAGGTTTGGTAATATTATGACAAGGACAATTGGAGAACAAGTGGAGCACTTAAAGTAAAGAGTTACCCGTGATAAACAAAACCAAGCAAACAAGCAATACAAATATTCCTACAGGAGCAGAGGTGACCGAGACAATCTTTCATGAATTCAGTTCAGACATCGTTTGGAATTTGACAGGAACTGAAAGAGTGTCAATTCATTCTCCTGGTTGAAAACAAGTTTCTATGACAGTTTGAATTTCTCCTTGGTTTTGAAAATGCCTCATGATTAATGACTGTGCTGAACTACCTTGGAATAGTTCAAGGAATGCCTGCTGAGCCAGTATTTTATCAGGAAAACCCTGGTTAGGAGATAAGGTGAACTGCATGAAGATAAATACAATGGAGAGAAGACCTCCATTTTCAAAGTGGCCTTGTGCAATGTCTTCATAAATTAATATTTCTAATTACTAATTAGATAGAGATTGCACGTTAGCAAAGGCAAACTCCATAATTCATCACATTATGTATAAAAAGGTTGTATTTAATCATTTTACTGAACCTAACTAAAATTCTGCAAACAGAATTCTGCTAATATACTACGGGGGTTATTGCTTGCCAAAGACATTCCTGTGTTATTGCAGTTTCGTGGTAGTTACTCAAGTAAAATGTCCTTCTGACTCCAGTCTCTCTGCTTTCATAAATTAGGGATTACTTTTGTAAATAATCAGTCCTTAGATCTCATTTGAAGAGGTCCTACAAATCCTGATGAACTGTAACCAAAACTAATTTTGGGAGATGAGAAAAAACCCATTATTCTTGCAGTGCTTTTTCTAGAACAAAACTATAGGGACAAGTGTTAGATGTCATACCATTTTGCTAAAGAAAATTGTCTTGTTTCCCTTTATTCCAAAAACCCCACATCACAATGCCATTTCCCACAGTCATATTCCAAATGGGAGCAGTTCTCAAACACATTTGAAATAAGACAAGGAAGCCCTACTGTATCTTATTGTAGCAAAACCAGAGAGAAATTAATGGTATTAGACTGGTTAGAAATCTAACACAATCCTGCACATCCCCCTTTCACTCTGTAATTATGAGAGCTCCAGACTGGGGGTGGTGGTTTGTGGGTGTGTGTTCTGGAGGCAGTTGGAGTAAACTCTTTGGAGTATGGCTGGAGTGCAAACTCACAGATCCAACAGGCTTGCTCCACACTGAAGCTCTTCTGACGAGTCAGTCTCCAGCACTGGGAATTTCAGTGGGATAATTTTATTTAAGCCTAGATAATCTACTTACCAACTATTTTACAGTAAACTGAAGCTACTCAACCTGTGAAACTTTAGTTGTACAGACTTCATTTGAGGTTTGGTTTACTTGGTTAGATGGAGGCTATAAATACCAGCAGTGTTGGGTCTATCAGCTCAGCATCTGTTGGCACCATGTCAACAAATACAACATTACATCTGAGTTCTTAATTGCTGAACAGCCCCAGACATCCTTCTGACCTGAAACAGAAGGAAATCTTTGCAGCTAAGCCTCCAGGAAGTTTTTCAATTCAACGAACAGCTCCTTATCAAACAGACATTAAACACCACTTACACTGTGTGCTCCTTGAATTGTGCGCACCAAGTTGAGCCCTTTCCAAACGTAGATGTCCCCATTTAAAGCCCCAGAGTAGGTGATGTCTTCTTTAGCACAGGCTAAACACAGGATTGTTTGGAGATCTCCTGTTTTACCAAATATTCCTCTCTTTGCTGTCAGGGCATTTCCACACAGTGTCCAAAACTGTGAAACATAAGTGGCAGATCAGGAGAGGTTTCTGCAGGATTCCTGGTTTTTCACATTAGTGTGCAGATCTCAGACACACATCCTGACAGAGCAGTGTCTGGGCAGGCACTCAAGAGATTCCTTCAGTCCTATCAGAACATCCACTACTCCAAAGCCTGCCCATTGACCAAGGAAAGATCCAGGCAAACATGGTACATCTAAACCCAAAACAAAGGACCAAACTGCTTGAGGGGGTGAGGCTCAATGCTGCCTCACCACTGCCACACTGCCCCTTCTCATTCTCACTGCCCTTTATCAGGTTTTGCTGGGAAATGCCATCCAGACAAGTGCATGTTTTTAAACGCAAGCAAATCCCATTTTTCTTGTCTGCAAAACACAGCTACAGCACTGAAGGGATAAAATACTTTCTTACACAACCTGTGTGCTGGAGCAGGCATTTCTGCCCTTCTCCAGAGCACTGAAAGAGTTCTGCCCCTCAAATACAGTCACAGTTGCTGAGAAGCCATCTGCTCCATGGAGACTGCAAACACCTGTACACAAGACAACTCCCTGACTCCCAGAGCAACAGGTTCCCAAGTGTGGAGAGGGGACTTCCACCTGCCACCCTAAAGTCATTAACATTCTGCAAAAAGGAATCTAAGACTGACTGGGGAGGAGAAGAAGAGTGAAGAAAACAGAAAGTTTGTCTCAGAAGGTTGTCTTTGGAGGTGAGCTAGAAATATCAGACTATTTGTTTTTTAATGAGTGCTTTTTTTTACTTAAATAAATATCATTTATCAAGCAGAGACCACAGTTTGTGTACTCAGTTCCCCCTCAAGGACCAGACATTCTGGGGAAGGCAAAATAAAGAGAATATCAATGAGAGATGTGCAAGTAAAGTGCTGAAATCTCCAGTCCTGTCAGCACCAGGACGTTCTGGACAGGTGCAGATACAGAACAGCAAATCTCTGGGGTGCAGCACAGCACAGTGTGTCAGTGGAGCCATCCCTGCTCTGTCATCTGACAGACACTGGACAGACACTGGACAGGAATAGTGATGTGTCTGACATGGATTCATCACATCCATTCCCACTTCATTTGCCTACAGCCAAATTTTTAGGTATTTTTCTAAAATTCTTTAATCCAGAAAATCCTTGTATTAAGATTTTTTTTATTTCAGCTCCTTCTTTGTTAATTCAATTAAATATTCCCTTTCCTCTTAACATCAGCCAATTTAGAAGGCAGAGGGAGTACTGTCCCCAGGGCTCTCATTCCTTGAGTAAAACCTAAACTCTCTTCCTTTCTGGTCAGCTGAGGAAGGAGTGCTAGAAAGAAGGAGTTCTCTAACACTGAGGCAGCAGTGTTAGAAGGGTGGAGGGAGGATCCTGAGCTCAGTGAGAGATTCCTTAGCTCCTGGGCTTCACCTCAGCTTCTAATCCCTGCTCAGCCAAATGAGCCAGCAGAACTGAACTGCTAAAAGAATCAACAGCCCAATTCCCACAGTGATACAACTCCTTTGGAGCTGTTATTATCACATTCCCACAGCCTCGTACCAAGGAGCTGCTGGAGCACCACTGGAGGGGAACACAGTATTTCCCCTCCATGCTGCTTTTTTCCTATTTTTTGGCATTCCTTTATCTCCATGTATTTACAGTGCCTGGTATTCTGTGTGTTCAGGGTGATTATGGCCATTTTAAACAGAAGACAGGTGCCAAACAAACACAGGTTTTGGAAAACAGCTTGCAGAACACAACAGATGGCATCACTGCTGCCAAAACCACCCACAGCTTGAAGCAGTGGTGGTTTAAGGGCACGAGCTTCTCAGGAACCAGAACTAGAGATATTTACTGGTTTCCTAAACTTCTAGTTAAAGCTCTTCCCACCCCAGTCATGTGAAATAATTGCCATCTGTTAGGAATGTTTTTGAGGAGACAGGAGAAAAACAGAAACCTGAAAGAGATATTGGCAGACAAGGATTTGTTTCTAAGCTTTCCAAAGTCATAAAAATGTTTTATCCCAAACATCTAATATAGATGTAGGTTTCTATTTCAAACACTTCCATAAAGGGTGACTTAGAGGAGCAAACAGTGGGGCACCAGAGTTTTGTCTCTGCAGGCACTGCACAGTTCTCAGTGGTGTTACATGAGAAGCCCAAGACCAGGTCATTCTGTTCACACTTTCCACCTTGGTTCCTCCTAGAGCTGCACAGTGACCCTTGGTGATGCTGGATGAGGGAAACCCCTGAAGGCTGAGACCATTAGGGTGGAATGGAGTGGGCAGAAGACCCAAAATTATAAGTATATAATGATGAAAATTACATCAAAGAATCTCCCTCACTTTCTTATTCCGGTAATCTGTAGCTCAGGCACTGCTGAATCTCTGAACTGGCTTCAAACAAAATATTTTGCAAAATGTTCACATAAAGAAAGAAAAATATAATCTGTCCTATATTTCAAGTCCTCATCAGGTAAGAACAGATTTTTTTTTTTGTGTGTGTGTGTGTGTGCAAGTACACACAAGTAAACAATGAAAACTTTTTTTTCCAAGTAAACAATAAAAGCTCTTTACCTTTATGTGTTTTACTCCACAGCTGACAATTCTGTTTGGCTGATACTGATCCCAGGAAATATCAAATATCTGTTAAGAAATATAGTAAGCTGATATTTTACCTACACAGTAATGGCATCTAGGTTCAGCTTGCTTTTTCCAGTGCTTAGCCATAATTTCTGTTGGAACATATTACTAAAAATGAAGGAACACTATACAGATAAATTTGAAACTCTTTGTAATCAAAGATCAAGGCAAACACAGAGGGTTCCTCACATAGTTCTGTCAACACAGTTCATCCCTGTCTCCCACTGCCCATCCCTTCCAGCTCCAGGATGTTAATGAATAAACAATATTTACATAGGCATTCTTTCCCACTCCCTCTTCTGCACAGAAGCTCCTTTTTCTCGTTGGGAAAGTCTACTGGAACTAAGATTTTAGCACTTCTAGCCTATGTCCTGGAGAATTCTGATAATTTGGAACCTGATCTTGCACTTAGTGAGATCAGCAGTAAAACTTTCACAGATATAAACCATGTTATAATATGGTAATATACATACAACTTGTCAGAATATGTTCATAATTTATTTTAATGTATGCATCCATGTGCTTACATATGTCAGGGAAGTATTTTGCTTATGCTAAACCTGGTAAAACATTTTCTAATCCTGAACAGCGTTATAAACTTATACCTCATCAGTTCTCATCTTATGATCCTTTACCTGAAGCTAACAGAAAAGAAATATTTATCTCAATCAAATTTCTTCTACAGGTAACTGTCTTAAGGAAAACTGAAAGGGATAGAACTAAATTTGCCCTCAGAATAAACTGGTTTTTGACATACTCAGAGACAAGATGATCTTTGTCCATGGAGCTCCCATTTCATATCTCCTATGAAGAGCTGCAGGTCATCCTACTCAGTGTGTAGGTACAAGGTATTTCCTCCCTAGGCTTACTAACAGAGCCTTGTGCTAGGTCTGGCACAATGAAAAGGAATAAATATCTTGTCCAGTATTGTAAAAGACAGGTAGAATGACCAAAATTACCTTTGCATTAACCTAACAGAAACAAAAAGGACTTTGGAAACACCCGTGCAGCTCCCAGACACAATCCAGGAATGCTTCCATGTAATTACCCTGTCAGAGTGGCCTGTAGCTGTTGCCAGGAGCTTTCCTCTCTTCCAGTCCCAAATGCACACCGTGTTTTTGGCATCCAGTCCCACGGAAGCCAAACGCTGAGGAGAAACAACAGCAATCCAGTTAACAGGAAATCAACCCCAAATCATTTTGCTGTAGCTCCCAGGATTATGTGCACAAATGGATTTTCCCACGTTTGACGTGGGTTTGAGCCACACTGCAAAAGCAAAGCCATTCACACTCAACATTTACTCACTGGAGAGAGCACTGCCATGTCTCATCTTCTCTAAAAGGTCAGGTTATTGATTCCAGGCTATCAATGTTCCATGTGAAGTTCTTACTCTGAAATATCTGAGGTGCTTGTTTCAGGTGCACCTCTCTAGCATTTTGATTTAATCTGATAATAAAAGGGAAATAAAAGCTTTCACTAGTTCCAACTACTGCTTTGTTCATTATGCTCATTTTGTTGAGCTTTAGAACCAGAACTGGATGTACTTTTAATAATTGCCTTTTTTATTGCTTAGTGTATCACATCACCAGTTAAAATAACTAAAGCAATGAACTAATAACCAAGCTCAATAAAGTTTTATTGGTCATCAATTAAAATAACTTAATTTTAATAATTTTCCCATCTCAATAATGGAAGAAATAAAAAGAACAGAATAAAAAGGAGGCAGCATTCTGGCAGGGGAAAAAGCAGAGTGCATCCATCTGTGACATGCCCAGAAGATCAGCCAAAGTTGTAGGTCTTTTCCCTTCCAGTGACTGTCCTAATTTTGTCCAAATTTACATGAATTCCATAAAAAAAATTGGCTCAAATTTTGAGTAAGCAAATTGTTTAAAATCTGGAACTGTCTGTGATAACACAAAAGGACTGAGCCAGCAAAGAAAACAAGTGCCATTACCACAGTCTCCTCTAAAATGCTGTATTAGGAAAAATATTAAATGCAATAAAGCTCTCAACAGCTGAATAACAGAGAGAGGAAATAACTGTTCACAGAGGAGCAGAAGGCTCCAGTTTTCATTCTGTAGCAATAATTCAGGGAGCAGTACTCAAGGCCTTTTCATCCCATTCCTGAGTGCAAATACCAAGGGCATGTCTGTCCTCCTGGGAGAGCCCCCGGGCAGCCTCTGCATTAACTGCAGTAGGTTCACACACCCCCCACTGTCCCAACAGCTACAGTTTCTTGATTTAGAGGAATGATATAGATATTTTGGGACTTTGGTTTAATGAGAGATGTCAACAGGCATTACCCTGCTGCATAACCTGCATAGTGAATAATGCAGAACTCAACCAGAAAATGTACCAAGCACTGTGATATTAATGAAAACAACAACAAAACAAAAACCCTCCAAAAAACCCAACTCAACATCCCTCACCACCACCACCAGAAAAAACTATTTACAGACTTATACCACAAGTTCCTCTGAGTCCAGTCTCCTTCCATGGGAATAAAGACACAGAGAATTTCAGTGAGCTGTTCCTAGAGGAACATAAGGTTTTCACAGGGCAATCTGGACATGTTCTCAGATATTACTGGGAGGAACAAGGCTCCCTTGGAGGGTTCACCCTACAGGGAGAGCAGAACTCTGTCAATAGGCTCTGACTCATAATGGAGCTGTGAATGGAAAGTTAAAGAAGTTTGTATAGTGGAACAAAGACATAAAACTATAGTTTTTGCAGGAAGTCACAATGTGAAAGGATTTCTGTGCTTTAACATTACTCAAAATGTCAACAGAACTCAGGAGCTGGTCAGTGTCAGTGTTAGAGCACTCCCAGCTGCAGGGCCCCTGAGAAACTCCTCTGGCCCAATGGCACTGGGGACACAGAATCACACACAGGAGCCCTGCATCCATCAGCAGCCCAACAGGGGGAAACAGGACATCACACCTTAGTGCTGGGAATGGCACCTATTTCATATGTGCAGACAATGCCTATAAGTGGCTTCCTAAATGCCTCCCCTCAGGGTACTTTGGCAACAACCACAAGGAAGAGTTATGGCCAAGAGAACTTTGTCCAGGGAAAACTTCCATCCAGGGAGAGCAGGACAATCTGAAATTATACTCCCTTGATTTCAGAAAGCAACTTAATTCAATGTTACAGTTGTAACACTCTGCACTGGAAAATGAACTATTGAGACTCGTCTAAAAGAGACAGCCTCAAGAAAAGGGGGGCTTGACAGAAAACATGGAGAACAGAAATGTTCAGCTCCCTCGAGGCTGCAAAATAGAGCACAGCTACTAACTAGCAAATTAGATAAAAGAATATAAAAGACACACAGGATATGAAAGGTAGCTGGAACCAGTGGATAAACAGATAATGAGGAACCTGAGGGGGGCCTGTGGCAGTTCTGTATCAAGAAACACCAGTGCATGCCCTGAGAAGTTCAAGGCAAGGTCATATTGCAGGCCCTCAGTGAGAACAACCCCCAGAGACCCCTCTGGACAACCCTCCAGGACCACAAAAGCAGCTCCAGTAAGGGGCAGAGGCACAGAAATTAGTTCTAGGGAAAGTGGTGTTTATGTATTAGCTGGGAAGTATATTGTAATATATCTGATCAGGAGGGAATAAATGATCTGTTGTAAAGTTTCACAACACACATTTGATTAGAGAAAAAAAAATCACTTCAACTGGTCCAGTGCTGGAGTAAGGAATGGCTGCTTTCTAAAACTTCAAATTGTGACAGAAAGTTTATCCTTAGCTGACTTTGGTATCAGCAGGGAAAGCACTATGGGAAACTAAGAAGTACTTTATATTTTCTTTTAACCTTGGCCTGCTGAGGAAGGTCTCCAGCCAGCAGAAAAGTGGTAAGTGCTGAATTTCCTTTTTGGTTGAAACAAACTTTTATTTCTCCTTCTGGAAGGGAATATGACAGAATTCTATTCAGAGAATTCCCAGAACTACCTGAAGAAAATATCTGCCAAGTAGTTTAGGCACATAATTAAACAATTATTTTTAAATCTACACAGATTTGGAAGATCTGACTAAAGAAGCCTTAATTTTTTCATTAGGTGTGTATACATCATGGCAGCACCATTCCCACTCCATTAAAAAATATTTTTAGAAAGCACATAAAAAAGGGTTAATCTGAAATAGAGCAGAAATTGAGCTGTGGGGCATTGACAAAATAGTTCAGTATGAGGCATCTGCTTTATAAGTAATTCTGCAAAGGGGAGATGTTAGTACTTTTAAGAAGAAGCTGTAGTTAACTCCTGATTGAAGAGAAGACATTTTTAATTACAGGCAAAATGACAGCTCCTCATTAAATGTTTGAACCAAGTGCAGTTTCCCTCCTGCCAAATGGCAGCTCCTGCTCAGACAGAAAAAGCCCAAACTAAAATAAGTATTTTTAAATAGCAACACTTCTGCAAGAATTTCAGCTCCCATCAGGAGCTGTATTAAACACAGGTAACACAAAATAGGAAATTCACTCTGACTCTATTTGTCTCCAAAAACTGTATTGAAGGTACATAAAACAAAGGAAGCATTGCAGCTCTCCCCTGTGTACTGAGGATCTCCATTTATTAAGAACTATAGCAAATCCTGTGCGCACCCATCTGCATTCCCCACGCTGTGGAACATGAGGCCGGGGAGGCACTGCAGAACAACTGCCCTGTCTCCGTGCAGGGTCATCCCCAGTCTGGCCAGCAGGAATATTTCCCCACTAATTCATCCAAAAGGAACAGACATCCCAGAGTTTCTGGTTCAGCAAAAGTGAATTAACTGGGCTCACAGAGAGGTGAGGTGGCCCTGTTTCAGATCCCTGCACAAGGAGCAGCTCTTGCGCAGGAACACACACAGAGCTGAGCTGAACTCATGGAGATCTACTCTGGGAATGCAGCAGAGGCACCTGGGCTTTGCCCCTGTCTACTTTTCTTTAGGAAGTGGAGAGCAGGCAGAACTAGTCGTGAAAACAGTTCTTGTTGCATCTGTACCATTCCTGATTGCTGCATTTATTTGTGTTTTGGGGCTGGAATACAGATCTTCCCTGGCTTTTAAGAGCCTTTGGATATAAAAGAAGGAAAGCTTTGCACTGGGAAGTGCAAGCAGCGTCTGTTTTGCCCTGTGACAGACACAAGCTCCCTTGGGAATGCTGACTTAACAAACCAGAACTGCCAGCAGCTCTGAGCTCCAAATACTCACAGACTTCCTCCCATGCCCTTTAATTCTGGCTCAGCACAGCAGCCTCTCCTGCACAGCCAGGAAGAGCAGAGCAAAAAGCCGAGATGCTTTATCCATATTCATGCTCTCCAGCAGTGGTCGTTCTCCAGATATAAAAGTGTTCAATGCAAATCTTTATTTCCAGAATAAACTGCAATTTCTCAAGCACTTCCAGAAAGGGAATTGTCACTGTACGACAAGGTCAACCTGGCAGTGAGTTTATATTTTAATTACAGCAAGCACTCATCAGGGCCTTCAGGAAGGCCTCCACCTCAAACACCCCCCAGGCTCATGAGTCTTCAGTCCATGAGGCGCAGAAATAGCTTTAAAAAAAGGTTTAACCACCAGTCTTATGAAGTTAAATATGAGGGGGGAAAAAATGAAGAGCATTTATTTCTGAATTAACAATATCTTTAAAAAATATTACACCGTTAGAAATTTTGTTCTGTTGATCTGAGGGCTTTCTTGTCTGAGGTTTTTGGTATCATCTAATCTAAGCATTCTTAAAATACTTTAGTAAGTATTACATCAGGAAACTCATCAGGACAACATTGTCATCAATAATGACAAAAATTGCACAGCCAGATATTTATTTATAAAGCTCTGTGAAATATTTCTCAGGTATATCTGAATTTTAGGTCTACTTACCTAAAGCTTTTAACAGTGCCAGAGAAAAATCATTGTGTTTAGCTGGGAACAGCCTACCATTTAGTTATACTATAAATTTTGTTTCAGGATATCATCTCAACTAATCACATTGTAGAAAGCCACACTGTGTGTCCTAATGCCATTATTGAATTAAATTGCCTATGCACCCCAGCCAAGGAGACTCTCCCAGCAGTGAGATTAGTGCAGTTCTTCTGCCAGAAAAGCTGCAGGGTTCCGAGGGCTTTGCCAGGAACTGATTTCTTTGGACAGCAGGTGACAAGTACATGGTGAAGCCACTGCAGTTAAGCCACAGAGGGGCATTTCTGCTCTGGATACCTGTCCAACACCCGATGCCTCCACCCCACTCGGCTGCCAGGCTGCGATTTCATCCCAAAAGCACCTCCTGTGCAAGAGCTGCATTTGCAGTCCTCCTACTGCAATTACAATTGCGATACAAACCAAGGCCTTGAACAGCAATCACAACTCAATTGTAACAGGAGCTCCAACACTGCAGCCCTGTAGCTGCTGAAACACCAAACATTTCAGGTGCAAATCTCAGTGAACCAGAACTAGAGCTGAGCTCAGAGCCCAGAGGAGGAGCTGTACTGACCTGGCCGTCCGAGTCGAAGGCCAGGCAGGCGACCCCGTGCGTGTGCGCATCCTTCAGGACAGACACGGTCTGGACACGGTAGGAATCCCAGATGCAAATGTAGGGATCCTTCCCAACCTGCCCTGTGGCTACCAAGGTTTTATCCGGGTGAACTGCAAGGCTGCAAACAACACACTTCAGTTAGAACACACTCACAGCAGCTGTCTTCAAAACTCAGCTGATTCCAGTGTTTACTTAAAATGTTTTGCTGAGACTGACATGGTGAGTGCAGAATACAATTTATCATGTAATAATATTTTAACTAGAAAAAGGAAAAGCATAATCAGAGAATTTTTAAGTACTTTTGATTGATAAGCTGATTGAACTCAGACTCAAATCTTAGTCTTTCACAGGTTTGTAATGGATGATTTTCTACTAATTGTCCTCTTTTGCACATCATCTCAAATATTCTGAAATATGGACCAGAGGCTGAATAATGATATTGTTCACTATGAGAAATACACACAAGAAATCCTCTCGTCTTCAAATGTTTAAACATAGCAATCTCAGAAGAGACGGAAGTAAATTGTTTCACCAGAATCAAACCATGTATGTCTGTTCACAATCCTTCAGATATGAAAATAAGAATAAAACCTCTCTGCAAAGTCATATGAATACAAAGGCAGTTTTAGACAGTTACCCAGGAAACAAATTTGAACAATGGCTGAGTATGTATGTGAGCTACACATGGAAAAAGAAAACATCCTATTAATAAACCGGCACTCACTGGGAGGGGAGCTGAATACTTCTGCTATCCCAGGAATAGATAAAACTAATTATTATGAAAAGTTAATAAAAAAGCTTAAGAAAGTTTTGCAAACATATGCATTTCATGGAAAAAGAACAATTGTAGCACAATTTAACTGTTTATCAGCACTGTTTCATCTCCCCTGCCCATTCTCCTTTCCTCCCCAGGCTAGAGTTATACATTGTATTGTGTGTCAGGTAATTCACCTCAGTTCTACACCTACACAGGCAATAAAAGGAGGCACCACAAATTTAAGGTGTGGTAGCTGCAATTAATTAAAATACTTTTCTTCAAGAACCAGAAGGAAAATATTAATTGGGCTAATCTCCCTCACTGCTAGAGCAGAACTTAATTACACGTGCCACCATTTAGCACAGAGCAGTTCTCACACAGCAGAGCCTCCTCTCGGGTTAAGAGCACAAACACATTTCCTAAACATCAACATGTCTGCACTGAATGTCTCTGGTATTTGTTTTATCCTTTTTGATGCATGAAGTCAGCCAGTGGGGGAACTAAAATTAGGGAAAAATATCAATTTTTGGCACCTAAATTAGCAGTCTGATTTCCCAG
Organism: Serinus canaria; assembly: GCF_022539315.1. Taxonomy (NCBI): domain Eukaryota; kingdom Metazoa; phylum Chordata; class Aves; order Passeriformes; family Fringillidae; genus Serinus; species Serinus canaria. The sequence continues at coordinate 4,302,664 of NC_066316.1, forward strand.
CCCTGCTGAGGACATTCATCTCCTGCCACCAGCTTTTCCAATGCACTCCCCCTGCCCACGTTCAGTCTGGCTGTTAGATAACCAAGGGCTTATTTTTGGCAGACAGAGCAGTGGGTTAGAGGAAGGAAATGAAGCCAAATTTCAAGAACAACTCTTGGTGACTGTTTGTTACCTGCAAATGACTTATATGTTTGATGTGTGTTTAACTATTAAAATAATCTCTGTTACAGAGGTCATGTGCTGTCTTCAGGGTGTAAGACTGCCATGCCCTTCCCTGCCCCCTTAAATGGAAATCAACCTGATTGGCTGTGTTTTGAACTGTAAAAGTGCATTTTCTAAGCAAACATCCCATAACTGGCCCATTTGGAAAAAAAACACATTGATATTTGCACCACTGGAAAACACTGAAACACTGTTATATTACAGGAAAATACAATTAGAAGAGACAAGGCACTCAAACAACAGCAATTTATGGTATAGAAAACACATTATTACAGGATTAGTTCCTATTCCTTCTACAGAGAGGACAAGACGTAAGCAGGGTGGGCAGAAGAAATTTCCCAAGAAAATTTATCTCTGTTTCCCAGGTTTGAGGGAAAAGGACACGAACTCCCTCTTGCTAAGGAGCTGGGATGCAAACAAGGGATGAAAGCAGCAGCAGGTGCTGTTGGTGCTGCCCACCGGCCCTGGCAGTCACTTCCCCAGGCAACCATAACTTCCTTCTGTGGGAACAGCAACAGGAGCGGCTGCACAGGCAGGGAAAGAGGCAGAGATCAACTGCTTTGGGAGTGCCCATTCCCTTCCTTCCAGGGAAGGCAAAGAAAGCAATGGGATTCCTGGCTAAAGGCACTGGTGTAAATTCCAGAGCACTCTGATGTAGCTGCAAAACACCTCTTTAATCCAAGCACCTCCAAAGGCACTTTTACACAAACAATCCATTCAGGATGAACCAATACAGCTCAGGCAATGTTTTAACATTATATCTCATTAATAAAAAGGTCTGTTAGGATGATCTTTCAGGGAACACTTCCTTTTCCTTCCATTCAAAAATCAACAAGCCTGAATCTAAGCTTCCAAGGCTGGAACCGTGTTAATTTAGGATAATTAAAGATGCCAGACACGTGTTTCAGCAGGGTCTGATGAAATGCTCTCTAAAAGTCATTAGTGGATCCATCTGGTCTGGGGGCCTTGCCAGATGGGAAACTCATACTACCTCCACAATTTCTGTTGCAATAATATCCTGCTCCAAGATTGTATTTTAATAACACATTAGAAATCCAATGGACTAAAAGTATTTGTTTCTTGTCTACATTGTATTCTGTCTATATTGCTTTCTGTAACAGGCCCCATGCACTTGTAAACAGAGTAGGGATCTGAAGTTCCAAATAGAACTAAGTAGAAAAGTTTAGCCGTGGCTCAAGCCTCAAAAGGAGCTACAGGGAAGGCAGAGGTGCTCTTTTCACATGGATGCACAGGGAGAGGACAAAGGCAAGAGACACAAGCTGCTTTGTGGGAAACATTGTCTGGATACAAGGAAAACATTCCTCACTAGAAAAACTAAAGATCAGGATAGTTGCCTAGAGAAGTGGTAGAATTCCCCTCACTGGAAACAGCTCAGGACTTAATTGGCTTGACAGGACCCCGACTAACCACATCTAAGGCTGTGCTCTCAGGAGAAACTTGGATTGGGTGATCTCTGGAGGCCCCTTCGAAACCAGAGTTTTCTATGGCTCCAAATACTGAAATACATCAAGAAAGTCTAAAGTAATAAAAGTAAAAATGCATTTTGGCTCACAGCAGTTAACTTGCATTAAATAATTGCTCCCTGATGCTGCAAAAAGAAGCACTTGTGTTATCTCTAATACAGGCATACAGAATTGAGGGAGACGTTGAAATGGGTGTATCAGATGTGAGATAGATGTTTAAATCTCACTACTCTGGGTCTTTTAAATCTATCACTGCACTACCCTATTTATCAGATAGGCAAAACACTTTTCCACTACAGTAAGGAAAACATGAACATTTGCTTTTGTAGTTTTGGTGCATAATTTATATTTTCTATTTCAAATGCCATATTAATTTGAATTCATCCTATCAATAATTCATTGTTCATACAAACCAGAGCTGATTTCTACAACATCCCACCTGACAAAAAAGAAACTGCTCTTTGAAAAGGAAACAAGCACCTGCAGTTCTGAATGAAATCACTGTTTCAGGTGGACTGTCACCAGCTCTTGACAATATAATTCATCCTCAGTGCTGGGATGTTTTGCAATTTAAAGCAGTGTGCAGATTTGATGCTAATCTAAAATAACTGCAGATAGTTAAACACTGATCAATTAATCTCCACTTCAAAGCCATCCAGTTTTAAATTTGGGATAACATTTCCTCTTTAGACAAACCTTTACAGAATTCTGCAGTTTTCTGTAACAGTGCTAGATCATGTTAATGGAGACTTGGGGAGAGGCAGATACTGTCTGTAATCTATCAACTCTCTTCAGGAAGTCTCTTTTCACAATGAAAGAATTGTTTCTTGTTAAAAATCATCTACAAATCCCACAGTTTAGCAGAACAGAGAACATACCAGGTCTTTCTTCAGAATTCAGGTCAAACTTGTGAAGTACTCAGGGCAGTGACTCTGCTACACTTGAACAATGGACATTTAGACAACAACAATTTTTCTTTCTCTGTAGCAATATCTCTGAAGAAATAATATTTCCAAGAAGCTCCAAGCCTCTCCCAAAATACCACGATGTGCCAGCAGGTATTTTCTCCTTTGTTGCCTCCTCCTGCTCCTGGCAGGACACTCCCAGGCTCCTGGAACACCAGGGAGCTTCTGCATTTTACTGCTCACACAGTGCTAAGGACAGAGATGTCCTCACATGGCAGCAAAGAAGACAAACACTCACTCAGCAATTCCCCATTTCACAGAGCAAAATGAGTTTCTTTCCTCAGTTGTGGGGTCAAAAGGGAACTCACTGTACAGACAGAGCTATTCTAGCAGCAAAATGAGGCAGGATGCAGCCTGATCCCGGTTTCTGAATACAACACAAAACATCATCAAGCCCCATTGAAAGGAATAATGGAACAAAGACCAGCAGTTAAATGGAAGCAAATGCAGGGGGCTTCAGGAGCAAGGGAATATCAGAAAAGGAAGAGAAGCCAGAAAAAGGGAAGAAGAACAAGGCAACAACAAAACAACCTGCACAAACCCCTCCACATCTGTAAAAATTGAGAGAATATTGTGTAGAAAAGTGCTGGAATCTGACAGGCTAATCCTACATCTAATCTCCCCCCAAATGAGTTCTGAAACACCAACACCACAACCACGTTTTGAGGAAAATCCAGCTCTTAATAACACAGGAGATTGTTGCCCCTGCACAATCACAGCTCCCAACCTTTGCCTCTTCTAGCACAAGGCTGAGACCTGCAGAGCTGGCAGGCAGATCACACACCAGAATAACCAATTTTATTTGACATGTACCCTAGGGCAGGGGAAGGAGGCTTTGGGAGGGCACTGCAGGCATGTGGAACGAATGGGAGAACAAAGAGAACAGGTCTGTTAGCCCTGAGACACAGACACTCTGTGTGTGCACGTATCTGCAGGTATAATACAGCTGATACACACACTCATACAAGTGAATTGCTTTTTTTTACACATCTGAACATATAGCTCTAATGATACTTTTAAATATGCTAAATATTGCCACATGCTTCTTGCAAACAACTCAACTACAGAGCATATTTATCCTGACAAAATAAAAACATAAATGCTGATAAAAATACTGCAATGGCAACATTTTCATTTACTGGCTTGATTGCTACATGGCGATATCTTGTTTATATATAACAGAGAACAGAATATGTGTACAGAATGATGGGCTTTTTAAAAATCATTTAGACATTTTTTAGGTCCAGGCTCTTACTATCTGTTCCACTGCTGGTTTTCCCCTCCATGTTCCCTGTGTGGGAAGAAGAGTGATACAGACACAGGTTCTAGCATTTACTCATCACCCTGCATCAGCTTCCTACTTGCAAGAAGCCAGGCTGCCTCTGAGCCACAATTCCGGCGGCCTGTCCCAGGCAGCTCCCATCTGCTCCTCTGAGGAAGCAAACACCCCCAGACCAAATGAAGTCAGAGCAGACTTCAGAGTGACTGGAATCATTGACTTGGGCTGGGCCACAAACCCAGCCCAAACTGAGTAATTTATGAAGTGAATGTGCAGCTCAGACCCAATGAAGATCCCAGAAACACACACAGGAACAGCTGCTGTTCAGCTCCAGCACACTTAAAGTGCCCTGGGAATCCTAGGGGCATCTTGACAGGGTTTTATTTCTGACTATTTTCCAGAACTCACCTGAGGTACAATGCTGACAGAAGCACACAAAGTTATAACCATTACTGCCACTCTTCATCCCTGGAGATGTCCTGCTCCTTGTGTCAGTGTTATTCAAGCCCATGGAGTTACTCCACCACATGTCAATAAGGCTTGTTCAGCCACCCAAGGCTTATCAGAACTCCTAACAGATCAGGTCCCAAAGGCCTGAGCATGGCACAGCATGGAATTTCTTATGGCACCATGGAGCTACAGAGGGATCAGAGTCAGGCCAGATTTACAAAGTAAATGGCTTTTGAACACGTGATTAAAATGTCCCCAGTAACAGAAGGTGAAAGACGCAAAGAAATTTAATGCTTTGAGCAAAAGCATTCTGCACTTTAAGACCAGCTCTGATTTACACTCATATGCATCTGTACACGGAAAAATATTGGGCAGATTCCCAAATGAAAAGGGAACAGCAGCACAGTCCCGCAGCACTGAGGCTCCTCCTCACACATGGCTGAAGTTCCCCAATTATTTATTTCCTTGGATAAGTCATGGACATTTTACAACTCTTGAGCTTCTTCCAGTGAAAAGCAATCCCAGGAGATTTTAGCCAAAGCTCACATGATGACACTGAAAACTAAACAACAACAACTGTTGATGTCCTCACAAATTGTGGGTTTTCAGTAACAACTGATCAGGGAAAATACCCAGTATTTCTTATGATCCACACTAGCCCATTGAGACCCTGGTGTGTAACTCTGAAATTCAACCACCACATTCCAGTTTTCCCGTGCGTGCTCAGAGTTCCCATTTGAGTCCAATGATATTTGCAGTCATGATAATGAATCAAACACTTGTTTTGATAGCCAAAGCAGTTGTAAGTAAATACCCAAAACAGATGTACATGACACCCTTCTAGATATAAGCACTGTGATTTGATGCAATCAGTAAAATGGACCTGAAACTATCATTTGTAAAGAAAAATCTGCTAGAATTGGAGACTAAAAAGAGGGTTGGGAAAGAGCAAGGACTGTACTTAGCTCAGCATTGTATTTGCCCCTACTCTATTCTATGCTTATGATACATTATAGACCATGTAACACATTCTGTAATAAAATACACAATAAAGCAGCAAGTAGATATTGGTCTATGATGCTGAGATAAAACCAGCCACTTCAATGCTATCAGTGATTTTTCAATACACGGAAGGCTAATGAAACACTGCTGTAAATCCAGTGCTGCTCAATAGGAACCAGCAAAACTTCTGTGTTCATCTGGTATAAGGAATTTGAAGGCCAGTCTGAACACTGATTGGAAATATAAAATTCATCCATCAGATAAAGCCTGGCAGTGAAGAAATCACATGCTGGAGCCTCCTTCATTTCCTGTGTTCACCCTATTCCAGCCTGGCTGTGGAAACACCAGAACCAAATGCAACCCAAACCAGAGCACAAACCAGGTACAGCTGCTGGCAATCAAACACTTTTTTTTCCCCATTTCATCCCACTCAAGGGCTGAAAGAACTGAAAATGTCCTGAATGTCACTGCACCTTTCCCACCAAGGCAGGGATGTGACATCCTTCAGGCAAAGATGAAGCTGACAGCTCTACAACTGGTGGTCACAGTGAACCACCAGTTGTAAATCTGAGCACTAATCAATTGCCCACATGCACTAATTAATTAACTGCCCGCAGCATGTTGATAGGTGCAGATGGCCCCGTGCCTGGCAGCACAGCAGGAGGTATTCCCAGTGGGGGATTCTCCTGTTCCCTCCAGAGGCTGACTCAGGCACAACTGCTCTGGCATTTCCTCGATCTACTCTGCTTTTTGTGTAGCCAACAGTCGGCACTGAATATGGGTATAACTATGCAGATCACAGTCTGAATCAAAACATTTGCAGCTAAAAAAGAAGAGAGAGAAAATGGGAAGAAAATTTTGGAAACAGGACAGACAAAAGACAGAGCTGACAAAAAGAGGAATCATGGGGGAGCTGCAAAATGAATATAGAAGATGTGATAAAAATAACCAAAAAGCCCAGAGAACAGCCAAGGAGAAATAGGAAACACTGCAGAGAACAAGGAAAAAAACCAAGCCATTGTCACAACTTGCCTGGATCACTCCCACCTTCATTTTTAGTTTAAGAGATTTCATCTCATTCTCTTGAAAATCGCCAGGTATAGTCACATCTTTGACAAATTGTGTGGTCTAACAAAACTCCCAGACTGTGGTAAAAATGTTCACGCTGGGATAATAATACTGTTTGCATAGTTTGCCCTCAACTGATTATCAGAAATAAGGATTTTAAGCCTGGGGAGAGTGTTCCTTCTTCAAGGGCAGCAAACACACAGCTGCATCCTATTTGAGCCTCATGGTTATCCTGCCCTACGACATTTAAAGTTTAGGCACTTCAGTGGCAAGAAGAAGAGAAGAGAAAGGGTTTGATTCCATAATGTATCAAACCAACACATGCTGAGCTGCATTTCACAGGTCAGAAGCAGATCATTTACTGAATGTCTGCAGGAATGATAAATGTAGCAATATTAGATGTGGCTGGTAAAAAATGTTCATTTTTAGAGCCCTCAGGATAGGGGGAGTTTTCAGTGCTACTAAGAATGCTTTTTTCTCGTTATCTCACAGGAGTGCAAACCCAAGACCAACAACTGTTCTCAGGAAAAATAGAGGCTGAAAATAGAGACTGAAAATCAGAAGAAACAGGAAAGTTCTTACACGATCACATGGATATATAAAGTTCTTACACAATCACATGGAAATTCTGCTCCCTGTTTGGCCATGCTGAAGTGAATAACAAACATCAACTGGGGCAGAAACCACTGCAGAGCAAATAGGAACCATATGTAACATCAGAATGGCTTTGTTCTCTTAACTTCCAGTCACAATGGATCAGCAGCAAAGTCATGAGTTATCAGCTCTATGAACACTCTTGCCAGGCTTCTGAAGTTCTGCTTCACCAGTTAATTATACAGAACACAAATACAAACACTACTCCTAAAAATTCAAACACTGCTTATAACAAATACTTACTATAAATCCATTTTCCCTTTTTCTAACAATTCAGACAAGAAACGTTTCTCTACAATTTTCCACAAAACAGTTTTATTTTTCTGAGAAGGGCACTTACTAAAATAAGTGTGACTTCTGTTACCTCACTTTACATTGTATGACACAGCCTGAAGATTCTAAGTATCAAGTGTCTCTTTTGTGTGAGACAGATTAAATTAAACCTCTGTTAAACTTCTCAGATACCAGAATTTACCTGGTTTCCCAGAGCCTATTCTAACTGCAAGAATTTACCCAGCTATAGCCTATTATTAAACAAAAAGCAGCTAAGCACCACTGCTTTTACAGCAAACACACAGAACAATTAAAGATTAAAACAAACCTTGATTTCACCATACTCTGCTGTCCTGCTGATGACAGAGTTATGCAGTACCATGGCAAAACCAACAAATGATTCACCAGTAGCATACCAATACTCTGCACACAAACCCCAGAAAGATAAACAAGAAAACACCAAAGCAACACACAGAATTTAATGCTGATTAGAATTTTCCACTGCTTCCCTTTTCACCTTCTCTCCTTTCCACCACAGGCTTTGTCAGTTTGGTTCTTTGGTGGTTTTAAAAAGCCTAAACAAGTAAGAGAAGCACTCACCAGGGCTCCGGAGCAGCTTTGGAGAGGGCACTTTAACAACTGAACCCTTTACAAAACCTCCTGCTCCAGCTGACCCCAGTTGTCACAAATGAGAGCCCGGCAAGCCCAGGTGCAGGGACTTTCATTGCTCATTGCTTGGGTTAGTTCTGTTACTCCTAAATTCTGCTGATTAAAATTCAGGTGAAATTGTTCTCACCTGAGAACAATCTGTGCTTCACAGGTGGCAGACAACTGAAAACTCCACAGGACAGAGCTGCTTTTCATCAGAACAAAAGCAAAGACTCAAGTCCCCATCAATTTGACACCACAACATTCATTCTCCAGCCAAGTTCTTTTTCCCAGTGGAATCTCTGGTGTCTAAGACAGGGATGTTATACTAACCAGCTCGTGGATCTGAGGTGTTTGCTTGGTTAAGTGGAGGTTTCTAAATGTCTGGAGAAAGGAAGGTCATTTTGAAGCTTTTTACTGAAAGAAAATCCTGATTAGTCACAAGTAAGCAAAGGACACGCTGTTAATGGGAGCTTGGCTCATGGCACTGCCTGCAGATATTTGAAATGTGCCCAAAACTCAGCTGCTCACAATGAAGGATGGTGTGTATTTTGCTCCACTTGTGAAAATCCACCTAAATTCTCTGAACTCACATATCTCAGAAAAATCATCATCAAGACACACCCTCCTTCACTCAGCACATACAAATATTGCTGAGTTTATCTTTACAGAAATTACTAAAATAGCAGGAAACTGTTATGCTTTGTGTAAAACCCCAAAAGTCTGTGAATTAAAGAAGCTGCACCTGTATCAACTGGAAGGCAGAAATTCACCCTGGTCATTTTTAGAAGTTAATTGTATATAGAAATTATAATCAGGAAAAAGGTTTATTTTAATTTTTTGTGTGTGTTTCTTGGTTCACGGATTATTTTTATGTGTAAAACAATAGTTCTAGGGTGCTTAATTGTCAAATCAGCTTTGAATAGTCACCAAAAAATGTTTTAACTGTTCCACTTTTAATTTCTTTTTAACACTTCGTATTTTCCTGGGATGTTGTTGAATATTTACTCTCATTCACCTACTACCATGTTTTGTAAGTATTTTATCTGCTTTTATTTAAAAAAATATATTAAATTAAGGAGAAAAGAAAGGAATTACTTTATTAGTTACTTAGAAAATAAAGTTCACCCCAGTCTGGAGTGCCATACAAAAGCAGGCTGCCTGAGCAATTAGAAAGTCCATTTTATTATTCCATCAATCCACTGTCTAATGAAGTAAAAGAAAGAAGCAGTTTTAAATGTAAACATTAATAATAATTTCACAAGCCAAAGTGAAATATTCCTTTGCTTTCTGGAATCTCACAAAAGCTGTGCAAGCTCTAGATATGTATTTCTTCAGACTCATGTGGATATGAGCAGTGCTTTCAGATGAGAAGCTGTAATTCATCAGGACTAGAAAATCAAATTTCTTCTTAGACTTCTACAATAGGAAATCTTATTCTAGAGAGTCCAAATAGCAGGAGTTACTACCAACATGCCAAGTGCTTCAGACATCCCCTGTCTCTGCTACAACTACTGAAGTGAAATAAATCAAAACACTGTTTTCCCCAGAGTCGTTTCCACAATCATCATACTTCAAGTGCATATCAAAATGTAGGGTTTGAACACAATAAATTCAGCTAACTCAAGTTACTGCCCAGGGTCTGTGGGACACAGCCCAGGGTATTGTTATTAGAATTTTGTACTGCAATCCAGCTTCTGAGCTGATTTGGGGATTCAGACATTTAGTTGTGCTCCCAATATAGGCAAACAGATCAAATAGGAAGCAGAATTAATTTAAGTAAGGGTGCATTGGAGGAATTCCTAGATTTGCCATAGAAGGAAGAATAAAACTGAGGAGAGTTCCATGCCAGTAGTACCTAAGTTTGCTGGTTTAAATTATCTGTATTACAGTCTGCAGTACTGACACACTTGCAGCTCAGCTGAAATTACAGCTGTCAGTATTTTCTGATCAGATCTGTATTTCTGAAAGCAAAAGATTAATAGAGATGACTGGTGTGGGACACGTTATCTACATTCTGCTCTCTCTTGCAAAAATATCAGACAAGTTGAGAATCAACCAGAATTTTAATGCATGTTAATTTGAGCAATGCATTTTGCATACATTTGCTTTTATTTTTGTATTCTGCAGGCAGCTGGAATGAGTAAAAAAAAATCTGTAATCATCTCAGAATTAGAAAAAAAATTGAAACCCAAAGCTTTATTCTATATTCATTATTTAAATATTAAAATAGTAAAATTATATACTTTGGCTTTCATGATCTTATAACCAAGCCATAAACATATCTAGAAGTGTTCTCACTTTTACTTGAAATGAGATTCATAACATGACTGGAATACACCTTAAAAATATTGTTTTGTTTAACATGGTATTAGAAAATAGTAACTTTTTCATTTATTTAGAAAATTACTAAAATGATTGCACTTCTTTGCAATAACATTCAAGTTATCTTATTTGGCTGAAAATAGGGCTCACTGAATGGGATTTTTCACTTTTTCTAAACTATTCAGACCAGGTCCAACAGGATGTCACCCCTTATCAGTATTTTACAACCTCCAGGTACAATTCAAAAAACCCCCCATAAAACCGAGATTGGCATCTATTTCCCAGCAATTCCTCATTTTACAACCTCCTTCACTTTGAGATGCAGGTTTAGGAAGAGGAGCCTTTGGAGGTTTTCATTCAATGCCTTTACAAGTAATACACACATTTGAGAGCCAGTTCTTCCCAGGCAGGTGGAAATAGTTTGTTCCACAGAAAGTTGGTCTCTCTTGGGTTTCAGATGAGTGTTTTGGGAACAATCCAGCCCCTTGGTCAGAACAAAAACCTCCAATGAAGAATTGAATTGCCCTCAGGCACTCAGGGGAGGAGCCACAACATAAACATGGATTTTTACACAGAAGGGTGAGAATGGAACAAGCAAACAAACACAAAAATATGCAAGAACAGAACCAAGAGGAAATAAGACAGCAAGGAAACTTCCGTGTATTAGTGCAAGAATGTCTCAGAGCTGGAGACTGAGGCAGCCTTTAGGGGGGTGACTGTGGGGTCATGATGAAGAGCAGATTCCAGCAGCTGAGTGGGAGTTTAATTGATAACTCTGAAGTCATCCCCTGAAGGCTGGTGAGAAGCACTCATCTTTATTCACTCTGTCAGCTGGGCCTTCTTGTTACAACGATGTAAGAAACAGAAATAAAATTAATTCGAGAAAAAATGAAAAAATATTCAGTCAAACAAAGCATAACCTAAAATATAAATGAGGATTCTAATTAAGAAAAATAAAGTTTATATTCAGAATGTATGAGATGCTGCCAAATTTTTCTATGAACCAAATTCCTCAGGGCTTCTGCTGGTTTCTGGAAGAGCTGATCAAAACCACATGCTTACATTTTCAAGGTAAGACAGGTGGAAGGTGTTGCATGCTGTGTGAACAACCAAGTCAGGGGAGCCCCGTGTCCATGAGTAATCCAAGAATGAAACAGGAGACCAAGCTACTCGAGTTGTCATTCCACTGGAACTCTCCCCTTTGGGGGGGTGGATGCCAGAGGTACCAGTAAAGCAGTTCTACCTCACTGACTTGAGGGAGCCAGGAGAAAAACTGAAATCCAACATGTTAGAAACAGTATGCTAACATTCCCACAGGAAGAACCAGTGCAGGACATAACTGAAAATGACATTTGAAATGCCACAGTCTGCCTTCAGAAGAGAGAAATGAAGAGCTAAAAATCCCCAAGACTTCCTGAGCAGAATGCAATGTCTGATGCCTTAAATTCATGCTGACATACAGTGAAACTCTTCTGTTTTAACATATTTGGGCATGTTGTCCTAAAGCCACAGCCCAAACCCCAAAGAACAAACCATGGTTGTGGCAATTGCTTTTTTTGGCAAGTCTCACCTTTTATTTTCTTTTTTAAATTTCTGTCACATACCAGAGGGAAAAACCCCTCCTGTCATAATGCAAGAGATTTTTTTAAATTGAAACATTTCCTAGGAGCCTAAATTTCTGCCAGCACTCAGAAAAAGCTTAGATGTGCCAATATTGAACAATTCTATGTAGTCCCAACTGCTTAACAAGTCCAGGATTAGGAGCAGTCCATTCATAAATGAAATTAAAGGACATCAGTCCCCACTGCTTCCTCCAGCACAGAAAAGAGGGAAGTGAAAGGGGTAATTGTGTGATGACATTTAGTCAACAATTTATTTGAAAGCCAAAAATATAATTTTTATATTTATGCATGATATGATACTGCATATTTATATAATAATTATGTGTGTGCATGTATATATATATATATATATATCTACACACACTAGTTATATGTGTGTGTACATATGTTTGAAAAACCAGAACACAATCCTGACAATGGCTGAGGTGGATCACAGAAACTCCAGCTCTGTTGATAGCAGCCTGTGACAGCTGCAGCAGATGTTCAGTTTTGAGGGACTCAGGCTGATAAAATTGCTATATCTATAGGGAGGAAGAAAGCAGGAAAAAAATGTGTGCAGTGCACTAACTGTCATCCTGTATAAAGTAACTCCTACCAAACTAAATGACAAGGTAAAAGAACATTTACCCCTAAGCAGTGGGGAGTCCCACAGATTGGAGATGAAAAATAACAGATCCCACAGGGAAAATGTGAAATGCAATACACATTCAAGTAACTATTTAATACAGCAAGAAACAGGGCATTCTGAAGAGCTGACTTATTTAACAGCAGCGTATTCATACCTCATTTAGTCTGTCCTCAGTTGAAACACAAAATACATGGTTATTCCTAATTTATATTCCCTTATGACCTTTCACCTGGTCCAACAGGCAAGGAAAACACAATTGTGAAGTTCTACTGATGTAGACACACGTGCCAAGATATTCCTTGCTCAGACAAATGCATGTTGCTTTCTCAGCTCCCTTACAGGAAGATCATGTTTTATCTCTCAGAGAACAAGACTCTCTGTTCAGATTTACAATGTTCTTAAAATAGGCCTTTACAGAAATAAATAGCCGTCACCCATCTCCCATGCAGATCTGAGATTTCCTCACATGCCTAGTCACACTCTTGTATCCACCAGGCTCTGCAAAGTTAAAGATCCACACCCTGGTTCCCATCAAAGCACTCAAACAAGCCCTAGAAATTCAACTATTTTCTAGAAATTTTCGACATGGAAGATTAGTTTACTTCCAAGCTTCTAAAGTGATCCATCTGTGTAACAGAGCAATTCATATGTTCACTCATAAGGCAGTGCCCACGGAGTCATCACCACGGCTGGAAAGCAAAATTATGTCTGTGGTAACTCCATAGAAAGGGAAGAGAAATAGCAAAAAGTGAGGACAGTCTGGGAATTTAGCAAGTTCTCTGAATCAGATAACTTCCCTTCTGTGCTGGCTACAAAATGGATAGCTGGGGAAAAACATGAAGGGGAAAGGTTCAGAACCTCTATTTAGTGCTATTTTAGGCAACAATGGGTAGAGGTTTGAGGAAAGCTGCCCTTGCAAATGGAATAAGCTCAGATCCCGAACCTGGAGATCTCAAGGAACCAGACATTGGAAAGCAACCACACAAATACCTGACACACTGTTCAAAGCCCACAAGCCACATCCAAATCCAACTCAACAGTGACTCGTCATGTTTATGGGACTGCCTTACAGTCGCTTCAAAACGAACGCTTATAAAATGCAAATACAGCAAGTTTCAAATAGAAAGTTATGCCATGTTGTTAAATCAATGTTTTCCATAAGTAAAACTTTCAGTATCGAATTTCTGAAGAAGGAAAGTGTCACTGGAAGTGCTCACCAACCTTCCTGTTCCACTGAAAGACTCATCAGGCATTTTGAAAAGATGCTCACGAACCACTTCAGCCTATCTGTCCTTCCACAGAACCAGCTGCACTAGGCACCCTCAGAATATAGGACCTTCCCTATTATTCAAAACATGTTTTTTAATACAATATAAGCTTATTAATCATCCAACCAGTTATTAATTTTACCTGTGTTTTAGTGGTTGTGCAGCCAGTCACAGACACATATAGAAGAGAGCAGGTGTGAAGTTATGACACCACCAAAATCCATGACATACTGTATTTAAGAGAGATTACCATGATCCAAAGAATGCCTTTTAAACTTCTGTTTTGTGAGACTAATACCAGGAGTTATATAAACAAACATGGAATTGTGCATTTCTGTGTTTTTATGTAAGCACTGTGATTCATTTTCTTGCCTATTACTATTATTTCTCTTTTTCGCTTGGTTTCTAAGCCAACTCTTCAGAGCAGAGACTGGGAACCTGGAGTTGTGCTCTTAGTGAAACCTCGGAGAGCTGGGCTCATCAGAGCCCTATTTGCTGTATTTTAGGCTCAGTGCTGCAGTGGAGGCTGAAGAGTTTTGTGCCATTATGTAACTGCCTGGCAGCATGTAGCTTCAGGCAGTTATAATCTGGTTTACTGCTTGTCATTTGCTAATACTTGGGTTTTCTCCCTAGCTTATGCTATCAGGGATGTTACAGGGGGGTTTGCCTTCCCTTTCCCGGTAGGAGAGAGAGCAGGCTTCAGCCACAGCTGCCAGGCTCGTGTGGAGAGCACAGCACATCTCCCTGCCCACCCCAGCCCCTGTGCTTCCTTCAGCACACAGAGCAGGGTCCCCTGCCCTGCCACACGGAGGGTGGGTGGGCTCTGCTGGTGGCTCCTGTGGCCCGGGAGGCTGTGGCTGAGCAGGATCTCGGAGCACAAGCCCAGGGTAAGATGCGGGTGGTGCTGTTCCAATAAAATCTTCTCATGGAGTGCATTCAGCGGGGCTGGGCAGAATTCCAGATTTAACCATACCATGGCAGCCAGCCAGGAGTGGGAAATAGCAACACACTTGGTGCTGTGCAGGGACAGAGAAACAGGTCCCTGCATCGCTGACTGAAAATCCTAAATTCTTTCAGAGCATTAAAAATTACAAGCTACTAAAGGAGGCTTCACGTGTCCTTGATAACAGTTCACATATCTACTTGCTATTCTATTCTCTTACAGTTTTCCTGAGCAAAATATCCTTTTCCTTTCATTCTTTTCACCCATGCAGATAAGACAAAAAGATTTATCACAGCTAATTCTTCAGTACAAACCTAAGGTAAGAATTACAATGGACAAGCTCTCCCTGGGAAGGGAGCAGCCAAGAGCCAGTGTGAGGGCTCCTTTCTGTGTCTGCATTCTGCTCATTCTGCAAACCAAACTAAAATGGTATTTTTCATGCTGTATTTTATTTCTCTCTCCATGAAATCAAGCTCCTTAAAGGAGAAAAAAAATTAAATCTGAAAATCTTGTAGAAGCCATCAGAAAAATAAATATGAAAATAAAACTAACAAAAAACACTAAGCCCTCAAAACTCTCTGTTCTTAGCTAAATTCTATTTCAAAGGAAGAAATTACTTTATGTCTATTTTCTTAAGATTGAAATTATTTATAAAATTGCTTTTTTCACAAAAGTATTAGTGTTCTGCCAGGGAGGACCTGAATTTATGAAAAGTGATCTAAAAAAGGATATAAGGATAACTTAAAAGGATAAAAGAAGACTTTTTAATAATCTGAACTGTCCTTGACAGAGAGGAGATAAGATGGAAGAGAGATGAGCCTAAAACAGACGTGTAGATTCCTTTAAAAAATGTGTTCTTCCTCCAGCTAATGGAAGAGAAATAATGGGAATTAGCTGTCTTAATTTATTCTGTGCCAAAATTTTCTGCCACAATATGAAATGTCAAATTTTGATTTGAAATTAAGTTGAAATATTTATTTGGAGATCTGTGATACAGTTATATCACAAACTCTATATTCCAAAGAGTCCCATATCCAAAAGAAGTCCCACTCCCAAAATTTTGAGTGCATTTTAAGTGGCATGACCTGCAAAAAAGGAAGGGAAGGGAAGGGAAGGGAAGGGAAGGGAAGGGAAGGGAAGGGAAGGGAAGGGAAGGGAAGGGAAGGGAAGGGAAGGGAAGGGAAGGGAAGGAAGGGAAGGGAAGGGAGGAAGGGAAGGGAAGGTGAAGGGAAGGGAAGGGAAGGGAAGGGAAGGGAAGGAAGGGAAGGGAAGGGAAGGGAAGGGAAGGGAAGGGAGAAGGGAAGGGAAGGGAAGGGAAGGGAAGGGAAGGGAAGGGAAGGGAAGGGAAGGGAAGGGAAGGGAAGGGAGGGAAGGGAAGGGAAGGGAAGGGAAGGGAAGGAAGGGAAGGGAAGGGAAGGGAAGGGAAGGGAAGGGAAGGGAAGGGAAGGGAAGGGAAGGGAAGGGAAAGTAGCACTTCTTTAACATCATTATTTAACAACATTAAACAATCAAAAGGAGAGAATAGGAGTGCATATGGAAGGTCACAGTGCTCTGTTGTGCATCTTTTGCAAATGCCCAATGAATTATTCCTTATGGCCACAATTAATGAAAGCTGCCAGACCCATGGAGCTATGTTAGCCCAATGTGCAGCTAAGAAGATACAGCAGTATTCCTGTCTGGGATTTGAGTGGGTTACTTGTTCTTATTCCTGTTTGGGATTTGAGTGGGTTACTTGTCCTAAGTATCTTTTGTAAAATTCTCTTTTTTGCAACCCCATAGCCCAGGTGCAATTCTTTAAAACTTGGTTCTGGTATTAGGATGTAAAAAGGGCCACCCAAGGCAGAACCTGGGGCATGTCTAGAAACAGTAACTCTGGGTTGGAACCTCATCCCTACCAAGCCTCAGGTGTACACAGCCAGCCCAAGCAGGGCAGGTGACAGCAGAGGGACAGTTCACTGCAAGGCCACAGCCACACACCCAACCAAACCACAGAGAGCTCCCTGGGGAAAGGCAGTTACATTATTCCCCTCTTGGGAAGGAGGGACTGCATTATAAGGAGTGCAGCACAGAGATGCCATCCTAAAGCAGCTTGAGATCCCAGACAGAACCACACAAACCTCTTCAGTCTGACAAGCAAAAGCTTTAAAATAGCTCTTTCAACTAAAGACAGCTTTCATAAAGACTCAGTATAATATCCTTTTAGACACTTGTGACCACTCCCAGATGCCACATATTTTAAAAAAACTCAAACAAACCCTGCATGGAAGTAAAAGGCCAGCACATATGCAACAATCACTGCATATGCACAAGACCTTGAATCAGGAACACAACTGTACATTATAAACTTGTTTTACAGCCATTAAGAAAGAGCAGTTTCACTGAACAGCATTCCAATAATTTTTTTTTTAAATAAATAATTTCTAAACAGATGAGAATCCCTCAGAATCCTAGAGGGATCAGGAACCTGCTGTAGACCTACTGCTAGGTGCAGTCACACTTGTACATGCTCAGCACCAGTGTGACCAGGGCCAGAGAGCAGGTCCCAGTGGCATCACCTCTGATCTGCTGCCAGGGAGAAGCCACGGAGAAAGCTCAGCTTCTCCCTCATCATAGATTCCAGCATTGGGAGAAGCCAAAGGGTCCTTTAAGTACCTTACAAACACTGCTCAAACACTAGAGAGATGCAAGGAAAAGTTAAAGAAATTTACATTTAACACTTTTTCTGGTCAGACAGCAGCAGACTGTGACTAACCTCCAGTTAAAGAGCTCCTAGGATGCAGAGAAGGAGGTATGCTTTGCCTAGTCAGGGTGAAAGCAAAAGAGCTCCAGCCTTAACAGGTAGAGCTGTAAAAAACTGAGGGTGTAATTTGTCTTTTTTACTACAGTTGATTTCTAAAATAAACCAAATCTTTAAAAAAAAACCCACAGAAAATTCTTATTCAAAAGTACAGCTCATCTTGCCCAAAATGGTTATTTTTTATTTAATATTTGCCACAGTAAGTGATACTTCCAAAATTCATCTCTACATGTGGATAAGAGTTTCTGAGGACAAGGAAGCAAACGTTTGGCATGAATAGATGCCCAATTTTCATGTGGAGGCATCAATATTAGTATGACTAGATATAAACTGCAGTGCCAGTCAGTAATTTTCATATAGGGTTATGCCTTGAAGATGCAAGTCTGCTAAAATAATGGAGGCACTGAAAATTCCCTGTTAAAAATCCAGTAAAATCTTTTGTACCAAGGACTGTTAGGCAGCCAAAATAACAGGGTTGCTGTGTCACTCTGAGAGCAACCTTTATTTTATGTTCTGTTTTAATTACCATCATTTTAGTGTATTTCCATCCATCTGTCAGAGAAGAAAGAACAAACTTCACCGCCAGCACCCACAGAAGTTCCAGCAATAGCGTCAAGCACACCAAGGTTCATTGTGCTGCTGGAACACTTAAAGAAGCTTGACATAAACATACACTCAGCCTTAAGATCAGGCCTCCCTAAAGCTCCAGAGGTCTGCTCCCAGGCCTTTATAAATACCACCTCTGAGGGGGAATTTAAATTCAACATGTCTCCTGGACAGCCAACACAGACAACTAAATATTCCTGGGGTAGAAATGCACCTCGTGAAAAACAAGCTGATCTTCCAAAGAACAGTTTTTAGGTGGGAAAAAAAGGAGGCATTTTTGCTCTTTACCAAGGTTCCCAAAAACCTGAGCAGTTGGCAAGCCAGCACAAGACCTTTTTACAGACCTCCAATCTCCTCCTACTTTCACACAGAAGTATTCCAATATTGGAGCTGTAGATTTTTTTTTTTTTAATTTGAAATTAAGTTAACTCATATGAAAACATTTTCTGTGAGTTTTCATCCTAGTAAAGAGTGATTACACACAACTACCTGACCTTCATGACTCCTGGCGATATGAAATCAAGCTGAAATAAAATAAGTTAAAAATTGCAGAGTCTTAACACATAGGAAATGTAAAAAAATATATTAAAAAATTAGGTTTAGACTACTCTGGTTAAAGCCTGTGGTTAAATGATGACCACTCTCATCAACATATAGTGAGAAATGCCTGCTGAGTTTCTCTCCGCTTTTAACTGATCTAAGTATTTCTAAATCACTTTCAGTAAGATACTGTAACTGTATATTCCAACACATCTGATGCATTAATACAGATACTTAAGAAACCAATTTATAGCAGGTCACGCCCTGATAAAGACTTCGAACCTAAGCGCAGCACAGCACTCAGGTCAGGCAAAAGAGGCCACTGGAACTCCCCGGAACAAACAGCATTTTCCAAAGGCTTTCCAGCATTGAAAGCAAAGGAGGTAACAAGCTGATTAGAGGATTTTATGGGGAACTAATTAATTTCATACAAAACTCATCTGACAACTTGCCACCTCAAAACAATTCCCAAAACCCTGCTTCACCCCAGGTGTGCCATGTCTGTTAAGTTCGGATGGTTTGGTGGATGCACTGGTGTAGCATCCACAAAAAACAGGGCTGGAATTTCGTTGTTGAAAATCTCTCTCCTAAAATCTCTCTCTTAGTCACTGCATCTCAGCAGTCCTGTGGGGTCACCTCAGGTGTCTGAAGTCAAGGGTTAGCCCAAGCTGCAGACAGTGCAGCCAAGCTGCAGACAGTGCAGCTCCCATGTACTGATGATAAACAATAACCACAGTAACCTGAACACTACTCTACAACACCCTCTGTCACCATCCAAATGTTGGCAACTGACAGAAATTTAAAGTATTTTAGATCCCTTAATAAGCATAACCCAATAAACAGAATATTATAATACATAATTTTAAATTTTAAATAAAAAATATTTAAGTACAATTCAGATCTTCTGTCTCTGAGGTTTCGATTTGCATAGCTCTGCATATCAAAAATTCCAGAAATATATTTACTGTGGTCAGCAATGCACAACACTGCTTGAAGCATGTTACTCCCTTTTTTCCCACAGCAGCAAGACAAGAGATCCACATCCTGACACATATCCTGTCTCCTGAAACGACCCTTGTGGAGAACAAGCCAGGCCTCCAGTGGTTCCCGCAGCCCAGCAAATCCCATCCCCGCTGGCACGGCCGCGGTTTAATCTCAATCTGTCAGCAGAGCAGCACCCCCCGCACACTGAGAGCAATATTCTGATAAATCCCACTCTGTGGTACACTGTGAGCAGCCTTACATAAACAACAGCTCTGCAATCCATGGATAACAGCAGGGCTTTGCAGCTACTACAGAGACCTGGGAGAGGGGGCAGGCTCGCTGCCTCACCAGAGACTGGCATGGAGGCAGCCAGGATGCAAAACTCCTTTTGTAAGTGCATAAGGTACAAAATACCAGATTCCACAAGAAACCAAGGTGTGTAACAATAGTTACTACACCACAGGGAAAATTTCACTACAGGTGAAATTTTCACTACAGGTGAAATTTTCACTACAGGTTCACTACACCACAGGGAAAATTTCTCATCTCTGTTCACAAATGACTTCTGCAGAAACAGATAAAATCAGTTGTACTCTAAGTGATAGTGAGAAGTATCTCAATGGGTGATATTTTTATTTTTGCTGTTTGCTGTGGCTTTTATATGCACCAATTGCAGAAAAATTATAGGAAAGAACTGTCTCCAAGACTTAATTGAGAGAAAAACAAGGATTGATGTAACTGATCACTGTTCTACAAGTAATGCACAATATTAAAGTAAAGAAACCTGTTCTTTTGGAAGTTTTCAATTACTGTCAAAGCCAACGCTCTGGAGGTTACTCACAAACTACTCTGCAAAGCAGGGTTCACTCAAAGGTTAAATCTGTGGTTCAGGACCTCATCTCCTCCTGGAGTTAAAGGAGGCACTGGAAGCACAGCACCTGGTGCTGGCTTTGCACAGAAAACAGGACAATTCCGAGCTCCCTTGCTCCTGCTAGAACATCGACCTTATTAGCTGAGTGCAGAACATTCAGTTCTTGTACCGGCAGAACTCGCCTTTCAAATGGGAAGCTTGGGAAAAAAGGCATTTCTCCAATACAACAAAATTTAATCCAATACTTTCTGGTCTGCTTTAGCCCAAACTAAATTATGTCCAGCTGCATTATCTTGATGCAGAACAAGAGAGAGAACTATTAATCTTGGAGAACATATTAAACATACACACCTGCCCTTTTCACCAAGGACAAATATCCCCTCTCCCAACTTCAATAAACACTTCAAGGTAACACACAATATTACTTCTGACAATCATGGGGTTCTCATCTTTTTTTTCAACAAAACAGCATTCACAAAACCCCCCAAAAAATTAATGGAAGGAGATAACAGCAGTCCTTGGAAGCAGAAGATCTTCCCACTTGAAGGTCTCCCAGTCTCAGTGATTCATGTTATTTTCCAAAATACAAGTTTTCTTTTTTAAACAGCGTTTCAAACCTCTTTAGAAATTACAATCTGTTGGATTGCAAATGCACACCCTGCTGTTTAGAAGCTGATCTTAAGCAAGTAAATCCCAACAAACCCAGAAAAATTGGATAAGTACATTCATCCATTCATCTCAAATGGATGAGAGCTGTGAAGCTTAAAATGTGAGAATTTAAATTCCCACATTTATTAGTCATATCAGCGATGACCACACAAGGCATCATCTTCTTTAAAGTGCTCACAGTGATGGGATATGACATCAGCAGGGACTGCACAGTGCTCCACTGGCAAAGGAGGCAACCACCAATGTCATGGTGCAAGCAACAGAATATTCCAGCAGCATTCTGGGCAGTCTGTCCTTCCTTAAACCCCACGTGGTGACAGCAACAGTTCTCAGCCCCTAAGAGCTGACGTGAGCTGTTGCTCGGCTTCTGCTCATGCCTTCCGGACCCAAATGTTTAATCCTTTGTGGAAAATACAGTTTTCCACCAGAATTCTGATGGTGTTGCAGATCAGAAACAAAACCCATCTCTCCACAGCATGAGCTAGCTGGACATTCAGCAAGTCTCTCAAGACCCAGCTATTTGAACACATGGTCTGGTTTCCTTTAAAGAGCCCAACAGGCAGAAGGAGTGTCAAAGTACAAATATGAGACATTCATTCTTTCTATCCCAGCTGTACCTTCTAAACGTGACACTGCCAAAAGCAGACTCCCACTGTGACAGGTCTCAAAGTAAAGGGTACAGAAGCTCTACAATACATTTGGTCTGGGGAGGGAGGTGCTGTCAGGTATTATAATAACAATTCAAACATAAGCACAGATGTACACAACTCTCTACATGGATTACACTTCTTATACCAAAGAGTATCAAATTTTATGTCCATACAACAAGCAAAACTTTTAATTTCATGATCCTGCAGATATCTCTAAAATACTGACTCTTCTCTGAGCAGCCCAGGGTCAATTTTCAGCATCCTTTTGGAGCTGATAATACCTTTGGAACTAAAATAAACTGTGATGCACATGCACTGTACTTGATGAAATGCAGTTGCTTCAACGCATCCTAGGGAGGGGGAGAAGGCTGCTACGAGGATACACAGCAGCCAAAAGCTCTTCCTGAGAAAAGTGGATGGCTTTCTGCAAACAAGGAATATGTGACAATTGTGTGGTTTGGTTACAGAGTGTCAAAACTCTGGCTTCAGCAGATGCTTCCACAGCACTCCCACACCATGAGTCACCTGGGACCGTTCTGGTTTCACATCATCCAGGAAACGCTTCATTCATGCTGAACTGGGTGAACAGGGAGGGCAGCAGATAGCTGTGCTCAGAGGAGTGGCATCACCAGGCAACATCCTTCATGAGGATATTCTAGGCTCAGATTTCTCTCATCAAGTAGTAGCTACATTAATTTTCTATTTTACTGATGTAAATTTCTGTATTCTGGACAGATTTTTTTAAAGACTACCTTGAACACTGTAACTGCATTTTTATTTTGTGAGGTGCAGTAAAAATATCAGAATTTCTGTAGGACGAAAACATCAAATAAATCCACTTCTCAGGCAGAATTTGAGAGAAAGGAACAATGAAGTGGACAGATGAGGAGCAAGACCTGGCCATCTTGCACCAGCATGCTTGGGATTTTTTGCCTGGAGTGCAAACAGCTGAACTTGATTTTGATTTACATTTTCTGGATACTAAAACCAGATTAGTTTGAGCTACGTGTCAGATTTATGGCACTCTCGTGCTGGGATTGCTGAGGGCGAGAAGAGCTACACCTGCCTTCTGCACGAGGTCAGAACTGATGAGCTGGGGTCCCAGCTCAGGAAACATCCAGGTACTGGAACCACGATTTTGCAGCACTGTTGCACTGAGATCTTTCCAGTGCTGAAATGAAGTGCTTTGCTTTTGGTGCAGTGCAATAGAAAAACTTAACCTTCCCTCCGTTCTTATTGCAATATTTTCAACCTTTGCTACGAAATAATGATAATCAACAGTATCTAGAGATTCAGCCCTCGCAGAGATTGCCGCTAACAAATCTGAGCTGCTCTAAAACGGCAGGTACAAGCCGAGCTGTAAGAGGCGAGGAGGGGGTATTCTGCCAGCACTACATTCTCCTCCCTTCCCTTTAAACCCCACCCCACCCCACCACCAGAGAAGTCAGCCCCCTTACCTGATAATATCATCGTTGTGCCCGAGGAAGAATTTCTGGCTGTGCTCCCTGGTGTTGTAAACCACGCCGACTCCAGCCACGAAGTACACCACCTCTTTCCCTGCCGTGTAGTACAGGTTGTTGCGGCACTGGTGGCCCCGGTAGCCGTACACCCACTCCAGCCGGAGCTGGCAGCGCGGAGCCGTCCGATCCGCCATGATAACCAGCCCCCTGCCCACCGGCACACACAGCCGAGCGCCGGCCCGCCTTCCCCCGGCACGCTCTCCCTTTCCGAACGGCGGCGATCCCCGCCCGCCTGCCGAAGCCTCAGGTGTCCCTTCCGCGCGGGGATGAGGATGGGGATGGGGATGGGGATGGGCCGTGCATCCGCGGATGCAGGATGCCGCCGCCGCCGCGCTACCGCCGCGCCGCCACCATCATCTGCTGCCGCCGCTGCCCAGGACGAGCCGCCGCCGCTCCGCCGCCGCTGAGCGACCCGGGCAACTTCTCGGGGGCACAAAAACACACCTACATAAGCTGCAGACCCGGCTTTCTTTCTTTCCGAAGGCAAAGTAACTTCTGTGCGTCACCAGCACCACCTGCCAAAGTCTCCCCGCTGCGTCTCCCGTGTTGCACCTTCTTGGCTTCCTGCACAAAGCTTCCTGGGCGCTCTTCTTTTTAACATATCTACCCTCGGGGCCGGGGCTGGAAGAGAAGAAAACACAACACCCGTGCGCTAGAACCGCAGAGTGCGCCTGTGTTTAAAATGCAGAGGGACTGCCTGGACGGGGGAGCTCTGCTTGGATGGGGAGCTCTCGTTCGCCGAGGGAAGCTCTCCTCGGATGGGGGAGCTCTGCTTGGATGGGGGGAGCTCTGCTTGGATGGGGGAGTTCTGCCTGGATGGGGGAGTTCTGCCTGGATGGGGGAGTTTTCCTTGGATGGGGGAGCTGCTCTTGGGTGCTGTGGCCACTCTGGGTGGTCTGGGGGGCTCCTGAGGCTTTTCAGCAAGATCCAGTGCTCCGAGTCCTCACACAAACCCTCTCAGTATCATCTCACATACAACATCCAGCCTAAATATGGGAATATTACCCCACCTTTCCTTACCCCCAGCAACCGAAAACTTTCTCCTTTTGGAGTCTATAGCAACTATGTAATTAAGGCAATATTATTTTCCCGTTTTCAGTCACAAAACACTCCATGTCACCACGAGATAGAGGGGACTGTGGTTTTGTTAGGGGTTTTTTTGTTTGTTTTTTTGTTTGTTTTTTGGGTTTTTTCCCCTTTTTTTTTTCACTGTCATCCTCTGGAATTATACTATAAGGAATACACTTTCTCTCTTGCCTTTTGCTTTTCCTAAAGCAGAATTCATATTAGCATTATCTGTCGACTTTGGTTGCTGCACGTTGGTGGTGGTAAGATATCCACTGCTTTATATCCGCTGCACAGGAGCCCAAACCCAGCCCTCCAGAAACTCACTCCAGAAGGCCACAACCACAGGGAAAAGGATGCAGAAGAGCAGAATCAAACACCCATTTGCAGTGCACAGCGCCAGACGGACGGGAAGAGGGAATTCCAAGGCTGACGACCCCTGTACCTTTTCCCACACGGCACGCCTCACACCGACCGAGCTGAAGAGCGGCGTGCCGCCACCGCTCGCACACGGGGTCACAGCGCCGGCAGCACTCCGGGACACGGCAGCGGGACACCCGCCCTCGGGGGAACGCGAATCCCAGCGCCTCAGGAGCCGCCTCCGGCAGGAGCCCGGCCAGGGCGGGCAGGGGCGGCCGGAGCCCTCACGCCGCCGGCCCTGAGGCGGAGCCGCCTTCCCGCCTGACGGGGCGCGCGCGGGCGGCGGCGCGAGGCCCCTCCCGCCCTGCCTCGTGAAGGGCCCGGCCCTGAGGGCAGCGCGGAGCCCTCAGCGATGGCCGGCACCGCCCTGCCCCTCGGGGCGCACGCAGGTTTAGGGACGAAACCCCATCTTTCTGCTTTCCCCGTGCTCAATTGTCTTCAAATATCTCACAGAACACAACCAAATTCGCACTCACATTTTTTAACTCCTTCCCAGCAGCCGGTCACCACAAGCGCCTTGTTTTATCATAGAATCGTGGAATGGGTTGAGTTGGAAGGGATACGCAAGGATCATCTCCTGGCCCTACCCAGGACACCCCGACAATCGCAGCCTGTCCCTGGGAACGCTGTCCAAGCGCTCCTGGAGCTCTGGCAGCCTCGGGGTGCCCATGGTGTCCATTCCCTGGGGAGCCTGGGCGGTGCCCGGCACCTTCTGAGGGAACGAGGGAAGAGTCTTTCCCTGGTGTTCCGCCCGAGGCTCTGACACAGCTCCCGCCGCTCCCTCGGTACTGCCCGGCTCTCAGCAGTGAAGAGATCGATACCGGCCCGTCCTGTCCCACCCTGGTATTATTCAATGGAATAATTTCCATGTGATCACAGCTGTCTTTTTACGATTTTTTTGTTAATTATCTAGTTTACATAATAAAATTAATCAATATGACAGACAGGCTCTTCACCTATCCAGCCACGACAAATGAAAAATTAGTTTCAGGTCTCTGCTGCCATGGCTGTCATTTCTCTGAGAGCAGGGGCAGTCAAACTGAACTTTGTATTTAACCCTTTAGGAAAATTTATATCCTGGGTTTTGGAAAAAAAAAATTATGATCATCATTATTTTAACAATTAAGTACACTAGTCATGCTTGAAGACCCCATAAAAACCTCAAAGAAAAACCTTAAACATGTGGACCAACAAGTTTGGTTTCATTCATTTTTCTCTAATCTGTACTCTCAAGAATTTGGTAATTTTTTTATAGTGGTTGAATTAATTAATTTAAGCATGAGGTTTTGTGTAATTTTTGTGCAATTAAAAAATGGCATTATTACTTTCCTATTAGGAGCTGTCATGCTGCTGAGAATGTTCCTCAATGCTGCAGCCTGCTGTTCACTGTCAGCACAACATAAATATCCTGGATGCTCTCATGGGCTGGTTTTTGGGTGTTAATTCCAAGATCTGGAGCCCTCAGCATCCCAAAGAGAATGGAAGGAGCAACGCAAACCAAGACATTGTGAACCTAAGTTTAAAAAGGGGATTTCTGTTAAAAAAGGTAGTCTGAATATACTTCCAATTTCACATAACTGTAAAAATGAATGTTTTCAAATATACTGAATAATTTAATTAAAAGAGATATAAAAATTGGTAATAGCATTTTCCCTCCTCATTGTGGCAAGGAGCCCATTGGCTGGGAACACATGTCCTGTGACTTTACTACTTTTTTATATTATATTTGAAATGTAAAAACCAACTAATGTAGAGTTTTGGATGAGTAGTACCTGAGTGACAGTCACCATTCTGCTGAAGGGACCATTTGCTGCTGCTGTTGTGTTTTTTGAGGGCTTTGGGGTTGGTTTTCTGTTTGGTTTGCTTCTTTGAAGCAAGCCTTATGTAGAAGATGCCAGAAAGCACCACATCTCAAATGAACTCCAATCCTCTGTGATACATCCTGCCCACTCTGTACATATCCAAGAGCTGTGATTAACAATGAACACTGAGGTTTTCCCTCCCAGAAACATCTGTCTTATGTCCTAGATCTCTGCTCCACAAAATAGCCTTTGTAACTCATATTTTTATGGATGAATGTAGAGCAGATGCACAGAGATGGCATCTTAATTGGTATTTCAAAATTGGTACCTCTTATTTGAGCTGCAAATACTTTTTAAAATGATATAAAATCCCTAATAACTCAGGGGAGGGATCAGAAGCAGGAGCTGTGATCTAGTTCTGTTTATTTGTTGCCTGGCATTACATTAATCCAATCCTGACTGATGCCTCTGGTGATTTTACAATTTAACTACAAAATCATAACAGGGCAGTTGGCTCTAAGCTCTTATTCCTTGTGGGCAGAAATACTGATTTGCATTAATGCAATGCTTGGATCTGGCCAGAAACAGCGTTAGGAGAAAAGGAGAAAAGAAAAAATGGAGCCTTTTCTATCCTCACACCCGTTTCAGAGAGACCTGGCAGACCGGGCTCTTTCCAGAGCCAGCCTGGAGGGAAAGTCCTGACCAGCCATGACAGATTGGTTCTGCTGCTGTCCCAGAGCTGAGCAGGAGAGCCAGGAACGGCAGATGGATCAAACCCGCCCATGACACCTCTGCACTCACACAGCGGCCCAAGGTCTCCCAGACCCCCTCTCTCACGGGATACTGCCAGCCTTCATCCTGCCTGGGGGCTGCCTTTCTGCCAGATCTTCATAGAGCCTCAGCGACCGATTTAAAATCACTGCAGAAAGCTTGATCTTCCCACAGAATCTCCTTTTTCCCTGCCACAGCAAGGATGGTGGAGCTCTTCACCTTTCTGTATCCTGGCTGCCATACTTGACTCAACTTCCCTCCTACGAAGATTCAGCTGAGACATGTCTAAATCTTGCCACGAGTTTACATAACTCCTTAGAAATCCGACTTTCTGAGCGAAGAGAACTTTGATCCGAGCTCTTCATTCTCTCGAGCGCACCAGTAACCCTCGGTGTGCGGTGCCCCGCATCTCCCTGGATACAGTGACCTCTCATGGACGATGCCGGCACTCGGTGAGCAAGGGACAGTTCTGTCTCGGCTGGGCGTGGGAGAAGAATAGCGGTAGCAGCAACAGACTTGAAACAAAATTCGTGTTAGGCCCAGATAATTTTTGCCGTTACAACGCAATGAGCCACCCCAGCGTCTCATCTAACAGGGAAAGAGTATTGTGTGGCATTCCTTACTTTGGAATAGAAAGTAATTGATATTTCAGACGCAGAAAAATGTGTATTCACGCTGCACTGTAGCTGCTCACCACCACCAGGCTGATCAGCTGGGGGGTGGTGCTGAGCAGGGGAGGGTCCGGCAGGCACCGCCGCACAGAACGCTTTCCTTTCATCCCGTTAGGTGCTAGAATGCCTGGCAGCCCGTTTAGTGTCCCGGGGCTGTCCCGGGGGTGCGGCCCCGGCAGCGGCCCCGCTGTGGCTGCGGGCGGGCCGTGCTGCATTATGACACACTGCGGATGCGCCCACGTGCGGCTCGGGAGGCGCCCGGGGACGGCGGCTGAGCGAGGCACACGCCTGCCTTCCACAGCTCGGCACCTGCCCCAGGACAGCCACAGCCGCTTGCTCAGGGGGTGCCCTCCACTGGACAGGGCTGGGGTGTCCACTTCTTCCACTAATTTCATTCTTAACATTAATCACAACCTGATTTTCTGATTTTTTTTTTTTAATGAAAAGGACTAATGTTTGTTTCGACTCATTGGGAATAAAGTTTCTGTATTTCTTCATCCACCTGTGATTAGTAAAGGTAGGGAAAAACAAAACAAAACAAACAACAAACAACAACAACAAAAAAAAAAAAAACCCAGCCACTGAAAGTAGCAAAACTCTCAAACCTGTAAGTTATTTATTACAAAGGTAGATTCTGAAAGACCATACCCATTTAAAGTCTGAGAACTCAACCACAAGAAAGGAGACCATGGTGAAGGGAAAAAACATCTAAACCAATATTTCACCAGGACAGAGATTCATAATTCCTTTCTTTTCCTTTACCATTACCATTAATCTTCCTCATACAAAGTACAGCCCTATCACAGAGCATATTCCCTGTGCAGAACACATGGATTAACAGATTATTTGCATTAATCTAAAAGAAAAGCCTCCCACCAACACATACTAAATTCTGATGGCTAAAGAGTTCTGGGTTTTTTACCCACATTGTGCTCAATTTGCCTGGATATGGGAAGGACCCTCTGAGAGCTTCCCTCAGCTTAGAATGTGATGTGAGGGTCCCTCCAAGATGGAAAAAAGGAGACTGACCTGACTACAGGACAATTCCTGTTCTCACCAATGACAAGCAACACAGCTGGGAAGCAGTTTGCCTTAATTCATTTTCTTTGAAAATTCTTAGGTTCTGTATGACTTCTACAATGTATCTC
The DNA here is from genome assembly GCF_022539315.1 of Serinus canaria. NCBI lineage: Eukaryota > Metazoa > Chordata > Aves > Passeriformes > Fringillidae > Serinus > Serinus canaria. The sequence continues at coordinate 4,332,009 of NC_066316.1, forward strand.
CAGAGGAAATATCACAACTTGGGTACAAAACAGCTGCAGTAATGTGTTACCCTGTACTAGAAATCCTCACCCTTGAGTGTGGCTCCAGGAGGAACAGAACATTCCATCTGTCAGCAGTCCAGCCAAGGTCACTGGTGCAATTCAGAAAGTATCACAGCCACCTCTGAGCAGGTGACACCAGTAGGAGTGACAGCCTGTTCCAGTTTCAGCCCCATTTCCATCACCACCTTTGCAGTTTCCTCTTCCCCTGGTATTTTCCAGCAGCCGTCCCCCCCTTCACATGGTCCAAGAGATTCCCTCACTTCTCTCCCTCCTGTCCTGGCACACAGATGTGTGCACTGACCTGACTTCTCTGACTTGGCTCTGTCCGGGGAGGCTTCTCCTGACCTCTCTCTGCAGGGAACTGCTCCCTGAGGCTCCAAGGCTTACTGGGATTCACTCCTGCTCCTCAGCAACTTCCAGTCAGTCCCTAAGCAGAAAGGAATTTTATTCAAGTCATTCTTGGGAACAGCTTCCAGTAAGGAGTGAGACAAACAAGAAAACAACTCTAAAGGCAATGTTCAACCAAATCACTATAGAACCACACAGCCCAGGCTGTCCAGACCCATCTGCCTGACTGCTCAGTGGAAGTGACACATATGTAAGGCATCAACATCTCTGTGTGCATGAATCAACTCAGAAAATTGTTTCATAGTCTCCAATAAGGCTGAACTTCAGCTTTTTCTAATGTATTAGATTTTACATTTACAATACTAGCAGTGTTAGCCTACAATTTACTAATAATTAGACTGAACAACATAACATTACAGAGTAAAAACTTGTATACATGAATACTCCATTGTTTAATAACCAAAAACTTTGGAAAACAAGAAAAACCCAGAGAACATATGAAAATAATGAAAATAATTTAAGACACTGTTTTGGTCACATGTTCAGGAAACTGTCACTTGGAAACACATGAGTTTGCAGTTTATCTGCTTTCTTCAAAAATTAATATTTGAGTGGATTTTAACAATCACAGTACATTAAAACCTGGGTTCCTTACATTTCATTGACTTTAAAACATATTGGAGCTTCTTAGAGCTATTCCTATTAGATTGATCCCTAGGTGGCATCCAAGGTAAGGAAGGGAGGTAAGCACTTGAGCAAAAGGTGGGTAGGAAGCTGGAGAGTGGTGCTTACTCAAAATGATGTCCTTTTGCTGCCAACTGGAACATGGAGCTTTACCTCCATCGGGTAAATGTTCAGGGAACTCCATTGCCCAGCCTCTGATGTGCTTACTCCCATCCACTCTGCTGGTTTCACTTCCCACAAAAAGTATCTGTATCAGAATAGTTTTCAAAATATTCATTTAATTCCTTTTCTCTTTATTTTTGGCACTTAATTTGGGAGGCAGGGTAAAAGGGAGGGCAGGTGGGAAGTGAAGGGAAAGAAAAGTGGGAAGAGAGAAAACAACTATTTCAGAATGAACTTTCGCACAAAAGAATGGAATTACATTTGAAGACAGTTCCAGTGCACAGGAGAGATGACATTTTAAAATAACTTTATTTTTGATCCTCTTTCAAAATTATGATTTAACATTGTCAGAAATGAAATAAGAAACTTACCCAGCATATTTAGTTTTAAAAGCATTTAATGACATCGCATATATTTAACAGATAGGGTAAAAGTCTAGAGGTACAGTTCGATACAACTGAAAGCCAGTTCCAGTACTACTCTTGACTACAGGCCCAGTCATTGAAAGTTCATTCCTATTAAATGTAATTTTTGATTGTGCAGTAAGATGAAAATTTTTCATTACAATAGTTACAGTGACAGAAATGCACACTATGTATCAAAGAGCAAGGTAATGTAGCAAAATTATAACACACAGTGCTGCAGCTGACAAGCAAGTAACCATTTGAGTAACATTACTTTTCCAGTAAATGCTTCAGTTCCACTTTTACACTTATTGATGATTTTAAAGGGTTTATTATACATCTAGTCTTATTATACTTTGTACTAGAATTATCTGAAACATACAATATAATGTATTTCGGCAAAAAAAAAAAAAAAAAAAAAGAAATTTGAAATTACAGCTTATTTAAAACTGTACCAGCCTGTTAATCCATCTTGAACACCAACATTCTCATCTGTTGTACTCGATGCAGGGACGCTTCGGGTGGTGTTAAACAAACCTTGGGCTGTGAGTCAACGCATACTTGCACTCTGTTACAGCAAAGAGAACACACTACCACTTGAATTCCTGTTAGAATCGCTGGGGAAGGCTCTACTAGCCAGGATTCAGCATAACAACCTTAACTGGAAGTGAATGCCTTTGAGAATTTGTACATTGGTTTCTCATGTGCACAGTAGATTCGAAAGCACCGCTGCCTTGCATACCAATAGCACTAGGAGTGGGTTATTTTCCAAGACAGCCTCACAAAATTGAGGAACAGTTTAAATATTAAGATCTAATCTACATTAACTTCATTTAAAAAAAACAAAACAAAACAAAACAAAAAATCAAAAAAAAAAACCCAAAAAAAACCCAAACAAAAACAAACCCCCAAAACCTGGTCCTCCCTCTCCTACAGAAGCTGCCCAATGCACCTCATACGTTTGTAACTTTAGATTCTTTTTTTTTTTTGTTGGCTTTTTTTATTTTAAAACGCTCTATAAATAAAAAAATGTCAATCACATTGAGGAACATGAGGCACAGAGAGTAACGTATTGGTTCTGAGCTCGCATGCTGGAATTCCACTGGAACGGTCAGAGAAGTGCAGTGTGTGGAGATGGAATTCACTTCTTTTTACCAAAAAGGCTGAATCTTTTCTCTTTGTCTTTCTCTTTGTCTTTCTCCCGCTTGCCAGGGCTGGACTCGCTGGTTATTGTGACGCTGGCAGGCAGGGTCTGGGCACGGCTGGAGGCTGGAGTGCTCTGGGTGGTCGGGGACACTTCAATTTTGTCTGAAGAGATCGCTGATGTGATGGCCTGAATCCACGTGTTCATCTCCTCCTTCAAGAAGCCCCAAAGGCACAGAACTGTTACAACCAGCACACCCCTCTGACTCCCACCACAGTCCACAGACACAGGTGGAAATGCAAGGAAAACCAGCCCCAGCTCATCCCCTCTGGCTGTGCACCTCCAGAGACACCTCCCAGAGTCTGTACCTGAGCAGCCCTGGGCCTGTGCATCACACAGAGTGCACAGCAGCTCTTAGCAGCTGCTTCTCCCCATGGCACAGCAGCACAGCCAGCCCAGTAACAAACCATAAGAAAAACACACTTACATCGTCTTTGGCTTGGAAGAGGTATTCATTGCCATCGGTCAATCTGGAAAGAAAACACCATCACAAATTTAGCTCAGTAGTGGCCACAGAGCTTCAACTCCTGCTTGTTTGGCTCCAGCACATGAGCAGCCCAAGGCACATAGGACTGCACTGCGAAATGCCCCCAACAACTTGCAGCTATGCACGTAGTAGCTCTGGGCTCTGGACATGCTCAGGGTGGTGCTTGTGTTCCCATGTGGCTGCTGGCTCAGTATTTGCTCTTTCAGGTACAGTTTTCTCCTTTGCAAAACACATTAGCAAAGTTTACTCAATACTTTCAAAAGAAAAATGTCACAGGCAGCACCCAGAGTTTTCATGGCTCCTGTGAAATCCTGCAAAATTGTGCAGCTGCTCTGCTCTTGTAGCTATGGTGGTGCTGCCTCGAGGTCCTGCTCTGAGTATTAGTGATTAGCAGCTGCCTCTCCTCACAGTGAAGGCCACAGTCTCCCTTCTGTGTGATTCCTGTGCTGATTTTACTCAGGTGGTTTAAATGGGATACATTTAACAATATATGTGATGATACATAGAAATGAAACAACAAATGAATATCACCAGAATAAGCAGGAGGCACAGGCAGCAGGAGCTCTGCTGCAGGTTTCCCCATCTTTCCCAACAAAAAGCAAGCATTTTAACAACTCTTTATGAAATAAAATTAAGGATTAAATAGTAAAATAACAGTGCTTGAGTAAAGGAAATATCTACGTGCAAGTAACCAAGGGGCCTGATGCAGGTGATGGAACACTGGGAAAAAAGGGCAGTTGGTTTTTCTGCCTAACTTTGGATTTGGAACAGCATATACTTCCATTAGCAATTCAGAGTGGTTTAAAATAGTCTAAAGGATGAATCACATAGCTGCAGGCCTGTCTTCAAGAAAGGTACATTTCCCTAAATATTTGCTATATATTTCCACATATATTTTCTACAAAGCAAATTTTCCCCAGATAGGGATTCTCGCATCTTTAGAGGATTCCTGTACCAATATAAAATTACACCACCACTCCTGCTCTGCCAAAAAACCCCAAAACACCTTTGTTGGAACACATGACCCGATCAGTTCATAAAGTAAGTCTTCTTTGACAGGATTACCTCACAGCTGTGCAATTATAAATATTTTTTAACTGTTGGCAGCTAGAAGACTGTTCAGTAAACCAAAGAGTTTCCCAAGGAAAAGCCTTTTAAAAAAACCTTTAAGCAACAGGTCTTTCACTTATTTGAGTGAAATGGTCTGTAACTATATGTTCCAGACCTGAATATGTGAGATGTCTTCAGTAGTCTCCCAAATTCATACTGAAAAAATTAAACAAGAGGCTTGATTTGGAAAAGAGCAGAACCACGGTCACTGCTCTCCACCAGTTCCAGAGGGAGCAGCTGAAAAATCCAGCCCTGTGAAATGCAGACCCCCAGCTGCAGGCACACACATCTGGTCTTGTCCCAGATGAAAGTGTTCTGAGTACTGCAACACTGTCCTGTGCTGGCTCGCTCTGATGAACAGAGCAGAGCTCAGGGATAGAAAGAGCTTGCTCAGAAAAGCAGGGGCTGCAGTTAACATTCATGGTCAGCTCCTGGGCTGGGTTTCCTAGTGAACACACCCACCGTGGCTTTCCCCAAGGGCAGAGCACTGCCCCGGTTTACCTGAGCTTGAACACATGCTTCTTCTTTTTGTAATCGACCGCTACTTCGCAGACTGCGTCCTTCAAGCTGACGGGGATCTCGTTGTGGTAAGGGATGCCAGAAGCAGCAGCTTTTGAGTCCTTGTAAAAGCCCATCTCTTGGTTGTTTATGACACAGTACACGTTATGCCATGACCTTTGAGACATGGGAAACAACAAGAGCAGTTATAAATCCAATGCTCTCACCTGCAGAACTGGAGAAACTAACCGTCATTACTTCTGTAAGTTAATGGAGATTGGTTGTGTGAGGATGTGAATGCAGCCTATGCTGTCCCATGAACTGCAGACAGGGAATTCTTTCACGGAAGCACAGCTTCAAGACAAAAGCCAAAGGGAACCGAGATTCCCAGAGCTCCCTGTGACAGCACATCAGCCTTTCCTCACAGTGGGAGGACTGTTTGGCAGACTGGGTACTTTGCATTCTTGAGACAGAAAATTATTGACCTTTTCATGGCAGTGCTCTGTTGTAGAAGGAATTCTCACTGTGCTGCAAAATGATGAATGGAATGGAATGGACCGTGTGTGAAGTCCTTGATTGACACAAATACTCTTAGTGGCTTCATCCACCTCATTCTCTAATAGAACAGTGAAACTTAACAATTACTGGAAAAAGGAATACCCAGACATGGTACTGGTGGCTGTCACTGCCTCAAAGATGTTGTCTGGTGTGAACAACTCCAGTGGCACAAAAATCCTGGTACTGCTGTACTCACTTGAGATCTCAGCTCTGCCAAGTGCTTTGGATCCAGCCAAATCCCACAGATGTTGCTGCAGCTCAGCACTTGCTGTGAACATTTCCCTTGTCAGTCAAGTCATAAATCTGTTTTCAAAAGCTCTCTCAGGCCACAAAGGACCCCAGTCAGCTTTTTCAATACAGACAAATCTCAAAGTTCTGCCTGTTTGAGACCTGCAGGGCATTCCTTGGGAATGGAATTGACTATGGTGCACCAATCGTCCTCTGTTCATGCTGAACAGATTACAGAGTAGGTGGAAAGTGGTAATGTGCAAATAGAAAATGTCAGAAGAATGTGAACATTTCTAGTCTCACACCTACATGGTTTTCTTTTCTTGTGGTAACGTACAACTTGAGAGATCTGGAATCAAATCCCACTACTGCCACAAATTCATCATGTGGAGTGGGAAAGTCGTGGTATCTCTCTGCCTCAGTTCTCCACCTGACAAATGTGGCTAACGCTGCCTTTTGTACCAAATATCTCCAGACTGCAGTTCCCCACATGCAGTGTTCAGCCCTGCAGCCCCGGCCCTGCAGCAACAGGAGCCTGGGAGGTCTCTGTGAGCTGAGAGAAGGCTGGAGATGGCTGTGTGCCATCTTGGGCAGAGCCCTGGGCTGCCCTGCCTGTGTTGCACATGGGGCACTGTACCTGCTGGAGGCTTTCTTGCTGTGTGTCTCCCACTCGTGCTTGCGGTGTAAGAAGCCCTCCATCTGGGCCGAGGGGATCTCCTGCGTTTTGGCCGGGAGGGTTGCAGCAGTCTGGGCCTGAACGCCACTCTTGGCTTTGCGGTCTGACGTCGGGGAAGGAATGGGACTGGACTCTTTGGAACTTGTCCTCTGCTCTGCAGCTCCATTGACCATTTCGTTGGTTTCTGCAGTTTCTGCCACCTAGGAACAGTGGAGAACACGCTCAGGCAGAAGGCCCCAGCACTGAGGTGTTCTGCAGTTAATCTGTCTCCCTGCACAACGTGGCTGTGTATAAACTTTGCCTGGACAATGACACAGGCCAGTAAATTCTTTCTCGCACTCCATGGAGACACAGGAGGCCAAGGAAATTAGAAGGTAGGAATGGATTAGTACCCATTTTATAGGTGGAGAGATGGGAAAATAAAAGCAGCTGAACATCAGTGTGAATTTTACTGTGCTTTGCTCTGCTGGTCAATTCTTTTATATATTGTTATTCCTAGAATGAGAGCATTTAATTCTGTTGCTAAGTACTCAAATGTTTGGAACAGTAACAATCACACTTTCTGCAAACCTAGAGGAACAGTAGAAGTTATACACATCAGCCACCTTAAGTACATTTATGGCATTACTGGGGCATTAAAGGTCCATAAAAGGTATTAACTATGAGTCAGCAGAGAAAGATGTCACAATCGCCCAGGAGCATTTACAAAAATGTGTGCAATTGATTTGTTTCTGTAAAAGCTCCTTTCCCGCTTTCCCCGTTCCCCTAGTGACACAACAAAATCAAAACATGCAGAAATTAGAAAGATTACACCATGCATCTCCACCATCCCAGTTAGGATATTGGATCGTAAAGACAAGGGGAATGAGGTCACGTGTCAATTGATCGAGGTCTGGTTCAGACTGGCGTTATTAGGTGGATTGGATTTTGGTTAAAGGAACTGAAAACCACCACAGTCACACAGCATCACACAGCTATTTACCCCCAAACAAAGACAGAACCAAGGCCTTGCCCATCACTTGCTTTGTTGGTCGCGTTGCCTGGCGCACTGGGATCGATAGCCTAGAGAGCAGCCGTGTTTCCAGCAGCTCTCACTGGTCAAGCTGGCGACGTCTTCAGGAGCCATTCATCCAAAAATCATTTAAATTGGAATCCTAATGGCTATAAGCTTTTGAAATGCAGCTTGGTCCCAGTTTTTTTTTTGTTTTCTTGTACCATTACTTTGACGTGTAGAGCCGTTGGTAGCAGCTCAGGAGTTACACAACCAGTGTGTAGTATTATTATTAGCAAGTTACTAAAGCTCAGTGCTGCTAATGCTCTAGTAGATTACAAACATTCTGGACTGGTTTTATGCAGACAAGCAGGTTTTTGTGAATGGCACAGTAATTAGACATTCCTACTTCTGCACATGGCCTGGACAAATCAAAAGCAGCCAAATTATTATGCAACAAACTCAATTTTGCCACCGTTTGCTAGAACTTCTTACACCTGCCCAGTATCCATTATTGTGCCTCACACCTTGTACCTCACCATTGGCCTATAAAGATCTGAGTGTCAGCTTGCTCTGACCATGGGAAGGATTGGTTAACTGCCTTTAGCAAACTAAACCTCCAGAGTACAGACACTACGCCCTTAAACAGGGAGAGAATCACAGCTCACATTGCACTTCAGTCAGATCTGGTTTACCCTGTCCCTAAAGACACACAGCCTTACACTGCCCCTTTACAATTAGGATCAATCTAAGCCATCAACCCTCACTACTTGTACCCAAATCTCAAAGTATAACAAAAATGTTGCATTACAGTGGGGGAGAGGGTAAATAGATGAGGCTGAAGTTTATCCAAACATGGCCAGAACACAGGTAGTGGAATGAACAACCCCTGAGTCACCATTCATCACCCGTGTCAACCACCCACGGCCAACAGAGCCCTTCAAGAGCAAGGAGAGCCATTTGTACACCTTTCTGTCCAGTGACAGCTCCTGAACCTCAAGCTCTACTTTGCTGCTGGCTGGAGTCCTGTCTGAGGGACCTGACACCTCTTACCAGCTCTGAGGAATCACACAGCCCACAGGAACTTGTCTCCACAGCTTAAATAAACTCCCCAGAAATACCTGGCCCCTGCACTGACACAGAAAGCAGTGCATTTGCTGGAGCAGTACCAGCCAGATGTGAAAACAGGACTGCTTTGGGGGTACCTAGAAACCCTAATCTGAGTTAAACCAGACCAGCACAGCCAGCAGCCACTGCACAGCTGCTCAACCTCTTTTATGAGAAATAATATGGAATTCAGTGCTGCAACCCTGGCTTTGAAAAGTAACGGCCAACTTTAATTACATCATCAGACCTGCACCTTCTACGTCAAATTCTACCGGTTGTAAAAGGGCTAGGAAAAGCTTTTCTGATGCTCTTTCAGGTTTTATTTCCTTTCACGTGTTATCTACAATTAACAGAAAACAAGCAAAATAAATCATGAACAGCTCTGCAAAGGATGTGTCACGAAAATGGAGAAAAAACAGGAGCTGAACACACTTCAGTGGAAACATGCGTGGGGCATGCGGAGACAACGCCACGGAGGACAAACAGCAAACTCCTGTTACAACACAACAGGTCTCGTGTACGTGATACAGTTCTCTCAGTGGGGCCTCAGGGGTTAGTTGGAAGTGCTTTAGTGGCTACAGGCTACTCTGGAAATCTTTAAAGCGGGACTGGGACATGCAACAAGACAGGTGGTGACAATGACACAGGTGCCCCTTTGGATTTCGCAGTGCTTGAAGCAACATCTGCTCAGTTCATCGACTCAAGGCTCTGCCCCACAGCTGAAGAACCAGATGATTTGCCTGCTTCAGATGCAAAGATATGCCAGCCTCTGGGCTCTTCTGTCAAAAGGACCTTCCTAATGCCTTTAGCCAGACCCACAGGCTGCAATAAAGGTGAAATCCTACTCTTCTAGTGCCTGAAATGATGACCTTAATCAATTACTTACTTTTTCTTCATCATCATAAAAGTGGAATTTTTACTTAAGTGTACTAATACAAATTGAAAAAAATCTATCTCTAGAAATTCCTTCTACAGACTACTTTTTTCACCAAAATACATGTGAAGGCTCTGCAGATGGTGGAGTCTGAAGCTACAGCTATCCTGCCCTGGGAACTGACACACTTTCGAGGCACAGGGCAGCCACCAGAGCATCCCCATAAATTCATATGAATTCATATGGAATTTTTAAAAGCATTAAGAAGCTACATGTTGTTATCCTGACAAAAGAAAAAAAAAACAAAACAAAACATGCATCATGAAGTGGAAAGACAAAAGTACAGTTACTGAAGCACATCCTTTCAATCACCGCTCTCAGTTCACAAGCTCAGTCCACACAGAACAATCCATCTGCGCTGCTCAGCCAGTTGTCAGAAACCAAAATTCTGAGCAACAGCAGCACATCTTGTGCCTCACTGACACAGCTCTGTACACCCAAGGTATTGCAACACAGGACTCGACAAACTGAGCTTGGAAGTTCTCATGGAAGACTGAAGTGCAGATGGCAAAGATGAACATGGAAATGCATCATGTAGCATGGCAATAAAACAAAATTTCAAAAGAAGCAAACAGATGATGTATAAGGCTGTGCTAAATAACAAGATGATTATCTGGGATGTACTTGAAGATCACCTTACGTTCCCTGCCACAACTGTAGAGAATTTATTAACATTAGAATGTGCAACAGCTCACTTCAGGGCTGAATGCTAAAGAAGAACCAAATGGTTTTACTTCCAGAAAGAGAAAGATGGAACTGCTGTGTACTGGGGAGCATTGGCAGAGTCTGTGTGTAGACTCAGACCTAACTAGGATGGGCTTCTTAAAGCCGAACTTGTGCTGAAAGGCATTTCCTGCCAGAGCCCTCGGCTGGGACTCTGATATCCACAGATCCCAGCCTGCCAGGAGCCTTTCCTGCACTGAATGTGACCCCAGAGAGCCAGACTCAGCAACAAAGAGAACTGTCCTTTCACTCAAAGCTTTAACTGAAACAAGGAGGCTCTGCAGGAAGGGGGAGGGAGGGGAGCCAGATTCAGCTCTTGTGTTGCTTTAACTCCAAGGACATTTACTGGCATTGTCATGGCTGCACGTGAGGATTCTTGGCATGCATCCTGACTGCACTGGGACACCCCCTGTCAAGAAGGAGCGAGTAAGCCATGGAGCATTCAGCCTGCACCTATGTAAAATAAAGAGCTGGGATCTTAGAGAGTGTATTTTATTTAGTTTTTAAAAGAAAGCATCACATCCTCTCCCCAAGGGGTTACACCCTACTCTCATTTATGCCCCTGCCTCTCTGGTGCCCAGAAATAAAATTGCTGTAGTGTCATCTGGACAGGACTGAGGCCAAAAGGGGGCCCAACACAGCAAATCACAACCCTGCATGAGGACCAAACTCCCAGATAAATCTAGATACTGGTCTTGAATGGTTTATTTCACTTTTATTTGTCTCTGCAGTCAATGAGTCCATTCTGTATGGAATGTTATACAAACTAACCTTAAGGCTTTTATTTGTCCACAGTCACACTCCCCCCCTCCCAGCCCTTCCTGCCCAGCTCACTCATGTGGATTATCTTTGGCCTGGTACATAACTCTTGCTAATGCAGCTGATTTAATAAAGTTGCCGTGCTGAGACCTGTTAGTATAACTCGATGCGTCATACCTGTCAGGTCCTAGTGCTCTTCTTCATTAGGATGTAATCTCATTACATCTCAATTACTCATATAAAGGACGCTTTCGCTGGAAAATCTTAATGCTATTAGCGACATGAAAAACTCACAGTAAATAACATGAAATAAATGTGTCACCTTAAAGCAACTGAGTGTCAGTGGGGAGATTCAAATAAACAAAGATTAAAGTGAAGCAAATATATGTCCAAGGGGCTGCTAATTAAATAAAAGTCAACTGATGGGAAGGAAGAGAAAAGCAGCAGGGAAATCTGAAGCCAAAAGATTAAACCAGTACCAGTAAACCATACTGAAAAAAAGGTTTCTGTTGCTGCAAGTGATTCTGTGGCTCACAGTCCAGACCACGAGCGGTCATTGGCTGTCCGTCTGCTAATAAAGTTTTTGTAGTTTTGGTAGGTTTGGGAGCGGTAACTAACCCGTGGAGATTCCTGGTCTGAGGGCAAACCGTTTTGGGAAACTTGTTCTCCTTTTGTCCCATCCCTGTTGGAGAGAGGAAAAAAAAAGAAATTGTATAAGGTTCTTGGAAGTCACCCATCTTGTTCAAGAAAATGAGATTTTCTTACAGAATATTAATTTAAGAAATCCAAGTATGTTTCTAAAATCCTCAGGCCCAACTGAATAAATCCAGTGTGAAGTGAGATTTAACCAGACTTTACTGACAATTACCTTACAAATAAACCTCCTCCTATCACATAAGCAATTTAATAAATGGCTTAAAATCTGTAAATGATGCTCATCAAAGAAAAAAGCCAAGTTGGTTCAGAAACTGCAATTCATGGCCCAGAGGACAAAAGCAGCATTCCCACTTTTGGGCCAGGGATGCCTCAGCAGTGATAGCTGGAAGAAAATGGAAACTTGGCACGGAATTCAGGGGTTTGGGAGAGGTCCTGTCCCCATAAACCACCAAGCCTTCTAACAAGGGCCATATTACAAACCCATACAACCTCCTCTCCTTTCACAGCACATTTTCAGCCCAAGGATTTCCCAAGGGAAGTGCAGAGTCCAGCTCACCACTGCTGCTGGGAGTCTCCATCCTCTGCAACCTTGGGCTCCGGTGTGGGTGGCTGCCTCTTCCGCTCCTCCTCCTCTTGCTGCCGACGCACTTCCAGCAGTTCCAGCTGGGAGAGGAAACATTTCTTATTTAAAAACACTGCTCATTTTTGGTGGGGTGTTATAGAAACTAGCAACAATTCTGTATGGTTTTCTGGAACATTACTGAAATTAAAGTGAATGGGGATAAAATTGAAAGGCATCAGGCTTTAAAACCATTTGTGGCACTGAATGTGTCAGGGAGGGCATCAGCACCAGACCCTCTGACAGCAGCTCTCCAGTGGCCACATCTATTTTCCACCTCATTCTATTAGAACAAAACCCAGACAAACAAGAAAACAGCCCAAGTTATTAAAATATCCAAAAGTGACATCTTCTTGTCTGCTTGCCAAACACAGAAATAAAACGTTTCCTGTCTGAATCCCTGAAATTACCCATCCCCATAAAACCAGCCTGATTTGTGAAGATGCTGAGAAACTCCAGTTCCTTTTGTCTGCAGCTGTGACACTCAGTGTGTGTGAAAACCCAGGCCACTTCAACTGTAGTGTATAAAGCCAAGTTGTTCTCCAAATATGGTAAAATGCTCTCCAAGCATTAATGACCAACACTGCAGTTGTGTTCAAATTGGGGTTTGGGTTTTTTTTGCTCATTGTGTCTTCCTAGAGGACAATACAGCCTTGCACTGGAGCAGTCACAACACAACAAACATCACTGTCACTGCCCCCTTCTCACCACTGTCATCTTTAACCAAAAATAACTGGCCAACCAGTACAGCAGAGGGCAAACTGTTCAGCTCTGAAATTTCCTTCTGGGTCACCACTCCCAGGCCTGAGACAGCTCCTGCTTACTCTTAAGGTCATTTATCATTTAGGCTTTTTCCTTGCAGATTGCTGAGTTCAAATAACCCAGAGAGGGTTTTTAGTATGGCTGGAAGTAGGAAACTTCAGGCTCTGTGTGGTTGGCTGAGATCGATCAACAAACAACCAAGAAATGAAGACCAAGTTGGTGATGCTGGGAGCTGTTCCAAGGCACCAGGAGTGACACTCACCGTGGTCAGTCTCTCCAGCGCTGCAAACCTCTCGTCCCAGGTAGCCGCGGATTTCTCAAACGCTTCGTGCCGCTTGATTAATTTCTCCACCTCGTCCACGCTCTGCCCTATCTCACGACTGGACAGGTAGGGCTCCTGTCCCAGCAGCCAGGCCTCAGCCACACTTGCATCTCTGGAGAACTGGTGCACCTCCAAAACTGAGCAGAGAGGGCACAGGGGTCAGTGCCATTACTGCCACAAAGAAGAGCATCGTGGCAGCTTTGGGATTTATCTAAACCCAGCCAGGGAACAAAGTACACCACTTGGCTAGTGCCTGTTCAGTGAAACTGGTCACTGAAAAGACTGACATTTCTCCTACTGGCTTTGCTGTAGGAAAAATGCAAGTTTCATTTTGCAAACTTAGTGTGGTTTTCTGTTCTAATCTGCTGTAACCTACTATTTTCAGCATAGAAATTGAAATGTGACACCTGCAAATACAGCAGAGCTCCAAATTTGATTATACAGAGCAAGATCTCTTGGTTTCAAACTCATTATTTAACAACAAACAGGTGTGAACCTTGCAGATATTCCAGCACAAACACGCTTCCAAGCACTCTAACAGAAAAGTGGGGAGCTGCAGGTTTTTTTCAATGCTCAGAAAGGCACAATGAAGAAAGTTAGATATGGCCCAGCCCAAAATAAATCCAAGAGTGTCCTTACTCAGTCTCAGCCACTCCCATCTGTCTTCCCATTTGTCAATCATTTCTTTTCTCTTTTCTGTCAGCTGCAGGAGCTTTTCCTTGATCTGGATGGAGAGCAGAGAGGAGGGCTATTACACAAGCATCAGGCAGCAGTTCCCCCCAGCCCTGCACTGACAGACACTGCACAAATTCCTCAGGAAGTGACTTCACCGTGCAAACAACAGCTGTTTTTCTCTTCCAAGTATAAATAAATGTGACATTTCCATTAAAATATCACATTTGCATAAGCATTCAGTGTCTGTTAAAAGCTACAGCACACAGAGTATTTGATAAAAGGGTGTAATGGACAAACAAATGTAAATAGTGCAATCAGGCACTGAATCTTCTGCCCTTTTCCAGTGAATAATGCAAAATAATAATAATGCTGCTCAGGGCTGTTGCAGAAGCTCTCTCCTTCCTGAGAGGGAAGTGCCTCACAATCTTTGGTTACCCTCCCTTCCCCAAAGGGAGGCAGGAGAAGCAAGGGCTGAGCCTCTATCCTCTGGCCTAGACACCTCAGAAAATAAATCAAGGCTTTCAGCAGTTGGATATGGTTCTCTTAATATTCCTTGAATTTAGTCCCTACACAACAAACATTTTCCTGCTCATTCCCCTGGCAGGCCTCTCCACAGCATTCCATTTCCCCTGCAGGAAGTTCAGGATGTCTCACAGCTGCCTCTGCCCTTGATTAAGGAAGACACCTTTCCATCACAGAGCCATTCTCTGCAGAATGGAATGCAACAACTTCTTTGCATTTTTGGGGCTGAAAATGACACTTTAAATCTCAGTATCACCTCTGTTACCCACCATGCATTGCCAGAGTGAAGTTATACCCTGATTTCCCAACAGCACATAAATGCACTTGTCCCTAAGGTGACACTTGTCATAACTCCTGTGGGTGACACAGGAGTGAAACAGGGCAGGTTTCTCCCTTGCAAAGAACCCCCAGGAGCCCATGGCTGTATGCAGGGAACACGGTACCTCCTCAGATGCATAGTGTTTCCTGGCCAGCAGAGACTTGCCAAGCTCAATGCACGTAGTGAAGCTGTCATTTCGGGCATCAATTTCTGCTTTGATCCCCTGGTGATTGTTCATGAGCAGTTCCACAGATGAAACATCCCTAAAATGACCAGAAACACAGATTTTGGATTCAACAGCTGCTACATTTTTAAAACTGACCCAGAACTCCATATGGAAAAAATTGGTTCTCAGATTGTCTTTGTAGTTCAGGAAGCTTTTCCCAAGGAACAGCACCATTCTGGCCTGAATCAGAGATCAAATAACCCCAGAGTGAGACCAAATCTCTCTGGGTACAATTTTCCATGGCAATTATTCCAGCAGCCACCCACATGAGCAAGTTGCTCCAGCAGCAGGCTCTGAAAGCCACTCTCAGTGATGAGAGTAGTGACACCCTACAGATGTTCCTCAGGTGACAGATGTTCTTCAGCCTTATCTTTGGATGGAGAAGGGATGCCTTGCATTACCTTGGCTTTTCCTGGGCTTCTATCTGCCGGATAACGTCCTCCATCCAGAGCATGAGGTCCCGAACCATGCTGAAGAAGCGGAATTTGTCTCCTGTGTCCACCAGCCTCACCCTGCGGCCCTCACAGGCATCCAGCAGTGCCTTCCATGCCTCAAGGACCTCGTTTTCCCTCTTCTGGATGTCATCAGCCTTGTCCCCTGCGTAGGCAGCCTGGAGGCGCGCTGCATCCTCCTGCAGCTGTCGCACCTGCAGCAGGGTGGGAGAGACAAAGCCATCAGTGGGGCTGTGACTCCTGAGTCACAAAGACAGGGACACTTATCTGCTAATTCCTCACCTGAGGGGCTTTCTAAAGCCACTGCAAATGGATTAGGTCTGTTCACACCAGAAAGGTCTGTGCTGTTAGTGAGCCAGTACTATCCCTCAGAGAACTGTAGGATCAAGGGATAGCAAAGATTTGCCACTGCCTGAACTCACTGTAAGACACAGGGCCAAAATCAAGTGTCTGTTACGTGTCAGGGCAAATGAGTACCATTTTCATCATCTAATTCCCTTCCTCTCATACAAGGGACAAAAACACCTGGGAACTCAGTGTCCAGACCACTACTGCAGCTGACAGAGGGTATTTTTCAAAAATGTAGATAATGACTTCAAAGAGAAGAAAG
Source organism: Serinus canaria (assembly GCF_022539315.1). NCBI lineage: Eukaryota > Metazoa > Chordata > Aves > Passeriformes > Fringillidae > Serinus > Serinus canaria. The sequence continues at coordinate 4,348,088 of NC_066316.1, forward strand.
TGTGGAAATATTAAGAATCTTCTACTATTAGAAATCTTTTCCTTTCAAACACTGTCTTGGGATGGCAAATGCTAATTCCTGTCTGTTTTCCATATTTTGCAAGCCAGGAAACATTCCATTAGCTTTTGTCTAAGAATTAATTATTTTTAACATCAAATCAATAGCCTTCTACCTACAGCCACAGAGACCATGCCTCTCTCAAAATGATCCACCTCGGTGCTCTGGCTGTTTCACCCAGAAATTATCCTAAGTGCCTTCCCCACAGCTCTGCGCTGTGATTACATATTCCTTTTTGATTATAATTACATTTTGAGAGACTGGGATTGATGTTTGGTGAATGTCTCCCATTTTCTGTATAAGATCTACAGCTTCTGAAAGTAAAACACCTGGAAAATCAAATGCTTGCTCTATCTCCTTTTAGTCTAAATTGCAACCTAACAGAGAATTGGCTGGCAGCTGGGCCATAAAAGCTCTTTCTTGATCTACTGGGATAAATACAGTCAGTTGTAATTCCTCCATTCCTTAAACAACTTGTTCCCCAAATTCTCCTTGTGGCAGCTGATTGTTGTATTTTGATTTAGAATCCCCCCTGTGCTGTATCAGCAGCTGCCACCTTCTACTTGGCACACCTTAGCTTCAAAAGATTCAGAATTAGATCAAGTTTGGATGCTTTTCAAAATCTTTGCCTGAACTGTGGATTTTAAATCTCTTTTGCTCTCAAGAAAGGCCATATTTAATTCAGAATGCCCAGGTTGATAACCAAGACAGAAAGCCTCATTGTAGACCTTTGCCTCTCAGAAAGGAAAAATAAACAGTGCCTGGCACAAAGGATTTGACTGGGGCTTTTTGGTGTTTTTTAAAACAAAAAAACGAAACTGACCAACAAAATTAAAACCAAACCTCAAAAAGCCAACCAGGCTTATACATAACTTCATATTTTGTACTTTAAATCAATACAGAAGCTCTCTGCCTTTCTCATTTCTTCTTCAGCCAAGGACAGGAAATGGAATAACATCCAACAACTGCCAACATGTTCAGAAACCAGTGTACTTACAGATTGCTACTTTAGATTTCAACTGAATGCAAAGACAGAGCAGCAGCCAGACAGATAAGGAAAGGATGCAGGTGAGGTTATTCCCACAGCACTACATGTGGGAGTAGCTGGCAGCACTCTGTCTCCCCGCCATGGAGGGGCCAAGGGCAGCAGTAAACTCTGCAGCTCAGGTTCCCACACCCACAGTTCACCTGCCACACACCTGGGTGCCCAGGGCCTGGATGTCGTGCTCAAACGTCGTGTGCATTCTCTGTAGTGTTTCCACTGTGTTTTGGTCTCTACCAAGCTCCTCGGGCAGTTTCTTATGTTTGTCTTGGATACGTCCTAAGATCTCCTTGGCATCGTGGTAAAATTTGTGCAGTTCATAAGAGGCTGCGAGGATTTGTGTTCTCGTGTCGATGAGCTCCAGGAGATCCGCCCAGGCCTCATTGAGTCCGTCCTTCCACTCGGCGATGGTGGCAGCGTCCGAGTGGCCGGAGTTGATGAGTTCATCGGCCATGTGGTTGACGGTGTCCACCCGCTCCTGCCCGATGTTCCCGGTGTCCCGGGCGAACTCCCGGAACCGCTCCTGCAGCATCTGCGAGGCACAGAAAGAGCCTCATGCAGCACTGTGGCTACTCAGAGAGCTGAGCAAGCCAAGCCACCCCCTGTGAGCAGCACCAGAGAGGCCCTCCAAGGACTCACCGTGACGTGTTCGTAGTCCTGGCCCAGCTCGTGGGACCCTGCCACCACCTCCCTCTCGGCAATCCACTGCTCCAGGTCATCCACCTCGCGGTTGAGCTGGAACAGCCGGTGCCTCTCGTCCAGCTTGCCCCTCCTCTCCTCTGCCAGGTCCTTCAGGCCCGCGTAGAGCTTGTCCACCTTGGACTGGCGCATGCTGATGCGCTCGCTGGAAAAGCAAGCAGCACTGAGTCTGCACGGCCTTTGCAAGCAAAGCCCAGTGGGGAAAACTGCAAAGAATAGAAGTCCCTAGGGGTATTTAATCCACAAAATGCCTGTCTGCTGCAGGCAGGAATTTGACTTGGATGTGTGGACGAATCCTCTGCTAGCAGAGGTGGCAGCAATAGCTGGGAAGCTTGTCTGTCCTGCACTGTAAGCCCCTGGCTTTAGAGAGGGGAGCTGGAATCCAGCTCTCCATTTGTCTGGACACAGAGCACACCAGAGACTTCTCCCAAAGCTACAGGCAGGATCTGAGCTGCTGAGGCAGGGAGCAGTTCCTTCTCAGTTAAACTCTGCTTCAGAGTTCAGCAGCACTCATGGGTTTCTTACCCCTTAAAGCTCAGCATTTGCACAAGGGATGAATATTTCTACTTGCTGTATCTTTTGCCTCTATTTTGTCTGAGCCACTCAGTGCTGTCAAAGCACCTTCCATCTGCCTTGTAAAGTTGATGATGTTATTCTGGTACTCAGACAGCTCAGCCAGGAAATCTGCTCTCATCAGAAGCGATCATGACCACAAGAGAGTGCTTTCGAGTTAAATAACAACCTTCCACCAGAGGCAGAGTGTGTCTGGCCTAGGCCAGGGCCACCTTACAGCCTGTGCAGGCTGAGCAGTTAAATACATCAGCCTCAGAGTGGAATCAGCTTTGGAGCTGAACCCAGTGGAGAATTCTATCTGCTGAGCTGCACCTCTTACAGCAAAATTGTTCTTAAGCTTCCTGAGTTCTCCCTCAGGGAAAGCAATTTATGAAAAGTGAGATAAATTTACCAAAAGTAAGATGGTAATGTGCCCATGTTTAAAGCATCTGATTCCAGGCTGTGATTCTGCTGGAAAAAGAGAAGAAGCAGATCTCGGGGAGCTCTGAAGAAGGATTAATGACAGTGACCTTCTCTGCTGGACATTAAAGTTGGTTGGAAGAGCAGATCTGGACCTTGGCCTGAGGACTGCTCTGCTCCATGAGGTTCAGCAGTGTGCCAAGACCTGACACTGCAGCCTGCACAGGGGACAGGTATTCCAGGTGTCCAGAACCACCAGAAATCAGCAGCTGCACATACTGACCCTGTCTCTGGGCAAATCAGGTGGTCCAACTGACACCTTGAATTGAGTGAGGCTAAACTTCTCTTCACCTGCATGAGCCTCTGAGCTACTTACTCTCTGCAGTGGTCTTTGTGTGTCAGAACCACCCAAAGGGACTGAATTGCTAAAAGAACTCATAATCCAATTAAAAATGGCAATTAATACCTTTCTGGGTGATTATCTGCCACCAAAGTTCTGCTGGTCTTTGAAAGCTGGTGCACAGTTTCAGCATAATCTTCTACAGCTTGTTCCAAAATCTGGTGTTTCTTCAGCATGGACACTGCACTCTGTTCATCCTGTAAAGGTGACAGAAAATGGCAGGAAGAATTATAAGGAGCTGCTCCCAAGTACAGCCTGAAGTCCTTCTGCCAATGGTACAGTACAGTTGATGTCACAGCAAACAGTACCCCCAGAAAGCAAAATAATGAGTGAAAGAGAGAATGCACCAATCCCTGTGGGGTGCAGAACAAAATTACATCAGCTGGGCACTGAGTGTGTTGAGTTTCCTCTTCTATGAAGCTTTTTATGTGTTTCCACAGCACTGGTGCAGGGCTCAGAAACGTGGAACAGATTAAGACACACCACTAGTCAGGCATCTCAACAACAGCATGGGGCAAAGAAAAGAAATCCTACACAGTCCATGCCAATGGGTTCTCCATCAAAGTGTCTGGAGAAGTTCCAATTGAAACTTTTTATGCACTGTTATAGCTAAGAAAACCAGCCTCCTGCTCTCAGTGTTAACTGATACTGTCAATAAGTCTTTTCAATACAATATTTTGCATAGTGAGCTATTTGCAATAGATAAAAAGAAAACAAGCCATTGTTAATGGGAGACTGAACACCTGTGGAATGTGTTCTCCTGATACAAAGCTAAACTTTATTTTACCAGGGCAGGAAACACGGTGCATTTATGTTGATAACAAACAAGCTCCAGCACTAACACCTCCTTGGAAAACAGGATTTTACGTTCTCTTTGGTATGGTGTGAAGCTGGGAGTCAAAGCTGATGGTCACTGGGAGTCAAGGTGGTGACAGTGGTAGCAGCTGACTGACCACCAGGCCCCATTCCTGTACCCATACATTCAGGTATGTTGTGCTGCCACTCAAAACTAACAGAAAACTGGACCTAACTGGACCACGCTGGTAATCCTGGCCTTGCAGTGAAGGCAGGCACAGAGTTGCCCTCTACAGTGTGAGGATGCTTCCCTGGTTCCATACAGCACAGCCTATCCTGCACACGATCAAAGATGTCAGAACAGGTAGAAGCCATGATCACTTGGCTACACCAGGAAGTTACATTTGTTTATGTTACCATTCCATAGAGCCACACCAAATTATGTCACCTGCCTCCCTCCAGCAAAGCAATTAAGGCCACAGTAGTGTCACTGTGGAGCTGCTCACCTTGGCTTTCTCTTCTGACATCATGTAGAGCTCCTGCTCACTCATCCAGGCCTCAGCCTCGGCTGCATCGAAGTAATACTGCTGAGCCCTGTGAGACTCCTCCAGGCGCTTGTGGCGCTTCTCCGACTCCTCGATGAGGAGGTTCCACAGCTGCTTCAAGTCTGCAAGTCTCTGCTGGATGACTTCAGCATTGGGGCTGCTCTCTGTGATGATGTTCTGACTCCTCTCAAAAATGTCATCGATACGAGGCTGGTGACCCTGGATTTCCTTCTGAAGGGTCTACATGGGAGAAAACTGACTGATGAGACAATGCACAAATGAAAAGAAAATACAAGCCAGGGGTCTTAACTCCAGAGGGGCAGCAAAACACACACCATCAGCTCATGTGGACAACCCTGGAGCTGTGCCACCCCCTGTGGTCATGCCATAGCACCCATTGTTTTACCCCAAACATTTCCTTCCCAAATTAGTCAGCACTAAGGAGAAATAGCAGGTATGGAGCTCTAACAGCACCTACTTACCTGATTTTTCTTTATTAGTAGCTGCACAGTCTGGAGGTTGTGTCCATGATCAGTAGATGTAGCTATGGGCATCCTCTCTCCGACCCACAACTGAAAGAGAGAGCACACATGATTTCAAGCAACCCCAGATACACTTGGGACAGCAGAGAGAGGCTGGAACACACAAGCTGCCAAAAGCAGAAGTATTCCAACATTTTCCTACTGGCTGGGGAATGGGATTTCTTTGATACTCACGATTTCATCTTCCACATCCCGGTTGAACTGGTGGATCTCTTTAGAGGCCAGCAGGTTGGCCTTTCTCTCATTCAAAGGCTCCAGCAGCTCCAAGAATTTCTTTTCTACGGTAAGGCGTTTGCCATCGACTTCATCTGTACTCTTGCCCTCTTGGCTCAAAGCCTTTGCCTGGCTTTGCAGCTCCTCTATCTCCTTCTTACGGACATCCATTTGATTCTCCAGCATCTAAACAGAAACATGGCAAAAGGGTCCTGAAAACCAGGATGAAAGCTGTTCATACAATTAGGGCATATCAACAGCTTCCTCAGAAGGGAGAACAGATGCTGGTCAGTGATGATTTACCATATTAATAACCATTGTCTGATTTGTTGCTGGATGACTTTCTTGTTCTTCTTAAAGATACATGAAAGAATAGGAAGAAAGAAAAGCAGTTCTTTCTTTTCTAAACTGAAAGCCTGCCCTACCCATTCCTTTTAGTGCAGGTATCTGCTTCCTGCCTGCTGCACCCCATGCTCTGTTTACCTGCTGCTTCTTCAACAGGATGTTGACACTGGTGAGATCTTTTCCGTAGTCATCCGACTGGATTTGGCTCTCCAAACCATTCAGCCACTTATCCAGGTCTGCACAGCTCTGGGTAAAAAGCTCTGCCTTGTTTGCATCGAAGAGACGCTGAGCCTTGGTCTGGGTGGTGGATTCAAGCTCGTCCCACATTTGGTGGAGACCGGTCAGCTTCTCTTTCACCACGGCCTCAGTCTCTGGTTTCTCTGCAATGAGCTGCATTCCCTCCTGCAAAGCAAAGAGCAACCAAATGGTACCTCCTTGGGAGCACTCACAGCCCGTTAGGGCAATTATCCTGATTAATAAGCACTCAGGATTTCTCATCTGCTGGCAGCATCAACCACTCATTTTCTATCTCCAATTACCCAGTGACTCCTTCCAGAACATCAGCTCCCAGGTCTCTCTGCTGCCTGGAAGAGGGATTTTTAGCAATGGGAAGGTCAAGCAATGCCTCCTTTCTCTTCTGCATTGCACATGTTGCCCAAAGGGAGCTCCTGGGGCCATGGCTCAGGCAGGATGGAGCAGGGAGCTAGAGCTGCACACACAGCATTTCCTGAGGCCCCAGCTCCTTTGGGCCACATCACCAGAGAACCATGAACACACAGCATAATGCTGGGAGAGTTTGGGAAATATTGTCTCCATTCTAATTACCCCTATCTATCTATTCAGCTGGGTGCAGATGGGAATGCTGCCCCCAACCCAGAACATTCCATATGAATGTTAATCCAGGGACTGTCACAACTCTGCACACAACCCTGGTCCTTTGCTGCAATCTGATTTTTCAGAGGCAAAGGAGAAGGATGTATTAGCATCACTAAAAAGGAACTTCCAGTACCAAGAGCAGCCTTCTAATTACACCATTAAAGGGTATTGCTATTTGTAGATCAGAGAAAAGCCTCTAATGGGATATGGAGTGCCAAAGTGGGAGAGGAAATGAGCAATTAAGCTAACTTACACTGAACAGAAACCCACTGTCAGAGCTAAAGAGGAGACTCCTCAGTGCTCCAGAGCTGCACAGGAGAAATGGGGAGGGGGGGGAAGTACAGCTCATCACAGCATATTAAGGCTTCAAATAACTTGATACAGAGCTGTGAATCTTAATTAATCACAAAACTGGATGTTCTTTACCTCATGTCCTAATTTTGTATGGGGAAAGGCAGCTTGGCTATAGTTGTAAATGAATGAAAGCCAGCTTAGCAGCACAGAAGAATAAACTCAGTTATTCTCTATATTCTGTTATTTCCCAGGAAGTGTTTCTGCTTCATTGGTTCAAATCCCAACACTTGCCCCACTTACCCTTTGGGTATGAAATTTAGGCTCTGCCTTCCTTCTGGCAGATAGGAAGGACTAGACAAAACTAAACTGGCACCTTAGCCAATGTCTGAGTGAATGTCTTGGACAAAAGACTTTTAACATCAATGAAGAATAAAATGGGTTGGATGGAGACACAATGCACCAGAAATCTCAGCTGTGGGATGATTTAAGGACCAGTTCTGCAGAGGAACAGATCCCATCTCTGTGCAAAACCACCCTGGACTAAGACAAGGGCATTTTTTGGATGTTCTTTACCTACCTTTTCAATCTTCTCCAGCCACTCTTTGTTGGATGCAAGCTCTGCCATGAATGCCTGATGCTTCAGCCACTTGCTGTGCAAGTTCCTCGCCTCATCATAGGACATATCCTGGGCTGTGAGCATCTTCTCATTGATCCAGAGGGAGAGCTGGAAAGGAAAATACATGGGGGTGTGAGGAAACATTCCTGTGTGAAATAATGCAAAATGCCTCCAGATCAAGGATAAAGAGATGCATCTACAGAAGAGTTGTGTGAGATTCAGAGACTGCTCTAACTCAGGGATTTACTCAGGGTTCAGCCAAAGATCTGCCTCTTTAACAGTTCAACTCTAGCATCCATCTCCAATACATAAATAACCCTTGATTGAAGCAGAAAGGAATCACCTCTATGATAAGCAGAATCAAACACACATGTCCCACCCAGTTCAACTGCAAGAGAAACAGGGACATGTGTACTGCTTATTGGTCAGATGGTTTTGTGGAGGCTCTTACAGATGGTTTTGTACCATTAATTCACAGCACATTTGTACCTTTTCCCTTCAGTCTTTTCTCTGTATAAGTTTACATAAGTAATTTGTTTATTTATCCAATCTCCTGTAGTGTTTTGGTACTGGAGACTTTCCTTTCCCCATTATATAAAATCCAAGACTGTTTTCTGTCTGATTTTCAGCAAGCACAAAGGCACTGGGGACAATTTCCATATCACCACTAGAGAAAACCAATACTTTAAGAGACAGTTGATTTGCCAAGTGCAAATGGAATGTGAAAATGATCCTAGCAGCCAACATTGCATTTCCTCCCAGGGTGAGTCTGACTGCCTCAACTATCCCTGAGGTGTGGATAAAAACCACATTCACAGGAATGTTTACAGAATTTGAAAAGGTCCATTTTCTGCATATTTAGAGCGGAAAATGTCATAACAAATCTCAGCTTGGTTTCTAGAACAGCACTTGGGTGAGCAAGCAGCCCAAAAAGGAGAGGAACAGAGGCCTCTGCTGTGTGCTCAGGACACAGGGCAACAAATTCCATTTCTCACTCATGAGCCTCCTTTCAACTGCCCCTTAAAATTTCAATGGTCCTTGTAAATGCACTTCTCCCCAGAAAGGGAAAACTTATCAGAGCAATCAGAGAAGCTCCTCATTGGATCTTCCCATCAAGTCTAAACAGAAAATTGCTCATGTTATTGAAGAGCTCTGTAGGTACAAGGTTGCATTAGAACAGGCTACTGTGCTGCTGAACAGTCAAAGTCTACATGGAGATTAAGATATAACCCAGAATTAGTGGTTTTAGTCTTGCCTTTCTGGGGAGGGGACAGCTGCTCTGCTCTGCAAATTGCACTGCTTGGCTTTCACTGTTTGCTTTTACTCAGCCACAGCATTAAGGCTTCTAGGGATTTAAAAGTGCTTCCCAAGGAGAGGCCGGATCATTCCTGTTACCAGCTGGGGGAAGGCAAAACAGGGACAGCATGTGGTTCAGAGCCAGGGCCTGCAGGGATAAACCCCTCAGAGCACAGAAATGCAGATAAAGTATTTAAGGGCTCATTGCTAAAATCTGAGTTTTGCAACCACTATAGGCTCTAAAAACCAGTACCTTGAGTGTGAAAGTAGATTTTCAAAAAATAATTCAGTTCCCTAAATTGCCTCAAAAGCACAGTTAGAGTATTTATTTCTCCAAAAGTTGTTAAGGCCAGGAGAGGATGAGGTTTCCTCCATCCTTTGCACCTGTACACAAGACCCTGTTCCTGCTCTTGGCTGCCACTCTGCAGAGCCAAGCCTGCAGGAAGGAAGGGAAATGCAGTGACAAATCCTTGTGAGCCTGGGGCAGCAGCAAGGCAAGGGGAAAGGCTCTGAGTGCCACTGAGTTCCAGACTGTGCCAGGAGCCAAGCTGCCAGCCTGTCCTGCAGGGAGGCTCACATGGCAAATCCTGCCAGCACTCTGGGACAGAAACTTCAGAGTGCAGAGTCCTGCCAAGAGCTTTCAGCATGTCCCTGGAGAAATGAGCCCAGACAGTGCTGGGCCTTCCAAGCACTCAGAGGGAAGGTCAGCTGTAAACTCCTCCCTCGAAGGTGAGCTGAGAAAGAGCAGGAATACAAAGAAAACTAATTGGCAACATTTATCACATCTCCTCCAGTCAGGATTGTCCGCTGTCACTGTTTCATTCACCTGGCAAATTTATTTTACACATTCATATTGATGTGTGCAAGAAAGTCAGAAAAACAGTGCTCCAGGACTAACCTGTGACAGTGTTTCTGACTCCTCAACACAACAAAATCTGCTGGTTTCCCCCACCTGTGGCCCCAGAGGAGGGTTTATCCCTGCTGGCTGCTGTGAGGAGCATTGTCCCACTGCTCTGGAGTGCCCCTGACCCTCATCCCCAGCTCTGCAGGAAGGAGAGAGGGGCAGGAGGCCACCCCTCAGTGAGGGGTGACAGTGACAGTGTGGCTGCCCTGGGAAGGGAAGGGAAGGGCTGCAGAAAACACTCTGCCTTTCCTCAGGTTACACACAGATGGGAAGCTGTCCCCAAGGCAGCAGCAGGCAGGAAGGCCAAGGGATCATTGCTGGGTGAAATGGGGATTGGCTCAAAGCTGCTCCCTAACAATTCCCAGCTTCACAGGCAGTGCTAAGGAAAAAGCCAAGGGGGAGGTGTTGCCTTGGCTCCCTTCCACCCCACAGGACAGTGCTGCTTCACCACAAACCCTCCAGCCCAAAGGAGGTGTCAGCAGGCCCCACACTGACGTAAATTTTAAGTTTTCTCAGGAAACAGCCCTTCAATTATCACCAAAGTTAATGTCCTCTCAAAGAGAATTGGAGAAATCCCTGACATTTGGGTAATTGTAAGTTTGCATTTGAACTGTGCAGTTGAGACATCCATGTTTTAGTGGCTGCAGAGAAACAAGGGAGAGGAAAGGCATTCAGGCAGCCAACACTAGAGCTTTTATGCTTTCCTTTTTCTTCCAGTGATATAGGGGGGATAACCAGATCCTAGGGAACACACCCACACTGACACTGAGGCCAGGAGAGCCCTGAGAGCCAGAGGATCTTTGTACCAGAGCTGTCACAGAGGAAGGAAGAAGCTGCTGCTAATAGCAGCAGATTTTTTGCTAATCTGTCATGTTTTAACTATCAAAGAAGAAGCAATTGAAGGCAAGCTCATGGACAGCTTATGCAATGCTGGGAAACAGATTGAATCCAGGCAACCAAGCAGCAAATATCACTTCCCCAGTTTCTGATCAAAACCTCACAGGCAAAGCTCTTTATTATCTGCCAGTACTCCATGAAATAACCTGAAAATTACTTGATTAATTCCTTGTGCTAGGAGCATGAGTATTCTAAACTTTAAAATGTTGTCTTCAGTGTAAACAGTCCATGTAAGTGATTAGAAAATCTGGAAAGAATTTCTTTTTTCAAATGTTATAATACTTAACAATTTTAAACACATGTAAACTATCAGGTAAATCACACATAAATGACACAGCTTAATCTTGCTCCTTTTTTATTCTTAACCTTCTATTCTTCTGACTAATGTTTGCTAGAAATCACTTGAAATCCCCTGCATCAGGCCACATACATCTGTACAGCTGCAGCCAAAACTCTTAGTGAGTACACTGCTAATCCCACTACATTCCACATGGTTATGATTTCTATCACAACAGAAAATCTTCACTGCTTTGGACAGTTTTCTATGTCTTTAGCTTAGATGACCAAAGAAAATCTGGTTCATGAGAAATGAAAAAGCAAACATTCTTTTTTGCAGTGGTATGGTCAGGGTTTTTTTTTATGTTTACTCCACACTAAATACTACTGGATGACTGAGCATTCCAGCCTTCACAAAATATGGAGTAAGAATGCTCTTCTGCAGGAAAGTGCAGATTTACCTCTTGGCAATCCTGAAGAAACTTTTGGAGATCTCTGTTATCTTTCAGTCTCATCAAAAGTTCACTGGCTGCTTCACGGTTCTTCCTATGTCTGGTCAGAAAAAAACAACAGAGAAAGGAAATGAAATAGGCATTTCATGAGAACTGTCACTATTGGTTTCTGCAGCATCTTTGGACTACAGGTGCTGGTAAGTTTGTGCTGTGTGTCCTTTGCTGCCTTTCAAAGGACATTTTGGAGTGTGTTATTTAATGGGCTCACTGAAGTTCCACATCTCCTTGTTTTTGTGACCTGTTAAATACACACAGAACAATCTGAAGCCAGCAGGGTTTCACAACGTGCTATGGACAGAATTTGGCCCACTCATTTCAAGCTCACAGGACAGTTCAGGCTGTTTGCCAAAACCCACAAGCAAACTGCAAATTGCAGCAGTAAGATGATGTTGTGTGGCCCTGGCAGGGTGCACCTGCTGGAATGCTTTTTGAAAAACACCTTCAGCACCTCCTTGTCCTGCACAAAGCTCAGCTGGGCCACAGAACCTTCCCAAGGCTGTGTTTAATCACGTGCAGCACCCCTGTGTGGTTCTGCACACAGAAGCTTTATGGAAGCACTTGGAACATATTTTTGAGAGTGTTTAAGAGCAGGCAGAATAGCAGGAAAGGTTAATCCAGAAGCTCTAATTTGATTCACCCCGTTTGCCCCTTGAAGGATGAGTCATGCTGGCAGTCCCTAAGGTTGTGGTGGGTCCTTCAAATGGAATGGGGCTGATTCCCAAGGTACCTCTGGGCATGTTTTTAAAAATGCTTAATTTGGAGTAGTTATCCCTGTCCTTCCATCCTTTCATTATTTATGAGGCAATTTACAAGGAAGAGACAGAGTAAAGAAGACAATTTTTATTTACTGCTCATTGTGCTAGGCTTATTCCTATTGCACTGTGCAGGGGTTTAAAGTGAAATATTGCTGCCATTTGTAATAAGATAAACATGGACTGAGAGTTGGAAATTATTTTAAAGGGTGGCAATTTATAAGATGAGCTCAGCACATGCTGGCAAAAGCTAAATAAATCCATGTTAGTGGAGATCTCCAGAGACTCATGATACTCCAGAAGACCATAAATCACATGTTGATGACAACTGGATTATGACACCACTTTTCCTGATCTGCAGTAAGTTACCACAGCAAGCTCTCTGGCACCAATTTAGTGACTGCAGAAACACAAGGAATACTTGGAGACACATTTTCTAAAAAAGCAAAAGGTCTGTAGGCAGAGGAATGGGAGAAAAGCCTTCAGAGGACTACAGTTTGCTTCTCTTTGGCTTTAACAGCTGCCTTCAATCAACCAGGCAAGCAGCATCTCTATAGGTCCAGTCAAGAAAATGATTTATGGATTGCATGGCAAGGAAGACACGTGGAACCATCAAAGCAACAGCCTGGAGTCCAAGGCCAGGTGAGGCTGAAGTTTTGAGAGAGGAACACAAAGGAAAAGACACAAACTGTGCCTTAGGAAAAACCTCTCTAATGAGGCAAACATCCCTGGGTTTGATTCCACTCTTTCTTGGCTGGCTTTTATACGCCTGGGCAAACACACTGCATTACTCAGGTTGTTAAAATGAAGCAAAGAACTGCTTGGGTGATTTTATCAGGCTGATTTCAGAGATTTAAGGCTAGATTACATTACAGACTCATGAATTCTGGAGAGGACACCAGTTAGGAAGTTTAAAGGAGAACTTTCATGGCATTTGAATAGATTTAAGATAAGTATAGAAGTTCTTATGTTGAAAAAATCCAAATTTTAAAAAATTAATAAAAATATCTCCCACGGAGTGCTGGAAATACTGACTAGAAGGACTTTGCAGGAAACCATGCAGGGATATCAAACAGATGATGCCATAGCATAACAAATATGATCTTTGGTGCTTAGAGCTATGTAACTGTACAAAGTTGTTTTGTCCAAAATGACCTGGAGTGAGACTGGACAATGAGTTTTCTCTGAAGAACAGGGCTGAACCATAACAAAGTAGAAGCATTTTGAGGATGGGCACTGCTGGAACAGACAGGAATTCCTGTGTTTTCATCACTGACTTTTTAATGGGAATAAAGGATTTTAAGAAGTTATTTAGTCTGTTCTCCTGCTCCACACTAGCTGTACTAAATATCAATAACTCCTTGCTCAGATATCCCAAGTTCTTTTAAAGAATTCACACTAAAGGTTGTCGATGACTGCTTCTTACTAATTTGCTAGAACAGCTTGTGGAAGAATAGTTTGCAGACTGCAGTTATTTAGAATGGCTTTGAATTCTGTATCACAAATAGGACTCACAGTGTAAGTGCAAGATCTGTTCAGCACAAGGAGGTTTCTGACACAAATTAATCCAGAATTTGCCCGGTGTCCCCAGGTTGACTCCCAGAGGCCCCTGAGAATGCTGACAGTGCTGAAAACTGACAAAACCACTTGTGGTTTAACTGTAAGCCTGTGGGTTTCAAAGCCTGTGCAGAAATAATAAATCTTACACATGGTGTGAATGCAGCTGACTGCTGGGAATCCTGAGATATATGAAAGGCAGTTTTAGCTTCTTTCATTGCTCCAGCAAACAAGGCACTCTGCCTTCTGAATGGGCAAGAACAAAACTTACTTCTGTTCTCTGTTGAGCAGAAAGTTGCACAAATACAAAAGTTGATGTAAAACAGGCTCAGATCACAACTTGTGCCAGATCTGCCACTGTCCTTAGACTAAATCTCCCTTGCAGAATCAGAGGCCATGAGCAGACACATGGAGAGGGGGAGTTCCCCAACACTCTTCCAAGAGAAAATGGAGGAGAAAATGCTTCAGAGCAGCAGAAGTCACCGAAGTAGGGAAAGCTGCGCAGGGAGACCAGCTTCTTTCCCAGCTGGAAAAGCTAGTTGGTGGCAGCCTGAAGCAAACCCATCTTCTCCTTCCCTTACCTTTACTCCATGTCCTTATTCATTCTTGCTTGTAAACTGCACTAAAAGGTTGTGCTGAAGTGTTTTAATCCTATTGCACTTTCCTCCTCCTTGTGCCATCCCTATTGAGATGGGAACCACCCCAGGGCAGGGCCAGCGGGGTCTCCTCAGGAACAACTCAAAAGCACCACTGCAAAACCCACTCTGAACAATACCAGAAACTACAAAGAGCTCTCTATGGGAAGTACGGAGCCACTGCACATATTTGTGCTTGTTTGTTTTGGTCCTTTGTTAGACATCCAGGTGGAGCTCAGCTGGGAGAGCCACTTTTTGTGCAAGCAAAGAGGCTTCCTTTGCTACCCCTCCCAGTGCAGGCAGCCCCAAGGCTTTGTTCTGGAGGCTTATCAGCCCCCCAGAGCTGGGAGCAGTCACACGGATTTCCTGGACAGCAGCTCCGGATGGTTTTTGCAGTGCTTGGCATAAATAGCTCTGGAATTGAGGAAATGCTCAGTTCCAGCAGGAGCTCCAGCACACGTCCTCCAGGCAGGACAGCAGGGACAACGGGGCACAGAGGAGCAGCTGCACTGGGGTGACAGCCACCAGAGCCTCTGTAGAGCACACAGGACATGGACTGAAGCTGTGTCCCACTCCAGCCACTTCAGACAGGGCTGCAAGATGCAGCTGGCCATTTGCCATGATATCCTTGGATGCTTTCTTTTCATTCCAAAAGCTGCAGAGAGAGGACACCTGACCAGGCTGGGATCAAGCTGTCCTGCTTTCCTAAGTGGATGGGACAACTTAGAGTAGAGGGCCCTTAGAGAGGGTAAACAAGGAAAATCACTATCATAGCTGTCCCCTTGATTATTTTCATATAATCTCTTCCTGGCCTTTGCAGATTCTCTCTGGCATCTAGAGCCAAGCTGGTGAGAGAGAGAGAATGGAAACATGGGGTACCCTGGGGGTTCAGCTGTCAGAGGCCCTCAGCAAACTCTGGGAACAGAAGAGCTGCCTTTCCTGAAGCCATGAGGCATGACTAAAGTGGGTGCACACACAGTGGGACATCTCTGCCCAAACCGGAAAGGTACAACATTTTCAGAACTACTTCAGTTCAGTTTCTCCTTAGAGATGAAGGCACCAGGAGAACCTGAGCTTACCAGCTGTGGGGGGATGGAAGTCTGATGGGAAGGTCATCAGTGACATTTCACAGCTCACTGCTGTGTTCTAGCACTCACAGTGCCTTGAAAGACTCCACTGTTATCCAAACCAAAAGCAGAAAGAACAACAGCCATCAAAATGGAACATTTGGGTTTCAAAGAAAAAGAAACTTTTAATGTTCTATAGCATCTGTGTCACAGCCAGAGAGAGAAAGCAAAGGACTTGTTCTGGGATGAAAGACACACTTGTACCAGCGCTTCCTAATCTGATCTCAGAGGGGCCAGACAAGCTGGAAGAGGTGATCAAAGTCGAGTGGGTGGGGTGCATGTAATGCCAATTACACTCTTGAAGAGCCACATTCCTTCTCCAGAGGAAGGACAGGAATAAGTTATTGTAATTACACCAGCTCAGGGGCAGCAGAGGAAACTGAGACTTGTGGAACCAGACACAGCCAACTGCTACAGCTCCCACCAGAGCATCAAGTCTGCTCATACTCCAAGAATTACAAGGCAACGCTCAAACAACCAAATTCTGGATAGAGAGCTCATTACCTACCAAGCCTCTAGAAAGTGGGAAAGGTTTTGTTAACTAAGATTAGCCTGGTGCATTCTTGAAACATGACAGTTCCTATTTTTCCACGAGACAAAGAAAACAGTCTGGAACACACATTTTAATGGGAATACCTTTGAATCCTGGTAAAAGGGCATCTCTCAGAGAACAGAATTAAAGGAGGAACAGTTACATTGTACCATCGTTCTGCCCTTACCTGTCATCAATTGAGTCAACTTTCTCCTGGATTTTATCAGAATTAATGTTCCCATCACTAACGAGCCTCCTGCCCGTCTCCACAACTGCATTGATCTTTTCTTCGTTGGCATCCATGGTGGTCATGAAATCCTCCTGCTTTTTAATAGCAGCTTCTGCTCCTTCCAAGGTGGTTGGCATCTCCGTGTGTGCCAGAACATACTCCTGGGATTAAAGAAATCAGAGAGAAAATTGTTACACTCAGGCTATGCTGCTGCTCCAACAACAGACACCTCCCAAGAACAGTTTGAAGTAAAATACAGTAAGAAAAGGGCAATTTGTCTGCTTGTGGCTCTCCCACCAATAGACTTGGTCTGTTAATTGCTTGCAGGACACAGTGCCAACCTGTAGAAATTAAGTCAGGTAAATCTTGACCACTTGCCTGGTTATTAAGGAAAGCTTCTGCTTGCTTGGTATCTCTGAGAAACAGCTGGTAGGCATGAGACTGGGAAAGGAGATTTTGCCTGTTCTCCCACATTTTGTGAAGCTCATTCCATCCGGTGTCCAAAGCCTGCAGGCGCTGGCGTAGGAACATGTACTGAGCATCAGTTTGCCCTTGTGTCACCATCTCACCCATGTCCCTCATCTTCTGATAATCTTCCTCGTAGTTGTTGATTTCATTCTTGATATTCTCGTGCTGAGTGAGCAGCTTCTCAGCCTCTGTCAGGGTGTTGGGCATATCCTCAGAGGCAATTGCAGTCTGTGTTCTGGAGAGCCAGGACTGGAAGTCATCCAGATCTCTCAGGAATTGTTGCAGCTTGCTGGCCTCTCCCAGGGACTCTTCCCGGTTCTTCAGGGTGGTCTTCATTTCTTCCCACACATCATTGATCTCTGCAAGCCGTGAAAGGATGGCTTGTGCCTGGTCAGGATGCTCTGATTCCAGCTTCTCTGCCTCCTTCTGCAGGTCACTGAGCTTGGCTTCGATGGCCACCAGGTCCCGTTCCATGCCCGTCAGCTTCCTCTGCAAGGCCATCACTCCAGCCAGGTCATTACCCAGATCTTGTGTGGACTCAATCACTTTGGTCTTTTCCCTGATCCAGGATTTGGTTTCATTACATTCAAGATGGTAGTTCTGGATACTCAGAGCAGAGAGCAGAGCATCCTTCTTCCTATCTACCAGTTCTCTGAACTGGCTCCACCTGAAATGTGTGAGGAGAGGAGAGCAGAGAAATTGAGATTTGTGGGGAAAGGATGTGGCAGCATTGCTGAGTGAGCAGCTGCTCTCAGCAGCTTGGTAAACCCAGCTACTCAGGGTTTCCTCAGTCCTTCCCACACCATCAGTATTTCTAGCAAAGCAATCATTAACCCAGATATGGTGTGTATTAGAATGTGACAAGTACCAGCACACTGAGTATAATTTTTCCTCAAGTGAAAAATCGGCAGTTACACCAACTTTTCACACTCCCTTGGTTCATTCTGAAGCTAAAAAGGCGAGAATTTACACAAAACTATATTGATTTCTTTTTTATCATGGTAATTATTACAGTGAATTTCCAGCT
Organism: Serinus canaria; assembly: GCF_022539315.1. Classification (NCBI taxonomy): domain Eukaryota; kingdom Metazoa; phylum Chordata; class Aves; order Passeriformes; family Fringillidae; genus Serinus; species Serinus canaria. The sequence goes on from NC_066316.1 coordinate 4,365,696, forward strand.
CTCAAATCAAGGTGCTGACACACGCAGCGCCTGTTTAAGTCAAGAGCAAAACTCCACCTGATAATCAAGCATTTGAAAGGCACAACTCTTTCCTTTTGAAGCCTTAAAGATATTTCAGGTAACAGCATCAGAATATCTTAAAAAAGCCTACTTAAGAAAATCAAATGACCCCACCATACTTGTTCCAGCTGGTGTGATGTTCCTGAGCATGAGGCTGTCACTTACCTTGTGTTGAGTTTATCTTGCTGTGCTTTGATCTTCTCCCCCGGGTGGCCACTGTGCATCAGCTGCCTGGCAATCTGGTTCACCACTGCCACACGGGATGCCTGGTTGTTCATTTCTGGCTCCAAGCTTTCAAACCTGGAGTGGGGGAAAACAAACAAACAAAAGATCCCCCAGGCATTAGAGAATCTGAGCCACAGGCAAGCTGAGAAAGGTAGCTGGGGTAAAACACTTCCACCCAGTATTCCCCAAACTTCCTGGTAAAGGCATTCTCACCTGTGCTGGATCACTTCCAGGTCCTCCAGCTTCTCTGGAATCTGCATATTATTCAGCCACTTCTCCTTTTCGTCAATCCAAAGCTCACAAGCATCTGCCTCGCTGAACATCTTATAGAGAGCGAGGGTATCCTGCAGGGCCTGTTTACGCAGCCGGGTCAGCTCAGCAACCTCTTTGTACCTCTCCTCGATTCCGGACAACCTGCCTTGCACATCCGGAGACTCCGCGTGCTCCTGTGGCAGGGCCTTGGCCTGCTCGTGAAGAGAGTCGATGGTCGGCCGGTAGCTCGCAATCTCTTCAGCCACATCTTTGTGCTTCTTGACCAAGGACTGAGTGGAATATTCATCATGGCCAACATCGTTGCTGGAGACAATCTTGAGGATGTCCAACATCCACGCATCAATATCGTCAGCATCAGCCTGGAACTGGTGAAGGAGAGAGGCTTCCTCCAGCCTCTTCTTCCTAATGGCAGATAACTGCTCCAGGTTAGCCCACTGCTCCCGGATATCCTTAATTCTTTCTCTGATCTTCTCAGACCCAAAATGCTCTTCCGCGATCATGTCTTCACCTTCTTTTATCGCCTGCTGAAAGTGGCCGCTGCGGCCGCTCATCTCATCCTCAAACGCCTTGTGTTTACTCAAGAGTCGGACGACACTGGTTAGGTCCTTCCCGTAGTCATCAGATGACAGGATCTGCTCCTTCTCCCTGATCCAGCCCTCCTCTTCAGCCATTTCCCAGAAGAATTTCCAGAGGCGCCGGGACTCCTCGAGGCGCGCGCGGCGCTCGGCCGCGAGCTGGCAGAGCTCCTGGTAGCAGAACTCCATGTGAGCCACGCGGTCCCGGATCACCTGCGGGTCACAGGGCTTGTAACCTGCTCGGACAGAGAATGTGTGTTACCCACCTGGGCTCGCTCACTCCCATCCCCACAGCTGGGGGGGAGCTGTGAATTCCTCTGAATTCACAGAGCTCTGAATTCCTACCTGTGCCAGCTACAAGGTTTACATTACAGAACCTATAGTTAGTCTAAGGAAAGTGAGTGGGAAGTGTTCAAGCTCCACCACACAATAACACAGATCAGAAAATACTATTCTTTGCAAAAGACCAAAAAACCCCAAAAGGAAAGATATTTCATGACTGTTTCCAGTGAGACAAAATTCACTGAATTCAGGTTTATACACAACTGCACAAAATGGATGTCATTTACTCTGTTAACAGCGCTGGATTCTAGGGAATTGCTTCCTTTTAGGGACACCATCAGAGTGGGTCCAACAATCTGTGAAAATGTTTGCATTAGGAACACAGCATGGGGAACTGTGGTGACCTCTACAAAGTCACAGCAGCTGCAGGTGAGGAGTATGACATCCCATGCAAGGCACAATGCCACACTCAATTCTTGAGCAGGCTCCTGGACAAATGAATCATTGAAATGCTGAGTAGAGAAGGAACAAATGGAGCTGGAATCTCTCATTCTGGTGGGCAATTTAGCTAACCTCTCTTGCAGAACTAAGGAGTGCCACAGATAACCTCACAGGTAATCAAGACAAAAGGGATATGTTGAGTGCTGGTTACCTTCTCCATCGGTGGCAAACTTCTGAGCAGAGGCATTGACCCCTCTCACTCTCTCAGCCTGAATAGCAATGTCAGCTTCCACCAGAGCGTGTTTCTGCAGCAGGTCCTCAACCCCCAACAAATGTTTACCATAGTCTTGGGACAGTAAAAGCACCTGAAGAAAATGAGAAAGACAAGTAAAACAGGCTGAAGGCCATAAGCTGTTTGCTTCTTTGGGACTGCAGGCACTGTTATCTGTTGGTACATTAGGTCAGAGGAACTCCAAGCCTGTAAGGACAGAAATTTCACATGAAGAGACATGGCTGATACAAATTTCAGCCACCAATTATGGAATCACTGGCAACCACAATGAACTTGACTGGTCTTTAATGAACTCAGAGGCTGAGTTAGCTCAGCAGGGCCAGAGAGCAGCACTCAGCCAAGGTGCTGTGAGCTCCCACTGAGCTGTTTCTTTCCCCCAACAGCTTCCAAGTTCTGCTGGCTGATGGACAAGTCGTGGTCCTTTCCCTTCCCAGATCCCAGGAGAACAGACAGGAAGAAATTCAAGCTTTTTAAAGCAGAGAGGTGAAGAGGTGACTTGCTCCCCATGTAAATCATGATGGAGAGAGATTATTTAATTCCCTTTTACCAAATCTGTCATCTTTACCCAAGCACTGTGACCAGAATTTCTGGGCTCTATGAGACAAACATGAAACTGGAAAGTAGCCTTTTATAGGAGTGAATTTGTTCTTTTTCCTTACCACTGTTTTAATCTTTATTGTCAACAAATCATAAGGAATTTGTTCACTGCTCTTGAATGTGGATCTTCTGGGTCTATCTATTAACCGGAGGAGCAAAATGAATCTTAAAATTTGACAGAAAGGGACACAAACACTTCTAAGCAATATTTGGTCTGCATTCCAAAAGACTTCCACCCACCTTCATCTCGTCCATCCAGTCCATAATGTACAGCATTTCCTGGAAAATCTTCTGCAGCCCAAGGTTCATCTCCAGGCGCTGTCTCCGTGCCCGGAGCAGCTCCAGGAGATACTCCCAGAGGCGGATAACATTGTCCTTCCTTGCAGTGATGCGTTTGATGTCGTGGTAGTTTTCAGTCTCGAGCTCCTTTGCCACCGCCACCACGGCCTGAACCCGCTCCTCGTACGCCGCGATGTCCGTCTCGATGGCCTCGTGCTTCTTCGTGGCAGCCTCCACTGCTGGGAGGTCAAAGCCAAAATTGTCCTGCAAAGACAGAGGCACTTCTTCAGGAATGGCTGCTGAGGACAAAAGTCTCACTGCTCAACCTCTGCTGTCAGCTCTGACTTGGCAAAACATGCTTGTTAGCAAATCCGGGACCTCAAAATGCTCCCAAGAGTCTTCTTTAAATAAAATAAGAGATGCCTCTGATAATAAAGAACCACTGATAAAATCAGAGATATTATTCACTGCCTTTGGGGGAAGAATCACATGGCCATCAGGATTGGTCTGGGGCTGATCTAATATCATCATCTCTAATATTAAACAACAAAATTAACTCCTGGGCTAATTTCACTGAACTCACCAAAATATTCAGATAAAGAAAATATTGACTCTGAGCAGTTATTTCCTCATCAAATTCTCCTGACCACAGTCTCGTAGGTTCAAGGAAGGGAATCCCAAACATATAAAAGAGAGGATGTACAGTACATACACATATAGAGTAACTAAATACAATAAATAAATATACACATACATTAAAGTAGTAAAATATGAGGCACAGGGAAGAAAATGTTCTCCTTGCAAGAACTGCATCCTGTAATTACTCATGGGAACCATTTTAGTCACCCAGACAATTTCTGAGAGCAGCACCTGAGAAACGAGACGTTGATTTTCACTCAGCCAAGTTTCTCTCATAGCTGCCTTGCGATCGAATCTCCGTGCAAGTTGTTCCAGTTTCTCTTGTCTGATGAGCTCATTTCGCAGTGCCAGTTCTCTTTCATGTTCAGCTTTTTCCAGTCTTTCCCAGGCCTGAAGATGTGGAGGAAAAACACATGGCTTCTAAACAACACATTCTTACAAGATTATGATAAATCCCATCTCCTTTGCATGAAATCAGGGCTGAAGTCACCACAGGCAACTTTCAACAAACTGGTTCAATTATTTATAAGCCCATAAATCCAGTTTGCACTGGCTGGCCTTACACCTTGTTTGCTAATATAAACACATGACTTAAAATCTGTTCTCAATTAATCAGTCATTTTCTGAGCAAGTTGTTTATCCCAGATTAATTTTCACTCGTCCTTTCTTACCCTTCTTCCCAACAAAGCCTAAGGAAACCACCTGGCTTGAGTGTGTAAGAAAGTGTTTATTTAAAAAAATAAAATCTCCTGAGTGCTACTCCCAAACATGCAGAGTCTATCTTCCTCCTTTAGGAAATGGGAATTAGAGATTCATGGCCTCTCACCTCCAAAATCAACATACAACTGTTCTTTATTACACTTTGGAAAAGAAAACTGCAGAATCTGGTTACTTCTGGTGCTTATAAGTCCTTTATTCCCCCCAAGCCAGAAGTTATTCATATGGATGATGATAATATTACAAAAATCAGCAGTCTTAGAAGCATGTTGGAAATCAGCTAATCATCTCTCAGATCTTCTTACAGACAACAAAAAACCCTCAATTAAACACAAACTAAATCTAAATCCAAACAGATGTGAAACTGCCTGAAACACGACTATTTTGGGCATTCCTCCTGCAACCAGGAGAGCTGAGCAGTTTGCTGCTCCCTGGGATGAGGCCACAGACACCCACAACAGCTGGTCTGGGACTGCCAAGCATGATCAAACACAAAGGAGAAAGCTGCCAGGCTGAAGCTGTTTGTTATCCTTGAGAGAGCCTGTCAACTCTGCTGTGCTCAGCCCTGCCCTGCCAGCTGCAGCAGCAGAGAACAGGCTGCAGGACGCCAGAGGGATCCATGATGCCAAGGCAGGGCACTGGGAGGTGAAGGGGAGGGCACAGCACCTACTGCTGCTGCCTTCTGTCACTTCTGTCCAACAGCCAGGACCATGAGGGGCAAGGCAGAGCTGGCAGCCCCAGGAGCAGAAGCTCCTACAGATGCTGAGGATACCCCAGGCCTGGCTCAGGGTAGTAAATCCAAGCTACAGGAAAAGGTCACCCCACCTCACCCATTCCTTACAGCCCCCACATCAAGGCTGGACATCACAAATGTTTTTGAGAAGAACAAATGTTGAGAGAAAACAGCAATATCCTGAGTCACAGGGGAGGAACTGCTCAGTTTACCTTGTTAATGTCAGAGATGAGTTTGCCCTCCCTTGGCATGTACACTTTCTGATTGTTGGCTCTCATTTTGCTTTGGATGGTAAAAAGCAGCACTTCCAGGTTTCCTTTTTCCGTAAATCTAAACAAAATTTTGCACAAGAACTGAGTTACAATCAAACTTTCATTACTGCTAAGGTACAATCATAGAATCATGGACTGACAGAATGGTTTGGGTTGGAAAGGACCTTAATGCCCATCCAGTTACAACCCCTGCTAGGGCAGGGACACCTTCCACTATCAAAGCCCTGTCCCACCCGGTCTGGATCACTTCCAGGGATGGGGCAGCCACAGCTTCTCTGGGCAGCCTGTGCCAGGCCCTCACCACCCTTACAGGGAAGCACTTCTATAAAACATTGAATATAGTCAACTACAATAAACTATAATGAAGCACTTGTTTAAAATGTTGACATGGTGAATGGTGCACTCACATAAACACCTCCATCTTGTGTGGAAGCTGGGAGCAATGGAAATAGCCCACACTTCCCCTGCAGCCAGTTGGGGCAGACAGCAAAAGGAACTTCACAGAAGTCAGCTGTCTGAGTGTTTGGATTTAAACCCCTCAGGGGACAGGAAAAGGCTTTTTTTTTATTCTAGTACGTGCACTGCCCTAGCTCACTCCATCAGCACAAGAAATGGAAGTTTTATTTAAAGCCCTCTGCAGTCAGTAAACTCTTCCCACTGTTTTCCCTGTGTTGTACGCCTGGGAAATAAACAAACTCCATGGGCATTAGGGAATAGTCTGCAATTTTAGAACAAGTCTGGATCCTTGTAATGTTTCAGGTCATGATTATTATTCATTAGAACTCAAATTAGGAAAAAAAAAAAAAACAGATTTGATATCACAATCCTAAAAGAGGCTTTCCAGAAATAAGTTGCCCCGTTTTCTTGTATCAGTTTGAGCAAGTAGAGCTGTTTGACAAAGCCAGACACGTTTCCTCCTCATGTTGGATAAGCAGTAGGGATCTTTTAATAGCAGCATTTTGGTATTATCCACTGCTATTAAAAGCACGAGTGGTGACATTACTGTACTACCACAGTATGCTATTACCACTCATATGGTAAGACAGGCATCCCAGGGCAGGGACAGCTTCCAGGACTCCCAGATCCTGTGGGAGACACGCTTTTCTCTTTGCTGTTGATATTATCTGCACACTGAACAGCACAAAGCAAACGGGCCAAGTAACATCGACGAGTACTGATCAGGAATATGAGAGCTGGGCTTGCTCAGGAAAATAAATTCTTAATCCACAACTAAAATTACTTGGATGTGTTTGTTTTTTAAAAAAATCAATGAGTGACTAAGCCAACAAGACCAGTGACTGTTGTGTTAAGCTGAGATTAAACTCACTTGGGTGGTTTCTCCACTGTGCGGTAAGTGTTGAACGCCTGCAGCTGCTGCTGCACCCCAACCAGGGAGTTGGCGAATTTGCGATTGTTGAGGATGATAATGGTTTGCTCAATCCACTCCAGCAGGTCAGAAGCCAGGGACTCGTATTTTTCTATCATTTTCTCTGTTTCAATGGCATTGTCAAGCACCTGCAGCAGCAGCACAACACACATGAGTCACAGGGGCAGTGCTCTTCAGTCATTTAAATCCAACAAGCCACATAAAAGAAACTGCTGGGAGACTTGAGTTGTGAATCAGAATACTCACTGCCGGGATCCCTGAGAAATGAGAGCTTGGCATTTTTCAGCACTAAATTCCCAAGATCCCACAGCAATGGGGGGGCAGAGCTGAGGCTCACACAAGGATTCATGTTCAGTCTGCCAGCTCTAAGGACCGGGGCAATGTCGCCAAAGGACAGAGAATGACTGCACATGTTTTAAATTAGGGACTTTTCCAGAGGAGACACAGGGCCCAGAGGGTGAGGAGCAGTTAATGAGAAAGGAAAAGTAGCAGTGATGCAAAATGAACAAGCAAAAATAAAACCCCAGCCAAGTGTTTTCTAATGTGAGGCTGCTGGGAATTAACTACTCCTCATAGTCACATGGGAATATTTAACATTGAAAATATGTTCAAAAGCAAAAAAATCAAAATTACCCGAGAGTGGACTCTTTAAAAATTAACACCCAAGAGGAAAAAGAAAATCAGAACTATTTTGCCTGCTTTGTAACAATTTATAATTTAAACTGACCGACCTTTCCAATACGTTTTCCTTCGACAGCCAAAGCTTTCATCTTGGAGAAGTAGTGGTAATATGTCACCACATAGGTGATGATTGACTTTTCATCAGGGTGATCAACACTGATATCTGCAAACCAAACAAGAGTTATCTCAGCATGCTAAGGCTGCAGGGGTTACACCAACAGAGCTCAGAGTGCACCAAGGATACATTTGGGAGTCAGAGATGGCTTCAGTGACAGTTCAGCCCCTAAGGTTGGCGCCCTAATAAAAAGTGAATTGAGCAGCTTTGCACTGGTTCTGGCACTAGTGTGGACTGGGGCTAAAGCTTGGGGCCTTTGGGCTTTACAGTCAAGTTCCAGACTTTGCCACAGCTTGTGCACAGCCAAATAATTCCTCTGGTGTGTGTGTGAGTTGACAAAACTACTGTTAATTGAAAACTTCAGTGCTGTGTCAGCATTTGGAGAGAAGAATTCAAACTTATGTCTGTCCAGGTGAATCTGAGAGATACAGGTGGAAAACAAAATATTTCTCAGTAATTCTGAGGCACTGGAACATAAGCAAGAAGAAACTTGCCCAAACACATCACTCCTGCCCTGTGACACAAAAGGCTCTAGCCCCAGCACTGGGAGCACACACACTCCCACAGAAGCATAGGCTGAAGCTTCTTCTGCTCCTCTGCTTCTCTTCCTTCTCAGAAGGAAGCCTCTGACTGGAATGTCTTTATGGACACGTGGCCAGGCCAACAAACTTGTCAGATGGCAGTAAATAAACACAGGATTAAGGGCTCTTGTGCTACTGCTGCTCAGTTTGCTGCTGGAGAAATCTCACATTCTCTCCCTCCTTCAACGCTGGTATCACCAGGTGAGTCAGCAGCATCCAGCTGCTCTTGGACACAAAAACCTGCCACAGAAATGTGCTCTGACATGGAGGGGTGGGAGCAAAGAGCCCTTAAGAGCTGAAACTGCTGGAATTCTTACCCTCAGGGTCCAGGAGCTTGGTAAGACCAAGGTGCTGCTCTGCAAGGTTAAAAGCATTCTGCAGATTGTAGTGTGCATTTGATTTCTTCAGCTTGTCAAAATCAATCAGATCAGGCCTAGACAGGATGGAAAATTCTTTAGATTTCCCAAAGCACAGTACAGCCACCCTCAAAAGAACTAAAATCTCCAACCCTTAGAAAACCCAGCCAAGGTTTCACGTGCCCTGTGCATTTCCCAGCAGTGTTAAAGGAATGAAGCAATGCCCAGCACATGGCACAGCAGGACCTGGCCATGGGAGAAAGCAGGGGAGAGCTTAACAGCAGGGAAGGTGACCCTGGAGAAGAGAAGAACAAAGCTGTGGTCATGAGTCTCTCCTCATGTCCATGGAAGTGTGCAATCCATCTGGATTAACTCCACCTGAGCTTGCCATGAGCAGCATCCCCAGCCATGGCAGCCTGGCACCACATCTGGCCACCCTTGGGCAGGGATTTCCTTTCCCTCCAGGCTGCTCTGGGTGTGCTTCCCCACTCCTGCCCCCGAATTCCAGACCTGACATGGGTTACTCACTGAGGTACAAGACCAAACCAAACCCAAATAATCACAGGTGTAATTTATACCCTTGAAACCAAACACAGCCTGTTTTGACTTGTGGTGTGAGAAGCTGCTGCCCAGTCAAGCTCACAATGACCACAAGAGCTGTAAAGCTCAAAACAAGGCAAGTTGCTCTAAAACTCTCAGCAACTCCTCAACTTCCCGCTCTTCAGAGATTTGTAAAATTAAGCTGCAAGGTAGCTGCAAAACCAGGGCAGACACTGAGCCACATGTACCTGTGCTTATGGATCAGTGCATTGAACGCCATCCCATCCCTCCAGCTTGTGGTAAAGTTGTGGATATTGACATTGGGGTACCTGCAGAACGAAAACAAGGAGAGTGCAATCAGTACAGCAGCCCCAGTGCAGCTCTGCACACTCTGGCACCAACAGCCAGAGCAGGGAGACATTAAGTTTGCCTTGAAATTGGCATTATTTGTTGAGAATGGAGAGAAAAAGTCAGTGCACCACTATATTCATGGATTATCAGATTGGTGTGTTTATCACCCAAAATTAACATCATAAATTCAGACTTTTCTGACTTGCAAACATCAACTCATTTGTCTTGAATTCCCTCTCTCTGAATCCACTTTAGAAGATATATGTTTGCCCATTTAAAATTATTTCAACAAAAACTCAAAATGCTGTTAAGAGCTTTAGAGATAATGACTTATTCCACACTCACCCAGCTGTTTTCATCTGGCACCACAAAAGCAGAGCATCTTTAGCAGATTTCTTCTCTTTGTTGTCCTCAGTTTCAACACTGATATCTTGGATCTAAAAGTAATATAGAAGATTTCAATATTTCTCTGAGAAAACACACTGCCTTTTTGGAAAAGGTGAAAGGAATGCTGGGAAACACCAAAATTAATGCTATTAAATGTTTATTACTATGCTATTTATTAAGAGTTACATATTTATTATATGGATGTATTATTCTTTCTGCAAAAGGACTTTCCAGCCTTTTAAACTAAGGGCAAAGTCCAATCTGGAACTTGCTGGAAAACAAGAAATCTCAAGCCCTAGCTGGGACACTAGAATAATTCCTGTGGGCATCCTTAATCCATGTCAGTGCCAAGCCAGCCAGGTTATGGATAACCAGCATGGAGATGGAGAGCAGCTCAGGGCAGCATTTCCTCCTGGATCTCATGTGGAGACTGGAGCTTCACATTTATTAGTGATTTAAAAAGAAAGCCATATGAATTTCCTCACAGCAAACTCCCACCACAGGTCAGCAGCGCTACAGAGAATGATTTATCCTGACAGGTTCCCAAGCACTTCTCCCTCCCATCAGATGGGAGCCCTCTGCTCCTGAAATGCACAGTGAAGCACGTGACAAACAGGCATGGAAAGCTCATCCATGTATCTGTGTGTGCACACAAGCCTACCTGGAATCTCAGGATAATGGTCCAAATAAGGCCAAGTGTCAGCCTGTGATTCCCATCCACAATATCATGAGATCCCATGTTTTCCAGGTGCACTCGCTGCTCCTTCAGGAACTGGAGGGCTTTATCCACGTTCTCCAGGCAATGGATGCGCATCCTTCCTTTAGTTGGTTTAGGCTAGAAGGTAAAAGGAAGAATAAACACAATTATTACTGTAGATGGGAGCAGGGGAAATCAGAGCTTGTAAACTCCTCAGTCCTGGCCAGGGCATCACCACTCCCAGGCAGCAACGCTGCAATTTTTCCTCAAATTCCAGGGACAAAACCACTCCTTGCATCTTCCAGCCCATTTTCACCAGGATAATGGAGGCAGGGGTGCCAAACCCATGGTGGAAAAACCAATATCCTGGATCTGAGCTAGACACATGGCCCCAGTTCCATTTGCCTTTCAAAGGATTTTTCCTGCTTACTTCCCTCATGTTTCCTCTCCAGGATATTCACTCACAAGCTCAGATTTGAGCTGTGAGCTAGTCAGTAAATCTCCTCCAGAAGGAAGTGGCATTGCTTTTCTTTGGTCAGTAAATCAGATAAAGAGTGAGAAAGTAACAGAGACTGACTACAATTTTTTCTTTATAGGAAAAAAATAGTAATTAAAAAATCAGCTACACCAACATAACACAGTTATATGAAGGCCCAGTGCAACTGCAAAAATGCAATGAATGTGTTATCAGCATGCAGAATTCTGCTGTAAAACTGAATAAAATGAAGGGAACTTTGTTGTGCAGATGAGGATTACAGCTGAATAGCCTATTCAGTGTGCACTGGGATGTCACCAAAGGTACTCAGCCAAACAACTAATTGCCATAATTTCCTTGTTTTCTGCAGTGAACGTAATTAAGTGGCCATGGAAATAGCTCAGGCAATATCCTTGTCCCAGCCTGCAATCAAGGTGAAGAGTTTTGGCCAGTGCCATGGTACGGTCCCTGGAAACACAGCCCGTGCCACAGGGGATGGTGGAGAGGGAAGCCATGCAGGAAGATGCCCTTTGGGACACACAAACCCTGAGACCACCGGCTTTGGCCTCTGTCAGCCTGGGTCTGTTCTCCTGAGGCTGGGGAATGATGCAGGATCAACCCACAGCTCAACAAGGAGGAGAATTTCCAGGAGACTCCCTCTGCTTTGGAGTATAAAAGGCCCCCCCAAAGAGGCCTAAATTGCAGCCTGTGCACACCCCATCCATCCCAAACGCTGCCAGTGCAAAGAGCCACAGCTGGAGCAGAAGAAACAGGAGAGATCTGCATGGTTGGCTGAAGCCTCCCAGAGATTCCTCACTCAGCAGGGACAACCCGGGATGCAGCCTTTAGCTGGCACCACCAATCATTAGGAGTGTAGAAAGCTGGACCTAAGGCTTGGCTGAACCTTGCAAAATAAAACACAGGGAGGAGGCAGTTCTGGGGCAGGAGGGAAGGTGGAGGCCCAGCTGCACCCCCAGCTCCAGCCCACGGCTCCTCTCAGCCCATGGCCACACCTGGAGCCCTGGAGCACTTCCCAGGCCTGCTCACCTGCACAAGGATGTTCCCAAGGCTCAGGAATGACTGTGACCATGGCCACTTCTCAGCAGCAGTGGCAGACCCCAGCCTGTTCCCTCTGCCTTAACACAGCCCTTCCCACTGCCTGAAGCAGTACCTGCACCACCACTGTTGCCTCAAACTACCAAGCAGGAAAGGATTCAGAAAGCTTTTTGTGCTCTCAGAAGCTCCAGTGCCATGGTTACAGAGCCAAAGCCATTCACCAGAGATGTTTTATGTAGAGGAAGAGGCGTCTGAGTCTGGTTTGTACAAGGTGTGGCTGTGCTTGCCACACTCCCCTGCATAGCCTCAGGATGAAGCACAGTGAGACATACCTTGCACTTTTATTGGGCTAACACAGATCCAGACAGTGAGGGGAGGGAAAGCAAGTACCAAACCCAGAGTCTTCACACACATGTTACAGGAAAACTGGTTCTACATCAAAACCCTTCCTCTTTTCCAAGTGAAAATGACAGAATTCACTACAGAGAATGTGCTTAAGTGGTTTGACCTTTGAGCATCCAGGAACTGCAAGGTATTTACTAATCCTTAATTTGGTTAGGGAAGAAACTGAGCTAAACACTTAATCTTAGGACAAAAACAATTCCCAGCTTTATTTTTCTGTTTGGGAGAAGCTGGTTAACAGTGTGTGCAAACCAAATTACAACTGTCCTTTCATGCTGGCTGGATTCTTTCCCACTGTGCTCAGTGAGAGCATTGCATGCTATCAGTTTCATTCCAAACACTGCTGTGCAGAGGACATTATGCTGTAAGGTCTGGACTAAACAGCAGGATTAGGAATCAAACTGAGCAAGGTCAGGAAGATGGAGGTGTTGCTGTTATTGGTTGCTCTCATTCTGAGTTTCTCTAACAGACCTCCAAGGACTGTGGGTTTTCACCAACAAAAATGACAATAAGTTTTGGAAAATGCAGGGTTTGTGTGATCGAAGTGAGAGGGCAAAGAGCAGCCCTGCTTCCCTGACTGCCATCCAAAATCCTGGACTCTGCTCCACAGGCTCCAGCATCTGAATCCCAGTTTCAAAAGAGAGGAAACAACTTCTGTTTATTCCACTGCACCACTAAATACACCATTTTTATGGGACACTCACCTATGCTACCTTCTGCTTTCTTACCATTTGATGTTTCTTGTCTTGATTTTAAGCCTTCTGCATAAGATCTGCCTTCAAATTTCTCTGGGGTGCCATGGAGATGTCGGAATTTACCTAATGTTGACTAAAATAAATTCCAAAAACTGAAGAACATCAGCAAGTGGAGGCTGCATGGCAGTCCTCCTGGAATATTTTTGGTGTGTGTAAGATTCTCCTGGAATACTTTTGGTGTTTGTAATTGTCTCAAAGTTTAGTGCATTGCGTTTACTCTTGTTTGCAGAAGAAGGTGTGGTGGAATGCACTGTTCAAACAGAACCTGCTGTCCTCCAGCCTCAGATAAGGAAGCTACAAAAAGAATGTGTGGTGGTGCAGACAGCTGCCAATGCCAGACACAATGATGCAAGGGCAGCTCCAGGAGGCTCCTGTCCTCTCCCCACCCCATAGCTGCCCCAGTCCTGTTTGCATTTTCCAAAACCTGGAGTGAAATATGGAAATGAATGGTGCAACCACAGTCATGGGACTGCTCTGAGCTTCCTATTTGCTGATGAAAGTCAGATCTTGACAGGCAGACAGGCAGATTTAACCAGAGGTGACACAGCTGGTGTCTCAGCCCTCAAATAAAGGGTCATGTTGGTCTCAGCTATCCCTGTGTGAGGAATACCTGCCACCTGCAGTGTGGCTGAGGTGAGTGGTCTGGCAGACACAGAGAGGGGCTCAGAGCAAACTGCAGCTGGTGAACACCAGGATTTGTTACCCCATCCACACAGGCACTTGTGTGCACATCCCAGCTCCCCCACCCTCCCAGATGCACTCAGGCAGCTCCTCTCCTGTCTCCCTACACACACACACTACACACACTGCACTGGGCCATATGTTCCACTCATTAACCAGAGTCTTAAGCCACAGAGCTCCACTAATAGGAGAGCTTGATGACAAGTGATTACCCAGCCTCCTGCAGCCTTGGGTCTTAGCTAAAGACTGGTATTTCTTTGAAAAGATTGCTCCAAATTAGGCAGTTAAGAGCATCACCATCATTTAAGGAACTGGAGGAGAAGCTGATACCCAGCCATTTCCTGGCACCCAATTTTCCTCTTGTGCAGCAGCATTTTCCACTACAAGGACTTTCTTACTCACCACTCCTTGTGCTGGTACCAAGGAGGTGCTCAGCACACCCAAAGAAAGAATCTGACCCATTTATTTACATTGATTTTAGATATTCCCCTTACCAAAGAAAGCCCAAACCTTATCTATCTGAGTAAAATCAAGTACACTCATGGACGTTCCTCAGCAGTGGAGTGTAACAAACACACCTCCAGCTGCTCTCCAGCTGTTGTCCTGCACAACCCTGGCATGCTCTGGGAAGGGAGCAGGGATGTGCCAGGCCTGCACAACTGCATCGCTGCAGGGTTTGTTAGTAGGGAAATGGGCCACTGCCCACAGGGCCCAGGTGTCCCAGCATATCTAACTCACCACCACCAAGGGATCTAAGGGGCTCAGGAACATTTTGTACTCTGTGCCTGTCAGATTTGGGAGCAGGGAACATGCTGCTGGAAGCACTCAGCATGTTACCAGCAAGGAACCTTTGAAGAAGACTTCCTTTGATTCCCTAGGAAGGCATTTTAGTGGTGTCTGGATCCAGCTGAAGCAATAGAGTTCTTTTTTTTTTTTTTCCTTTAATATATAAAAAGACATTTTCAGTGCTGAACCCTCAGCACCCAGATTTCCTATACTGAAGTTGAGACAATGATTCACAAAACCCCACCCAAACCCAACCTAATCCCCCCTCAATGGATACTGATAAGCACTTACAAGTCTCTCTCCTGAAAGCACTTCCAGGAGCTTGATGAGCATCCTCCCATCTCGAAGGTCAGTGTACAGGTCTGTAATCCGGCAGGACACACGAGCCAGGTGGGAATTCACCCACTTGGTGAAGGTCTTCTTCTGAACTGCCTCACGTTCATCTGTGGGGAAAACAACAGAATGTTACTCAAAATAAATCACAGCTCATGTTTCTATGTGAGAATGGGATGCTCAATCCTTTAAGATCAAATCAAAGGTATGGCTTGTCTTTTTGGGAGAATCATTGGTGAAATTAGGGCTTTTCATTGAAAACCCACCATTCTTCACCTGCTGAGTTCACCTGCTCTGGAACACATACAAATCTGCAACAGATTCCCCAAAATACCACCAGTCCTTTTGGATTAAGACAAATATGATAGAGAGCAGAGACCAAAGCTTCCCACTGGCTTTTTCCCCTTCTCATGAAAATATTTATTTGCAGATTCAACATTTGTAACTGTATTTACACAATATCAACATGAATTTTTCCATAACTGCATGCCTGAGGTAGACAAGCATGTATATCAAGCCATAGAAAAATAGATTCTTTCAACCCTCCCTTCCCAGAGTCTTTCACAACAGTTTATAGAGGAAAACATTGGCTGTGAGAGCTCTCCTACTGCACAGCCTCACTGCAGTCCACATTAATTCACAAACTCCTACCCAGCTCCAATCTGCTAAGCCCAGAGCTCTCAGACAGAAAACATTATACATCTCTGTGGTTACATTCTTCTGCCAAGGGCTTTGGATGAAGCCTTGTTAGCCAAAAGTCATTTCACTAAGCTGGGAAATACTACAGACCAAATTTGTCAAAACACAGGTGCTCTGACTCGGCCTCTGGAAGCCACAGTTAGATGAATGGAAGCTCTGCTTTCCCAGGCAGACAGGATTCCAAGCCTCCCATCAGTCTCCTAAGTTGTTGGCATGTACAGAAACAGGGCATGAAGACAGATTAATCCTAAACTGCAGCTCCCCCAGCACTGAAAGCTCCAAGAATGTTGCTTAAAACACAGAGAATATTCCAGATGTGGCTGCCCAGGAGTTTGGAGGATGCTGTCCTCCAAAAGAAGGATGTGCTCCCTTCCTGGCAGTGCAGCATGGTGGGGGCATGGTCCCAGCACGTTCATAACCCATCACTGCCTCCAGGACCCTGGGGATAGCAGCACAAATCTGATCATGGTGATGTGGGATGACAAGGATGCTGAGTGTGAAGAGGACAGAAAGCTGGGGACCAAGAAAAATAAGAAAAGACAGTAAGAAGATAAATCAGATAACAGAATGGTGGTGAGTGGGAGGGAGAGCAGACCTGCACTGAGTGGTGGTTTGCACAACTGCGCAAACCCCACCCTAGGATTTCAGTTCCTCCCACTTATTTCTGAACTTGTTCTTCCTACCCATGTGGTTAGACATGACCAAATCTACTGCCCTGAAACTGCCTCATTTTTGACAGCTTTTACCTACCTGCCAAGGTGTGAAATTACAAATGTGGCTTGGAAAAATGTCAAAGCTGGGGTTAGTGACAAAACAATGTGCTTTGGGTGAACTGACAGTTTGTATTTTTGTGTTTGCCCTTACTCTGTATGGAGCAGAGGGTCCCTGAGGTAGAGGAAGAGAACAGGAGATCAGAAGGAACAGCAGTCACTCTCTACTAGCTTTAAATACATTTTTAATGAACTATTTATAGCAAGTGCCTGGGAATGCTGTATCTGCATATCTGCTTGTCTAGTAATCCATGCCTTTACTTGAAGTATTTTTTTTAAATGAGTCACAGAAGAGAAACCTTGCAATAGTTGGTGCTTTTTAAAGAAAATTCCATCAGAAATTGTCTCCTTTCACCAGCTCATACAAGCTCCAGAACAGCTCAGCAAGTTTGTTTATTTAATCACTGTAGTCTCTATACAGAAGCACAGCATTCAGTGATCCCTGTGCTTACATTCATTCCAAAGAGAAATGCCAATGTACAGGACCATGAAAATAGAGTTGGATATACAAAATATTATGTAAAGCAAAAAGAGCTATCAAATACCATCTTAAAGCCAACCATTAAAATATATTTGGTCAAAAATTATGGTTATCAATAATTCTCCCAATTTGGGGTCACAGAGAAAATAAAGAATGGGAAAAGAACATCCATGTGGCTTTAGTAAAAGGAGATGAAGAGTCAGGGCCTAATTTTCAACAGATGAAAGACACGATGTGGGAAATGCAGTGACACATCAAGTCATGTTGTGAAACCTTTGAAGCCATGGTATTAACTGACACCAGCTTGGGATCTTCTGGTGTCGAAAGCAAGTCAAGGAAGCCAACAGAGCAAGCAGCCCTTCCAGGACAGGGAAGAAGGTCCCTCCTGGGGACAGTATCCATGCGGCTCTGAGGCTGTTTTCCCAAAAAGCTTTCCCACCCCAGCACTTTCAGTGACCCCAAAGGAGGACAAAGTGCATTTTTCAGGCAGTGGGGACTCGGGCAAAAAACCCTGAGAAAGTTTGACTGACTTCTTGTCTTGAGTGTTGCCTCAGCATCCTGAAGAACAGCGACTCTCAGGAGAGAGGATGGGAGTCCAGCCTGGCTGGGGGAGCTGATGGTGGTGCCCTGAGGAGGGTTTTCTTTACTCTAGAGTTCAAAGCCAGTTGCTGCCTCTCCCCTTCTGCCTTCCCGTTTCCTCAGCCTTCGGGCGGCCTCGATTTCCTGTTTACAGCGAGCGGCTGCAGGGCCCGCTCGGTTTCTCTGGCTCCCGCCCCCGCCCCAGCTCTTGCCCGAGCTCCTCTCACCTGATCCCCACCCATCCTCTGTGGAACCGGCTCCTCCCTGCAGGCTCCGCCACTTCAAAATAGCGTGAAAGTCTCTGCCGGGACCACAGCTGTGCTGGTTCCAGCGCTAACTCCTCGTGCTGAGCCTACAGTCAGCTTTTCACGTGAGCTCCAGCAACTCCAATGCTGGAGCCATTCATGGCTTTTCACTTTCTTTCCATTTCTCCTCTGATTTACAGCAAGCAGGGCCCAAAGCAGGGACATCCCTGATTGTCTGGGTGCAGCCCCATGGGAAAACCCACACAAGGCACCACACAAGGGCCAGGCCACAGATGCCACTGCCAACTTTTGGGGACAACCAACAACTTATGTCAGAAAAATGCCACTGAGAGACACAGCAGCTCTTTCAGGCTCCTAATGGGGCAGTCACCCAGGAAGGCCAGGCTTTATCCTGCTCTTGGCACAGGCAGAGCACAGCTCCAATTCCCCACTGACACTCTCAGCCAGAGAAGCCCCTGGAGGGAGAAGGCACAGCCCTTCTTACCCCGCATCACTTCACTCCTCTTGCACTCCCACAACGTGGGAAAGCAAACCAAGCCCATTTGGAAACTGTTGTGACTGGGATTGGTCATGTTAAAACCTCTCCTGATTATTTCTACATGGTGTTTCACAATGACAGTTTTTGCAATGCCTTTATCAACCCTTTCTAACTGATAAACTAGGGTTTCAGGTTAAAGCACACACAGAATTAAAACCAAGGAATTTTGGTTATATGTTTCAGATAAAGAAAGATAGGTACAGAAATGTGGTGCTTAGAGCCCTGACAATTTGGTTAAGCAAACATCACAACTGTTTCTCTCTTAATGTGCAAAAACCTCCACAGCAAGCACCAGGTGCATCCATGAATGGTGACTCCAAGGATTTAACATCAGCCACGGGCCTTGAGTGCTATTTACAAACCTCATGTGATGGTTTTGACAAATGTCCTTCATATTTTCAAAAATATAGTTATGGATTTTGAAGATTAATTAAAATGAGAGGATATGGGTGGAGCTCCAAGTGTCCTACAGCTTGTGAAAACATTTGTTTCCCAAGGGTAAAAAGAAATGAGCAACATGTAAAACATGCAGAGCAGGAAAACGGAAGCTGCTCTCCGAGCAGTATCAATAATAGAGAATCCAACTTATCTTGGAGCAACACTGGGAAGGAAATTTCCTTTATGCGGAAGGCCCCATGACAATGCTACCCCCAGACAGGGGCTTGCAAACTCCAGCACTGTGATTGTGATGCATCAAGGACTGACTTTGTTTAGGAGTTTAGTAAATAAACCAGAGCTGGTACAGTGAAAGCATAAACTGAACTGGACAGGATCACAAACAGGCATCTAACCCCTTCCTCGCTTGAGGGGAGACCATTCTTCCTCCACTAATTTGATGAGAAAAAATCTGACAAAAATGCAGTCCACTTTCTGAAAGCCCAGAGCTCAGTTACTGAGTCCCCAGTGTGGGACAGTGAGAGGGGGGTCACATAAACACCCCCCTTGTTACACACTCAGCTCTGCTGGGTGAACTCAATAGGGCTGTGCCAGAAGAATGGTGAATTTGTTTTAACAACTGTTCTGGGAAAGGCAGGGCTGCAGGAGCTGGCTGAGAGCAGCCTGGGCCCCGTGACCCTGGGTACTCCCACATGCCAGCAGTCCTTCTGGGCCCCAGGGCTTTCACTGACCACAGCCATGGCAGAGGTTACCTCTTACCTGCCTGCTAAAACCAGACACCCTGATCGCTTCCATACCGGTCCAACCACATTTCCAGCACTCTGACCTTGAACCCCTCTCACATGGAGTGGTAAATCTGTTTAGGCCATGCTGCTGCCAGCCCTGCTCAGGAAAATGACTTTGGGTGTGTGACAGCTCCCACCAGCCCCTGGACAGGGGCAGAAGCCTCCATGCAGCAAAGGGGGTGCTCTCAAAGGAGCCCAAACAATGTAACTGGAGCACAAAAAGGAGACAGTCTGGGTCTGTTGCTGGGCTCTCAGGCCCTCAGGACAGCCCAGCCATCAGTGGCACCAGCAGCCTCCCTGCTGAGCCCAGCCCAAGGGCAGCTGCTCTTGGCACTGGCACTGTTCATGGATCCCTGCAATACCTCAAGCAAGACAAATTACGTATGACTTTTAATCCCTAACTCCAAAAGCTCCATCTCCTGCAGGTTTCCATCTTACACTTCCATGCTGGAAGTAATTTCTCCAGCTTAAAATGATTATTTTTTTATTATATCATCCAGTGTGTGTCCTACATGAAGCACTGCAACATCCACTGACTCACAGATCAGCTGAGTGCTGTTCTAAGCACAGCATTTCTGCTGATATCCACTATCCACAGCTTCCCAGAATTTCCCAGATGATATCCTCATTTCACAGAGCTCAGAGAAAATAGAGCTTCCTTTCACAGGACAACATTCCCATTGCTGTTGGTGTTCAGGGTGCAAGATATTCACCCTATGCTTTCTCACAGATCCAAGGATGTGGAGTGAAATAGCCAGTAATATTCACAGCTTCACAAATTCCAGCTGTGCTTTGAGGTTTTTCAGTTGAGAAAAATTGTGAGGGAAGGGCAGATCAGCTACTGGGACCAGAATGTGGTGATCAAATAAGATTTTATCAGTAAACAACACAAACAGATGTGCTGTGAAACCTTCCCTGTTCGCTGGAGTAAGCAAAGAGCGACAGAGAACATGAAATGGCTCTGACATGGGTCCAGCCTCTGATATTCCAGGCAGGCTCGAGTGGAACAGCCTGGCCCTGAGGCAGGCAGAGCCCTCAGCACGTCTGACACAGCTCCTTTGGTCACCACTCCAGCAGCACCTTGACAAACAGAGCTGGTGGCTCCTGCTCCTTAGATTCCCTGTCCAAAGCGAGGGCTGTGTGCTCAGAGACAGCTGGTAACTGGCAGTGCCCCTGGGCTGTGCCCCAGGCTGGGGAAGGAGGCTGAGGCTGGGTTTGTGTGCTCCTCACAGCCCAGCAGGACCCCACCCTGGGGAGAGACCCCTGTGGGACTGCAGCCTGTGCGGTGTGTAGCTATGCAAAGCACTGAACTGATGCAGCACTAAAAATAGCCCAGAGGGTAAAATGCACCGCAGTGTATCCACTGAGGAGAGAAACATGTGGCTTGGGTAAACACTCCCGAAATGATGGCCTTTCCACATGGCCTCACACATGCTGTGTTCATCCTTGGGCATCAGGAAGCCCAGAGAACAATGCACAAGCATGCACAGCCAGGCACAGATAGTCTAAATGGAAATATATTGGAATTGATCTATGGGGAAGAAAATGAAGGAAGGAGGAAAGATGTCTATTAGCTATTAGTAGAGAAAATGAAATTTTCTCCTAACATTCAAGTTTCTTTTAATATTCAGGTGTCATATAGCAATAAACTGAGCAGGGGATGCTGCTTTTCTCCAGCTGCAGATGACAGGTTAAGACTGAAAATTTGGATTGATAAAAATGAAAGAAACAGAGTTTAATGTAGAAAACACAAGTCCATAGTACACACATGCAGGAACAAGGAAAAAACCTGCAAACAAAACCTGCAGGAAGTCAAATTTACACATGACACACAGAGAACATGATCCACGTTGGTCCAGTGCTTAGAAAAATGCATCTCCTTCACTTTAATCTTGCTGACAGTTTACCGTGGAGGAATGGGAGTGGAGCAGCTGATCATTCTCATGCAAATAGATGCATTTGTTAATGGTTATTTTATGGCACAAAGTGATCTGTGGAGTGATTTCCAATCCAAACCGGTGAGATCACTCCAGAGGTTTTACATGCTCCAGCATGACTTACACAAGAACTTGAATGCAAATGTTAAAGATGACAAAGCAGTGAAGGGATTTTGTTTGTGCTGTGTTTAGCTGGTGATTTCATTAGGAGCAAAATCTTTGCTGCATGGAGACAATTGTGGAGAAATCAGGGGTGTGTTCAGCAATCCTTTTACTTTTACTAGGAAGCACCAGCCAGCTGCTAAATCCTATTAAATATCTACCCTTCCCTAATAAATGTTACAGCATGTGACCACTTTCACTGCTGAAAATCCTCTGGAAAAGAAAAAAGGGAAAGCTACAGAATGCAGCATGTGGAACAAACAATTCTTCTGCTTTCTCTCTTTGATGGCACTAAACCTCCTCCAATGGCATGATGCACAGAACAATGTCCAGGAGCCAGTCAAGCATTGCAGGGTGTGGAAGGGCAGATCCTTTCAAGGTCTTTATTTTTACACAAAGTTTATGGCATTTTGCTGTCAGCAACACAAAAATGAACCTTCCATAAGCCAGATGCAGATTCATGTACAGGAATGATTATGTTCATCTCCAAAAAGTTATTGTAAAGCCTCCCACAGCAAATAAACATAAAAGTCACCTGGGCTTAACAGATTAAACTGGTGGAAGAACTCAGCTTTTGATTTATAGTTTTTGTTTCAGTTCAGAAGATAAGATAACATATTTAAGCAGATTTAGAGCAGTAGGTGCCCAGATCTCCCTGCATTGGTGATGGCTGTGTGAGCTGCTGGTTTAACTTCAGGGGACTGGAATACAAACAAGTGTAACCATCTCCCACAACATGCCCAGCTCCCTCTGTGGAGAGCACCCATCACAGGGCCCATTACAGCAACAGCAGCCACTCAGCTGCTCTTCTGATTCTCCAGGAACCCCAGCAACTGCTGGTTCTTCTGTATGAAATGCAAAGCAGCTACAGAAACACCAGCAGGTGTGCTGGACCAAATAAACTCCTCCTCCTACTTTAAGTATCCTGTGATTCTATGAATTCCAGCAAGAATAGGCCAGAAGAGTGCACTGCCAGTATTCCTATGGAATCCCACTGAGGGATTTCAGAGGGCTGTGGGATCTCTTCTTTCATCTGAGGCACAAGTTGAGACATTACATGGAGAGCAAAGTCAAAGCTGTAGAATATTTTGACCATGTTTCTGTAAAAACTCACTGCAATCAGAATTAAGAATAGATGAAAGGAAGCCAGACCTTTGTTGGTTTCATGTTTAAATCTAATTTCACCTTAATGACAAAGAAGCATGAATAGAAAATAAAGAAATCTACAATGACTGCATTTAATCCTTTCAAAATATTAAATCTCTGTGCTAAGAGATGTTATCATTATAATTAATTGCTGCTAAATTATAATTTTCATTATCACAGAAATATTCTAAATGGAAGAACATGTATTTAAATAACCACTGCGTTGATCAGGGATTAATAAGAGCTGAATTCATAGCCTCGCTGAACAATGTGCTTAGTTCCTGCAGTTTCCATGGCTACACAATAATTTACTGCTGTTAACTGTGTGCCACATTGTAGAGTCAGGTGCACCAGACTGTGCTGACAGGATGCTGAATAAAAGCAGCAGCACCATAGGTAAGCCAGACCACAGCTCAGCAAACTAAATCCCAAAGGTGGAGACTGAATGAGTAACAGCAATAAAAATACTGCAGGATACAATAAAAATCACTTGTATAACTGAAGCAAACTTGATATTTATAAAATGCCTTTATTTCTAAAAAGGGAGTTTAAAAATGCATTTATTTTAATGAGATTTGATACAAACTGCTAATAATAAGCATTAGAGGGAAAAATCCCTAATCTTCTCTGGCTCTAATCTGCAAACCCATCATGCAAAGCTCCCAAGAAACTCCAAGAGTTGGAGTCTTTTGAAATTGGCAGAACTGGCACCTTCACCTGTTTTCTTGCTAAAGAAAAGCTCCAGAGAACTGAACCATGATCTCAACTTAAACACACATTCCAGCTTGTCACTCTGTATAGTAAAGGAGTTCTTTAAGAAATCCATGTGGCAATTAAAGAAATAACAATAAGAAGAAATCTTTCTTTCCATGCCACACCTACTTTTTTGGGACTTCTGAGGCACAAACAAGTTGCACATGCATTCTAGTTCCTCACCTCAAAATTTTCTTACCTGCCTGTTTGATTCCAAGCCAAAGGTCATTTACTGATCTGCTTTTGTGGGACAATGTGACATGTTTAAGCAAAATCATTTTAGCCTTTGGAATTATGCAAGAGTGGGGAAAAGAAATCCCTTTCCAGCACAGTATTTCCTGCCCAGGTAATAACTTTCAAAGCAGTACCAGAAATAACCCCTTTGTTTGAAACCCTCTAAAGTCTCTCTGAGATTTAAAAGGTGATGCAAATTTGAAGAAATTAGGGTAAAATTATACTTTTAATACCTTAAATGTGTATCTTCATCCAGAAACATCACTTGTTTCTTGTTTTTCTAGTCTTAAAAGTGGACTTGTGAGTTGTACTGATTGTTCAAGGCCTTGACTGCAGCAATTGGAAGGCCCTACATAGGTACAAAGGTGTGGCTCCTGTGGAAGGGGTCCAGGAGAGCTCCCAAGTATCTGCCTTCACTTTCTTTCATTTTTAGCACAATGAGAAAATGATAAAAGCACTCAAAGACTCCTGATCACTGTCATTTCACTGATGCCTCCTCAGCCATGTTGCACATCATCTCCATATTCTGGGCTTTCCCCCCTCAAAATGTGAATTGGTGATGTGGTGTTTTCTTTAAAAACCCCAAAAACCAGAATAAAGCCCCAAACAGACTATGAGGTAATAGCAATAAATAAAGGGAAAGCAGCATCTGAATGTTCAGTGTCTAATTAACATTCCCAGTTGTCTGTTTGTGTAACAGCAACATCATTAGAACATAGTTCAGTTCTGTGCTTACTGGTTAAGCACAGAACTATTGCACATTTGCACAGATTATTTGTGTTTGCAGCCATTTTACACCTCCAAATCACACAGACACAGGGTGCACAGGCATGAGAATGCACTGTGGCACCTCACACTCATTTGTATGTTCCTGAAGCCTCAGTCACAACTCGCTGATTTTCAGGTCTCCAAATTTACACACATTTCACACATTTCAGGCCCACTCAGATACACCAGATGTTTATGCAAAAGGAAGAGTACCATGAATACAATCCTGAATGTGAAGGCCAGGGTGACCTGCACCTGCTGCCAGGAAAACGTTTCTAAACTTGGCAACAGGAGCTAAACCAGAAGGAAGAGCTGAGTTGTGGAGCACAGAAAACAAAAGGTGTTCTGGCATTAGGTGGCTCACACAGGGACACCTGAAACCTGCCAGGAACTGGATAGGACGGGCCACGTTCACAAGACTGGAGGAGAGGGAAAGGACAGCCAAAAAGCCAGCACCCTGAAATGGGCACTGCAGAGATCACACCACCCTGCCCAGCCATTTCATTCAGGTAAAACAGGGGGAAGTCCCCTTGGAGCTGCTGTTTTATTCCATGCTCATCCCAGCCCTGCCATACCCAGCGTGGGGAGCAGCTCTACTGGCGCCAGGGCAGAGCTCCAATCCATCCCTGAGGGGGTTGGCACTGCCAGGACGTGCTGCATGGTTAAAGGGTTTATATATTAGGTGTCCTTAAGCGTTGTCTGCTCTCCAGAACAACTTGTGACTGCTTTTATTTAGGAAAAAGTATGTGCAGTGAGGAATTAGCTGGAACACGGCTGGCGCCAGGCGCTGAGGACACAGGAGCATCTCTCAAGTGGCACAGAGCATCATTAGCTTCAGTGTGCTGGCAAACACCAGGGCAAGTCAACTGGTAAGAGCAAAGGCTCCAGTAAATAAGGTTTATATCACAGGAATTTTATTATATAACCTATCAGACATATTTATTTTGGAGAAGAGGCAGAGAGAGAAGCATTTAGTAATACATCAGCAGCAGGGGATCTATGGAAAAAATGTTCCATAACTTCCACATCTCACCCTGTGAGTTCCTCTCATAAGGACTTAGGCCATAGCTAAGAGCAACAGGTCCAGATACAACCAGCACTTAATCTGCTGTTAAAGGCTGATAGATTATCAGGGCACCTGCCCAAGTGACAGTGGCCAGGATGTCACCAAGGGAACAGTCAGGAGACAGTCTGCAGGCACTGCCAGTTTTCTGAAGAGACTTCCTTGAGCTAGAAGTGGCACACTCTGTTCCTGATCCCAGGGGAGGCCGTGAGGATGAAACTCACCTTACAGCCCACAGGGTGAACAAAGAGACAGGGAGGGAGAACACGAGACACTCAGCACTCAAAGGTAAAGGTAACTCAAATTATTGAACTTCCCGTGACGAGGATAACAGAAAGGTCAGAAGTTCAGAACACCACCAATATTTGATGTTTCCAGACACCTCCCCTATTTATTCAGAGCCTGCCTTAAGTGCCATTCCATAATGGCTCTTACTCATATCAGCCTGCAATCACAGTACAGTCACATCTGTGATTTCACAGCAGTCTCTCCCATTTTATTGCCAGGCAATCTGAGCTGGCAGAGGAACACACCCTGAAAAAAGCAGCCGTTGCACTATCAAGGTCTAGCTTCCCTCCGAATAACTGTGGAAAGATACTAAAGTAGATGTAGAATTAATTATTACCCAAAGCAAACCGTAGTTAGTTGACTACAGATGGGATGGTCAGGTTTTCACTTCTCTTTTTTCCTGGAACCAAATCATATTGCCAAAAACTGGAAACACTTCCTGAACAAGATGAGCATTAAGAACTGGGCTTTGGAGGCTTTTTGAAAGGAGAAGGTAAAACCCAATATATGGTATTTTCATGGAGGAGCTGAAACCAAGGGGGAGCTGTTATTTGAGAAAAATGTAGGAAGAAGAGTAGATTTGAGAGAAAAAAAATCCCTCAGCACTCTGTTGTTTGTGCAGTTCCTTTTAATGGGACTGCATTGGTTTATATTATCTGAGAAGTGGGTGCTGCATATGGGCTGATTTTCTGCTGTTTGCCAAGCCATTAAGCGAAATTTAGGTATCTTTATTAAACCACAGGGGTTTCATTGCAAGAAAAATCTGGGCAGCCAGCATTTATTCTGTTCAGATAAACTCTTAAATCTCTTTGTAACCACATGTTGTTTTGTTTAATCTTTGAAGGCATAAGGTCACCCTTTTCTTGTGATTAGAGTACTGTGGTCACACAGATCATGTTTGTACCTTGCCACTGAACTTTTTCCACTGACCCTTTGGCGAGCACTTCTCCAGCTCCTCAACCTGAAAATAGTCCCAACAGAACTTAAACAGGCAAGAGAACTTAAAGCCACTAATCTCAAAACCAAACCAATCCTAAGAAGCACATGCCCGGCCATTTTGGCAATATTGTAGGCAGAGATGTTTGAAGACTCTGCAAGGACACCAATTATGCTTTCTGTACAAAGCCATTTGGGATGATACTGCTCTTTTTTGCTAACATAAATAATACATAAGAATCATATTTGTGACCTCCTCCCCAAACAGTTTAGCTAAAATCAGTGCAGGATTCTGCATGCTACTGATTCCCACCAAAGAGCAAACTGACCCTCTCCAGTGTCACTTTGTCACGTATGTGTAACTGGGCTTGTCCTTTCAAGTTCTAGCTTACATTTTTATGAACAAACCAAACTTGACTGAACAGAGGATTATCAGCACTTCCAGTTATCCCATGAAAAGGCCACTTGGTAATGCCAGCTCTTTCACAAGGCCTTTGAAAAGGCAGGAGCGTGGCCCCCAGACCATGTCCTAGTGGCTGCCTGCGTGTCTGCGGGGCTGTGCTGTTCCCTGCACACTGAAGGGCCTTTCTCTGTAAGCTCCTTTCTAGGGAACAGTGGGGCATTGAGCAGGGCTACAAGCCTGGTTAATATTAGTTTGGCTACAGTAGTGCTCTCCCAACAAAGGAGGCTCTCAGCCCGGGATACCCTCGCTCCAGCAGCAAGTGCACAAGGGCTTTTGTGTGAGCGTGGGCTCTCCCAGCCACCGCGACCTCGGGCTCCGCATCACAAGTCACAAGCACGAGTGCTCCCCATCCCTCTGGGCCTTTCTACTCTGACAGAAATGTGAGGACTCAGCTTGATGCATTTTCAGGAGCAGGAAGCAGTTTTGGGCTCACATGCTCTCCTTAATTGCATGAGGCTCCCCGTGTGGACAGGAGGGCCACAGTGACTCTGGGTCCCAACAGGGACATGTTGGAGGCACAGCTGGGAGTGAGGTCCTGCTCTCCCAGCACCCCTGTGCTCATCAGGTTCTGCTCTGCTTCTGCACTCCAACAGCCACAACCTCGGTCCTGCTGTGCTGAATTTCAGAGCTGCTGAAATGCTGAGTAATCCACCAGCTTCCACAAATGACCCTTTACTTTAAAAGGACTCATTTTGAGGGGAGTGGAGTTGTTTACTAGTACTTATTAAACAACTTTAATCTTTGATGAAATGTCACTTCACTCGGACAATCACACTGGGATAAAGGTCATTACCTGCCAGGCCCAGATACAAACATCCAAATGGAATTTCAGATTTGATTTCTTCTGGGAAGAGCAAAGCAGATTCTCGACCACCTTATTTATGATATTCTACCTCCTCTGCCACAGCTTTGAAAGTCAACAGAGACTAATTTCCAATATTTGGTATAAGAGTTTTCCCAAACCCATCTATTCAATGAAGATAATTCATTTTCACATGAGGAAAAGATGCCATTGTCATACCCTGCTACTTAATAGCTGATACTTAATACTCCTCAATTCAACTTAAACAGGAACAAAAAGACCTTCTGAGCTGTTAGTAATAAAATACTCATGAAATTCAGACTCTGAACAGAAGGGGTGCAGTTACCAAACCACACATCCAGCGGTGGGATCTCACAGAAGAGGAGTTTAGTAGAGGGAAGAGAGAATGGAGATTTTGTAAATCACATAATTAGATTTTCTTCACCATTTCTACTAAGCTTAGATAGCAGCTCATCACTTTAACAGTCGAAGCATGCACCCAACAGAAAACAGAGAGATGAAAGAAACTAAGGAAAAAGAGGAAATCACAAACACAAATTGGGAAAGAGCTCAGGAATGGAAGACAGCCATTGTTCTGTTGTTTTATCACCACTTTCATCTCTGTCCTAGGCTTGTTTTATTGCCCCACTTTCCACACAACTTAATGGCAAAACCCACAGTCCATTTGAATAGGGCTTTTGGATAGGAAAAAAATTTGGGATAGGAGCCTGTACTCCCAGGTGATTACAACATGCCCATGAAACATTGGGATGGTCTGTGACACGGAGCTTCTTGGACACATGGAATGCAGAAACACCCAGGGGCTGATTCCTGTGCTGCATTCCCAGATCCATGAGCTGTGGAGATTTACACCAGTTGAGCACCACACAAATCATTTTGCTCTGGCTACATATCTCCCGCAGGGTATTCAAAACACCCCACTGTCCCATGTGAAAATATCTGCTTACAAGCTTTGTTTACTTCATTTCAGAGCCACAAAAAGTGCTCCAGAGCTGCCATTTTTAAAACAAAATTAGGCTAGAGCACCTAGAGATTTCTGATTGTTTTTAGATTAAGTTCCTTACACACACAGGTAAAAAACTAAATGTTACAAGCATACTCGAAATGAAAATTGAAGAAAACAGACTAAAAAAACCCTGAGCCAACAGCTCAGAGTTGTAAATGTTCACAGTTATTTCAGTGAGAAGCCAAATCCAATTTAAATGTTTACTTTCAACCTGTATCAACACTGACCACATGAGCAGAAATGTCTTACCCTTAGCTCCTTTAATTTGTCTTCTCTATCTCCACAAGTACCAAAACCCATGACCAGAAAAAGCAAATTTCTGCCCAAAAACTGAGTCAGGATTTGGATATGTTTGCAAGGATCTTTGTGCTGGAAGGAAAAAGGGTCCAGCTATCATAGAAATGCACATTTAAGTCAGTTTGGGATCCCTTTAAAACTCCTTGCAAATCTGACAGGACTTCCAGCCACGCAGCTCATGCTCAGGTGTTCACCCAAACCAGAAGACTCAAGTGTGCTGTGACACATTCAGGCTTTGGAGCGTTGCAGACACCAGAAAATCAAGCAAAATTTGCCACACAAACAGGAATTTCCACCTTTGGTGGATCTGAGAACATGGTGGGGGGGGAGAGGGTAAACCAAAAATCCGTGTAACCCAGACACATTTCATCCAGAATGAAATTCAGCCTCCCTGCATTTCAGCTTTAGCAGAAATTACCATGACAAGAAATGCCAGTGACCCATTTGGTAGACAAAGTAGGGTGTCCCAGGTCAGTAATCTGCGCCTGGAGCTATGCAGGTCACTGCTCCCAGGAGACTCAAAGACTTCCCAAGGTAAATCGGGAAGGGACTGCTGAAACTGGCTGCTCAAAGGGCACCCACGGGAGGAACTCCAAGGATCCTGATGTCACAGAGGGCGTCTCTGCCTTAGTGCAGGACAGCACTGCAACTCCTGCAAACTGCTCTGTCGGCAGCAGGAACTCCCTGTTTAACCTTGAGCATAGACAGGGATTTGGAGGAAGATTTTCTTGTAGCAAAAGATGTGGGAAAGCCCTGCTTGAGAACAGAAAACCAAGAAAATCTTCCTGCTGTCTTTCAGCATGGATGGGAACCAACCTACACATATATTCATCCATGATCAAGCTGATTACCAGTGACCACTTAAAAATTGAAGTGGTGTGTGTTTCTTTTTATGCCAAACCTCCTTGGGTCATTACAGATCAAAGGACTCCAAGCCAAGGAGCTCCTCTGCTGAAAGGCTCTTTTATCAGAGCGAGGGGCTTTGCCCCTAACACCTGAAATACAGTTGCATTGCCTTTCCTTGTGCAGGTAGTGCTGTGCAGCCACAGTCAGCTCTGTATCCCCGTGAAACAGAGTTTAGAACTGATCTTAAACATCTCTAATGAGAAAGGCAGCTCACCTTCCCTACAGCTTATTCCAGCGTCCAGTTTTTCAAACATACTATTTCTAACATGGCTCAAAATAAAGGCACTTTCTCTCATGCAGCCTGAGCACCAAAACACACCAGGCTCCCACTAAAATGCCCTGTGTCCAGCCTGAAAGGCAGCATTACAAAAATGCCCAAACCTGAAATGTCCCACACAGCAGGACACAGGCAGAGCTCCTTTGAAAACTGGCTTTCCTCTGGCACTTATCAGGAGTGCCGATCTAGCTCACCCCCACCCCCCAAGATTTCACATTTGTAATTACCACTGGAAATCTCACACCTCGGACACAGCCCCGGAGCTGAGACCCAACTTTCCAATGACAGGGCAGGAGCTGATAGAGTCATCAAGCTCCCGAATGCCAGAGATGTTAATAAATACCTCTCTCCTGCTAACCGGGTGGGAAGGAGCCCTGGAGCAGTGATGATAGCTGCTTCCCCGTGCACCATTCCCGCTGGAAGGTGATACAGCTGCAGGGATCTCCTTCCAAATTCCTGACTTGCGTTAACCTCTTCCTGCCAGCCCCTACACCCGTGCCCAGCCACTCCACAGGATCCTGCCACATTACCATAGCACGGGTGACAGCCTTCGTTTTATAACAACAACAGCATATCTGGTTTGATTTGCCTTTAATTCCTCAGTGTAGCAGGACAAACTCTCCACTGACAGAACCTGCACAAGCTCCATGGCAACGTGTTTCCCACAAACAAGTTTTGGGGTTCTGTCTTTACTTGCAGTGAGCAACTGCAGCCGTGCAACCTGATCCCTCCCTCTCTACTGCACAAGTGGCCATGAGAACCAAAACTCCACGCCTAGCTTTAAGATGATAGCAACCACTGATAGTATCGCTCACTTATCATTCCAGGACCAGGTGAACTAAGCATAATAGGAACTTACTGAAACTTAATAAAGGAAACACAACTTGCTAAAGCATTTTTCTCCCCACACCTTCTCACGGGCGCTCTCAAGTATGCTTAACTCCTGGATTATTGACACTGGCCTTCAGGGCTACTTTTGACACAGAGAGAGTCTTGATTCACTCCTAGCAATGGATTCTGCCACATCCTGCTTCTCTTTGGCCCATCAAGGCAAATGGGAGCTGGGATCCCCTGCCAGGTGACCCTTCCAGGTGCAGAAGGAGCCGGTCTGGTCCCTTCAGTGCAGTCCCACAACCTGCACTGGGTTTCACACCCCAGCAGGACTGGGCTGGAAAATCTGCTTTGATCACCCCACAACCATCATCAAGTTTCCTTACAATCATCACTTCAAGGCATTTAAAAGAGGTGGACCATAGAAGTGCCAAGGGAATCATGTATGATGTGAATTTGCTTAGTCCACAGCATTTTGGGGCAGAATTAGGCTGGCTCCTCTCCTGGTGTGAAGCTGGCAGTGTCAAACCTCATGTATTGTCTATTTTAGGAAAGAGGACATCAGAGAGAGTTGTCTTCTACCCATTGCTGGTTCAGACTTCTCTTTGTACAGGCCTGAGCACTTGCTCTGTGTTATTTTAGACAAAGCAATATACTGCAAAGTGCTTTTTTTGAGGAAAACTCAATATTCACTAGATCTAAACAGTACCTTGCTATGATCTAGTGCAAAGTTGGGGATTCACATGGTGGCTGTAGGAACTGTGAAGAAAGGAGGGGTAAATTCAGTGTGTGAAGGACATGAGCAGAAGTTACAGTAATCTTTGTGGTGCTGATGCTGGTGCTGCTCCAGAGAGCCCTCCTACCCAGAGCAGGAGGGGTGAAACAATTATTAAGGAGTATGTGATTATTTGAAATGCATCTGCTCTTACTTGTTTGTACACCTCCATCGTGAAAGAGGTAAAACTGGTGATAAATCTCTAATTTTAAAAAATTACATATATTCAGCTCATCTACACTGGGCTTGAGCCTTGCCCAGGGCCACAGAACACTCCGTGTTCCCACCAGAGCCTTCCAGCAGGAATGCCCTGAAAATCTTACAACTCCAAAACAATGGCTTTGTAGACATTCCTCAAGCAAAGAGCCACTAATCCGAGGAAAGACCTCTTCTGTGTCAGCAGAGTTAAGCCACTCCCTTTCCATCACACACGATATTTTCTATGGTTATTTAGCATTTCATGGACTGTCTGGTGCATAATTTACAACGTTGCCTACACCTATGCTCCACCCTGAACAAGATCACTGGCAGCACTCATTTTCAAGCCTGTGATGTGAATAAACAGCCACAGGATGGTCTGCTGCAAAACTGCACAGAATTTACTGCACTTTATCTCTTCTGCTGGAGGAAATTGCAGTACTTTAGGGAGAGCACTGCATCTTTTTTTAACCTTTTTAAGTCAACTCAGTGCATTCCACTGAAGGGAAAACTCACTTTCTGTGCTTTCAACAATGCAGTCTGCTTTCCTCTTTCAGTGTGATGTAAACACACAGATAATGGATTCCTGAAGCAGTGACCCTGAAAATGATAAAATCTGCCTTCTTTAGACTGCTAACTAAACCAGCAAAGAAAGAGGCATGAGCCAGGTTTTTCTTCATGCCACAAACTTAGTTCTTTCCAACACAAGTACCACAGCCTAAGATCTGACAGATGTCCAAGATAAAGCCTCTAACACATTCCCTTGTGTGCAGGTTTGGAGCCTGGATTTTCCATGCCTTGTCCCAGGAATTTCCATGTTCCCAGTGTTTAGGATGCTGTCATTTTGCCTCATTACATGCAGTTTGCAGCCATTGCTGTGAGCCAGTTTACAAGATAAACCAGGTGCTATGAATGAAAGAATTTTTTTCCCTCCTTCCTTAAGCCAACAAATAGGAACATTCTTTGCACTAACCAGGCTCTTGCCCCCTTCTGACAGGAACCACAGACCACACTTGCAGCACAGAGCAGAGTAAATTAAGAAACATGCACAGAAGGGCAGCACTTCGCTGTACTTAGGCTGCTCTGGGACTATCTCCAGAGTCACATGGATCTAAAGGAGGAGGTTTGGTTTCAGTGAAGAATTCTTTTTTATTTTGCAACTGCAATCCCAGAGTTCATTCATTGTTGGGACGTGTCTTCCACAGAGAAACAGCAGAGCTTGTTTTACCCTGCCCGAGGCACGGAGCTGCTGGGCAGCTCCCATCCTCCCCCCCTGCACTGGGGGTTTGCAGCCCGGGCCGAGGCCTACCCTCCCTGCAGAGAGCACACGGCACCCCCAAAAGAAACCTCTGATTCTTACACAGACAGGGAGTTTAAGAGGAAAATATTAAAGGACATTCATCCTGTCCAAAAGCAAAGAAAACTGGGAATGTTAAAGTACACGAGGGCTTTCTCAGATATCTATAGCGTGAGCAAACGAATTTGTTAGGGAATTATGCAACTGTTCTTCAATTGAAGAAGTGAAGCCACCCGCCTTTGCAGGAGGTACGCAGGGGTTGGAAAGGGCCCTTGCACTGCAAACTGCACCCAACCACAGCTAGGATTTATGAGTGATGGCCACTTTTAACTGTACTTTATTTAAGGATAAAATAAATAGCAGGCTGCTTCCTCACTCTCCCCCTTATTGTTCTAAGAGATGTGGTCTGCCTTAGCCCTCATTGCAAGGCTCAGAGGCTGGACACACACCTTAACCCCGGGTAGGGCTCGGGACACCTTCGGAGTGAGAAAAGCAACGCAATATCCCTTAAAAGAACTCAGAGCTTTTTCCCACAGCACCACTTTCGTCTTCTCTCACTAACACCTTGGTGCAAATAAGCCCGGACTAACATGTTTACAAGGATCATAGCATGGCAACACCTCCAAAAAACCTGCACAGGCTTACCTTGTAACTGCTTGAATCGTCCTTCTAACTGGTTATAGTTATACGGCACCTGAGCTGCATATCCTGGGGACAACGGCCCGGGCATACTGGTTGATTTTTGTAATTCCATTTACAGGTAGCGCAGGGATACGATGAACTGCAGCATAAAGGAACCACAAGTTTCTTTACCACACATCCAGGTAAATCCTAGCTTCCTCCAGTAGTTTGGCGTCAGTCCCTAGCGAAAACGCTCCCCCCTGAGCCCTAAGTAAATAACAGCTTCGGTTCAAAATCCAGCAGTGTGGCTTGGCGGTAAGCTCTCTGTAATGGATTCAAACGTAAAGCACCAGGAGGGTGGTTTTTTGGGTTTTTTTCCCCCAGTTCCACAACAGGCAACTCTCAAGTGCTTGAATCTGGTTCAAATGCTTGTCTGGCTCTGGCGAAACCAAGTGAAATAAAAGCAAGCGTGCGATTCAGGCCGAAGTAAAGGCAGCATGGAGCCACGCGCTGCCGCCCTGGCCGGCGCTCCCAGGAGCCGCGCACACCTCAGACCTTTCTGCTGGTTTGTAATATAAACAGCAGCCGCCCGGGCGCAGGCTGATGTCACTCGATTACCATACGGCACGGTAAAGGAAAGGAAGGCTGTACCAAGGGCGAAGGGGCGGCGGAGCAGGGGAAGAGCGGCCCGGCTCATGCAACGCCCCAGCGAGTCCTTCCGCCTCGCCCCGGGAGCGGCTGCCCGCGGGGTCCCGGCCCCGCGCTGCTCGCACCGCCGCCGCGCACGGTGGTACCTTCCCGAGCGAAGCAGCTGGAATTACAACCTTTTGTTAGGAGCCTCATGTAACGGAAAAGTCTCAGATTACTATCACTTGAAAAGGAGGGCACTTTTCTTTATTTATCTGCGGGGCTGTCGGCTTGCAGAAGCACCACACGCACACAGAAGCGCTCATTCAGTATTTAGCACCAGCCGAGGAGGGGACGCGGGGAGATGTACGCTCCAGCACACCGGGAACAAACGAAAGCTTTGTCGAAAGGTTCTTTAAACAGGCAATTCCTGTCACTTCGGTTTATGTTACTTGACGATATTGAGGATTTTGACATGCCCTGTGCATGTGGCTCCTTGCCCAGTTATCAGTGTGCTGGGTATTACTGCAAGATTAATGGGCTGTGCGCTGAGGGGGAGGGCTCTAACGTAAATAAGGATGCCTCGCCGAGCTCTGACTGGCACCTCAATACCCTGCCGAAATACAAACGTGCACAGCAGCAGCAGCAGCTGGGCTTGGCCCTGGAAGTCAGTTCCTGCAGATGGTATTAGATACAGGATGTCAGTTTTCCCTCAGGGACGTGAGCTCCCAGCCCTCACTTAGTTGTAAGTGAAATTAAAAGGTCAGTTCCACATTCATAGTCTCGGTATATAACATTTGCCTGTTCATTTTTAAAACTGCTGATAATGTTCACACAAATGTTTTTTCTTCTTGCATTTCCAAATTCCTTTCCACTGGAACCCATGTTCTCTCCTCCTCCCACTCCATCCCTTCATTAAACATTTCAAAATGTTGCCTTTGTTTTGATACCGTCATTTCACAAGGTTTAAGCCATATAGTAATTTCTGTGAGGACAATTTCTGTGGGAGAAGCTCAGCCCACGCCCCTACTCCCTGCAGCCCAAGGTCCTGCTTGGTGCAAGGTGGAAAATTCAACCACCCATTACCAGCACATCAGGGAACAAATGTGCACAAAGTCCAACCATGAACACTGCCAATTTAGGGAGAAGTGATGGAAGTCGATGCTTCTCAGCTGAAGCTGGGATTTCCAGAAACACACTGACTATTGAAAATGTCTGGCACACTGCTCCTGAGGTCATAAATGCATTTAAAATATTTATGGCTTTCAACTATACTGTTTTACTTAAAGCACCACCATAGCTCTAGTGGTGACTAGTAACTCTAGTCCAGAGTTACTTATATTGATACAGAAGGGCTTTTACTGGGGTGTTTCAGTCCATCCCTTTATTTCAGTCTAGCTGTATACTCCTGGTACCACAGCACACCTCAAGCAGAGCCTAAAACATTTCTGAAAGCTGGCCTTCAACCCCTTCAGCACTACCCCACTTGCTCACAAAGGACTCCTCAGCTGCCCCAGACAGGTTTTACAGTAACAGGGAGGAAAGAGGCAGTGTAGGGGACCAGGCCCTGCAGGCTCATGCCCTAAAAACATGTCTGGAAGGAGCCAGGGGGACCTGAGGAAGCACCTGCAGTTGCAGCCCCAGCAGGCAGGATGCTGCTCTCCAGACAACAATGGGCTGATGTGGCAGGCTCGTGCTAAACCCTCCCCCGATAATCTTTGTGCAGTCAGCTGTCCCTCCAGCACACAGGCATGGGGTGTGCTGGAGGGAGCCCTGGCCATGGGGTTTCCAGGGAAGAGGGACAGCATAAAATGCTAAAGGCACCCAAACTCCCAGGAGCAGAGCTGGGTAGGCTGAGCCATTAACACAGCAAGGTGAACTCTGCCGAGCTGGAGGAGCATGTTTAGCCCAGCACACAAGTACAGGCTTATTTCCATCACAGATATTTCTCCTGCAGCTTCCTACCAACAGCATCTTTTGCCTGCCATGCCTGACCTACGCTATAATTAAATGCAAACCCTTCCCCTCAAGAGCAGGCAGGCAGCCAGGCCCTACCTGCAGGCATATCAACTTGTTCTATCCCACCTTGAGCAAACAGGTGTTGCTATGTGAGCTCAGAAGGTAAAACTAAAGTCCAAGTGACTGACGGGGAAACTGGAGCATTTTTAACACCATGAAGGCCATGAGTCAGGAACTTCTCCCCAGCTGAAAGCTTTCCCAAAACCTTTGGCAGGCAATGCACTAATGCACATGGTCATTATTAAAAATATTAAGAAGTAAACTATTACTTCCTAAAAAGGAAAATATTAAAACCTAAAAATAATTATTTAGCTTAGGCCCATATAAAACACAGACTGGCCTTACCCCCCCATCATGAAACATGAACACCACATACACACATTTACATTTCAGCTTGTCCCCTGTGGGACAACTGAAGCTGACAAGATTCAGGAGTTACTGAACAAAATTTGATGTTTGATATTTTTTTTGTCCCTGTCCCCTCTCTGTCCCTCCCAATTCTGGCCTGCCAGTAGCACTAAACACTACCTTAAAGGGAAGGAATTGCAGCAGCTATGGAGCAATGCAGGCTTCACACTGAGTAGGGGGGGAAAGCTAAAGGAAAAGGGAAGAACCTGTGCTTGACCTGAGCTTATTTTGTTCAAGGTTTGACAAACAGAGACACCAGACCCTGATGTGTTGTCAGCAGCATTTGCTGTGAGTATCTGACCTCATTTGAGCTGCCAGCCAGGTTGGCATTTGGGCTGAACAATGTGCCCCCCAGCAGCAGATGTGACAGACTTTGCTGATGATGGTTCAGCTGCTGGGGCTGGCCCTGGTGCCAGGCTCAGTTGCCAAGGCCTTCTTCTGCTTTGCTGGGTACTGCCATACATCTTAAAGGCTCTGCTGAACAAGTTGGTGGGAATTCAGTGGAAAGAGCAAAGCAAAATGGGGACATGTCTGTGTTTGTGAAATGCTACACCGTATGTAGCAAGGCTGCTTCCAAATGGGAACCCTGCCAGCTCCCCATTGGTGTGAGTCACACCAAGCCTAATCCACTGGGCTGCTGCTGACTGCAAATGAGTGAACCTGAGCCCTTTTCTGCTGCCATGTGGCAATGATGCACCGGATCGATCACAAGGCTCTGCATGCACAAAGCCCTTTGTGACACCCCAGTTCTACTCATTTTCCCTGTTTATCTTTAATTGACTAAGCCCTTGACAACACTAATTAGATAATATGTTATGGAGGGGATTGAATGCTTTAAAGCCATAGATAGCTTTGGAGTGCTGGGCCAAGTGCATCTTATCACATCAACACAGCTGGAAATTGTCCATGGTGTAATTCATTAGTGATTACACTAGTGGAGAAAAAGTAGGGCCAGATCATATATTAATCTTAGCATATTGAGGAGGGAGAGGTGTGCTGGGTTTTGGGAGTTTTTTTGTTCTCTAAATTTTATTCTCAATGTTTTGCCCATAAATGTGCAATAACTTTTGCTGGCACAATTTGAATTGTCCCTGTCTCGTAGCACCTGCCAGGTGATGATGGCTTGTGTACTTATACAGAGTGAATAAAACACAAGTGATTATCCACTTAGCCATAATGCAGAGTGTCCTAGCTGACATGATCAGAGCTTTGCAAAGCCTCAAGGAGAACAAGAGGTTGATTACAATAATATTATGAATGTACAAGCAACATTTAGAAACAGCTGCTTACCCCAGAACACAAAAGGGTCTCTCCTGGGCTCTGTCTTTACATGGTTCTGAAAAATGCTGTTGAAGTGAACAGGTTCTGACACAAAGGAAAAAAACTAGAGTTTCTGAGGAAAAAGCTAATGTTAGATCCAGCAAAAGTGCCTTCCAAATTCCTAATTATCAATGTTTCTAAGCCAGAGCTTACAATAATTATGAGTCTGGTTAATCATCACCCTTGTCTTTTCTCTTTACTCTTTCTTGCTCTTGTAAATTCTCCAGTTGGTGGCTAACTAGGGGAAAAAAAAAAAAAAGAAAAAGAAAAAAACACCAAGATAAAAAGGATGATTTATTAAACTAAAATTCCAAAGAAATCACGTAACGTTTTGCTCCTCTCCTGAAGGTGGGTAAAGTTTCTACACATCCCCTAAGTGCTACAATTAGGAACTGAAAACTCATTATCATACTTGCCTCCATCCTCACAGTAAAAACAAAACCTTCCCTTATATATTGGAGCAAGGAGAGATAGGTTTTGCTGGGGATTGTTCTAGAACGTAATAGGAAATAGTTATTTTTACCCTATTTGACAATTTGCATAACATGAATCCTGAAGAGTTAGCTGGTTTCCCTCCAGTTTTTTATCTAAGATGCTGGAAGCAGGGAGCAGCAGCCCACACACCAAGCAGAAATAAGCTGCCAAGCTCATTATCTCTGCTGCAGGTATTGGAGGGAACAGAACCCTTCAGTTTGTAACCTGCCATGTCCTGCAACACTTGGTAACCCTCTCCCATGCTGGTGAAATGAACACAAGCAAACCAAGAGATTTCCTCTTCAGTAACATTTCCATTGCAGAAAGTATCTCAATGTTTCTGTTTAAAGGGGATTTTAGGACAGTGGCAACCGCTGTCACAGGTTCCTCCCAGTCCCTTCCAGATATATTCTCTGTGACTCACAAGGGCTTTGGAGAGCCAGTGCAATCCAGAGGCAAGGAAAAGAGGTCCATTAAAAAGTAGGAGACAGGGATTTTTATTCCAGAAGAGTCTGGTTACATGCTTTCCTTTTGCCATGTCTGGGCTGGCCTTCCAGCAGCTCAGCTCCAAGTCCAAGGTACAAACCAGCTTTGGGCTCCAGGTAAGTTGTGACACCTG
Source organism: Serinus canaria (assembly GCF_022539315.1). Lineage (NCBI taxonomy): Eukaryota > Metazoa > Chordata > Aves > Passeriformes > Fringillidae > Serinus > Serinus canaria. Next base: position 4,405,426 of record NC_066316.1, read on the forward strand.
AGACCAAAACCTTTGGGAATTTTCTCACAAACCAGGCCAGAATATCAATTTATTACTGAAACTGGGTCAGTTCCACCTGGTTTCGGGTTTCAGTTTACACAAGTCCCAGATTAACAGGAAAGTTGACATGACTTTTGTAACAGCATGTCCTTGCTAACTGCAGGAGTCAAACACCTGCCAGGAAGGACAGCAGGGAAGAGCTTCAGGAGGTACTTGCAGAACATTTCAGAAGAAACGACTGTTTCTGTTGGTTTGCATCCCAACCTGTACTGCTTCCCATACTACATGAACTCACCAACACAGGGCAATCACCCTTGAAAAGCTGTAGTTACATTCCCAGGTTCTATTTGTTGCCCATGGAATGCACTTGGCTTGCTCCCTGACATAGATGGACAGCCCTTACAAAGCCTCTCAAATAAAGCACACTGCACAGGTACAACTGAACACACTCGCTGGCTGTGAAATTTTGTCATGAAAACTCTTGATCATTTTCATGCAGAAAATTCTTTTATATGGGTTTTGATTTGCTTTTTCAGAAGCTGGCATTATTGTCACTGCCTCTCTCTCCTTTGTTTTCCACCTGAATTGCACCTATGTTTATATGTATGGGAGAGAGAAATGTCCACCCTCCTTTTTCTCCCTTTTGCACCATTTTTTCTTTCTTTTTCGTTTCAGTCTGACGACGAACACAGATACACTGTTGCTACACCATAATCACTCAGGCATGACAATTCAATGTCGTGCTACTCTTGAGCAAAGTGGAAATTGTGTGAAAACAAGCAGCAGAATACCGTGATCTTTAAAAATCTCCACAAGCCAGAGTATGTTCCCATCTGGAAATTGCCACTCTCCTGAAAAAAGCATAGTGATCAATTAACCAATATTATTTGTGTCCAACTCATGATGTTATTATTCCAGAGCAACCAACTTCATTTTTACATGATGTATTGAAAAAACAATACCTTGTACAAGGGGATGTGCAAACACTGTCACTTGATACCTCTCTGCCTTCAAGGCTTAATAAAGGAAGAAAACTTGAACAAGTCCTCAGACAGCATGCACATACAAAGTGGTTGGCAAAAAAAATAGTAGTGAGTACCTTGTTCACTAAAAGAGCTCAAAACTGTTAGGGAGAATGCTGGAAACTAAAGAAATGGAATTTAGAAGTGAATTTTCATCACCCTTTCTATGTGGCTGGTTCTCACCCTCATTCCTGTTCTTTTTGCCTCTTCCCCATCAAGGAAATTCGTCTCCAGGCAATCTGGGTTTATATCTCTCCAGGATATTACCTCAAGATAAGAATCAAAGCTCTGATCCGAGGGAATGATTTCATCCCTAATCTTTCCCCATTAGAAGAGCTCCAAGGTTAACAGAAATTAGCAAACATGTTTGAATCCTGCACTGAATTTCACTTTGCAGTGTGCTCTGTTAGACATTATTTATACTTCAGGGAGTGCTTTCAGGCAGTATCCCAGCAACAAATAGAAGGAAAAATGCAAGGCACATTGCAGATTTGGCTGAATAAATAACATAAATACAGAAACATTGCTAGTTAGATGCTAAAGACATGAGATGAGAACATTCTCTTCTGCATACGCATTTTTTGTGGAAAGACTTCTTTTGAATTACAGACTCATTACTAGGTTTTGAAATTCATCCATGGCTAAGCTCACCCCTGAGAGAAGTCATAACTTAAAAAAAAAATCTATATATTGCCAATATTGGCATGTAGTTTCTATAAAGAAGAAAACCTTTCCATTAAGATTATTCAGCAAATTATCTAAAAACAATCTCATTATCACAGTGAAGGTTCTCATGGTTTCTCTGTATTAAATATCCCTAAAACATTGACTCCAACAGCAAAGAACATTAGCAGCCTCCTCAGTCTTCAAGTTTCCCATGAAGGGCCACCTCTGGTCAGGTTCCCAGCTGGTGTAAGACAGCATGGCCTCAGAGAAGCCAGGGGAAAATCCAGTTTATACCAGGTAACTATCTGGCTGGGAGGTCTCCTCTAAATTGTCAACTTCAGCATATTATCCCAGGCTTAAGACAGTGCCTGGCTCAGCTCTCACTCACTCCATGGAGAGTGTCTCCCAGGGAGCATTTTTCCTTTCCCAGAGCAGCTGCTGCAGCCAGAACTCTTTACCCCCCCCTTCACAACTCCTGCCCTGCTGATGCTGAACACTGCCTCCCACTCAGCTCAGTGTTTTGGGGCAGCCAAAAGCACGTCTCCTGGTGCTCCTACTCTTCACTGATGCCATGGGGATGAATGGATGAGGAAAACTGGAGCAGAGAGGAGAGCAGCGTGCTGTGCTGCTCTGGGAATGAAGGCATAGCTCCCACCTAAGGAAGCTCACTCTGGAAGTCAGTGCAGTGCCACGGTATCGAAATGCAGAGGTATGACCATGCAGACTGACGTGCTGCAGGATTATCTCCATGTACAGCTCACGGGTAATATCCCAAAGGCAAACACACCTATGCACACAGAGCCAACACACCTGCATCAGCTTTCCATTGGCTTCCTCTGGGTACAGATGGCTTTTTATATTTAGGCTTAACTAGAGCACAGAATTCTCTTGTACCTTATTTTGTTAAATTACTGCATTGCTGCCCAAGCACAGAGTCCTCTGTGCATAAGGACTGGTGCATGCCTGGAGGTCTCCTCAAGGAACTATAGGAAGCAGATATGGACCTGTATTCCAGCCCAGGAGCTTAATGAACAGGAATTCCAGGATCCAGGGATCAATCAACGCAGGCTCATGCTGGCAAGATGCTGGGCTCTCCTGTATACGTGTCCAACTCAACAGTGCTTGGTCCTGAAAGGATTTCAGTGGAGACGTAAAATGACGGCAGCACTCAGACTTTCCGGAGTGGGGCTGCCAGAACTGTTCCTATCCTGCTCCGTCCCCAAAGAAACAATAATCCTCTTTTTCCAGCCCCAGCTCATCCTGCCCTGAACAATGCACGCCAGATTACAGTCATTCACCAGGATGCAACCACTGTCATGCACCACTCTGTTACTAAGTACTCATAAATGCTGTCCATGGAGCAGACAAGCACACGCAGTTCCAGACAATTCCTAAAGTACATTCAGCAGGACTTCTCAGCACCTTGGCTCTCCACTCAAGAGGCTACACAGGACCAGGGATCGAATCAACCTACCAAGAACCTGACTTACACCTCCTTGTAGTTTGCAGCATGACTTCGATTCTGAAGAGAGAGAGGGCAAGCCCCCAAACCATGCCCAACTGAAACCAAAGATCACGTTGTTACAGCAGCAAGATACAAATGACCTGTGTACCCAGCTACATTTTCAATCATCGAATACATTGTTTGCTTCTACTTACCAGTTATTTTATATTTCACAGAGATACTGGCTCTTCTTTTTGGGTCAGTCTACTGATAATCTTTAAAAATAAACCCACTAAGAACAAACTATTATTTATCATCTGGTTTTTGCTATCTGCTTTAGAAGCAGCTCTCCAAGGCAACTTTAAAAGCCAATGCATTAATGCACAGTGACAGATGGGCTGAGCTTTTCCTTGCTCTCTGATAAGAGCACAGTGTGCATCAGGAGTCCCAGCCAGCACCACAGGTGACATGTGGCAGTACAGCAGCCTCTCTGCTGCCCTGCTCCTTCCCTTTGTGCCTGCATGGCACACAACACACCAAATGACACTGCAGCTTCTAACAACTGCCCCTGCGCGTTCTGGGAAGATTAGAAACGACAGAAGAAATTGTTCCAGAAGTAAAATCCAGAAGGAAAGCATAGGGTGAGGTCAGCATTTGGAAAAGTTTTTGTTGAAATAATTCCATCAACTTTTATCTGAGCAAAACAAGATTTTTCAAAATAACTCCTTCCATGCTAATCTGAGTATGCCTGCATTATGTAGGCCTGTATGCCCTGTAGCTCCAAACAAACCCATGGGCTGACAACCAGCTCTGCCACACCAGTGCAGAGCAGATTTCCCTGCTCTAGGTCTTTTATGTCTGTTTAGTCTCAAGTGAATCCTTCACATGCCCTTTCAAGTTCATTTATGAGCATCACTATAATGCTGAGCTCTCCTTTCTTATCACTTGCTGCTATTAAAATTGGTGACTGATTTTCAAGTTCTGGATAGCTCCAGTGCAGGATACTTAGGAAACACCCTGCCAGAGCTTATTCTCAGTATGCTCTTTCAAAGCCAAGAACAAATCCAGTGTTTGTTCTCTTGAGCTCTAAACCATTGTACTTCGCCCTTTTTTATTGGATTGAGACCTGAAACTTCATTCTGTATGCTCAGAGTGAAACAGAAATTTTGCTTCAAGAGAGATGCTCGACAGCAGGGCCAGGCAGTTGTGTGATACCTGGAGAGTACTAGAGGCAGAATCTTCCTTTTCACTTCTTTGTGGGGTTGATCTGCTGACTTTTTGCAATGCAGCTGTGGGGGGAATGGCTCAATTATCAGGGTCACAAGGGGCTAATTAGCCCCATGTAATGTACCCAGAACTTTCCCACTGGAAGTTTTCTCTAATTTTTTTTAACCTTATGAAATGGCTATTCCACTATATTAAAAAGGAAAAAAAAAATTCAATATTGTAACTTCAGGAACAATTTCAATGCTTTTTTCCCTCTTGCTGCTGGGAGAATTTAAGGGACTGGCATGAATGACGAGCCTATTTTGGGTAACTAAGGAAAGCTGCACAAGAAATGCAGCCTCCTGACTTGCCCCATAAGGCTCATGGACACCAGGTTGTGCAACCCCAGTGAGTGCCCCGACCTACATATGGCCACTTGGGTGAAGCTGGAAAGGAAAGCACTCCTGCCCACACTAGGACTAGGAAAGTCCTCTTATTTCATAAACTTTGAAATTGGTTTTAACTTGTGGGCCAGAGAGTTGAGTCACAGACCTTCTGGTCACTTGGATGAACCCAGAGGATAAAAGGGCAAAATATAAATGAGCAGAAAAGCGAGTAACTGTAGCCAAGTTTAATATTGAATTAGCTAACTGAAGGAATGGAAAGTTTTGGAGGTGACAACTCTCACGCTACCGAAAACAGCACCTGAGCTGGCAAGCATGGCACACCTGAACCTCACAGCCCAAAGGCTGAGTGGGAAAAATTCTGCTGAACAACTGAACTGTTTCTTAAGATTTTTGCAAGAGCTTCATGCACCAAGGAGCTGCACAACAAATCCTGTTAGCTAATGATCCTAGACAGACGAAATCCAATCCTTGAGGATTTGTGAATGAAGAATCTTGCACAAACACGATATCTTTTTGGCTCCTAGAGTGCAGGTAGAATTACCTGGTCTTCCAGCAAGACCTTCCAAAGAACCAGAGAACAAGGACAGGTGAAAGATAATTTCCTACAGTGGGATACCTTACTTGGTGAAGAAAGGATCAGTTACCTTCTTCTCATATCAGTTGCAGAGTGAATTAGCTCAACACAAATGGCAACCAATCTGGTTGCATATCCCTCCAAATCTGGATTCTGATTGAAAGTTGAGTTCCCAGATGATTTCTTGGTTTTAAACCAAAGCAACCCTTGGCATTCTGGTTTTCATGGTACACAGACTGCTTTAATAACATCAATTATCAGCTGCTGTACTAACAACACTGGTTTGCTCCTATTATTATATCACACTTGCTTTACCTTCTGAAGTTTTCCTTCAGAACATTGTTCCAATCACAGATTATTCTGACCACCACCTCCTGCCTTTGTTGTTTAAATATTTCAACATCCTGATGGAATGTGGGACCATCAGGATTCTTCCTGGAGTGGAGTATCAGACTCTGGCTACAAACCTCACTTCTTATTTCCTCACTCTTTGCCTTACTTCACCTTAAAGGAAGTAAGTTTCACTTCAATTACAGTGAAGTAGAATGAACATGAGATGTAAGCTCTGCCAAAGAGGCACTTCACAGCTGGTGGAAGAGTGTGGAAAGAAGATGCCTGCACCCACAGAGAACACAGAGCCATTAGTCAGGCACTGTAACATGCCCACAGCTGTTCTACTTTGGAATACAGAAGCTTGCATCTGGGTGATGAAATTTAAGGAACCAGTGCCTGGTGTGTTCATTTGAAACCTTTCATATCAGGACAAGGGGATGATGATGATGCATGAGTGTTTAATGGACTGCAAGATGTTGAAAGTCTTCTGTTATATCTTGTCACTGACACACTGCAAGGGGACAGCCACGGGCACTCTTGAGATACAACCCACCCATGACCTCTGGAGACAGAAATGTTATTGCCAGAAGGATGCTCAGTCCTGCAGATGTGGGGAGGTGCTCATGCCCACAAAGAGCCAGCGCTCACCCAAGTCAAGCTGCATTGCTGGATTGACTGTTGTTCAGTGAATGCAGACCCCAAAGGCAGCACACAGCTGCTCCAGAGAGCAGTGAAGTTCACACAGAGGAAAGTGATGGTGACAGCCACTCAAACACAGGGGTTGAGAGCCCAGAAGCACCTCCTGACATCCCCCAGCTGACTGTGTGTGCACTGGGCTTTCACCCCATGGTCATTGTGCCCAGTCCTGTGACACACAGCTGAATCAGAGAGCACCTTTCCAGAAAGGGCCTGTCTCCACTGAAAGAGGACAATGACAGAGATTGTTGCCAGCCCAGCTCCAGGCTGCAGCTGTTAAAAACCTGCCAGTGCCTTTCTGGGGAGATGCAAGGGAAGATTACCCATCAAACAGCATATCTGAAAACATATGTTGAACAGTGCCAGGAGTAGCATAGCTCAGCCTTTAACCATAACCTTGGATTTGAAATACAAACCTCTCCTCACTCCTCTCTCCCTGCACCATGATTAAGCTTTCAAGCAGTGCTGCAGCAATGCAGGATGCTAAGCCAAGTTTTGGCAGCACACAGCATTCTCAGCACCAACCGTAGAGAATTACAGGTATGGAAATGTATCAAATTAAAATAACTATGAGTAATGCTTATTCAGAAGAAAAATAAATACACCATACTGTGGGGGAAAATGTTTAAATATCTGAATCGAATCTTCAGCAAAATTATTTGCTTTGCCATGGGTATGTATTTTAGGCTAGCTAAATAATTCAAGTACTTTCCTTACATTACTTCTCCTTGAAATGAGAGTTTCATGTTTATTATTCATTACTCAGGTGGGGAGCTCTGCTTGCTATAAAAGTAAGTGGAACAAGCAGCTGCAGTAAGGTGAGATCTGGGACCCAAACACAGCTCATGAGCTTGGTACTGAAAGCATTTCCCACCCAAGGAGCAGGATACAACCTACAACCACTCAAGTGGCAGGAGTAAAACAGTTTCTTCCTCAAACAAGAGTAAACTATTAAAATAAAGCAACCCAAGCTGAGATTCATTTTGTCTCTCACCACAGGTACCAGCAAGCTCCTTCTGACCCCACTCAGCACAGCCCTGCCCAGGGAAGGCATTTTCCCTATCATTCCAAATGCACACTGTGACGGGAACTGCTGTAATTAAAAGCAGCAAAATTTAACACACGTCCCCTCCCTGTGAGCAGTTCCATTAAGTCAATAGCATTACAATCCCCAGGAAGAGTTATGTGATCTGCTCTCTGCCCAGCTGCATGAACTACTACATTTCCCTGTTGCTGAGCTCCACACCTGATCCTGGCCTGTGCCTGACACGTAAAGGTGTTTGGCATCTGATGCATCTCCGTGGCCGGAGTGGGGAGCAGAAAGGGCACATGCACTCCGGACCCAGCCCCATTGGAATCACAAATGGAACAGGCGATACCTCTGTCTCAGTGCAGCTGATTTAATAAACCTGTCTCAACACCTTATGAAGTGTCAGGTTTTAAACCATTCCTGGAGCTCAGATTTCACCAGCAGAATGCTCAGCATTGTTTTGAGCTGTTTTCTGTGCCTGTCCCACACTGCCAAGCTATTTTGTTCAGAGGTCAGAAATGTGGGCATGCTACCATAAAAGTCAGGAAATCATTTACAGAATGCATAAAAATTGCTTTGCAGGGCAGTGACTCAGAGCTGAGAGGACATGACATAATCTCTTTGCTCTATAAACAAACATGGATAATGTATAGCCTTTAATATGCAATAATCAAATGCAATCTTGTTTCAAATGAGAAAAGATCCAATCCAGTTTCATTTCTCTGCTGATGACAGTGGAATTCAGCAGAAGACAGCAAGTATTTCAGAAAGAATGTATAGTCCCATCATTCATTACTGCATGACAACCACCTCCACCTACCACATTCCTGTTTCCAGGACTGGTGAGCTGTTTTGCACACTTCCAGATGGAGGTATTTTGAAGGACAGCTTTGTTACCCATCTTTTTCTTTTTCCTAACTCCCAAGTCAGTGCTTACCAGCCAGGGCCTTGATGCGGGAGCGCTCAAACAGCCGAGCAGAGCTGTTCTCATTGTCCCAGTCGTCCACATCCCAGCGGTTGTTGACGTCGCTGTACTGCTGTTGGATTTCAATGTTGTCGTAATCTGTCGCTACCGTCGTCGTCATCCTGAGTCTTCTCCTTAGCCTCTCCTCACCATCAGATTCTTCCTAAAACCCTCTGTCAAAGAAAAACACAGAAAAATAAGCGTTTAGATGGTGCACATATATTGGATGAAAGTCATAAAGGTCAAGCTCAGGAGTCTTGCTTTCAAAAATCAGTGACTTTTACTTGAGGACAAGCTCAAGAACAGGAGATACCAACCACTCCTTCAGAGAACAAATATTCTCAAAAATTAAGTGCTTTTTTTAAGCCAGAAGCTTTGCTGCAAACACACATCCAGGATGGAAATGTTAAGCTCCACAAATCAGAGCATGGATGGAATAGTGCAGCAAAACATTTCCACAAGTGTCATTTTCAAAAGCAGACCATTGGCTTTAGAGATCTGTGAGTGCTGGTTAAAGCATACGGAGCTGTGGATAACTCGGCCTCAAGCACAAAGATGATCTCCATACCTTTACAAAATGGTGCAAATAACTGATGGGAAAAAAATACAGATTCTCAAAAAGCCACATAAGCATTTGACAAGCAAAAGCCTTTTAACATGTGTCTGAAGAAATATTTCTCTCCCCACATGCAAATACTGACTTTGTGGCTGGTCCTGGCAATTTATTTATGAACCAATCCAGATAAAACCAACTAAATGATGCATTACTTTGAACTCTCCACAGGAACAACATGGCACCCACCAACGCAACCCTTGGGGTGAGGTTCTCCTCTTTCAGGGCGCTGTTTGCATATTTATTTTTTTTTTCTGACTAGGATTTCCATGTATTTATGGGTACTAGATATAAGAGGCAGACACCTCAGGAGGAGGAGGGAGGTTATACACAGCTGTGAGCCCAGCGGGAACAGCACTGAGCATCCCCTTCACCCTTCAGTGCTCAGCGAGACCCTGAGGAGCACCTCAGACACAGAAACTCACACTTCACCTTTGCAAAAGGCAATAATTACCAGAAATACAGTTAAATACAGGGGGAAGGGGGAGCTGGGGAGGGGCCGCCCTTCTACCTGGGCGGGGACGCGTGCTCCCCTCACGACGCCCCGCCTGGGGCTTCTCTTGTCTTTTCTCACTTTTATCTAGCTTTCTTATTTTAAAATAAAATTTAAAGAAAAAGAAAATGAGGGAAAAAAAAAAAAAAACGAGCCGCAGCCTGGAGGGCAGGCGGGGCCGGGGCCGCCCCTGAGGGTGAGGCCGAGCCCGCCCTCACGGCGGGGCCCCGCTGCCCCTCAGGCCCTGCCCGCCCGCCGCGCTGGCGCCACCTGCCGGCCGCGCCGCTCCCGGCACCCGCATGTCGCGACATCCGTCCGCCTCGCCCGCGACAGGCGGCGTGCCTGCCCTGCCTCACCAGCGCCGTTCGTTCCCCGTCCGGGCCCGGGACACCAGAGGCGGCTGGCTGGCCCCCGGCACCAGCAGGTCCGTCCCGAGCTTCCGCGCGGACAAATCCCAGTGTCTGGCGCAGGAGCGGGAGCGGAGCCGCGCTGGGGCGGCTGTTACATAAGGAGCTGTTAGCGAAGGCTGGGAGCGAGTGCTCAACCTTCCCGAAAGGTGGGAAGGAATCGCTTCAGTCATGGGAAGCTGCCAACAGAGCGAGGGAACGCTCTGGAGGAGAACTGGCTCTGGGGAAGGTCGTGGGGACGATGCTCCCGCGGCGCATCCCGCAGGAGCCGGGCATGGATCAGCCGCTCCGGCCGGATCCTGCCGCTGGGAACAAACAAAAGCATGGAGCAAAGACGGGGAAGGATTAAATCCCACTCGCCGCGTTTCTGCACAGCACTCACCAGCTGATCCTCACTGAGCATCAGGCCTAGACAAAAACCTCCCATTGATCCCTGTACACAGGCTGCAATCAGGGTTAATTCCAATTAAATCCACGGAGCAGCCAGGATATAAACAACGAGTGGGAACAGGCTGGTTGACAGCATTATTTTCCATCTTTTCTATATTCACCAGTGCTCAAGGAAGAGAAGATGTGCCACTGGAAAAGCTGCAGCTCCAATCATAAAAATCAGTGAACCCAAAATCGGGACGCAGTGACATGTAATTCAATATAGATGGAACAAGCCGTGGGATTTAATTTATTTCTATGTCACTGCTGTTTAGAAACACACACAACCTGATCCAGAATAAATTCAACTCTAACTTGTGTTTTATCACTTCTCCCATCCTGAGCATCGCACAAGCAAAATCTATCCCAGATAAAGCTAAATTGAGCATGAAATGGTCTGTTATCCCACACCTATAGGGCCAGAAAATCTCCATCCTTGTTCTGATTCTGCTGGTAAAAGCAGCACCTCGCTCCCTGACATCAGGCTCCCTTTTCTGGGATGCAGCTCCCCGCCCCAGGGACAGCAGAGCAGGAAAAAGCTGCAGGGATAAAAATAAGCACTTTGCAGCAAAGCAAGGTGAGGAGAACACAACGGAATCCTGATTCCAGAGACAGACCCAGCTACAGAGAGTGCAGCCACCGCCCTCAGCCTCTGCTGGAAAACAGCTTTTCTTGAGTCCTGCTGCAGCTCTGATCCAGCACAACCCACTGGTGCCTCTGGGAACCGGGAGGGAAGATAAACACGAGTCCTGGCCTGGCAGAAACCTGCAGGCTCCTGACTGCAGGGATGGAGGTCCTGCAGCACATCTTGTGTCTGCTTTAAGGGTGTCCCAATCTGACATGAACAACACCAGCAAGTGCCCAGGGAGCAACGGGAAAACAGTTTGGAATTTTCCTGGAGCCCTTAACGCAGCCGAGCTCACTGCTAATGACCTTGAATGTAATCCACCTGTGAAATCAGCCCTGCCACTGAAGCACCACGCTGAAAACCCTCTGTGTGTGTGTTGTGTGCAGCACTCACAGACATGTAACACACCTACAGTCACAGATTTAGTTTAAGCCTCTGCGTGAAGCACCCACCAAGAGAGATCACCACAGAGCACAGGGACAGAGGGAAGCCCGTTTTCCAGCAGGAACAACCTTTGTCACTTAAACATCCTGGCCTGGCTTTAAGCTGAGATACCCCCATAATAAAGGAATGACATTTTCTGCAGAGAGCCAGAGGGAACAGGAATTTCAGCTGCCGACATCCCGAGCAGCATCCTGCAGGCCACCCCACTCTCAGGGCTGGATAAACCCACTGGGAACAAGGCATTTCAGAAATGGCAGGCCACAGCTCCTTTACTGCTCACAATTCAGCCTCACTCTAGGGTGACATAGAGCACTTAAACCCAGAGAAAGCAGGCACTGGGGTTTCTCACTTAATCCACGCCCTTTTAAACCCATCTGCCAGTGCTGCACCTGGCTTGGAGATGTTAGCAGGCAATTCCAGGGATAAACAGGCACAGGGCTGAACTAATAAACAGCATGGAACTGCTCCAGGCCCTGAACCCACAGGCCCACCACGATGGGTCGAGAAAAATCTGTAAATTCCCGAACCTCTTCCTCATTGATAAAATATAACTCTGCTGCCTTCTGCCATGGGTACCGTGGTAGACGACCTCATGAGACAAAAGAGATCAAACCATTTCATTTCAAAACATTCCTTAAAACCTATTGCATAATCTGAGGGCGGAGAGAGGGGGGGCGGTTGGCATTGTCTTCAAAAAGAAGAAATGGCTTGAAGAAAAAAATCAGCTACCAGGAAGAGCATTTTCTCAGACAGTTTTCAAAGGCCACATCCAGGGGTCAGACCTTTTGTGTTTACTTTCATAAATAGACCAGATTTTGCTCTGTTTGTTTCTCAGATAATAGAAAACAAACAGTTTTATTCAGCCCATCTGAAGAATGAATTAATTTTAAAAAAATTCATTGGCTACTCTTAAATGCAATCATGTAATTCACTAAACAGCTATGACTATGATCCCTGAAATTCTGCCATAACCACACATCTGGAATTACTTCCTAATAGTTACATTTATCTTTAAAGCAAACATTGTTTTTTCAAGAGTTACTATTCTTCCAGGAAACATGCTAAGCTGTAGTTAGATTCATGTTACTCTAACTAAGGATTGTCAAGAGGTTTTTATGGGGCTGTGTTTGAAAAAAATATAGTTTGAACAGCAATCCCCAAATGGTCTCATGGTTTATGTAAATACTGTTCCCTGACTAACACACAGCCCAACCTATTGCAGCTTTCCTGGCACTAAAGATAAATTGTAAATTCATCTCTAACTCCCACTGATTGTGTGACAGGATTGCAAAGGGGACACAGGCACTCCCATCTCCAGGTCACCAGAGCACACGGGTCTGGTGACAAGCAGCACACAACCACTGTGACAAAGAGAATGGTGTCCTGATCCCACAGATCAGATATATACCTCCAAGAAGCCAAAATTACACACTGCCTCCTTTCTGGTAGCCCTCTGAAACCAAGGCTGGATGAGCACAGAAAGCAATTCCATTACCCTCTTTGCAGGATACTTTCCCTCCCAGTCAGTCCTTCCTCTCTATGCCTCAGATCATCTCACCAGTCCAGCTGTTCACTTTAGTGCAATAATTATTACTAAAAAGAGGGAAATTTAGATAATATGTAACCAAACTTTGCATTTATTCTGAGCAACATTCAGCTCCCTCCTAACCACCAGCACAACCGACATTTAGTAATTTTTAAAATGTCATTTTAAGACAATATTTAAACTGGAGAATGGAAGTTCCTCTGAACTCTTAGGGACCACCCACATCTTGTCACCCCAACAGGGTGAGATTCTCACCCTAAGCTTCCACACAGGGAAGTGGCCTGGTCAGAGTCAATAGGGGCACCTTGGGAGAGGCTCAGGGCTGGATGTCAAACGAGCATACACATCAAACAACCCCACAGGTCAAACTATGCAAGTATTTACAAAAGACTGTGTAGAAACTCAAGAGTTGTACAGAACCCTCGGACTGAGAAATTCAATTCCAAGCATAAAGCTTAGAAAGACTGGAAGATGCATGTCCCAGTTCCAGCCATTTTTCAGCCTGAAGCCCAAGGAGGGGTTTCCAGGCTCTCTCCCTGCTCAGCCCCTGTGTTGCTGAACTGCAGCACATTTCCAGGGACAGGAGTTCCCTTGTCCTGAAGGGGCAGCACACTCACTTATGTTCTGCCTTTTTGTTTCAGCTGCTGAACCAATCCCAAAATAATAAAGGCAGTAACTCAACAAGGCTGTAACTCCCTTGACCTATAATATCCCCTCTCCCCCTCTCCCAGTCCCATCTTTCCTTCCACAAACAGAACCGTACTGTTTCTGCATTTTCCAGCCCAAGAGTGCTGCGTGTCTTTGTCTTTGCTTCCCTTCACCACTTTGTGGTGCTGACTCCTCTGGCTGTCCATGCTCCAGGACGTGGAGCCCAACAGCCCAAAGCACCCTGAAAGGTCACAGAAAAGGGGGGACAGGCTGTGCTACCAAATGCCACAATCAGCCCGTGGGGCACTTCAGGAATGCACAAACAAGGCAAGACTGAAGCCTCTTTATTCCCAATACAGGCTGGAAAAGCATGTGAAGGTCACTAAAATCAGGCAGCCCGTCCTTCACGAGGGAGGTCTGCTTCCCACATCTCAGATAACCCATCACTCCAAAGACCAGGCAGTTGAGAGTGGATTCCAGGCTCTTGTTTTCCTTCTGAGGTCCCCAGGATATCATGCTCTAGCTGGGAGATGGGTACATAATTAAATAAGCACTGAAACAGCTTCAGAAAGTGTTTGTGCTGCTGCCTGAAAACAGACATAGCCTCCCTGAACTGGAGCCCCCAGTGCTGTCAGCAGGGGTGACCAGGGCACACCAGCCCACATGCCCCACACGGGACAAGGATTCCAACAACCAAGGGCACCAAGGGCACAGAGAAACTCAAAATGACTGAAAATAGGTTATTTAAAAACACAAACCTCTATTTCAAACCTTTCAGTTCCAGCACAGACCATTAAAACCTCTGGTCTGATACTCTCTACACTTGGAGCAAGGAAGTTTCAGTTTTTCATCCATCACCCAGAAGACCTGGACTCCAACATTTTATCCTGGAGACTCCAGAATATGCATCCCTACTGAAAGGGGAAGTCTACTGGGATCCAGAAGGGCCTGGAGTGACACAGAGTAGGAACATCCACGAGGGCTGTGAGAATAAAACTCCATATACTGGGCCCAGCTCAAAGAACGCTCAAAGATCTAAACTCCTTGTTTAGTTTTTAAGCAAAACACAGAGTACTCGACCTCTTTCATCATGTGTTTGTGTTTTTCCCTAAGCAAGCACTGCTGGGCAAGGTAGTATTAAAGCAGTAAGAGCTTGGTTCAGCTCCAATAAGGACATCATGAGGTAGCCCATGGCTGCTCCAATGAGATCCTTCAATTAAATACAGCTTCACTCCAACTCACAAACCACCTCTGTATCCAACACAGCCAAAAGAAATGTAACTCAGGACCCAGAAAATCTGATGAACCATCACCTGGGTATCTTCTAAACCCACCATCCTGTTTTCTGCTTCTAAGTAAGTCAGTAAAGAAATTCCCATAAATTTAAATTCATGCAGCTCTTGGTCATTTGCTTTTAAGAAACACTTTCATCATCCTCTTAGTCTTTCCTGTGTCAGTGAAAGAAAGACCCTGAAATTATTAGGATATCTGGGAATGTCCCACCATTCATATGGCTCAGCTGGAAAAAACCTGGGGGAGCAGCTCAGCACAGCAGTTTCTCTCTCCACCTCCATTCCTGCATTATTTAGAACTTCTACATTCCAATTA
Source organism: Serinus canaria (assembly GCF_022539315.1). Classification (NCBI taxonomy): domain Eukaryota; kingdom Metazoa; phylum Chordata; class Aves; order Passeriformes; family Fringillidae; genus Serinus; species Serinus canaria. Next base: position 4,420,584 of record NC_066316.1, read on the forward strand.
TTAGATTTCCCACCCATTTTCAGAAAGTGCTGCATTTTTGAGTAGGGTAACCCATCCAGAAGATGCCTTTTCCAGAGCCTAGGCCAAGGGTGGATGGAAGAAAATTCCAGAGTTCATGAGTTTCAATTTAATCTGCTCTTCAGACTTTGCAGACTCGTTCTGGTGCAAACGCAGCTGGTCACTTTGAAAAGTAAGGAATGAGCAGCAAACCAGGGATTATGTTCTCCTCAGGACTGGAATAGCATCCTGAATGTTGTGAGGGCTTTACAAGACAGCCAATATGTGCTGGTGCACCTGTGTGCTCTGATCTGTGGGGTCAGCAGCTGGCATGCCACTCCTTTTTCTGGGGAATATGACTGACAGCAGGCCAAGAGCCCTTCAGCTCATACAACCCATGCACTTATTTTACTATGAATTCTTAAACAGGAAATTTTGACTACAGAATTACCTGAACTATTTTATAAATAAAAGAAAGTAATAGCAAAAACATTCTGATGGTGGTAAATTAAATATAAAGTGATTAAAAATCTGAGTAGGATTAACAATGCATTGTCTGTATACACCACAAAGGGTGCTCTGGGTTGAACCCATATTAAATCCACAAGGGGAAATGAACTGGAGGGGGAATCAAAAAGACTCCAGGTCAGCTAAATGTGTTCTGGAAGTACAGGAAGGACTTTTCTGACGTAGGCTCTCACTGAAGATAACCTTTATTTTGATCCACCCCTGAGCTTCAGCACATCTCAGCCATTTCACACGGAGGAGACCAGGACCTTGTTTCAGCAAACCACCTTGTAATGCTGTTAGAAGCCTCTGCATTTCACCCTTTGCCATCCTGATCACTGAGCAAGGCAAAGATCCACCTTCCAAACACCTCTAAGAAGTACTTGTGGCTGGATTGGTAGAGGACACCAGGGACAACTTGTCTAGCAGGAGGGAAAACTAATATATTTCACTACTTATCAACACATTTCCAAAGATGCTACTCAAAAAATTCCTTCCACAGGCACTGAGCATTTAAAGGACAATATTTAGTATCACCCTGTTCTAGAAGCTATCTGTGGGCTGACCTTCACCAAAAGAATGTGAAAATACAGAGCAATTGTCTACAGTGGTATTTACCTTTTTCTCCAGCAGAGCACAACAAAAAAGTCTTTTTTAGTATTTTTCATGCACTCATGCAGAGCAGAGTTCCAATAAAAACCAGGTGCCCTCAGAAAGGAGATCCCCATTTTCTGGTCTTCACTCTCTCATGACCCAGCTTATGAGAAATAGAGCTCTGAGCTCTGGGAACCCGCTGTGTGTCAGGGAAGGACTGAAAGCAGAGACGCTCCCGGCCTGCCAGACACTTGGCTCTGCTTTGGATGAGGGCACTGCTGTCAGTGCAGGAAAAGCTTCACATCTTGACCCTGGCCATGACCCTCGCTTGGCAGGAAGTCCCAGGCAACCTGAATGCCCTCAGTGACATCACTGTTTACTTGGGCAGCAAACTGGCAGTGCCAGGTGGCACCCGGCTGAGGGGCATCATGGAGACAGCGTTTTAGTTTGGAGCCTACAAGGAAACTTTCCTCAGGAAAAAATGGACAACTCAGACATCCTTGGGTCATTCAAGAAATTCTGTGATTGCCTCTGTGTGACCACACAATTCACCAATATCAGTTTACATCTGTTGTATTAATTCAAATGAAGAGCTACAGCCAAGTTTGGGGGGGTGGAAAAGGGATCAGAGGGTCTGTGCCATGGCTCTGGGACTGGAGTTTCTGCCCTACTTCCCACTCCTAGCAAGGGGAGAAATGATTTCTCAGACAGAAAGGATGGCCCTGGATTACTTTTAGAAGGAGGGCACCCCTGAGCCTGCCCTTGCTACAGAGCTGACTGCAGGCCCTGACACACTTCCATCCGGAGCACATTCCTGCTCCTGCAGTCCGTCTCCTGAGATGCGATAGCTCTGACCTCCTTACAGGAGGAGGTCTGCCAAGTAAACAGGCCTGGCTTACCAGCCAGCCAACTGCTGTCTCCCCTGCCCTCCTATTTTCCCTCCCCACTTCCACACCCACCCTTCCGAAAGGTCCCAGCCCAATCAAGGGGCGTTCAACCTGTGGATGAGTGGGAGTGAGCCAGACCCGCTGCCCATCTTCCCTTCCCGGCATCCCTGCGAGCTCCCATTTCCTTCCCACGGGGAGGAGGCTGCACGCCCACCTGGGTCATGCCGCAGTGCTGAGCCCGAGCCCAGGCACAGCCAGAACGAGACGCAGCCGTGGGAGGCTGAGCACACTCACGGCTTGGCAATCCTGGAGTGTCCCTGAGGGAGAGGGCACAAAAGCAGGGAGTAATGTCAAGCTACCCTGATCTACGCCTAGGCAAACCTACCCCGTGTTGGAGGGTTTTATGTAAGGGCAGGGAAAGGCTCCATCACTCCCAGCCAGGGAGGAGAAATTGAGGACAGGCTGTGCACAGGCACCTCCTCCCCTCTCGGAGCTGCTGGTCGGGGGAGGCTCCCTGGTGACAACTTCCAGGGAGGAAGAAAGAGACTGAGCTGCTTTGGCTCTGCCCCCAAACAGCAGAGCAGCGGTGGAAACCTCACCCAGGGAGACGCCCAGGGAGAAAAGGATGTTTTGTTGTGGAGGCTTTTGTTCTGGACTCTGTTTATTAGCGACACTTCACAGCCAGGCAGGCAGAGCAGGGAAGCAATTTAAAGGGCCAGCCTAGAGTAAATAACCTGCTACGCCATCGGCAGGTTTGGAATCCGCAAACAAACAAACAAACAAACAAAAAACAAACCCCAAATTCTGGGGGCAGGAATGGGGAAGGATTTGCTGACACCCTCCGTAAGGCAGCAGGGCTGAAGCAACAGCTGGTTTCAGCAGCTCCAGCGCCAAAGCAGGAAGGAGCAGCGCCAAGTCCGGACACGCAGAGACTCTCATTAAGAGGAGACACAAGGCAGCACTAATTACCCCACAGCAATGCCGAGGTGATCCACCTGCTCCCACACAGGTACCAGAGGTTGCCGAGACCTCCCTTGCTGAGCGAGCTCTGCTATAGCCAGAGCTGCTCAATCAGCTCCTGACATGTGACAAAGAGCTGGTCTGGTAAAGAAGAATTTAAAAAAGAACTCGGATTTGGACAGTGGTGGTCCCAGAGGAGGCACATCAAAGCCTGCTCCAGAACAAGCACCTCCTTCAGATGCTGGAGCCCAAACCACAGCCAGGATCATGCAAAGCTTGGCTTTTGCGCTGGAATATGATATAGGGACTATATGGATTCTAACTGTTCTCTCTTTGAATGAAAATAAACCCAGAATAACCCAACAGAATGGGACAGCTTTGGCTTTGGGGAGATGAAGACAGTATTTGACTGGGGGTGAGGAAATGCCAGCATTTCTCTGGGTTAGAGCTGGTTGGAAAGTGAACTGAGAAATGGAGCAGTTTGATAGTCAACACCCACTTGAACATAGAGGTGTTAGGAATTGTCCTGCAAATCAGCACAGCCCGCAGCAGCAGCAATGCACACACACACACCTTCAGCTAGGCTAAACCAGAAACATGGCTGAAAGCAGTCTGGAAAAGGATCCCTCCCCAGGAAGAGGGAAATGTCAGATGTCACACGAGTAAATCACCCAGTCAGATAGTGTAAAGCACGATTCCATCAGGCCAACAAGATTCCTGGTTCAAGTAACCAAGCACAGCTTGAGCCACTGCTTCCCAAAGAGCAGGAAATGTGTCTCATCCTCCCCAGGGGACACACAACACACATCATCCCCTTCTTGCCAAGAGCACCACATCCAAACTGGTCTCCTCTAAACTAAACCTTTAATGGGTTAGTGGGCACTGACCAGAGGAGCACAACAGGTAACACTAAGCAGCCTGCCTGCATTTGCCCACATGGAAGTTTTAAATGGACACCAGCTGTTAATTCCTTTCTACATTCTTCACATTTTTTTTGGCCAACTCCCCGACAAGACTAACAGAAACCTTTCCCCTCCAACTTTCATCTGATGCATAGATAAAATAGTCAGGCAAGAAAAAGAAATCTATCTCATTATTGCCTTCATTTAAATGCATGCCTGTAGGTCCTCAGTGCATCTCTGCCCTTTGAGATGGGTTAAAGAGTCTTAATGCCATCTAAATTAAGTCAATTTGTTATTCAGAACATTTGTGAGCAAACATTTTGCATCCTGGGAGGAGAAAGCACATGGGTCAGAATGTAAAACCCTGGGAGATAAGATGATAGATGGGAAGAAAGATCCCAAAAAAGCTATGTCTTAAATAACTCGGGTCAGTATTTTGGTTCTTTGATGTTTCCACTATGGTTGAGGTTTTTTTTTTTCCTTAATAAATATTTTAGTGCACATCCTTGTGTGCTGATTCATGTGAGATAAAAGATATTTATCATTTTATATATAATACAGTGATTACTCTTTCCAGGTTTTCCATGTCAGCTTGCTAATCCTTGGAGTGTTGTCTTGTCCACCATCCCCAAGATGTAACTCCCAGTGAGTCCAGCAAGTCCAGCCTGGACACAAACCCTGGCCAGCCCTGATCCCTCTAGCTTGGACCTTGGCTCCACAGCAAGCCAAAGGCCTTTACCAGGAGCCAGGGCAGAAGAAGGGCTCCTCAATCCCCTGGGGCCAGGAGAGGAGCTCAGATGTTATTCACAGTTCTGGGTTCTCTAAGTAAAACAGGCAAATAAACACACCAATGGCATTGGCTGCTCCAGAGCACCCAACTGCTGTTATTGGCACTGGGATCCAAACAGCTTCTGGCCACACCTCAGCACAGCCTGCCTTGCACAGGACCCCGGGAAGGGGAATGGGTCCAAGGGGTCCCAAAGCTTCATGGTCCTTTGCATTGACTTCCCAGGGGAATTGCACCAAGCAATGTCACAACAAGGGCTCCAACCCCCTCCTGGAACAGGAGGAAGCAGAAGGAAACCTGCTGGAACTGTGGGATCACTCCATGTGCACAGCCCCAAGCTGCCCACAGACCCCACTGTCACAGCACCCAGAAAGGACCTGCATGAGGCAGTGATGTGTAAAATATCTGATTCCTGTTTCACTCTGAGCTGAGGTTCTCGTCTGGGAAATGGATCCCCAGCTGGCACAGCCCCAGCCCAACAGCTGCATTGCTTTTCTACCTCCACAAACACTCGCAAAGTTCGCCAAAGCCCTGTTTGTTCTGGCAGGCAGCCAGCACTTTATTATTATGTACTATTAGTTCATAGTGAGAAATGTGCACTACAGGAAAAAAAAAGCCCCGAGAAGCTCAGTAATTGGGCACAGATGTTGAAGATTTATGGAGCTGTCCCCACTGGACAGGATCTTACAGATTGTTCCTATCACCTGTTTGCTTTTGGAGTTTTTAATAAGATAACTATGTGTGCTATCCTGGAAGAATATTCCAGAATTCCTCCTTCAAAAACCAATAACTTTTGATCTCCACTTGTCTCCTCTCAGTAACAATCTCTCCTCAGAGTTCCATAAATGCCACTTGATATTCATTTCATATTTAAATACGATCTTGGCTGTTGTTTTCATTACCCAGCAACTTTCAAATGCAATCAGACAATTTCATTCGTACTTCATGGCCCGGAAAATAAACCTCACACATCATGCCAAGTCCCCAGCAGTTAGAATCCATGATTAAGTCTCTCAGTATTCAAAATACCTGATAATCTTCATCTTTTTTCCAATTTTCTGGCAAACAACATCTCCTCAGCATTTTGGGGGACTACTGCTTGCCCAGTGCACAGACCTCACTCAGCTTAAGCTGCCTGCAAAAGCATTTCAGTTCCCATCCAGATTTCTGAATCTTGGTCCATTAAATTAATTCTGCAAAATATCTGAAATGTGCAAAGCTCTGCAGCTGACAGCAAACACCACAAAAGTGAAAACACAAGGAAATCACTGACATTTTTCATAACTGACCTGTAATGGTTTTGCCATTTCAAATTACATCAGGAATGATTTCTTTCCACTAGCACAAAATGGCAAAACAAGGTGCATTTCACTCAGAAATTGTTTTTCCAAGTATTTACAAAGGAGGATAAATCCCAAAAAAAGATTTATCTCTGCAAACCAGCATGTGGGACCACTGAGTTTCTGCTCTGACACCCATCAAGGAGCACCCAGGCTCCCTCCCTCCTCCCCCAAAGCACACCTCAGTTTGGCTGGATAACCTGACATTGCCCTTCACCTTTCCCACAAGTCACAGCTGCTGATAAATTCTTCCTGAAAAATGATTTCATCCTTCCCGACACCGTGGCTTACAGAGCACAGATCCTATAAAGGTCAGGACCTCATCACAGATTTAGACACTCAGTTCCCACCCAAAAACCAGTTAATCTGGTACATTTGGAGGGCTGGAAACAAATCTATGGAGATTATATTTTTCCCACAGCTCTGAAATCGACCTTATCAGTCGCAATTGTACTTTAGGCTCAAAAAGTTTTAAAATGTTTGGCTATTGCTGTTTATCTGAGTTCATACAAGATGACTACAGCCTCTACACTGAATGTGGGGGACACTGAAGAGAACACATGGGTGGGATGTGTCCACCTTCCCTTTCTGAAGGGAATTCAGATGGCAAAAAGCTCCATGAGGAAAGGACAAGCAGAGAAGTAGAGAAGAGTAGAGAAAATCTCCATTTCATACCATGTTCTGTCCTCGCTATCAAGACAACATCTGCCACAAAAAGCAACTCTGGTTTTTTGAGACACACTCCCTGCATTCAGGGCTTTCTATGGAAAGCCTCCACCTTTCCCTGAATTACAGAAGAGTAAGGCCTGGAATTATCTTGGGTTATGGAAATACATGAAGCAATTCCTGTACAGGAAGAAAGAGACATCCGTCATTTGCCATGATCACTTGCCTTGGATCCTGAACAGATTGGGCCTTATGTCAATGTTATCTTATTTCATGTACCTAAATGATTCTTTAATTTAATAAGAATTAAAGCATTACCTAGGGAGAACAAGTACAGCAAGGGTGATATGGTTATGAAGGAATGAATGCTTGCAAACAAGTGGTAGAACCTTCTTTAGCTTTTACTTTTTAAAAAGCTCAGATTCTCACAAATTTCAGATTTACACCTGCAGAGTTACAGTAAAAAAAAAAACCAAAAAACAAAACAACAACCCAACAACACCCAGAACAGCCCTGGAGCCATTTAGAAAGCGCTAATCCTGATCATTTTCCACCTAATGACTGTTTACTACACAGCCCTTTTAAATGCTTGGCAGCAGTCCAGATCCTCCTGCTTTTCCTTTCTCCCACACTCCTTCCTTCCAGCCATCTTGGGCAGGACAAACCTCCGGAGGAGAAAGCTCTCTGCTGCCTTTTCAGCCTCTCAGAGCTCCACTCCCCGGGGGAAATCCTGAGCCTTCTTTCACTTTCAAGGCAAACCCGAAATCTCCAGGCTTTCAAAGCCTCACCAAATGAGAACACGGAGCAGAAAAATTAAAACCAACCAGAAAACTTGGTTTTTTTCCAAGGATTTCAAAACCAACATTGGTTTTAAATGAAGTGGGACCAGTTCTGTAATTCTCTGACCCCTACCAGGAACAGATTTGAGCAGACCCACCCCAGCACTTGTTTCAAATGCCATTCACTGTCACTTGGCATTCCAAGCTGGAACAATTATTTGTGGTCAGACTCTCTCCCTGCTCCTGACCAGCTGTGCTTTGATCTCCTCCTCGCAGCTCCCATGGATCTGGAGGAAGCCAAGCTCCCCTCCTTACCAAAAATGCAGCGTAACAGTTCCTTGGGGAAAGTGCAGCCCCACTGCAGCTCCCAGACCTCACACAGACCTGGGATGGGACCAGATGTCTCCTGGAACCCTGACCACCATCCTCTCCGTGGCTTCCACCCACACACCAGGCTCCAGAAGCCCTGGTGAAAGTGAGGAATGAGGTGGAAAAGCACAAAAGGACTTTGAACTGAAAGGATCAGGTCAGCACTGTGTCCCTTTTTGATGGAAATTGGGGTAAGACAGGACCTCAACACACAGATTTGAGAGAGGATCGTGGCTGCTCCAGGAATCAAGCAAAAGCATAACCAGTCCAATGAGCTACAATTAATATTTTAAATGAAATCAGTCCAGCCCATATTCAAATTAGGTCACCAGTAATTAAAGCATCCTTATTTGGAATGGCAAACCCAGAGAACGCCTGGATCAGAGCATTTCTCAAAGAGAATATATTAATGGGAGTGTTTGGAAATGCATGATGCACTCGTAAGAGGCTTTAATATAAACCTCAGGATTACACTATGCCAGCTTTTCAATTATTACAGTCTCCATGAAAAGCCAGGCACTGGCAGCAAGAGGTTAAAGCAGACCTTGGAGCCTGGCTTTGCCCTTTCTCTTCCAGAGGATCCCACTGTTGGTTCCTACTCCTGCACCAACTGAACAGAAGCACTGAAGGTAGGATTTGAAATAAAACATCTCTGTTAGTGTTGCTATCAATGCCAACACAATACACAAGGGGAAGCATCATAACTTCACCAGGGACAGCAAAATCAGCCTGTGTAATTTCTAGAATGATCTGCTTGGTTGGCTCCATCTTAACATTCACCACACCCCAACTCAGCCATTTTAATTCCTGAATGGCTGGAGTTTGCTTTCCCTTCACATGGCACTGCACAGCAAGCTCAGCTGTCTGGAGACCAGGGATCTCTCCCTGTAAAGCACATGCAAGTGAAGGATGGAGACAAAAAAAAAACCTGAGTGAGGCTGAGGGGAGTTGGTGAGCAGCAGAGCAAGGTAATGTGACGGAATAAGTAAAAATGCAGAATTTTTAGATTGTTCTTGTTCCAAACAGGCATCTCAGGAAAAGCTCCGTGCTCTGGTTCACTCCAGAGGGTAATGACGAATGCAAGCTGTTGTCTGTGCTGCTTTAACAGCAGCTCCAGAGAGAAATCTCCCATTCCCAAGCCATAGGAGTGGGCTGGCACCCCCTGGAGCCTGGTGTGCAGGGCAGGAGCAGCAGAGTTGAGCCTTTTCCACCAGAGCCTGGGAACCATGTGGACACAGAAATCCTGCTCCCCCCAAGCATCCCTCCTGCAGGCCCACCTGCCCTGGAGCCCCTCTGGGATCTCTGGACCCTGCAAATGTCCCTATTCTCCAAAACCAGGCATGCCCTGTGCAGAAGAGGGAGTAAAACCCAAATCACCACAACCCAAGCCATACATCCATGGCCACAGCCCCCAGCTCTGCTCCAAAAGGAACTTCCTTCTCTCCAACAGCAGCTCCCAGCACAGCAAGCTCTGCAATCCACAAGGACACAGGGCACTGCAGCAGCTTTGGAAAAACAGCTAAAGAAAAGGTTACCTGCAAATCCTAGAGTTTCTTTTTGCCCCCACTGCAGTGCTGTTCCTTGCACTCCCCCAGCACCTCCAACTCACACAGACTGGCACAACAGAGCAGAAAGGAACCAAGTCCTTTCTCATATTCCTTTCTGACATTCCAGCATCCTAATGCAAGTTCCAGGCAAACAGAGCCTTCCCAGACTAGCAGAGAACAAACAGAAAACAAGATCTGGGGAACAGATCAACCTACAGGATCCACTTCGGTGCTCGTCCACCTGCAAGTGCCTGAAGGACAATCCCTTCCCTCAGCTCTTCCACAGGAATTGCTGCGAAGGTGCTGGAGCTGTAAAATCCCTGTAAAATGGTCAACCACAACAAAAAGGTAGTTGTGCTGACCCCCACATACTTGTTTATGACAAAAACTAGCACCAAACATGTTTGTTACCTGAGCCAGAAACATGAAGAGAAAAGTATTCCCCTGACCAGAAATTTAAATTTAATCTCCCCAGAACAGCCTGTGGAAGGACAGACCCAAACAAGCCATATTTGACACAGATAGATTAGACAGATGGTACAGTGTGGTATAAAGGGGATTTGTGCTTGCTTGACTTTGGCATAGCTGAATTACTTATTAATTGCAGATACAGAAGAGTTGTACTGGGTATTTTACCAAGATTTAATGCCTATTAAAACTTCATACCATTCAAAGTTACCATAGGTTCTTTGCAGCAACAGAGGGGTTGTTTGGCAGCTCAGTTCTGCTGCACACCCTGGGTATAAGCAGCAAAATTACCAGTGCTATGCTGTTACATGGGCTTTGAGCTACCTGTGAATTTAGGGAAATTCGCTGAAAGATGAATAGAAACCCCAATTTAAATTAAAATCCCTGAATTCCTGAAGGCTGCTGAAAATCTTAAATATCACAAGGAAGGCTCCTTCCTCTGTATTCCTCTGCTCCCTTCCCCAGTGGCTGCTATTGGATCCTTCCAGGATCCTGGTGAAGCACAAGATTTAAAGGAGTTGCAGGGAATACACGGGGGTGAAATTCAAAACCGGGGACCATTGGAGCCCGAGTTAATGCCAGGAGCCCACCCATAGGGCAGGAACAGCAACACTGAACACTGATTTTAACCAGGCCATTTTCCCAAGAGCTTCTTATCCTTCAGGATCAGCATTTCTGGCAGGGGCTGACACCACCCCAGCCCCATCCAGCACTGGAATTCCACAGTCTGGAGCACACTGAGACCGGGTGGGTTTGTTGTCCTGAGAGCTGTAGCACAGCAAGGCACCTCTCCAAGCTGGCCAAACCCAGAACAAAGCAGGGTGTGGGTTCCAGGCAGGAGGGGGATCTGGAGAGCAGGAAATTACAGAGAGCCTCAGACATTCTGTGCAGAGCAAAGGCTGCCAGCTCCCACCTCCCCTCCGAGACAGACCCAGCCAGGCACCAGGGCTGGCATTTCACAGGACAAAAATGACTCCTTAGTCACAGCCTCCTCCAGGCCAAAGCAGGCATCCATGACCTCATCTCCCACTGGCACAAGGGGAGGGTCTGGGCTCCTGTGGGGAGGCGTCAGTCAGGAGTAACCCAACCACAGACAAATTATCAGCTAAAATAGAACAGCCACTCTCAAGTGTCCAACAGGAGAGTTGGTTGTGCAGGGGAATAAATAAACCAGCAAGGGGACAGCCTGTGGGTTTGGGGAAATGGATACTCACATTTTCACTTTACCTCTCTGATGTTAAACCTTTCCCTACTGATTTGTGACTCTGAGTGAGCACAAACAACACATTAATTAACCACTTCTACTGAGGGGTACAAATTTAGCTTCACCATTACTTTTAGCAACAAAACTGGCAGAAAATATCAAAAGCAATGTTTTACCCCCAAAGTAATTACTTCTGTAACTCTATAGGTCTCATTTGGGAAAAAACAGCCCTGAGATCCCAACCCAGAGCCAATTCCTTACCTGCAGCAAAATGCTGGAAGTTTCATTTTCACAGGTGTTGGACACCAACAACTCCCATCAAAATTAATTTGGTCTCCAATGCTCCAAGCCTGAGGCAAAACTCTGATCTCCCTCCTTTCATTATCCCAGTCAGCCTACAGCATCTGTGTCTCTAGCAGGGATTTTGGGATACCTCACCCTGCCCAAGCTTTGGGAAGGCTCACAAAGTCAGAGCAGGGAAAACAGAGTCACCATCTGCTCTGCAAGTCCAGGGAATTCTCACAAAAATTTCAACCAAGAAAAAAACCACACCCATCAATACATTATTTCAGTGCAAGTGAAACAGGAAAGTGGACCCAGCACAAAACATCCTGGGAGGAGCCCTAAGGGCAGCAGGTGGTCACAGGGCTATGCAGGAATTCTCTAGCCCCAGAATGCTGCTATAGGACTTTGGCCTTTATTTTTCCAAGCCCATTTAGGGTTTTTCCCCAGATCACAGGGCACATGAACCGACATCCTACTCCCAGGAAGGCTCTCCCAGTCTGTGTCCTGGAAATTCTGGTCCCTATCTCAGCCCTCACTGCTTTACTCTGACAAATGAAGACATGGACACATTAGCCTGCAGGAATCCATGCCAAGATTTGGAGAAAAGAGGTCCTGAATCAGCAAAATTAGGGCCATGTTTGAAGCTCTGCAGGAATTACAGCTTGGATTTGCCTGCTCCTCAGGCAGATTTTCTTTCATCAAGACCAGCACAGCTCCCTCTCCTTCCTCCCACTTGGACCTGCTACTAAATTAATCAAGGATGGTTTATGAGCAAGTTGATGACAAGGGATCTGCAATTCAGCCCTGCTGAGAATTGCCAGCCATAAGTCTGAACAACTTCTTTTTCATTCCCTTCCAGAGCAACACTCAGCATTCCTCTTGACATAACCTTAAATTTTGCTCACCTTTCCAAAGCTGGTCTGGATTTTGTCAATGAAAAAGGAGCACTGAAGCCAAGGTCCCTTAAGATATTCCAGATACTTTTACTTTCATAGCCTCCAAAAGTTATCTGAGAAAACCCGACAGCTGGCTGCAGCAACCTGGGCACAGGCTGGCAGGTTCATGAGGACATGGTGATTTAAAAATGAAAATAACTGAATAACACTGAAGGAGACAACAGCCGTGGAAATGCACAACCTGCACACCTGGACTTATCACTCACCCATCTTCATCCATAACTCAAATGTAACAGAGGAGAAAAAAAATTAACTTATCTGGGAGTCCTGGTAACCTCTGTTATCTCCTGTGAGTGTGCAGAATTTAATCCCTGCAGGATGGTACTGAATTAAAATAATGCATTTAACTGCTCACCCCAGCACCATTATGGTGTGAGACGTGTGTCAACATCTCTGTATGTAAAGAGGTTAATAGGACTCAGGTAAAGGCATTAGGGGGACCCTGGTGGCCTGCAGGACAGCTCCCTGGACATTTCACCACCTCAGCACGGCCTTCCAAAGACAAATTGCTCAGTTCTCCCTGGATTGCTAAAGCAAGGGGAACTAAAACTCATTTCTGTGCAGGTCTGAGCCAAGGCAGCTGCCTTTGCTGGGGTGACAGCAGGCACAAGTGCCACACCTGAGGGACCTGATACAGATCAAAGCTCAGGAATCCTGGCTCCATTCACAGCAACAGGTGACCTGGACAAAGGAAAGATCACTGGCTAACTGAGAGACCCTGACCAGCAGCCAAAGGCCCCTGCAAACCAGGACTGGATCCTGGTGTGTGACCAGCCATGCCGTGCCCTCTCCACAGCATGGGAGGTTTTTTTCTTTTCTGGGTGTTTCATCTGTGACTGAAATTTGTGCCCTTTTGGGTTTCCAAGATTTGGGCTTTGTGACCAGAACAGGGTGGCTGGGTGCCAGGAGAGGTAGGACAACACACAGGGACCTTCCCTTTCGTGGAGCACCTCCTAAAGGAGGGCAGAGCTCCAAAGACAGCTGCTGGGGCACGGAGGGGAGCGTTGGGGCGCTGAAGCGCTGCGATCCCAAAGTGATTCCAGACACAGCGACGACAAGGAGATTTATCAAGCTCTTCCCTCGCTGCCAGCCTTCTGGCAGCACATGTCCCCACAGCCAAAGTGGCATTCCTGCTGGGGGAAATCCAGGACAAGGCTGTGAGGCTATGGATAATGCTGTCAGAGACAAAAAGCATTCTGGTTTTGCCTTGTGGATCCACCTGCTCCAGGATTCTCTCCCAAGAAGAGTCCAGCTGTGATGGATGATCATCAGAAGGGTTTCCAGCTGAACATAACTGGTTGAACCCAACTTAAGCTGATAAATGTTAGTGCTGGTCTCCTTCCTACAGAAAGGGAAAAAGGATCTCCTTTCCCTTGGAACTTCTAAGGCAAAGAGAGCAGCCCTGCCACCACTCACCTGGACCCATGGATTGTAAATTATATTTTCCTTCACCCTTATTTTTGGCTAAACAGTGTTTGCTGAAAGCCTTCCTGGGCTTCATTTCCATGATAAAAGATGGGCATTGTTTTGTTCCCTCCTTGCCTCATAATACCATTAAGATGACTATCAAGCCACATGATAAATCCATTTTTTTCCCATTAAATCTACAATGGTCATTTCTGTTTGCTTGTCCTTTATTTCACCCTAGAGGAAATTGTCTTTTCCAATATGCCTTTTGTTGATGGCAAATGGAAGGAAATTATTTTGCTGAAATGGTATTTTATTATTAAATTTTGCATTAGTTAATGCATGAAAGCATTGGAAGGGGGAGAAAAAAAAAAAAACACCTGCCTTTCAATTTGTGCATTCTTGAAGCATGTAGGCTGAGGGTACCAGCACTTGGAGCACACACCCCAGCTTGCCAAGCCCTTGATCTTCCCACTGAGTTCAATCCTCAGGATGCTCCCACCCTTGTAAGTGGCCTCCCAAAGGCAATTAGTGGCTTGCTGCAATTTGCAGAGCTCCTGCCACAGGCACGGAGCCCAAAGGCTGTACCCACAGCCCTGGGAGAGAGGCAGGTCTGCCTCACCCTCTGCCAGCTGCTCCCCAAATCTCTGTCTGGCAACCATCAGGATCAGAGCCTTGTTCTGATGAAACACTCTCAATGCAGTTTTCTACTTAAAGCCTGATTTTTCCTCTCGCTTTGCTTCCACTCTTATTTTCTCCATTTCTTTTTGGCTACTCCTCACTTTCTTTTGATCCACTTCCTGCTATTTTCTCTCTCCCACCCACTTGTCCTCTGTGTTCAACAACAACAGCAGATGAGGGGTGAAGAAACAGGGGTGAAGAAGCCTCAGCTCAACTCCCACACAGCTCCAGCCTCAGGACTGAGCCTTTGGCTCGTTCAATATTCAACTCCTCAGCTGAGAATAAGGAAAGGATTTCTCTGTTCACAGCTATTTTTAACACTGCAGAGAAGGTTTAATATTTGAATATCAGAATTGTAATAGCATTTGCAAGAGGAATGGCCTATTTTTAGCAAAGCACTGGCTTTATGGATGCCTCACAATCACAGCACTGTAATAGGGAGAGGCGACCAAAGAGGAGGCTGTGACACAGCTCTGTGCAAAGGCTTGTTCTTCCCATGCCATTTTGAGTTCTGCATGGAAACAGAGCTGGGGAGACTTACCATAGTCCCCAGCAGAAATCACCATGCACAAAGCACAAAATTCCTAATTATGAAAGCTTTCCAACATCCAGCTGCTAAACCCAGCCTGGTGTCACAGCTGAAAACAGAGCTGGGAGGTCGGTGCACAAACACACACACACACACACACATCCTTTCTTCCCCATCCCTCAGCAGCCCTTGAAATTAAAAGCCATTAAAAAACCTTCATCCCAAACTCCCAGCTAAAATTAACCATAGGCTTGTACAAAAATTCCCTCAGCTGCATTTCTTCTGGCCTTTGCCGGGTTTCTGTTTGCTGCAACACTCAAATTACAAAGCCTCCTCCCCCTTGTTGTTGACACCACAACACAGCCCCTGGCCTTCCTTCTCAACCCAGCAACTCAGGAACAAGCCCATGAATTTGGGCTGTTTGGATTCCCCCACCACAAAATATAACTTTTAAACAACACACTTCCAAACACAATGCTAATCCCATTCCAATCCATCCCCTCCAACCCCATGGAGGATCCCCTGGCTCCCATGGCCACCACCTGCCAACATCAGGAACTGGTAGAGCAAAATAATTCCATACCAACAGAGCCAGGAAAATTCCTCATGGCCCCTGAGGAGACCTGGGCTCTCTAGCAATAAATCCAGGAAAATGTGCCAAGTGCCAGTCACCAAACACAGGGGCACACCATTTCCCCAAACATGTCAATTCTGGGGACTTCCTCATCAGTCCCTGTAGGAGAAAACTAAACTCCAGGCAAGGCTGGCATGGTCTTTCTATTGACAGAGGAGCTGTTAACAGTACTTCACATTATTACTATTATTACTATTACTACTATTATTATTATTATTATTACTACTACTATTATTTATCTGCAGTTAATTTGGAGCCTCCCATCATAACACCCTGATTCCCAAACCACCACCACCTCAGGGAACAGGAAGTTCTCTATGGCAAGTCACATCCAAGACTTCTGTGTGGAGTAGCAAAGGGTTTTCCAAGTGATTCTTGGGGAAGAGATCCCTGAGGTGCAATATTCAAGGACCAAGTATCAGCACAAAACCCACGAGCACCTAGAGGCCAAACCCAGCATCCATCCAGCCTCTGATTCCTGACACACCCTGAGGTCCAGCTATTAACCCAACAAGGCCACCACTGACAATGTCCCCAAGTGCCACATCCACATAGCTTTTGTCCCTCCAGGACAGCTGTGCCAGGGCTGGACAATCCTTTCCATGGAGAAGTTTTCTCTAATATCCAAGTTAAACCTCTCCTGGTACAAACTGAGGTGGTTTTCCCTCTGCAGAGACATGTGTAGGCAGCAGGTGATATCAGTTAAAACCAGAATGGGCAAATTTTTATAAGGAACAAAGATTTATTTCTCCTGATGACAACCCAAATGGGAAATCTTCTTAAATTTTAACTTAATCAAGGAAGGAAATGATGTACCAAACATTCCAGTCTGCTACTGAACCCTGAGACCAATTCAGAGAAAGAGGAATTGAGTGGTGTATTCTAATTACTACACAGGTAATTTCAGTGCTTTGTGTTTGGGGAAAACAAGATTATCATTTGGAGCACTGAGACAAGAGACTTGGTCATTTGCAAGGCACAAAGCAAATTCAAAACCTGCTTTGTTGCTCTGGTAATATTTGCATAATAGTTATTTATATGTATGATGAGTGGAGCACAGTTTCAGGACAGTTAGCCAAGGTGAGTTGCCCTGCTCTTTAATCCTCTAATAACATGCTTGGGATGCAATGTGGGAATTCATTCTCCTCTGATGGAGCAGCTGTGCTGCTGCACAGTGACCATTTCTCAATGCTCATCCCCATCAAATTGCACTGGTTTGATCAATCCACAAAGCAGAGCATTAAGAATGCATACAAGGATAATTTTGTGCCTTGTTTTATGTATCTGCATGCCCTCCTAGCTCTCCTTCAGATGTGATGGCCAAGCTACTAAACACCAGCAAGGGGCTGCATTTATCCCAAAATCCACATAAAATTGTAGTGCTAAGTCTGCCACGGGCGCCGATCTAATCGAGTTGGCTGAAAATTAATTTCAGGCCCAGGGCTCTTCCATGGCTCCCTGGATTCCTGCCACAGCTTATGACAACCAGAAGTTAAAACTGCAAACAGCTGTCCTCCTGTTAGAGGCACCCTGGAATAACATGGATGCTGCGCTCGGAAAACTGCCCCAAAGGTGACGCGGGGGCTCATCGCCCCGTGCCAGGAATCCGAGGAACTTTGGGACTCTCTGAACTCTGCAGCAGCTCTGCTGTGCCACTGCAACCCCAAGTGATTCATGTTATTTTCTGCTGGTCAGCAGCAGCTGTAGAAACATCCCTCAGCACTCCGCCTCGGCCTGGAATGCCCATGTGCTCCTCACCTGTCAGCCCTGCTGCAGCCAACGCAGCATTTGTCTTCACTGGGCTTCTTCCCCATTCCTTTGGGGGAAGATCCTACAAAGCCTCCAAAGTTCTGGTTTGCCTCAGTGAATATGCAAGCAGGCATCTCCAGATCCCACTCCAGCCCTGCAGCTGATCTTTGCTGCACTTGCTGCAGCAGCGTAATCTCACTCAGGATTTACTACCTGATTAGGATTACTCAGACTAAAAACACAGCTAGATAAGAGCTGTGTGCTCCCTGTCACCTGCCCAAGGAGAGGGATCACCCCTGACTCTGACATTTTGGGACCTTGTCACTTGTTTTACAATCTTCACATTTCTAAAATGGTTGTGAAACATAACTGAGCAATACAAAATTATCTCAGATATAGGTTGGGCTCAATGGTCTCAAAGATCTTTTCCAAACCAGTTAATTCTGTGATTCTGAGATGTTCTTGTGCATGTTTCTCTATGAAGAGGATTTAAAACCTCAAGTCCCAGACTGTGATGGTATAAATGGACACATCAGGGATGTAGTTATGCACTAGTGGGGATTCAGATACTTCATTCTCAAGCTTCACAGAGCAAGAAGAATCACAGTACTGCAATGAAAATGAGCATGGAAGGTCCTTTTTTTCTTACTAAACAGTGAAGAAGCAGTTTTGAGCCTCGTTCCTAAGCTGGTAGATAGTACAGACCATTACTGCACCATGGGGACTCGTCTGGGGAAAATATCTTTACTTCTTTGTGGAATATGTTTAATGCAAAGTCACCTTATTCTTGTTTGTCTAGCATACAATGAGAATAGATCTCTAAAAATAACCTACTTCCCCCCTCTTCCAGCTCCTCATGGCAGTTTCACTTATTATTAGCCATTATTCACATCTCTTACATAAACTGCAATTTCTGGAAACTTTTATGCCTCCTGACACAAAACCTGTAAGTGCTCAAGGCTGGAGAAGGCAGAGCTCAGTGAAACTCCACTGGATTGCAGTTTTTACCTCTCTTTCCCTCTTCCCTGGGTTTGATGTCATCACGTCCCTCCTTGGAGCAGCAATAAAGCTCCTTTACACACCCAGGCAGGCGCTGGGAAGCTGCAAAGCTGGATCAATGGGGCACCTGGGGTCAGGGAATCCCCCGGGGGTACAGGGTGGGGCTGCTGTGCCACATCCTCTTCCCAGCCAACCTCAGAGCACAACCACAGTGCCCCTCTTCATCCTGAGTGCCACAGCTTCCCCTTGGTGAGAGAGCAGGGGAGCAGAGCCTGGCAGCTGTGGCTGAGTGAGTGTCCTCTCCATGGAGAGCCTCAGTGGCACAGGGGATATGACCCTGCTCTGCTCCCAGCGCAACCCCTGTGGATCTAATTCCCAGGGCCAGGGATGGCAGTCCTGCTCCAGGCCTGTTAGGAGTCACACCTCGAGGGGCTTGGGAGCTGAAGTGACACCAGGCTGGCAGCGCACACCAGAAGCTGGGGGATATTTTCCACAAATGACCTCTAATCCATTTGCCTTTCCAAGAGTGCAGCTCATCCTCAAATCTGCAGGCACCAAGAGGTCACGACTTACAGCACTCCAGAATTTTTGTTCTCAAGCTTATGATTCCCTGCCAATCTGACTTTTATTTTCCCTTTCACAGAGCTCCTTGTGCAGGTACCTGCAGCAGTAGTGCAAACACACCTCCATGGGATGGTTGTTTGGATCCATACTTTCCTCGGGCAACCTCTCACCAGGGCTAAACAACCACCTGCTGACTCAGGATCACCCAACCTTGCTCCCAACCCAGCTGCCCCCGCACTTTCCTCACACTATCCCATTTAGCAGCCAACTCATCCTCTTTCTGTAAGAAACTAATTCAGGCACCCCAGGTTTAATGTTTAACTGGCTTATGCTAACCACTAAAGCTGCACAATCAGATTCTTCCCTCGACAAATTTGACACGGGGCCGAAAATCAAATTTGCTTCTTTTTCCCCTTAAACAAAACCATCTACGGTCTGCAGTGGTAAACCACTGCTCATTTGAATATCCAAACACTGGCTGTTTGCATCCAAGGGCTGGTGCCAAAAGCCTGTCACCCACAGCCAGCCCAAGCACGTCTGAGGCCACTGAACTTATTCATCTCTGCCCTGATACTTCCAGACTGTTCAAGGAGAATTTGAAGAGGGTCCTACTGACCTACACTGAGGTAAAACCCATCTCATTTCTCATTCAGGTGATGATGAGGATATACCAATGGCTTTTCCTGGGCTGGGACTTGTGTGGTTTCACCACAGCTTTTTCCCTCTTACCTGCAGCCAAAGACTTAAGAGGGACATGACTGCTCTCAGAATGTAAATGGAATATATTACCAGAAAAATCCGCCTGAATCCTCAGTCAATAATCCATTTTTAGGAAAGAATTTGTGCGAAAATGAGGTAAGTGATAACTTTGCAGATCTCCTGTTATCCACAGAGCTATTTTAGGGAGAGTGTGACTGCATTGGGCTTGTCGCAGAGTCCTGCTTCCAATCTCCTGGCAGCTCCCCAGCACATTCCAGTATTTAACGCACAAGGCTCGTTGGGATGCAGTCCCACTTATCTCCCAGACACATTGACTAAGACTTTCCCACATAAACTGACCCACCCTTTAGTAGCAAGAGGTCACTCAGTACAATCAGCCTTCAAATGAGGAAAACAATCAGGAAAAGTTTCTCTGATGCCAAAAACACCAACAGAATAAAACACAACAGGCTCCAGTGTTTGTTTTATGAAAACTTGAAAAGTGCAAGGCAGATTTTTCGACTTGTGATAATCAGTGTAGCCTCACCAAAGTCAGCCAGATTTCTTTCAGGCTCAGGATCTAGCCTCCTAAAAGCATCTAAAATTACTATAAGAATACATTACTCAAAAAAAAGATTAAAAATAAAAAGGTGGCAATTCATTGATTCATCTTTTACCATGATGAAACTGTAGAGAGTTATTCATGGCATTATGCTCCAAAAAAGGTCACAATAATTTACATTACAAAAAAAGAAACAGCTGTTAAATTAACCAGGTTATCTTTATCCCATATGGATCCTAGATGACAAAGAATTCCTGTTAACTTATAGAGAACTCTCCTGACTTCTTCACTGCATGACCCAGGCTCTAGCAAAAAGTGATCTACTGGATGATCTTCCTGTATCAAACACCTAGACTTCTATAAGGCAGATCTAGGCCCAAAGTCCTTTTCCAAAAATTAACTCCAAGCTCATTCCAGTGTTGCTATAAATGTGTGTGCCACTGGCACCCTGGAGCCACGAGCCATCCATCCCATCTGCAGGGACCAGCACAGATGACCCTGAAACATTTTCATTAAATATTTGTTCACTAAAAGAAAAGTCACTGAAAGCCCTTGACAAGAAAAACCTCACCATTGGTTTAGCTACTAACAAAAGCCAACACCTGGAATGCCCAAATCCAAAACCTGTGAGTGTTCAAATAAATGTATCTAATAAATTAAATGTATCTATTAAATTAGTTCACATACAGCAGGCAGCAACTTTTCTATTCCAAGCCAAAAAAACAGAGGAGCTGCTTGCTATAATTAGCTGGAGCATTTGTGGTGTCTAGGCACTAAGCAAAATTGATTAAATGAGTGGGAAAAATCAGCTTTTGGTCCTGGTGCACAACCCCAGAGTGATCAGCTCCACTGTACCCCGGGCTCTGCCCACACTGCCAGAGCTCACCATGCACAGTTTCCTTGCCCTTGCAAACACAAGGCTCCCTTTTATCATGCAAGAACCAAAAGCAGATTCCCATGTCATTCTATAATAAATCAATCCATAGAGCAATAGGATTAATTCAGAACAAAAGGCAGGAACTTACAAAACCAAAAGCTGTGGATCTGGATTACTTCTGGATGGCAGGAAATCCCCACAGCTCCTTGTAGAAGACCTTGACCACGTTCTTTGGATATTACTGGGGCTGAATCCCACGGCAAAAACTTAAGACTTCCCAATGATGCCTGTAGGTCTGGCTTGGGAAAAATGTCTGCCTGGGATAAAGTGGGTAATCAGTGTAACCTTAAAATGTCAGAGCCTGGCTTGGAGAGGAACCTCTGCGTCACCCTGGAGCACCTCCCACCCAGGCTGGCCACCGACGCCTCCAAGGAAGGGGGAAAATGGAAAATCCAACTCCACAGTTTTGGGGTGGGGAATGATCCTCCCTGACCTCTGCAGGCACCACTGCAGCCTTGGCCAGGAGATTTTAGCACAGGCACGACCTCAATGTGATGCTGCTTTACAAAACCTCAAGGCAAGCTGAAAAAACAAAAGCCAGAACTAAAGGTGTCTGAGTCCCCCCAAGCCTGAGGGCAGGAAGGGTCACAACAGCCACTCCAGAACTTCCTACAGGGACACTGAACACATGAAGCATAAATGCTTTATTCATTAAGTTGGCTACTTCTAACCCATTATAACCCCATGCCAGTCATTCATGTGGGCAATGGGGCATGGCTGGGAGGCTCCAGGTCTGCATCTCTTCCTCTCTGGTCACATCCTAAATCTAGGTCTGCAGCTACATCTCTTCCCAGACCCCACATTTCACGCAGAGTAGCAGCTGCCCATTCCAGGGATCATTCCACGTTGTATTGAGACACGATTAACGAAACCAAACCCAGTGGTCACAGCAATCAAACTGAGCTGCCAGTCAAACCCTATTCCTGTCTTAAAAATAAAATACAAACACTTTGTTTTTCAAGGCAAGCCCACAGCTTCTCTGATGATTTGCATCTGTGTTTCCTATTCTCTCAGAGAAGGAGAAACTGTTTCCTCTGGTGCACAGCTCTGGACACGTGAACAAAACCCAAGATGAAATCCAGGAACATCATTCCTGGACATGTTTCACACATCACAGGCAAATTGCTCAGCACCTCTGGCTACTTCTCCCAAAAAGGGAACAGCCTAAGTTTGGAAAACCAGTAAACAGAAAACCTGCTAAATTTGGAACATTTACCTGTGAACAGTTTGGTGGCAGAGTATTTTTAGCTCTCAGGACAGAGTGTTAATGGCACACCTCTCCTGTTCCAAGGGCACGGGTATGACCAGCGAGGCTATTCCCAGTATCCAACAGGTGTGGGTCAGCATCTGCTGCCACCAGGGCTTCACAGGCAGTGCCTCTTCTGTTCAGTCCCCACTGCCCTCTTGACATGAGGGGCTGCTGAACAAATCAAACCAACTCACCATTTCTTTTTAAAGTTCTAACACTCAGCACATTGTGGAATAAAAGTGGCTGCACAGCAGCATAAATGCGTTCCTCTGGTGGCAGTGGTGACACACCAAAGGGGTTTCTGGTAGGCTAAAACACATGCATCTTAAAAACAAATACAAGTTTGTGCAATGTAATAGGAGAGTAAATATATTAAACAATCAAATAATATATTAAGAGAATAGCAGAGAAGTGAAAAGACATGACAAAGTAAGAACATCCTGAAATTATCGCCGTTCAACGAGAAAAAAACCTCACAGAGGAGATGATGAGAAAAATGTTAACATTAGCTCAGTGATGAAAAACAATAGCTCAGTGTAATCCTCAACCTTAATCTGTCCTTGGGCATGCGGAGATGTACACAACCCCCAAGTACAACCTCTATACAGCGGTGCATACCTTTCAATAATCACATACATTTCACTGCAAGCAGAAATAACACTTCCAGAGACAGCCCCCCCAG
The DNA here is from genome assembly GCF_022539315.1 of Serinus canaria. Classification (NCBI taxonomy): domain Eukaryota; kingdom Metazoa; phylum Chordata; class Aves; order Passeriformes; family Fringillidae; genus Serinus; species Serinus canaria. Next base: position 4,443,524 of record NC_066316.1, read on the forward strand.
CCATAAAATCTGTTATGAACTCAACCCTCACCTAACAACTGACATCAAAGCTTTGTTCCATGCAAAACTGGCCTTTTTTAATGAGGAATGGACAGTAAAAAATGTGTCTGGGATTAACAATACATGAAAAAGAAATGAAGTTGGACAAAAGAGAAAAAACCTGCCTCCTTAAATATATATAGAATTGATCTATGTCGCTCTGATCAAGCTGTTGAATAAGTTGGGGTCTCCTGGCATAAGAAGAATTTTTCTTACATTTTTCTTTTTTTAAAAAAACATGTAATCTCTCTGAAGCCCTTTTTTCATTACAGGAAAAGCCTCCAAAGGTCCAGCTGTAACTGCTGCAACATTGTATTCATGTTCATTAGAAAAACAAATTCACAGCAGATCATTTTAAGAGTAATAATAAAAGGCTGACAAACGAAAACCACATGTGGGTGGGGGGGAAAGAACCCAGCAGTGGAGGAAGCAGGCTCCAAACCAGGCTCTGCAGGACATGGATCCCAATGGATCTCACTCCCCTCAGTGTGGAGCTGCAGCTCCAACCCTTGCTTCTCCACATAAGCGGTGTCTGCTCAGCACAATCCAACACGAGATGGTTTCTCAGGTTTAAAGCCAGAGAAGGCAACTGGATTTTCACATTCCATACCTCTAGGCCAGATTCCTGCTGGTTTCACTTGGGAAAACTGCCACGAGCCTCGGCAGAGGTAAGGGTCCAACGTGCTGGCAAAGTCCCCAGCTCCATCAGCTGGGAACAGGAGCAGCCCACAGCAGGAGCTGATATGCCAGGAAAGCCCTTATGGCTCCACAGGGCTCCTACCATGGAGCACAGGCCTGCTCTCATCAGCAGTTTCCAGGCAGCACAGGAAAGAGCCTGCACTGCTCTCCTGCACAACCTCAGCTGAGCCAGAGACATCCAAGGGCAGCTCGTGGCTCCTTGCCCTGACAGGTGATCTGTCTGGCCCCTGGGGCTCCAACACTTCCAGAAGTATTCCTAGACCCTAGGGAAAGGGCAATCAGGAAGCCTGTAGCCACAGACACCAGCCTGGGCAGGATTTAGTAGCTGACTCATGGCTAATGGGCAATGATAAACTGTTGTACTGGTTGTTCACTTGTGCCCAGATCAGATGACTAAGGAATTTAGGTGCCTATAGAGATTAACAGTCTAAATAACTTTTGCAGTCTGACCCTTAAACATCTGCATAAACAGACTTTCTCCTCTGTGTTCTATGAAAGATGTCCATGCACTCCTTGCTAATGAAATACAATTATTTTGCAGGCAATCCAACTACAAATATTTCCTCCCGTAACTGACCCACATGAAAAATAAATCCTGAGTCAGGTGACGTAATGCAAACGAGCAATCCAAGCCCATCCAATAAAGGGGGTTGAGCTGATTCCATTTTATAGATGATGAAGGAAACAGAAAACATCTTTCATAAAATGGTTTGTACTCCCACTCCCCAGGGGCTCCTGGAGCAGCACACAGCAGTATCCTGGGCTCCATATATGCAGCAAGAGGGTTTTGCCCCTCTCTGCCCCACTCCTGTGTGCAGGCAGGGCTCAGTGACACACAGCAGTTCCAAAAGCTGCAGGATCCGCGCCACCACCGAGATGAAACAGCATCTCTAACGCTTTTTGCCACATGGCTGCTGCAAGCTCCTATTTATCCCAAAATGCTGCATCCTGCTTTAGTGAGTGTCATTTGCTGCACTTAACCTGCACTACAGAAAAACCCAAAGCGGGTTCTGTTCCAGAACCTGACCTCCTGATTCCACATTCATCATTCCACACTTATGCTGCTGAAGTAACAAAATATGCATGAAGTAACAAAATATTCCCTATTTTCTTGCCTCTTCAGCACTAGTTGTGATACATGAGCCAGCCCCTTGCCCCTCCTCGCAGCCCTACAACCACTGCTAAGTCATGGAGGCATCACTACAGCCATTTCTGTTCTCCCCAGAAACACGGAGGGGGGAAAAAAAAAAACCACGCTAAAGGATAAGAACAAATCTTTAAAAATCACATCCCACTGCCATCACCCACCATCCCAGCCTTTTATTCCATTCCATTTTCACTCCTGTCTCTCTCTCCAGAGCCTTCTGATCATATGCAAGTTCTTCCTCCAGCGGAGCTTCCCTGCAATGGCCTGAGGAGCCAGAGCCTCCCCTGACATTTCCACACGGCTGCTATCTCTCGGAATAAATTCCTCTCCCTGCCCTGCTTCTGTAACCCCGGCTCCGGGGAGCATTGTTCCCCAAGATGCCTGTCAGCACGATGCTGGGCTGCAGGAATTCCAGCCCTTTTCCCGAACTGTTCAATAATCAGGTTTCATAATGCTGGTATCCTGTCAATAAAGGTCGAAGGATGAGCTGAACGCTCCGGATCTTGACAGTTTGTGTTTTTTCCCTCTCCATGCAATCCTGATCTGGAACATTTAGCATTTATAGCTATGAACAATGCGAAGCACAACGTAGAAACACAGATCACTACTCACCTTTAAACAAGAATGCAATTTCATTCACGATTAAGACATCAACATCACAAATTCAGTGCTCACTCTAGTTCTGTATCATCACTCCAAAAGGAAAAACATCAGCTACTGAATGAAACGTCAGCCCCGGTTGCCATGAACAAGGGTTTTTCAGAGCTGCTGCAGTCTCACAGTCTCTAGCACAAGTCTGCCATATTTTTTTTGTTAAATCAGGCCTGTACCCACCTAACAGCCAGAGCCAGCCCCGAGACAACCGAACCGAGCCCACGCATCGTGCCGCTAACTGCGGGCACCGCGGCGGCGGGCGATGGCCGCGCCCGGACCGCAGCCCCGCACCCGGAGCACGGCGGGGTCGGCGCGGCGCTCCCGCACACAAAGCCCCGCAGCGGGCCCGGCTGACAGCGCGCCGCGACCCCCGCGCCGCCCCCCGCGCCCCGCCCCGACGAAGAAAAATAAAGGAGGAATTACATTCGTCTAGCAAGGAATACCGCAGGAGCAGCAGTCGAGCCGGGCTCTCCGCACCGCACCGCGCGGGGCGTGCGGCTGCGCGGCGGAGGCGGCACCGCGGGCGGGGAGGGAGGGAAGGGGAGGGAGGGAAAGGGGCGGCGGCCGCCGCTGCCCCCGGGGACGGGCCGGGGCCGCCGCAGGGCAGGGCAGGGTAGGGCGGGGCGGGGCGGCTCTGACAGCGCCGAGCCCGCTCCGCGCCGATCGGGGCTGCGGAGAGGCTGCGGGCGCCGCCCGCGCTGCGCGCACGCACCCGGGAAGAGGAGCCGCCCCCCATCCCCGCTCCCGGCTCCCCGCTCCCCGCTCCCGGCCCTACCTCGGCGCTGCCCGGGCGGCGGCTCCGCGCTGTGCGGAGGGAGCGGCGGTACCCGCAGCCCCGCGCGGCGCTGCGTGAGCCCCGCGAGCCCCGCCCGGCACGGAGCGGGGGGCGCGGGGGGCGGGGACAGCGCGGGAGGAGCCCCCGCCCCGAGCCCCTGCCCTGCGGCGGCCCTGCGGAGCGGGGGGCTCGGCTCGGCTCGGCACGACACGGCCCGCAGCGCATCCTCACCTGCTCCTGCTCCTGCTCCTGCTCCTGCTCCTGCTCCTGCTGCTCCTGCTCGTGCTGCGGCTGCGGCTGCGGCTCGGGCCTGCCCTGTGCTCACGCCGGGTCTTCCCCCTCCGCCGGCCCTCGCTCGCAGCTCTCCGTGGGTGTTATCCAGCCACTCCCGGCTCCCCTTCCCTTCTCTTACATTTATTTGGTTATTGGGTCTCTCCAGCCTCCTTGCTCCTCCTCCTCTGACACTCTCTCCTATCGCAAAGACAATATTGGCTCGCCCCCAGCATCCATTTCCTCTAGTGCTGTTCTCCCTCCCGCTGCTCTGTCATTCCTAGTGGAAACCCCATCCCGGCTTTGACTTCCTCCACTGCAGTCATCCTCTCCTGCTGCTCCAGTCCTGCCACCTTCCCACGTAAACAGCCTCCCTTTGCCAGTGCAACCCAACCCCTGGAACCCACGTCCAGCTGCCTTTGTACCACACTTTCCTTTTTCCTCCTTTCCTGGGCAGAATTTTGCCCGTGTTTCCAGAGAAAACTGCTGTCCCACAGCCAGTGTGCCTTTCCTCCTTTCCCCTCTTCCACAGCCAAGGTCAGAGGCAGACACTGCTGCTTCAGGTTTTCTTTTCTAGTCCTGGCCTCCCTGCTTCCCTCCCTGTCCTCATGCCCATGCTCCTTCCCTCCTGTCCATTCTCCCTCACCTCTCACTTGCAATACAGCTGTGGACCAGTGCTATCCATGTCTTTTATCAAAAAATCAACAAACCACTCTTGGATGCATTTGGCTCCTTGGTTACTACTCCCTTTTCCCCTGCTCTTCATCCCTGCACTCATTGCTATTTAACTGCTGTCTGGAGTTCCTCTCCTCTGCATATCTTAAACTCCCTCTTATCTGGCTCCTGCCCCTTCACACTCAGCTGCTTTGCCAAAATTTCCAATATCCACTTCCTGACATAATCTCTGGAATATTGCTTCATTTCCAGCCTGTCAAAATTATCAGCCCAGCTCTTTTGGATATTTTGTTCTCCTTTGGTTTCCAAGACTGCCCTGACAGAGTTACCTCCCTGCAGCTCCTGCAGTGCATCCTCCTCCCAATTTCCAGATTCCCAATTCCCAAGACCCCAAGGGGACTAAGTCCCTTAAACTTGGGCCTCTGTCATTCAGGAAGTCTATTTAAAATGTTCTGTCACCATGAAGCCTACAAGATTCTTGATAAGATCTAAGAAAATACTTTCATGCTTGTCACTTGTGCTGGTTCATATCCAGACCCTGGGAAGCAGTAAAAATGTGTGGATATAGACAGAAATTTTTAAAACTATATTCAAATGCTAGGATGTTAAGAAATATCCTAAAATGTCACATTTCACTCAATTATTAATATTCATCAAGGAAGTTGGAAGGGACAAAATCCTGCAATGTCTGGGAGTGAGCAAGAGCACGCAATGTATTTTAGGATTCATTAGCCCCCATAGCTCAAAGATGGGTGGGCCATGGATTCCCATGGAAATAACTGGGTAGGAATGAATGCCTGGAGAAGCAAGAACCAGAATAGCAGGGGGCACTGTGGGCTCCAACCAGTTATCCCAGTTACTGACAGACATTTTCTCCTTTTTAAAGAGCTGGCATTTGGGGAAGAACAGGGCAGGTACAAGGGTTTTGCTGCTGAGAGTTTGCTGCAGCATTCCCAAGTTTGACAGAGAGGATGCTCATTTAATTTCAAAAACTTCTGCACCAATTTGTTTGTATTTTCAACACGAACCTTCCCCTTGCAGAGTTAGAAAGCTAAAGCCTACAGCCTGGTGACAATTCAGCAGGGAAATACCCACAAGGTAAACCAGCAGCACTTCCTAATGTCAGAGAGTGAAGGCAGTCAGACAAACAGGTTGTTCCCACTGACGTCCACATTCCCATCCTTTAATCAAACTGAAAGGACTGGAATGAATAGCCATGACAGAAACTGTTGTTAAATGAAGTGGAAAGGGGCAGCAACAATGTTGGGCAAAGTCATTCCCCTTCAGCCCTGTTACTTTGTAGTTAGTTTAGCTCTGAAGCTCAAGGCTTTTTCCCTCACACATTTTGCCCAGGCAAACACAGATTTCTTCACAGTTGAAGAAATGTTTAAGCTTGGTTTTTTCTTTCCTTTTGAAAATTGACCAGGGCACCATATTATTGTTTGATGCTCATCCCACAGAAATAGATCCATGTGCATATTGACTCTTTCACCAAGGGAAAACACTGCACAGGTGTATATAGGTAATCATATTTCAACTTCTCTGAAAGATAATTTAAAAATAAATCCTAGTTTAAATAACCTAATGCATCATTCAAAATAAAATGAATCAAAATTGGAATCATAGAATGGTTTAGGTTGGAAAAATCCTTGAGTCCAACCATTAACCCAGCACTGCCAAGGCCACCACTAAACCATGTCCTCAAGGCCTATATTCGAATTTGTAAAAGGGTACTTCCAAGCAGATACAAAAGCAGCACATCTAGATGAGATATTAAGAGCCACAATTGTTAAGACTACTAAAACTCAAAAAAATTTACTGAAGGATGGTGTCAATTTCCAAGAACACAATAAAAATGCACACCAAGAAATTCACACTGTAATAAAAAACTCCCTTGCTGTTCCATTAGACTGGAACAGTCTCCTGTTATCAGACAGTTCCAGTTCCACAGGTTCCCAGCATGACTGAGATCCATTCCCCCAACCAGACACATCTTTCCTCCACCTGTAACTCCTGGTTGCAGACACACAGCGGGGCTCCAAGGCACAAATCCAGACTGAAGTTTTGTCTCATGGCAGACTTGGCCAAGCTCTTGAGAGGAAAATCAAAGATGGGCAAGAATATGCCCAGAGGAAAAACTCAGCTCCCTCACTGTGTGTAGTGTGTCTGGAAGCAGGAAGGCTCCTCTTCACAAACATTTCCTCACTGAACTCTATTTCTCCTCACCACCTTGGTTACACCCAGCTCAGGGTTACACCCTTACCTTCAGAAACACGTTGTAGCAATGCATTCCCCAGAATGGATTTACTGGGATAATGTGTCTGATAAAAAACATAAATGTGTCTGATCCTCAGTCCTTGGTTTGCCTTTTTTCTACAACCAGCTCAGGAGGCTGCCCAAAATTCTGCACAGGGAATAAACACTCATCCAGATACCCCCATGCAGTAGCCACAGGGAAAGGTGTGCGTGACACAGGAAGGGGCTCTGCTGGGAGAAACAAAGAGCACGGACATGCAGACCTGTATTTGTAACTCTGCTCTCAGGTTACACATCAGAGGTCTGGCAATACTCTTTTGTTGAGAAAATCTTATTTTTCTAAGCACTCCCCAACCCCCTGTGCCTACCCTGTCCCCAGAGCACCCATTCTCAGCTGTTTTCTCTCCACCAGCAGCTCCCGTGAGCTCCAGGCCTATTTCTCCACGTGCCCAGCATCCCCAGCCCTGGAAAATGACTCAACCACAGGGCACTTACAAAAGGTTGGCCTTGGCCTCAGCCAGCTGCTGTCTCCTTCCCACGCCACCGGAGTCAGCAGTGGAAATGCTGACAGTGTGAAGACAAGATGGCTTTCCTGCTCTCCCTGCCAGCATCACAGCAATCTCCAGTGGCCAGGAGGAGTCCTGGCAGGAATCCCTGTGGAAGGACAGGAAGCATTAGTGAGAGCTGGCAGGGGCTCGGGGCCAGCGTACCACAACATCCCCTGCAGACCTTCCCATTGTGTTCAAAGCAGTACATTAAAAAATGAAAGAAATGTCTTGGGACCTGCTCTTGTGTCCTGTGGGCTCCACACGGAAGGAATCCAATCCCAGAGGATGTCTACAACTGCACGGGAACTTTCTTGGCCCTCCAAAGCCTCTTTTGTGGTGCAGCAGTTTGAGGCTCAATGCCTCAAAAGTGTTGATGGCAGCAAGGTTTCCTCACCCAAAGAGAAATGGGGAGGAAATTTGACCAAAATCCTCAGCATTTATCTGTCCCACAAAAACCTGCACAAAACTCTGCAAAAATTTTGCCTCTTGTTGCCAAACTTTATTCTCTTTCCTTGTGTTTTACCACAGTTTTACTCCTCCATTTGCTCTAGATGCATCAGAAATGCACCTAATTAGAAAATTAATGGTTTTTAAATGAAAGAGAATAGTTTTAGATTGGAGAATAGGGAGAAATTCTGTGATGGTGGAGAGGCCCTGGCACAGGTTGCCCAGAGAAGCTGTGGCTGCCACATCCCTGGAAGTGTCCAAGGCCAGGTTGGATGGGGCTTGGAGAAACCTGGGATAGTGGAAGGTATCCCTGCCATGGCAGAGGGTGGAACTGGATGGGTTTCAAGGTCCTTCCCAACCCAAACCATTCCATAATTCTATGAAAAATACACATCAGCCCGTGTAATTTGACAAAACAATGTTGTGAGGTGCAGCTGGTCCATTAACTACTACAGGAACAAAGTTAAATTCTTAGCCCTCTCCCAGATTTTATTCATTTTCCTGAAAACCTGCTTGCTTTTCCTACAGAAACTGAAGATTTCAGGTCAGGTTAAGATATCAACACGTACTCCAAGAACCCACCAGCATAACCAAAATTTTAAATGCTTTCTGTGGTGATTACCTTGCTCTGGCAATGCTGGGCTTTAACTGCTGAGGCTGTGATTCCTTCTTCAGTTCCATGCAGCTGGACCACGTGCAGGGATGTGTCTGACATCAGTGGAGCCTCATCCAGGTGCAGTCATCTGCTCTCTCTGCCTTAATGCTGCCACACAGATGGATGATATGATCCCCAGAGAGGCACCTTAACAGGAATTATTTACCAGGAGGCTGCTCTGTCATTCAAAGCTCCAGGCTGGAGCTGCTCCCTCCCATGCTCACAACTTCCATGTTGGATCCTGGACACACTCCACACCAGGGCTGTTGCTCAGGTGCAGGTCTGGAAGCAAAAGCTGGTAACTTTTAATTCTGTGGGAAGCTTTAAGAAGATTCCCCTTTCCTCATTTAGCTGAGACCTCTCACCTGTTTCCATGCAGGACTGCTTATTCTAAAAATGTCCTGGTCTGTAGCAGTCACTGCCTTAGTGAGCAACACTTCACATGAACCCCAGGAATGAGGAGTTTGAGTGTGACTCTGCCATATTCTGGTGGGCAAAGAGCCCCCAGTGTCATGACTCTGCCTGACAAAGGATCTGGCCAGATTTTAAAAAGCCAAAAGCAGCCAAGCACAGCAGATTTTAAGGGCTTAGGATGGCCTGCAGGATTTCCTCAGAATTCCCCACAAAATCTGACTTTCAAACTGCAGTCAGAAGTTCTGCAGTGACTTTGAAGGCCCATGTTTCATCTTTAAGTGTCACCAGAGTCTTGTCTGTGTCCAGGCAATAGCACCCACATTCCCACACCACTCCCAAAGTGGGGTTGGATCCATGCAGGATTTGCTAGTGAGGAAGGGGAATCTCTTGGTGAATCCAATTTTAGCAGCTCCCACCACTGCCCAGCCACCTTGTCCACAAACCACCAGCAGCCTTCAGCATGACAAGGGAAGCATGAAACAGCACTTGGGAAAATTCTGGCAGAGGAGGGAAATGTAGGCTCAGCTATTTATAAGTGAAGTCTGGAGTCAGCTTCAGTGATCACCCTATAAATAGTGGCTTGCCTGAAATCCAAGGCAGAGGATCTGGTATTTCACACACTCCAGCTCCTTGTTCTAGAGCAGCAGGTTTCTGCAGAATGCTGCTTTCCCTCTCTTGCTGTGGTTCTATTTTAAAGCTATGTGAAGTTTACTCCTACACACTTCAATTCAAGGTCCAAACATCTTTATTCCACAAGGGGAAAAAAATGAAGAGCATCAGGAGCCCTTTGCAGAAAGGATATGAAGGGAAATCTTCTTCCAAGGCTGTACCTACAACATTTCCTTCAACATTTTCACTACTTCCTTGAAAAGGCCCTTTTGCAGGAGAAAACCCTGAGGCAAACCCTGGAGGGGAGATGGGAGCCTCATTAGCACAGCAGCTAAGGTAGGAAGAAGCTTTAAAAGCCTGCTAATATTCAGATAATAACAATTTCTCCACGCCTCGAGGATCCCAGCCATCTGTTGGAAATTTCATCACAAAGCAGGATGGCTGAGGGGGGAATGGTGAATTGCAGAATTAAATCTTAATTGTGGGCTAGTTTCTTTGGAAAACTCTCAACTTTTATCTTTATTATAGTTAACCAGAGGTCACAAGGTCTAAATTCCTGTCTTTCAGCGTGTATGTTATTCCCAAAACTGCCAAAGCATAGAACAAGTTAGAATACTATTGTTTAACACACTCTCCCTCTAGGAACAAAAACAAAGTGAGAAAAAACAGAGCAAAACTCACACAGCAGGTGATGCTCTTTGCATCCTTCCTCTCCAGGAACCCTGTCTCCTGGAGGCAGCTTTGTTTCCAGTTATCTGAGTGGTCACCTGGGGTTATGACTTTTTATCCAGGGTATTTTCATGAGGAAAAATGTAAGTTGTACAGAGCCAAACAAACTGATATTTCCCTGTGAGCCATGATGAAGCCAGCACATTCATTCCTACCTGAAAAACACCAGGTAAATATCATGCTCTGGTCCTGGGGAAGCAGCAGTTCCAATCCCACATGGGATCCTTTGGCACCAAAACTGGGGTTTGGATTTCATGAAAAAAAATATCCAGAGGTTTTTGCATTTTTAGGCAACCCAGTTTTGTATAAAGGACTCTTATTTGAGGGGGAAAAAATCCCCAAACCAAAATGGCTGTTAGGAAAGTCTGACAAGTGAGACTGATGGGAGGAGAGGCTGTGAAAATCAGAGTGCCTTTGCTGCTTTTCCCAATCCTCAAGTGCTTTTAGAGCTTCTGTGTTGCCCGTGGAAAATGGCACAATCCCAGGGCACAGCACAATGATTCTCTCAGCCAAGAGATGAACTTTTTTAAGCACCTGCCAGAGCAGAATTTGATTTTTTTCCCCTGCCTCCCAGTTCAAGGTACGACAAAGCACTTTCCAACTCAATGCTTTGATCTTGTCTAGCCAATGGAGGCCTAGAATGGAAAAATGGCCTTTAATTTATGACAAGAGAGTCTGATGCTGGAATTTCAAGATGAAATACACGTGGAATGCTAAAGATTTGTGATGCAACTTTCCCCTCAAGTGCCTAGAACTCACTGTTTTATGCATATAGTTATTTAAAATCCATATGTACAACGTTGAATAAAAACAAATGTGGGTTACATAAAACAAGTTTTGTGGTACAAAGAACCAGAACTTGTGAAACCCACACAAGAAAAATGTCCCCAAAGTTTATAAAAAAAATAAAGGGGGGGATTTTTGGGATGACACACCCCACATTAGTTGTGGTCCTTCCCCAACCTTATAAACACAGCTCCCACTACAGAAACAAACTGGAGCTGTGTTTACCCAGGAGGAAGTTGTAGCTTGTCAGGATACAGTTGTATAAATAATTTAAAAAATAACCCAGTACATACTGCATGTCCTTTTAAAAAGGAAAATAATAGAATGGAAAATTCTATTTTCCCACTGAGCACAGAAAGTCATTCAAGTGTCTGTGACACACAGGCCAACGCCTGCTGGAAGTTTCCTTCCCTGAGCTTTGGATCAGGTCCATGCTGAAAACAGGGAAAGTCATCGACATCTTTCCAATTAAGGTGGAAGAATTCAGCGTGCACTTATCACTTGGAATAAAAGTCCTGTGTTTATAATGCAAAGCAGGGAAGGAAAGTAAGGATTAAATAAAACCAAAATAAGAAAAAGCAATACATCTTGAAAACTTTGATTTTTTTTTTTTGTGACCTTCAAGTGTTTTTGTTTCATTTTAGAATGAGAGATTCGCTGGGAGCTACAGGAATAAATAATAATCAAAAACCACTCAATGGTGCTAGGGTAACTTTGGATATCCCTGTTTGCCCTTGGACTTCTGGTCTCATCTCACCCATTTTTCTCCTGTTTTGCCACTTCCACAGTGGCTGATATTTCATCCTTTGAACCCTGAGCTGCTGGACACAGGGAACCAGCCTGGAGCTTTCCCTTCTGGGAACAGTTGTTCCCAAAGAGGCCAAGATGGAAATGAGATTCAAATTCAGATCCATGTTTAAAAGAAAGGCAATTTTTCCCTAAATTCCTTTGTCCAGATGAACCCATATGGGCCAACTGCTCTCTGCAGAGTGTTCCCATGGAGCAGGGAGTGCCCAGGGAGGGCAGCCTGGAGGGTGCCAAGGCTGCAGCTGTGCAAGGGAAGGGTCATTCCCTGAGCCCGAGCTCCCAGAGCTGCTGTCCCCACGTTGCTCCACAGGTCACCACGAGGCACTGCCAGCCCTGCCCATCCAAATCCACACTCCAGACATTGCCAGGTCTTTGGGAGAAGAGTTTCAGTGGGATTTCAAGGGGCCCACTCCAAAGCAGGCTGGCACCTTCTGTGCTGGCTGAGGGGAAAGCTCAGGAACGTACCGAGGATATCCCGCACGGCCTGAAGCAGGGAGAGCACAAGGACTGGGATTTGTCATTATTTATTTATTTCACAACATTTCCACTATTTATTGTGACTGATGGGTGTTGGGTCAGGGGAGCAGAGAGTGATGCCTGAGGATTTTTCATATTCCAAGAAGCAGCACACTGAAAAGCGTGGAATTTGCTTTGTGTTTTTACTCAGAAGGCTTTTCCACAAATCCTTTCTGTCCTAGGACAGACTAAAATATTTTATCACAGGAGGCCAAACTCACTACTATCATAAAGATCACTGAAATGTGTTTTATCAGGGGTTTCCTTATAGATTTTAGAAGAGTAATTTAAAATTTTACATGTTCAGATGCCTTCACAATTGACTTTGGCATTATGACAAGGGGAGAATCTGGGTCAATTCCTGATCCCACTCCACATTGTTTTCCATCAGAAAAGGATGGCATTGCTTCTGTTGTTACTCAGAATGCTGCTGGAATGCTGCACCTGCTATTGAGGGCTACTCTTGAAAAAAAGAGGTTTAGTACAGGGAAAGAATCAGACAGAAGTATAAAGCAAGTTTCCTTTTAGGAAACATGTGAAAAGTTAATTATTGCTAAAAATTCAAGTGTTGAGTTCAGCCAGCAGCTCCAAAAAATATTGGGAAAGAAGGCACAGATGTGTAATCCTATGTGAAACCAGGATAAAAATCACTGCAAAATAGTCCAAGTTTGTTATTGCTCTTATTCCCTCTGTTTCAGTGGAGTCAAACTAAGAGCTGAAGGAAGGAAGCTGGAGAAGCCTTCCCTGCCTCCATGTACTCCTGGACAGTTGTCCAAGTCCTTCCCTGGACGGAAAGGCCTCTTTGCATCCCTTAGTCCAGAGCCCAAAAACGTCAGCGCTGCCCCTCTAACTCCCAGCTGGAAGTTTGTGATAAGGAAAAGCAGGAAACAACCTCCAAATAAACAAAGACATGTTCAGGGTGGATCCACATCCACCCCAAATGGGAGACTTTCCTTTATGGAATGTACCTAGCAATAATCCATATCTGCTTTTCACAGTAAAGCCATATTCACTCAATGTATTTTTGCACTAAAGTTCATCAAAGCTCCCCATCAGATCTTTACTACAGCCCAGAAAAGCAAAGGATAATCTCAGTTTCCATTCCAGGGCTGTTGTTTGGAAATATCTTATTATCTCTCCATTAATTAAACTAAAATAAAGGCATGACTAATATACTTTAATTGTTCACATGATGACAAAAAGGAAAAAGTTTATTTTCCTTTTTAGCCATTCAAAAATGCTTTAAAATGCATCTGAGACCTCTGAAAGGCAAATATAGAAATTCACCCACTTTCCTTTTTCCTTCAGTCTCGTGAGATTTTAATCTACCTCCTCTACAGGAGGTAGCTTAAAATTGGTTTGGGATGGGGTAGAAGTGCAATGAGGCAGTAGTGCAAGACAAGAGAAGGATGTTCACCTTCTCCCCTAATTCCACAAATCAACAGCACTTCAGGAAGCCATGGAGAAATCCACTAGTCTGTGTTGCAATATGCCTGGTGTTATCTGGCTATGTAGGCTTTTGGAATTCAGAACTTCACAGAAGGTGGAAAACAAAACAAAGTGCCAAAGAGGAAACTCCTGTTAGGAGAGGGGACATGGAAATGGAGCTCTTCACCTCTGGGATGAACCCTTCAGGTCGTGATTGAAGCACAGCAAACACAGGAGGGTGGAGAATCCTGCAAAGCCAGGCCTGGGGTTGTATCTGCACTGTGCAAAAACTCAGAGCTTCACTTTGCTTCCATACTTAGGACTTTCCATAAGGCATTGATTTCATTCTAAAATATGACTTTTACATAATCAGTACATTCTGTGCAAAATTGGTTAACTCTGTGCCCTCAAAAATATCATGCACTTACCAGCATATAAATCCCAGACCTTGACATCTAAAGAATGCTTGGCAGATCCAGCAAGAAGCACAGCCAAGGGAGAAGTCAAAGGTATTTGTTAGGTTTCCAGCCAGCCAAGAACATTAACACCTTGCCCAAACTTAAAAGGAATAAAATTGTCGTGGAGCATGTGGAGAAGTGATTTTAAGACAGTTTTTATATGCTCTACAAAAGATTTGTGTGCTGGGTTGGCTTTGAATGCACTGTCATGGGATGAACACTCCAAGAGCTGCAAATATTCCTTCAGAGCCCTGGCTGGACTTGGTAACCTCATCTCAGGACAGGGCCCTTTTCATGTGTGCACATAATGGAATTATCTGGAAGCTGAGAGTGCTGAAAGGGGAGAGATGCTCCCAGGTGACAGCCTGCCTTATCTCAGCTGCATTTCACTGAGTGTCTCTTCAGAAAACTGCCACTGACAAAAACCTTTCCAGTGCCTTGAACAGAGGAAAATGGGAGTGGAAGGGATTGCAGAGGGCTGCTATTCCTAGGGCACACCCAGACCTGTGTTTGAGATCCTTCTTTTGACAGGCCTTCAGTCACAGCCTCCCCAGTGCTCCCTCCCTTCTCTAAGCACCTCTTCTGCTTTTCCAATTCTAAAAGTTTACCCTAAAATCCAGCCCAAGTGCTGGCACACCCTAAAGCAGGACAGTGGGATTTTTATACTGGATTGACGTCCCCCAGATTTTTACTAGAGTTACTTGGAAATGGTTTTGCACCAGCTAAGGGGCTCAGCCACGGGCAAGCAGGGCCCTGCAGAATTTCCCCCCAGCCTTGGTAGAAATCAGGACATCTTTTCCTACAAGTTCAGCAGGGATCTCTCAAAATCCAGGCGAGATTTGAGTGGATTTTGCAGGCAAAGACTCTGGGAGCAGCGAGGGAGCAGCGTGTCAGCTGCAGGGCTGGAAGGAGCAGAGCTCTCTGTGCCAGGAGATAGCAGAGGCCACGGGGCTGGCCCAGCCCACTGGCCTCCTTCCCACTCATCAGGGCCAACAGGTCTCCACCCAGGACACAGCCTGGGACTTCCCACCCTTTTCCAAAAGGCCAACAGGCTCTGGGGTTTATGGTGAAGCCCCAGAAAAGATCCTTGTTTCATCTCGGCCACTGCTCAGAGGCCACAGGACAGCACTGCCTCCACGGCAGATTTTCCAGTGGTTTCCCAAATTATTTCATTGGTTTTGGCATATTTCAAGGCATCAATATAATCCTCATGTTTGGAGGAAAAATGTGATTTCCTTTCCTTCCCCCTGCCTCCCTTCCTGTGTTACATCATTGTTGCCTATGTCCAGGCTGCAGGACAAATCCCTTGTCCCCAGCAGAGGCCTGAAGGTCAGGATCAGCTTCCTCTCAGCAGCCAATTCCCACAGGGAAGGCTGGAAATGGGAGCAAGCAGGCAGAGATTTAAAAGAACCTTCTAGAATCATTTGGTCCCTGATGGCCTCAGAACTCCAGGGGCTATTTGGGGCCCCTAAAGATGATCCCTCCTCCAGCTTTTCCAATGATGATCACACTGCCAGGCCAGGCTTGTGCAGCAGAGAGGAGCCAATGGAACTGATTCAGCTGCCACCAAGTCAGGGAAAGACTTTCTGCTCCTTCCTGCACTTTACCATGCTCATGGAAAGCTGACTCTCCAAGGAGCAGCATTCTAGTGGTGGTCAAGCAAAGCAAATGTAGAAATGTCAGGACTGAAGGAACAGGGACTTCACAATTAGGAATATTTGCCTGAATGTCCCTCTTCCATAGGCCACAACATTCCCCATCATCATTTCCTTCCCCAGCTATAAATCCTGGGCAAACTAGATTACATTTTGGTTAGGTTTGTGTTCCGTAGAGATTTGGAGGTTCCAAGGGGAAGAGAATTCATTACTCATTCATTATGCAGCCTATTACATTTTTGCAGTGATTACTTACCCTCCTTGGTGAAAACAAAAAACCCCTGAGAACAAATAAAAAATACCAAACCACTCCTCTGACTAATGCAACTTTCCAGTGCTCTCCCACCTCCGCAGATGAAGAGCTGCTTGTGCAATTTTAATTCAGCCCTCCCTGTGTTATGAACTATTACACACTATTTTTCCCACTGGGCCCCAGCCTTCTTTCTGTCTCCAGGAAAAATGATTCCTAATAGCAACGAGTAGACACTCTGTTTTCTCCTCAGTTTTCTACATGTTACTTGATGCCTGGCTTTCTGCTCTTAACTCTGATTTCTCATCTCTGTGCTGCTTTTTGGGTTGGTTTTGTTTTTGCTGGTGCTCATCAGTAACACCCTGCTGCTTCCTAGCCCTGCCTGTCAATCCTCATTATTTGGCTTCCAATCCTTACCTCTGTTTATCTAGTCAGACTCAGGCTCCATGAAACCTGTTTCATTCATGCTGATCTACTAAACTCCACTCCACCAAACCTCACCCTTGCACCAATACAGCCCTGAAAGTGCTGTTTCTTCCCTCCTCTGTCAGAGTCAGGGGCTGCCTTGCCTTGCTGGCTGCCCTTCAGGAACATCTGTCACCCCTGGACCAGGCCATTCCTTGCTCAGTGTTCAGCCCAGTTTTACTCAGACTCACCCAAGATCTGTTTCACAACACAAACTCCAACTAAACTCTTCCTGATAGAAGGTGGTATTGCTGAGGTTTTATAAGGTCTAAATTGGGGTTACTTTCACAGATGAGGCCAATGACGCCTGTGGTAACCACCTTCCAAAAGAGCAAGTCAATGAGGTTTAACCAATCTATAAAAAAACAAATCATATGTGGGACACACTTGGTTATGAGGAAGAGCTGAAGTGCTTTTGTTGAAAGTTAAAAATCCACAGCAAAAGCAAGTTCAAACTGAGCCTGGCACTCAGGCACTCACTGAGGGCAGGATGCTTCAGTCCGAAAAGTTCCAATCTGACATTCACAAGCTACTGGAAAAGGAGACTTGGAACTCTCAGCCAATGTGTCTGTGCCATTTGTTGGCACAGGCACCTCAGTTTTCTAGAATATGTTTTTTCAGCAGCTGAAGCTTTTGGGACACGTCAGTGTCTTAAGACAGTCTCTGCATGCAGCTTTTCCTTTTGAGATGTTCTTTCAGATACAGTTTTTGTTGAAAAAACAAAACCTGTCCCCGCCCTTCTGATCTCTGCTCTGCTGCAGCCATTCCCATTCAGCTATCACCTCCAGAAAATTACAGGCAATTAATTCCACCAGATGCTCCCCTCTCCTGCAGCTCAGTTTAGGAAACACTCAGCCATGTCAAGCTCTTTTGGGTACATTTTCACTGCTCAGAGCCAGGCCCTGGGGCTCTCACACCAGCCCACTCTTCTGCCCACCTCCAGTGATGTAAGAAAGGATTTTCCTTAACCAAAACCAAATCTCCAACCTTTCCTCTTCTGGAGATAACAAATATAAATAGACTATTAAGCCTAAAAGTCCATCACTGATGTTTCCTAGGATGGGAATATTTATTCATCTTCTGAGATCACAGCTCACCTGTAAAGAAGAAACACTTCTGAGCAAGCTAATAAACCTGCAATTAATACCCAGGAATTGTCTAAGGGACAGACTGAGTTATTCTTACAGGCAAAAGAGAAAGATGGAAGTGTAAATGATATTTAACTCCCAAGTAACCTGCTGAGCCCAAAACAACTCAGGCTATGCAAGGGAGCAGCAAAGTTGGAAGAATGGCCTAGCACTGAAAACAGGCCTCATGATCCCAAATTAATGCTGGAAAATTAATGGGCTCACACAATGTGGGTGTCCTCTCTGGATCCGGATGTATCTGTGACACCGACCTGGCATGCAAAGCTCTGAGATCCTCTGTCTTCCACTTCAGTTCAGGCACAATAAATCAGTCACAGTCACACACCAAACACTGAGGAAACAGTTAAGAGGTCTCCACACCCTATTTTCTCTCTCTTTTTCCTGGCTAGAGCTTTCCAAGTCCCTTTTAGTCCCTCAAACTAATTGCAATAAGATGTCCTGTCATCACAGAGAAATATGTGTGTTAAGCATCTGCAGGAATTCTGCTCCATGTTCCAGAGGGAGTCCCATGGCTCTGCAGCACTTCCAGGGATGAAGTGAGCCCTCACTCATCAGAGACAGCACCACTGATCCATAGGCTTTGAGGGTTGTGGATGTTGGGATGGACAGACAGCTCCTTTAAGCTTAGCAAAGGCCTAGCCAAGTGTTGAAAATCATTTGCTTTAAGCTAGCAGTCAGCCCTAGTGATCAATCCATCATCTCAGTTCCATAAAGTTTTGCCACTCCTTGCATGGGAATCTCTGCACATTACTTACTGATATTATACATATCTATATCTATATCCTGATGTTATTAAGACTGAGATTCAACACAAATCTACCAGGCTACTCACACTCTGGTCAAGTCAGATACTCCTTTGGGGTGGCACCAGAGACTGGACCACTGAGACACTGCACACACCCATTTTACTCCAAGATATAAAGTGTACATGGAAATTGGAGAGCAGGGCAAAGCAGCAAGGCCAGCAGCACTGAGCTCCTCTGAAGGGAAGGTTTTCAAGGGTTCCATGTAATTCAAAGTGATGTGATTTTTTAATTGCTGCAGAAAGGGCTCAGAGCACAGACATATGCCTTCAGACCCCTGCTTTGTTCCCTGTCCCCAGATATCATCAACACTGCCATGAAAGAGCTGTGAGCTGGAAGAGCAATGCACACATTGAAATGGAAATGAGGATACAATCCTCTTGCCTGGCTCCAGGAGCTATTTCTTACCTCCAGTGACTTCTGAACCAGTGGAGGCCTTAACAAAGGGCAGGGCAGAAGCACTCGATCCTTATGGACATGTGTTTACCCTGCAGATGTACTGGGATGGCTCCAACTGGTGTGGTAGGAAGGATGTGGGATAATTTACAATAAAGAAGTCAAGTGTGTGTTGTTCCTCTAATCTCTGCTCATTGGCCTCAGATCCTGCTGTCCTGGATGCTCAAGAGCCCTGCCTTACCCTCCCTGATGCTGGAGTGCCTCGAACTCGGGTGGCACTGTGGGAATCTCAGTTGTGGGAACAAGAACCTTCCTGCAATGAAAAGCAGTGCTTGGGCAAGGAGAGCTGCTCCCATTGGTGTCCTGGACAATGCTCATGCTAGCTCTGCATGAGTCTGAGCAGCTTCACTCCCACCAATTCCATGGGAGTCACTCCCACCTGTTGCAGGTTTGGCTTTTCCCGGTGTCTCTGCCCCAGCGCTCCCAGGAATGTGCTGTCCTCCCCTGCAGGCGTCACTCCCACTGCTACCCAGAATTCCTGATACTCCACTGGCTGTGCCTGCCCCTACCCCCCACAGTGTTCACCTCCCCAGCCTGCCTGCCTGCTGCACTGTGCCAGGAGCATCCAGAGGTTCTCCTGCCTGGCTCAGACACACATCCTGGGGACAGGATTCTGCCCCAGTGTCACTTGCTGTGAACAGAAAGACTCTCAGTGACTCTGACAGTTACTTCCTTTCAGGTCCAGGACAGCTATCTCCCCCTTTCACTGGTGTCAGTCTGGTTCAGCTTTTATGTTGAATTCAAACCAAAAGTGCACTCTACCCAAACAGTTAAATCCCAGCCACATTCACCTTTGCCTCGACTGATAAGGCTTCACATCATTCTAATCCATAAGAAGCTGCTCCAAAGATGGATCCATTCCATACAGGCTTTTCTTTTAATTTACCAGGTGCCCTTTGATCTTGTGGATCTCTGTATTTAATTATGGGAGCTGAACGAGGTTCATATCCTATCTCCTGGTGCACTTTGCTCAGGTCTGGCTTTTCTTTTTGTGTTTGGGGAAGGAGAGTGCATTTCTTGGAAGCACAGCTCTTTAATTTTAATATACTACAAGTGCAAGAGTAAGCTCACCTTCAACTGCTCCTCATTGTTGATGCATGAATAAACAACTGGTAGGGGAGGGAGAACATTGCAAAAAGGTACTTTTGGATGGATATGCTCAGCAGCCATAAAGGACCTCAGTGATTTCCTGGGGCACAAAGGCCTTGGTGGTACTGCTCTGCCACTTCCAATCAGCATAAATGAAGTACTTGACAATTCTCCTTAACTGTTGAAAAATAATAATAAAATCATGAAAACAAAAAGAGAACTAGGAGAAAGAGAACTTTACGTTACACCCCAAATTTGCAGTACAGAGCATGGAAGGAGAACTGTCACTTTGAAGTGAGCAGAACAGATAAAGAAGTGGGATGAAACAGAAATTAAGCTGGGAAAAATTCCTCTTCTTGCATTTGTGCCTCTGTGTCTGCTCTGACTGAGACTCTGACCTCTTCTATTTGTAGCCCAAAACATTGTGGGGTGCACTGACAGCAGTGTGACGATGACACACTTAAATTATCATACAGGCAGGTCAGGACTTCAATCATGGATCTTCAGTGAGATGGAAACACTCCTCAGGACCCCAGGCCAGCTTCGTGCAAGCTTTGTACCACCAGAACATACAGGATTGAGGATTAGGCCAAAGAGTTTGGATCCTGAGCTGGAGAGCTTCTCATTTCAGCACAGCAGTTGCACTGTGGAGCTCACCTTTGGGAAGGATCTTCCTGATCCTTGTGGGCAGTGCCAGGCACTGGAACAAGACAGCCAGACACTGCTATCAGTGCAGCAGTGAGTACTCTGCTCCTTGGCTAATTAGCTGAGCTAGTACCCCTCTCAGATGACTTATTTTTAGTCCTTGCCTGCAGGGAACTGAGCCTTTAAGAGGCTCTGGAATGGGTCAGCTGGAACAGGCTGTTACATTATGTATGTAGCAGCTGTGCTTGGCAATATCCACAGGCTGGGACTGAGGCACCTGGAGAACCATCTTCACCTTGGAACACCTGGTGTTCCAAGCCACCAGTGAACAGCACCCTCCTTGTGCCATCCTAGCTCACCACGAGGGTTTACAGTGTTCCCTGATGGATAAAACCAAAATCTGTGTCTAAAATTAAGCTTCTGCATTAGCTATGCATGGTATAGCTCATTAAAAATGGATCCTCCTTTCAAGCTGTGACACATATGTAGGGAAATATATTGCTCCATATGCACAAAGGACTGGAACAAAATATCCATTACCTGCATGTCCCTGTTTCAGCACAGGACTATGGAATGTGGTGCTGGTTACAACAGCAGATTTGGTTGTCCTGTCACAAATTGTTCCTGCTGCTGGCTTATGCTTATAAAGCCCTTGGGAAGGTGGAGGAAGTGAGGTCAGTGAGTGGCTGAGTGTCCCATGGACACTGAGTCCCAAGCCATGGGAATGAGCCTTTGTCCCAGAACAATCCAACTTCGACTGCTGCTCCTTTGAAGGTCACCCAGAACAGGAGAGCAGCAGCACTGGAGAGCAGCCAGCCTCTGCAAGCAGAAAACAGTCACAGGTACTAAGGGGAGTTTTGCTATGGAATAATGAGCTCACAAACTTGTTCCTCCAGAGCCAACGAGCAGGGCTACAAGGTCACAGCAGAGCCCTGTGCCACAACCCTAAAGGCAGAGGGCTTCTCAGTCCAAAAATTCTCCATGCCCAGACATTTCTTGAAAGGCCAGCTGCTTCATGATTATTACTACTACTATTATTATGTTAATATAGTAATACTACTACTAATATTACTATAATAATGGTTCTGTCTCATTAAGCAAATGAGGGCTGCTACTCTCCTTGTGAACACACTGCCTCACATGGAAAAGACAATGCAGGTTTATTGGTACCTGCTGCTTCTAATCCAGGTGTTTGCTACAGGTTAGGTGTATGAGGGAAAATACACACCCAAAAATCTTAGCAAACTATCTGCATGATGGTCTGTGAAAATGGTGATGAACCAAGGCACAGGTGAAGTGAACTGGGAGTCCCAGTGACAAGGACTGCAGAATGCAATTCTCATTTACCTCTTGTGGGTCCACGCCTTATTTCTAGGAGACAGACTTCTTACAATGTGTTTCTTAATATCTGGGAGTAGTGCATGAACCAGCATTACTGAAAGAAAAACAAAAAAGACAGTGTCTTATGTGCTGTAATAGGATTAAACTGTTTTTCAAGCTCAATTAGCTGACTCACAATTTCAGCTTGGTACCAAGACAGCAGCAAAGCAATTCGTGGGATAGATGGCAAAGACCTCCTCAAAAGGATGAATTCTACACCATGTAAAGTTGCAGGCATGTGTGAGCGAGCTGTACACAAACCAAAAGGTTTTGGCTTCACCAAAAGATTTGTTTTGTACCTGTGATTTGGTCACAGAAAAGACATCATTTACTGAGTTTGGTTCTTACATTAATCCTGCAGCCCGAGGCTCCTCTTCGGAGTAACTCGCTAGACAACAGGTCTGTGTGAACAAACACAGATTAAATCCCCTGTGTACAACGCCCAGCATTCGTTCTCACCGAATTCTTTACCAAATCCCTTCAGCTGTAATTGCTGCCTTTCAACCCCATCGCGTCACCTCGGTGCCGGTGCCGCAGGCTCGGGGACCAATTAGTGACACAAGCTCCTGTCACCTAGGAGATCGGGAGGCAGTGTCTTAGCGCTCCCATCTTCAGAGACTCTCCCTGAGATTGGATCTAACTAAATATTATGGCTGGCCATGATATTGCCACAGTTATCGTGGTGCCTTAAATGCATGAGAAGCTTTAGGAATTCCTACAAAGGGGGAAAGCAGCATCCTTAGAGAGGAAGTGCTGATGCTCCTACAAACTGTTTGGTTCGCTGTCACCCTGTGGCTGGGAGCTGAGAGCCAGGGATCAGAGATCTCTCTGGTCCCACCTGACTGCCTGAAGCTCATCATTCTGTTCCAGCAAACTCCTTCCTCTATTTCTGAAAAGGAGAACTAAAGCTTGAAATCCCTCTGCCTAGAGACACAGGTCATGGTGACACTGCCAGGATGTGTTGCCTTTGCAGTGCTTATATGGAAGGTTACTATAAAATCGTGTAAACCCACAGTGTATTGACCCATTTCAGTGATAGGAGTAGCAATTGCTCCATGAAAATGCTTCACAGCTCAGCAAAGCACCCCAAGTATGCAAAAAGCATTAGAAAATCATTCATTATTAATTATTTAAGTGTAGCTATTTTTCTGTAATTTTATGTGGCTGGGATTACTCTGATTCTTAGGTTTAAAAATTAGCAAGTCCATAAGTTTCTTATGAAAAAGTGTAGGAGAATGTTCCCCTTTTTAATTGATTTGGATACTCAGCAGCAGAATAAACACTGCTCAGATTGTCCATTCTACCTTGGCTTTTGATTAATGTTTAATTGACATTTGCAGTGAATAAATGATTTAGTGTTTTTTCTGTATTGTTCTTTCACAAGAATAACTCTGGAGCAGCTGAGCTCAGTGTCTGTGTTTCACAGCCCACCTTCAGAGACATTCCACTGTCCAGAGCTGTTTCCAGGCAGTCTGGTCCAGGGAGGAAAGAGCAGGGAAAGGGATGGGGAGATCAACGCTAAACCTGTGTTTAGCAATGCTCACCTTCTCCACACACCTCCTTAACTGCTTCTTGGCATCTACAAATTTAGATTAGGACTTTTTAATGATCCCATTGCTCTCACATCTCCTCTCAAGTACTGGCAAACAGGTTTCACACTGATAAATGCTATTTTTGAGGAGAGCTGGAAGGAGATTGAAGGCAGAGAGAAGACTACAGGCACAATTGCATTGACCTGTGCTATGAAGGGGTTCTACACCTCCTGTACAGCTCCCAGTAAACCTCTGTGTAGTTACTGTTAAGTTTAATAAAATCTTGGTCAGGACAGTGATCAGAACACCCACGCTTACTGTACAGAATTATTTCCTGGAGCAAATTTCAAACCTTTTGGTCATGGTGTTTGGGGTTTACTCATTTCATATCAGATGTTCCTCACTTTCAGCCCTGGTCTGACCACAGTTGTTTCACAGACACTCTGTGGTTGCACAAACCACTTCCCCTGCCATGTGCAGTGACAGCAGTTGTATTCACAGAGGAGTTCTAGTAGGAACTTCCATGGGTCACAGCTTAATCCCTGCTGATCTGTGCCAAAGAAACGCAACGGCAGAGCTGGGGCCTTTTCCAAAGGCTGCACTTTTGTCCTGCCCCCATTACTTACTGCAGAGGGGAAATGTGTGTTCAACTGGGGCTCCACTCCTTTTGTTAGGCTGGAGCCACTGACGCTGCAGTTTCATTAACTTGGGGCTCACTGAAAGCCATGGCCCTTGGAGACAATTGGAACACAAAGTTCCGCCCCCCCGGCCGGATCCAACTGCTGCTGGTAGCGTTTTCATTCACTCCAGCCCCACCCTAGAACTAAAGACTGATGGGAAAAGACTTTGTGGTACCTTACAAGTTATTTTGATTTTCAAGTGTGTTCTCTTCCCCTCCGAGGCTGCTGCTTTACTGAAGGTAAAGCTGAGCATCAGCTGCCAGGATGCACACAGATAATAGCACATGCCACGGGAATGTGAGGCTATTCCTGCTCCAGTTGCCATGGAAAATGACAGCATGGTGTGATGCTCCAGTGAGGCCATCTCAGGCTGCTTCACTGCCCTTCACGAGCAGCCCTGAGAGAGGAGAGGTGAAATTCCTCCCTGAGATACAAGGAACAGCCCCCACAAATGTAATGTTTGCAAATGTAGCCTCAGCACTACACTTTGGTGACTCAAAGCCTGGGCAGGACACAATTCCCAGCCTGGGACTGGCTCTGGAAGCTGGTGATAAGCCATCATATCCCATATTGCAGCTATTTTGGCTGAATTCCTACATTATGGAACCATGGAATTTATGAACTTGCCACTGGACTGGAAGCAGACACATCCTCGTGTCTCAGTCAGCTGAGAGCAACACAACATTTCAGGCTGTGTATTGCAATTACAGCTGCTGACTAATTGTGAGGGGTTCCAAAAATTCACCTGCTCGCCCAGATAGATTAAATCTCACAAGTTCTGTCAAACCAGTGCTATGGAGACAATAACAAGGCTAATCACTCGCTGTCTTCATTCCACAGCAGAAATGCAGCAGCCTTGAATAATGAACCACCTTCAGCTTGTCTAGACTGGGGTTTCCTGCACAAGGTGGAATCTTCTCCCAGGTTTCTTTTCACACAGTTCTGCCTGCCTGGGGCGTGCAAACAGATTGGTAACTCAGAGTGACAGACACACGACCCAGACACAATGAACAGCACAGATCCCAAAGGAATTCCTGGTGACTGAGCTCTGGACAACACACATGAGTCTGTCCAGCTGATCCCCACCCACCATCCTGAATCACCTCTCGAAGGAGAGATAAAGAAATAAATCTATGTTCCCTGAAGCTCCCCTCATATTTATGTCCAAAAAGCATGGACAACCCCTTTGACAGGAGCTGCCTGGGAAGGATGACTCTGTTACAGAGCAAACAATGCAGCCAGGAACTGCCAGAAGCCTCAGGCACAAGTTTTGCCATTTTATGATCAGCTGAAGAAACAGTAAACTGAGTTCAGTGCCAGATCCTTCCCTGGGAAGGTGGTGAGGTTGCCCAGAGAAGCTGTGGCTGCCCCATCCCTGGAAGTGTGCAAGGCCAGATTGGACGGGGTTTGGAGCAGCCTGGGATAGGGGAAGGTGCCCATGGCAAGGACTTGGTCCCTTCTAACCCAAACCATTCTATGATTCTGTTGTTTCCCATCACCTAAACCAGGACAGGTCTTCCTAGCTGGTGCAAGGATGCTTCCAGGGGTGGATTGTGGAATCTGCTCCAGTGAAACACCCTCTCAGGGCTGAAACCTGAGGCACAGCCTGCTCTGGGCAGTTGCTCTGCTCTGATCTACATCAGCAGCCAAGGGCAGCAGGGTCTGTCTGGTTGGCACCTCCCCAGTGAGCCTGTTTGGGTGGCTGTAGGCTGGGCTGGTCACCTGTGACAAGGTAACCAGAGCTTTCATCCTCCTCTTGCTGCCTCACAGGATTTCGTAGCTGGCAGATGAATCAGCCAGACACTCTGGGTAGTACAGCTCCTGAGGAAATTCCTTGTGCCCAAGCACCTAACAATGCATCCAAATGTCATAAAAAGTCAGCAAACACTCTGAAAACTGAACTGCACATACTGGGAACTTCTGAGTTTAGTATCAACTATCTAGAGTCCTAAAATGTTGGCACATTTCAAAGATTTTACCACATGATTTTTAGTCTTGGGCTCACAAAATCTGATTAAAAAAGAGACGCAAACAAGACCTATCTCTTCTATATTGCACTTATTTCCTAAAACCCTTCAGGATACAGAAATGTATTTCCTAACAAGTTCATAACAAATGGCACTGATGTCTCACTATGTACAGTAACTAATGAATTGTTTTTATTGATGCTCAATGAAAATAAAAAGATCTGACAGACAGAAGCATCTGAAAACATCTCCAAGAGCAGGGAACCCTGGTGTGGTGCCTCAGAGCTGGTTGGTGAAGATGCTCCAGGCACTCATGAGACTGACAAGGCCCCAGATGTGATTGCAACACCCTCTCCATCATGTGAACTTGGTCTCCCATAGATTTTAATTTCGGCATTTTGTTCTTTTGAGCATCTTTTCTAAAAGCGGACCTTGCAAAACTTCACAGTAAATTAACACATTTTGGGGGTCTGTGTGTGTTATGTAAATATCTGATTAAATATAATGCTGAGCTGCTGCCATTTCATGTTAAAAAACCTACCCAGTGAAAGAGTGCAAGAAGAAAAGAAAAATTATCATGGCATGTTGCATAGGGGGGTGGTTTTGAGTTAAAAAACAAGAATAGAGGAGAAAATCTATTGGGAAGACCAGCAAGCAGTACAGGGAAATATACTGGAGATATATTAATAAAACTTGTCCTTCAGCTTCTTGAACAATTGTTTTCTCTTACCCTGAGTAAATTTACTGTTTTCTTGCTTAATGCAGCCCAGTATGAGAAAGAAAAATAAAGTAGACTTAAATCTTCGGCAAAAACATTCACTTCTCCCCCAAAAGGGCTTGCTCTAAGGGTTTGTCTTCATTAGCTGTGGAGAGCAGTGACATATTATTTTTGCATTCCTGTGGACTGCAGCAAATTGTCCCTCTTGGCTGTCATTGTTTCCTACGGAAGCAACAATGGCTCCCATTTATCACGAGCTGACACCACCCGGCATACGGAATTACTGTTCACGCTGCATCACCCAAAAGGATGCGGTAAATAAAGCCCCCAGAACACCTAGCAACCAGCAAAAACATGAAAGGAAAAGTACAACTGGTTCAGAAAATGAAGCACCTTTTCATGAATCACAGTGGCTTCCACTTCTTAGCAGCAGCTCTGAAAACGTCGACGAACTTAAAAATCATCTCACGGGGTGCAGGGAAGGAACCAAGGGGCTGAGGGCACCAGGGAGGCAACGAAATTTCACCATTAGAGAAAGGTTCTGATAAACGCAGAGTTTTGTGGAGACATCAAAGCATGGTGCAGCTGCTGGTACGTCAAAGGAGGATTGTGCTGCCTCCAACAACTCCCTGGTGTCAGCTCGTGGTTGGCGTCACCGACACATTGGAATCAGCAAAGAGAGCAACTCCAGGCTCTTTTTTTCTGTCACTTGCTGCTGGCGGGATCAGTGTCTCCATGTTTTCCTGAGCAGGAGGTAAAAGCCCCCTCCAGTACTGATGGAAGGTGTTTCACGGCAGGACATGAAGGGCTCCTCCCCAGCAGGGCAGCCAACATCCACCTCAGCTGTCTGAGAAATGCCTGAACTTTTGTGTCCTCCCGCAGGAATTCTGGGGTATGCCTTGGTTATTTCTCTGACGTCTGGTTTTGATAAGTGATTTTCAGAGCCTAGTGTCTCCTAGGAATTCTGCAGGAAGAAAGTGGGTGAGGTCATTCAGCTTTTCACTGAGTTTCCTTTCTCTGCTTTTGGCCATTCTGCTGAACATGACCCTCCAGCACTCGGGAATATTTCTGTCCTTTTAGGAGCGATCGACCACTCGTTGGTTTTATCTGTGCACACACAAAAGTTCCATGTCACTGGAAGGGGAAACAAGGTTGACATTAAGCAGGGGAACACAAGCAGCTCAGAGATGCAGCTGTGAGCTGAGTTCATTTATGAGCTCAAGTGCTGGCAGAGCCTGTGCTTGTTGCTCGGCCGCTCCGCCAGCCCCTGGCCTGGCTCCGAGTAGTTGAAGGCCATGGAATAATGGCTGGTTTGTCAGCCCCTTTTATCCAGGCAGGAATACTCAGAAAGAAGCAACAAGTAAAAGAAAATGCATCTTATTTTCTCTGCTTCACCAGCACTCTGCCTTGGTGAATGTGTGACTCGCATACGGCTCTCCTTGGTGAGACTCTTCATATCAGATTTCATTTCTTGCTCCATGGGTTGCCATGGAGACGATGCTGAACCGCTGCTTTTGTAGGCCAGGAGATTTATGACTGCATCCCCAGCCAGTCTGCTCATCAGAGCCACACAGGATTCTCTTCAGTATTATGTGTTTTTACATAAACAGAAGGGGAAAGAAGTGGGCCCTGCATTTCTCAAAATATTTTTCAAAGTCAAGCCCTGTATTTTGGATTTCTTGAAGCCTATCAGGCTCTGTTTATATATATTACAGCATATTTATGCTAAGTTACTGATTTATAAGGAATGTATAATCACGTGTACAAGCTCCTGAGAGCCAAGGCCTGGCAAGAGTTAAGTGCCTGTATCAAAACAGACCCTTCTGCACTAGCCTTGTTCTTATCTTACTCATTCCAGCTTTCTTGCAGGCAGAGACACTGGGATTCGGTGAAGTCACAGCATAAACACCCTCTTTAGAAATCCAAATCATGTGATTTATGATTAGGTGATTGTTTATCAAGCCCACAGGAAGCCTGGGTGCTACAGCACACACAAATACAAAGGGGAGCATATCCCAGCAGCACGAAAGAGTGCATCATTAATATTAATTGTTAGCCAGTCTAAAGCATCTGACAACAAATCTTCCTGCTGCCCAGACAGTCGGAAGCTCTGGGATAAATGTTCTCCTCCACCTTCCTGGATGCCATTAATCACAGCGGATGCACATTGTCCCACCTTCCCTCAGATGGGCTCATTACCAGGCTCCCTGGCATTGCACCAATGGCTAAAGGAGCTCTGTTCCTGGAACAGCTCCAGGAGACCTTTGAATGCTCTGGGAGCCACAAGTGGAACTGAAGAAGATATTGTTATAATATTGTCAGGGAGCACTTGTGGGACATGGCCAAGGAAGCCCACGGGGCACAGACACAAGTGGCAGCTGCTTCTCTTGAGCTACTTGAGTGCCTTTGCCAGACAGGGAGACCACAATACTTCCCACAAGGGAAAGTGGGTGCCAGGAGTGGAATGCTGGGCTGGGCTCACACGTGTCAGAGTGACACACAAATTTCCTGAGGTAGAGTGCTCCGAGGTGCCTTCAGGACAGTGCTTTGGCTGGGCTCTGGATGAAAAGCATGTCAGAGGGATCATTTTTCCAGTGCAGAGCAGAAAAGGCCAGTCAGATCACTCAGCATGTGCCTGAATATTCCTTACAGTATCCTCCTTCTTGTTTTCCTGCAGATTTTTTATCTCTTCATGTTTCCCATCCCCCTGGCAGGGCAGTTCAGAACAAGGGTTCAGCACCAGTTGCAACTACACCTTTACCAGCAGCCTTCCAGGCAATTTTCCATCCATTAGCACAGCAGTATTACCCTCTAAATGAGCACAAATCATTTTCCCTGTTAATATTTAATGAAACACAGACTGACCCATTACACTGAACCATGACACATCCAGGCACAAGGGGAAGAAAACAAGCGTCAAGCACAACTTAAATTATCTGTATCAAATTCTCCAAAATGGCCATAAATTCTGAATTTTCAGCTTGAGGCATGGCATCAGCCCAGGCCCAGTGGTGGACAAGTGCTCCCAGCTGTCTGGAAGCAGGGCTGGTTAACATGTTTCAAGTGGGTCAGGCTGTCTCACTGCTCACCAGGGAAATGTAGGCCACTGCACTTCCATTTGTACAGCAGCAACTCAGCAGAGTTGTCAGAGTCACGGGGACACAAACCCCTCAAACAAACCCTGAATGTGGAAGCAGAGCTGAAATAGAGTAAATCTGTAGTTGGCATACCTGTGATACAACCAGCAGCCCTTGAACAGATGCTGATTTATTGCTACAAAGTTGCTGGACCAAGGCTTGCATCTGCTGAAGGATCTAGTCCTTTTGAAAAATATATGATATCCCATTAATATGTTCAGAGGCATCTATTATTAACTAAGTAATTAGATAATTATTAACCTCAAAAGAGCACATATTCTCAAAAAAAAAAAAAAAATCCAAATTGGCCCTAAATCAAGCTCTCTGCTGCTACAGCCAGACTGCTCCCTGTAACTGAACCTGCTAATTTAAGGACATTTATTTTGGGAACATGCACCATCACACAGAAATAGTGGTCCATGGGCCCCAAATAGCAGCAAAGGCTAGATCAGGTACAGGAGTCTGAGTGTGATAACCTGGAGTCCGTTGTTAGAGCAATAGCCAGGGAAATGGGGAATCCAAAGTCACTGGAGCTGCCAGGCAGAGAGGCCGGGAGGGAAGGAGCCACAAAGCACCAATGGATCTCCCACTCTTCCCAAACTGGTTGGCTCAATGAGGCCCTAATTAACACGGAGCAATTCGTTAGATCAGCGTCCATCTGGTATTGACACGTATGGCCAAGGCTGTTAATAGGCTGGAAGTCGTTAATTAGTGCTAACGAGGCTCTGAGGATAAGGCAGAGCCACATTCCAGCAGGGTGGGACGGAGCAGTTTTGTAGGAGAACGCAGCAGCTTTAGGTCAACCACGGCCGAGCAATCCTGGGCTTACCCCTGGCTTTCACCAGTTGCAGGAGGGGAATGGCAATCCCTGCAGCTCAGGAATGCAAACACAGCTCTGGAGCTCCTACACTCATGGATTTGTAGCTGTTCAGGGAGCCCTGCAAGCTTGAGGCAACCCTGAAGCTACAACTTTCTGAGCAGGAATGAGGCATGTTTAAAATGAGTACTTTTATATAGAGAATTGTTTTGTTTGGTAGAACTATAAATTGCCTGATTCCTGATGTTTAATAACCAAATCTACGCATGCAATTGTAGGAGACCTTAAAACTGAAAAAACAAATTTAGATGGAAAGTCTAGCTCCCAATTTTCATGCTGGAATCCAGGGGTATACATTTATATATATTCACACCAACCATGGCAGTAGCTGCATGAACAATATTGTTATCAATTCAACTCTGACATTTTTCAGGCACCAAGAGCATTATTTAGAGACAAGGTAGAATCCACATTGTTCAAAACCATGTGAATAGTGCCATTGTTGAAATTTTGAGTGTGCATGTAGCTCCCATAAAAGCACTGAACATTTTTTCCTCAATATCCAAACACCTGCTCAGAAGATCAAAACTCTTTTCTTAATAAATTACTTTAAAAGTTCAATACATTATGTATCCTCATACATTTCAGTTTTGCAAATGAATCTTCTATTAAAAGACATTAGTTCATTCCTCTGAGTGGAATTTTAGGTATCAAAAATCTCTTCAGATCATGTAATATATATTATGCAAATATTCCAGCAGAGGTTCTTAATATTTCCAATAAATAAAAAAAGCCCCATGCACATGACTGAAAAAAACCCCAAATTTGTGTCTCTGCTTTCCTCTCACAACATTGCAAGTCTTCCTGGGAAGAAACTTGCATCCTTGGCTTTTAGCATTCCAACATCTCTCTCCATATCTGTCCAAGTCTTGCACAGAGAAGATCCTGTGATACACAACCCCA
Organism: Serinus canaria; assembly: GCF_022539315.1. Classification (NCBI taxonomy): domain Eukaryota; kingdom Metazoa; phylum Chordata; class Aves; order Passeriformes; family Fringillidae; genus Serinus; species Serinus canaria. The sequence goes on from NC_066316.1 coordinate 4,475,141, forward strand.
AGATGCTGAAACAATATCACTGCAAATATTTCCAGAGTTAAAACACCAATCTAGCCTATTTCCCTGAATGAAATGTGTGTGCGGCAGAATGATTTGATGTGTTCTTTATTCCTTAGGAAGGAGCATTGCTGCAGTGATTTGAGTGGTTCTGCCCACTGTGTCTCACAGTTGCAAAGGCTTTTGGCTGCAGAATTAAAAGCCTGGTGATTGCTCACCATTTAGGGAGGGAAAAAATGCATTTTTTACAGTTTCAGGCTGACTTTATCCAAAAGAACTGGCCTGGATATGACACAGAATGAAGTCTCTGATGATCAGCCTGTGTTTTTCAAATGGGGTCACACACACACACAATATCTACAGCAGGTTTTGTTGGCAGTACAGACACTTCAGGAAGGATGTGGTGATCCCTCACTGGCTGCATCACCATCAGGCAGCTTTGCTCCAGTGATGGTGATTCAGGGAATTGTGGACAGCTCAGGAACTCACAGAATATTTTAAATTGGTGGCTTCTCACTATGTTTTAATACCCTCTTCCAGCAGCCTTTAACTTGTCCCCTCCCTGCTTGATGCAGGGCCTTGGCATGGAGGAATCTTACTGATGAACTTTGAAAATTACATTAACTTATTTGTGCAGCAACATTCAACCAGTCTGACACTTTACAAAAAACCCCAAACCACCCCAAAATCCCAACTTGATGGGTTTGATAGGGGCAGGGCATCTCTAAAATCTGTTTCAAGAGCCTGAATTCCAGCTGAGAAACAAAAGCTAGATTTACTTATCAAAACTAGAGGTAGCTGTTAAAATACCTGTAAGGAATTGGATTAATAAGATGGGGAATCCTTCTGAGCCTCAGCAGGCAGCAGCCCATGCAGCCAAGTTAGCAACATAACCCAGCTCCAGCTATTGTTTTATTGGATTCCTTTGGGGGGGAGAGGGGGCCGCAGAGCAGGAAGGAATTTTTATGCATATATGCATACAGAAAAGGCCTGTTTTTTCATCTATGTAAAGTCAAAACATACTGGAACCATAAATTACATCCTGCAGAAGTGTTCAGAGTTTGTATCCTTTTAAGGAATACAGCACAAAGTTAGCACCCCTCTTCCAAGGTATAATCTTCCATCAGTGAGAGATGCTGCTGCCTGATCACAGCCAGACAATTGGCCCGGCACCAAGAGCCCCAACGTGCCAACATATGGAAACAATTGCTTCCCTTCAGATTGGAAATGACATACCCTGGGTGTGTGCACAACACCCCCCATCAATCACCCCAAATGGTTCAGGAGTTGGACTTTAACTTATTATCCAGTGGAGATCCCCAGAGCCTGGTGGGAAGGGCAGCAAAGGTTTTTACACAGAGCAGAAAGCAAAAGAGCTGCTGCCCCGGTCTGAGCCTCTCTGGACAAAGCTGCATTTCACACACCAGCACAGATCCTGCTCCAGCTTCATATAAAAGCAGCTAAATCTTGAAATTAGACCTCCTCTTGCCCTTTATTTTCCCCTTTCCCTTGAAATAGAGCACACTTGTCATTTAAAGGTACCTGTGACACAAAGAGTTCATGAAAAATAAAATCTTGGTAACAAAATCTCAGCTAGTCTAAATAAGAAAAGCCTACAGAAGCCAAAAAACACCCCTAGGACTCCAGAAAACACTCACATCTTGGCAGCCTCAGCAAGAGAAGTGAGGGGAGGGGTTTAAAGGTGGATATCTGTCCATAGGTTACATGCTTTGACACCAGTGACAACCTCTCTGCCTCAGTGAAGCTGCCATGGGCCTGCAACACAAGGGAAAAATCAAAAGTTGAGTATCTGGAGATCAGAAAGGCAAATTCCTGTTCAGAATGCCAGGAAGGCTTTTGTTCAAGGCGTTTTCTGGGCTCATAAAGCAAAGGATGGTGTAGGGAAACAGACAACTTCCTAAAGACCTGCTGGGACAAGGGAAAAGCCAGGAGGGGTCTGTGTTTTAAATCAGTAAACACCAGTGATGGTGGCACTTTTGGAGCCACTCCTTAGGCACCCCAGGAAACTGAAAGTGTGGCTCAGTAGAGGTGAACATATATTTTTCTATTGCTTTCACCAGAGCCAGGGGTTCACAGCAATGCTGGAATTCTCTGGGTGATGTGATTGATTATTTCATGCTAATGGAACCTCTAGAATTAGCTCTTCTGTGGATAACAGGAAAAGCAACGTTTTCACACGGAAGACAAGAGGCAGAAGCACACCTGGCTGTACAGTACAGGAATAAACCATCACCCGGGCTTTTGGCAGGAGTGGGGCTGTTGTGATGGTTGAGGCCTTGTCTGGGCCACCAAGACAAACAGACTGAACCCCCACCTCTGTTCCTGCAGCAGCTCCAGGTTTTCTCCAAGCCTCCCCAAGGCAGATTTTCCAAAAGCTTGTGAAGATGCAGACAAGCACTGTGGAGGATTTACAAACACCTCTCTGCAGGCTGGATGATTATCAGCACCTGTTGGTGTCCTTTGGGTCCTGTCTGAGGGAACATTACAGATGTCATTATTCAGATCCAGCCAAATTCTGCCTTCGGGCACAGAAAATTTCCATGCAAGTGAAAGAGCAGTGAGCTCATATCCAAGGGTGGGACTGAGCCCCAAGTAGAGTAGGAAAAAGGATTTGCTGTGTGACAAAAATAGGCCAAGTGCCTTGTCACATCTGACAAATGCCTCAGATGGCAGGGAACAGCTTTGGGGGGCTATTAAAAGAGTTCCTGTTTCCATGGATCAACTGACTCCTTGTCACAGGTAAGTTGGTGGCCCCTTCCCAATGGCAATGTAAAAGCGTCTCATCATCAGCAGGGAATTAACCAGTATTATTTCCTCATCCCTAATGTTTACCTCTCTGTCATTTGTTGATGAGCAATTCTAGGCTGGATTCTGCAGATCACAGAGCTTTTTATCCTCACTTACTCACAGGAGCTGCTCAAATTTTAAGGAAAAAAAATTGCAGCCATTTACAACAGAGGCTGCCAAATCAGGCACCTTCTTGCTGAAAGTGGGATGTGATGATCTGCCTGGGTTTGGATGTTTCCAAACACTAAATAAAACTAGGTCAGACCTGATACACATTCCTAAAGTCAAGGGCCCTGCTGCGGACGAGGATTTAGGTAATAGCTGTGATCTGCTGCTAACGAGCAGTTAATTGGTGTTCCTTTCTTGTGTTTATCATTTGTAAACAGAAAGACCATATTAACAACTAACACTCGAGGAACCCCTTCAGTTGTGGGTTCTGTGTGACTCATCCCAGTTTATGTTCACTAAACAGAGGAGGAATCAGCTTGGTTTTGCTGCAAGGAAAGCAGAGTGCCCGGATGAAAAGACCACAGCCTCTAACTCATTTCAGTTTGAAAAAACAGAAGTGGGCAATTACATTTCTCAGCAGATACTGCTCTGGTGCAGGAGAAATATTTGTTGGTCTGCCCCTGGCTGGCAGACAGGCAGTTGTTGGGTGTGTACCACACAAAGAATACTTTCATTTTTTGGCACGGTGCAGCATTGCTGAAATACCAAAGACCATGGCTAATTAAGTGGAGTGATGGAACAGAACGATTTGATGATAAGATTTAATTGGTATGAACGTTCCCATAGAGGAGTTACTGTGTCTGTCTGGGAGGACCAGACGCTCAGCTCAGGGGGCCATTGCTCAACTGGAGCTGAGGGGTAAAGGGCACAGGGGTGCCCTACGCCTGCTCCCAGTCCTGGCACTCCAGCAGCAATTTAGGGAACACTGAACCAGTCTTGTGCTGTCACGGTGGTTGTGAATCACCAGGATCAATCACAGCCCCTTCCCCCACAGTGACTGCTGGGGGATGGAGCCACAAGGGAGCACCTACTGAACCTGAGTAGGGATGGGAGTGCTCCAGATACTTCACAGGAGCACACACCAGGAGGCAGCCATTAACTCCCTTAATGCAGGTGCTTTCAGCTGATCATTCTGATTTTTCTATAATAAAAGATGCTTATCTTAACTTTCTAAACAGGAAATCAGCCTTGGATAAGCCACTCAGATGCTGATCCTTGCTCCACAGCTTGGCTGACATCACTGGAACAGGTTCCCCCAGTATTCCTCATGTGTACCTATATAGAAGTTTTCTCAAGTCTTCCATTTGGGGCTCCAGACTGGACTAAACTGGCAATGCTGCAGTGTCCAGGGATACAAAGTTCCTCAAGGCCAAAAATCACTGATCAAAGCACAGGGCAATAACCACAGCCATATTAGGAGCAGTAAATTGGTATTGCCAAGGGGAAGGATTGGCCCTTCAGAGCATTCTCCTTCCTTGGACATGGACAGATGATCCAGCATTCTGTTACAGGCCACTTCCATCTGCCTTGACACAAGGCCAACACCAAACGGCCAGAAGAGCAGAGCCAAGATCTTTCCTAGAAGAGCCCAGTAGATTTCCCGCAAGCAAACAAGAGATTTGTCACAAAGGAACACAGATTTTGTGCTCAGCACATGTTTAGGTCATCAAGTTTGGCAACAGCACCCATGGAAGAGTCACAGGCTTCAGGATCCTCCAGGTGAAGGTAAATGCAATCCCCACACTCCAAATTTCACCATTACCTCTGCAATGACTTTTGCTGCAGAAAGAATCAGAAAAATGAAAATAATTCGGATTATTTGTCTCACCCTTCTCGGCGTTTGGCAAAATCTGTCATGGTTCTAAATGCAGCCTTTTATTTTCTACTACACAAGCTTGACTATACAGACTGAATCTTAAAATGTGGTTTCATAACTCCAATTTGGCTGTGAATTCACTGCAAGAGGGTCTGCACCAATTAAAAACCTTGCAGCATTGGACTGTAACAACAGCCACCTGACCCCTGAGCACCAGGTGACACTGGATAGAACACACACCTATGAGTTAAGATTTTCTATGATTGTCACTCCTTTCTGCCAACACTTGGCAGGGATGCCCTGATGAGCCCAGAGCACTGATTTAGAGATTTGTGCCTGTCTGTATCATGACATTCCTGTCCTTGCTCCTCTCCTTCACTAGCAGGGAAAAAGAGCCAGCAACTGCTATTCTCTTTCCCCTCCCACCCTGGAGGAAAGAAAGCCAGCACACGATAGCTCTTGCTGCAACACAAATGACTTTCTTCTGATGCTGTTTCCTCCCTTTGCTGCCAGAGACCTGGAGAGCTCCAAGATCTGCCCAGTCAGCATCACCTTGGCTTCTGTGTCTTGCAGAATGGATCTGCTTCATCAATTACTCAAGAGAAAGAGCCCTGAGCAAGCAGCCCTTCCCCTCCTTAAACCAGGGCAGACAAGAAACTGCCCCTCTGTTCAAGGAAACCTCTCCCCTTCTTCCTCCCCTCTCTCTTAATTACCATAATTGTCAAAGGCTTTTCCCTCACCTCTCAGATTGCTCAGAAGTTCCCAAGTAGGGAGCCCCTCTCTCCTAACTTGAAAATCTGCTCCTATTAGCCCACAGAAACAGAGCAGCTCAGAGCATTAGAGGAGAATTATGCTTATTTCAAATGTATCAGGCTCTGGTACTTGGGAAAACTCATTGGGCTGCTGCAGTATATTCTGCTGTGTTTCCAAGTGGTTTTTGGCATTAAACAAGGATCCATAGGACAAGGAAGAGAATGCAGTTCAGCCATAACACCTTGGTCTCCTGCTGCCATGCTGCTCTCCTGGAACACCCTTTGGTGACAGCAGCAGGCTCAGCTGATCCTCTTGGCATAGTCAGCAAGGGTGTTGGCTCCCAAACCAGTTGCCCCAGAATAAATACACATGGAGTGAAGAAATGCAAGATTGCAGCTCTCTCTAGCAACTTCTTCTTGCAGAAACAAGCTGTGATGAAAGTCACAGCAGCAGCAGTTGAGGGTGAGTGGCTGCTCAGACAGTGCTCCCAGGCCCACAAGGGACACCTGCTCTGCCAGCCAGGCAGCTCACCTGCTACTGACATGCTTTTAGAGGAGGCTTTCCTGCTCACCTGAGTCTGGTTCTATGGAGCATTTAGTTTCCCAATGCCCTGCTTGCAGGGAACAAAAGGCCAGCCAGCCATTATGCTGACAAAACATCAGCAAGAGGGAGAGAGCCTGTCTGAGCAGTTGGCTAAAAATTGGTCTAGACTTGCTCTCATTAATTTGCTTTAGAGCTGGGAAAAAGGACAGGAGACTGAATTTACCTGCCCTGAGACAGTCCCTGTGGCTCTGTGCTACCTGTGCTGCTCAGAAAGGGGACACTGCAAACACTTGGCCCAACTCAGTCAAACTCTCTCAAAACTAGTAACTCTACCTTCAAAGAGCTGAAGGGAGCCTCTTCCAACCTCACAGCCTCCAGATGTGGAGCTTTTCAATAGAAGTACTTCCTCATATGGTAACTCCCAAAGGTCAGCTTTATCCATGCCAGTGGAAGGGTTGTTACTGATACAGGGTTATACAGCAGGTGAACTCTCAGTTTTTATGGCTGTTTACTCAGGATGGGGAAGAGAGCCAGGAGGAAACACCTCGAGTGACATCAGCAGGGGAATTTATAACATGTATTGCTATATGGGAAACAAATATCTTCTCTGCACACAGATGCTCCCCATTAAGTATGTTTGAAAAATGTACCTTTTTTCCATTCCTGAATATAGGCAAAAATGAACAACACCACTGCTAAACCTGTTGGCAGAGAGCAATTGCTTGACAGTGCCCACAGTGCAATCCAGTCAGGTGACATCCAGTACTGGAGAAAAGTTTGAGAATTTTCAGCTGCTGCTGACTGAACTCTGCCAGCAAAGCCAACTCAGGCTGGTGCCTGGGGCTCTGCAATTCAGTGGAGTTTAATGACACACAGGGCACCTCAAAACCCATCTAGTCCCACCCCCTGCCATGGGCAGGGACACCTTCCCCTATCCAACCTGGCCTTGGATGGGATGGGGCAGCCACAGCTTCTCTGGGCAACCTGGGCCAGGGCCTCACCACCCTCACAGGGAACAATTTTATTCTGTTTTGTTTTTTCTTCTGTCAGTTGAAGCCATTCCCTCTTGTAATACTGAAAGAAGTGCAAATTGTTCATACCTAGTTTGTTTTGGTGTCTTTTGCTCCCCAATAGTACAACTGCTCATTTAGCAGCCTTACACTGGAGCTAATTAATCCTGCACAATGGAATTGGGATTATCATGCCACTGGTGAACATGAGCACGTTTATTTGGGAGAGATATCGAGTCTCTGTTGGCAATTCTTGTGCCAATATTAAGCATTCCATCACTATTCAGGCTAAAAGACAAAAGAAGACAAGGAAGGAATTTTTACACCAATATATGAACTCTTCTCATTGATAATAATAATATTTAAATATGTTTATACAACTGTGTACTGGTTCAGAAGTCAGCACGCCCCAGATGATATTATTGATTTCTCTAAAACCAGAACAAGGTGTAATCTGGCTTTAAGTTTCTGCAAATGCCAAAAATTAAATTTTGTTCTCATTCACATTAATTTTTTCTACTTACTCCTGATTCATATGAGGGCAATGAGGTCAGGTTGTACAGAAAGCTGCAGTGAAAATGACTCCTTGGTTCTCCTAAACTAAGATTTTGGCTCACTCACATCTACCGCTGGATCCTGAAGGCACAAAATGGATTCCTGGCCCAGGCTGCCTCTTTTGAGAGTTTGTTTGGTGTTTAATTCCTGATTTAGTTCTGTGATTTCTTTCCCTGATCTGACCATGGTGTCAGCTTTCCCAAGTGCTACTGCCTTGCTGATTTCAATGGTTTTGGCTGCTCTTATCAGCTGCTTTGGATGCTGATTAGCTGAGGACTCTACCCTCATCAAATACTGTTTTCCTGATTTGCTTGCCAGGACTAATCCTAAGTGATCTCTCCCAGAATCCCCAGTCACCTCTTTGTGAGCATTCCCAGATGCTCCATAGCCTCCTCCTCCTTTTCCTTTGTCCTGTCCCACAATGACATCTCTGCTGTCACCACTGACACCTGAATAATGTGCAGTTACCACGGGCTCCCCATCCTCTCCCTGCTCTGTCTTTTAGAGCCGAGTCTCCTTTGCAACAGAAACCAATTAGAAGCAATTAAGTGCTAAAGTTACAAAAGGAAATTGTTCTCAGTTACAAAACATTCACCGGCCAGTTCAGTCATTTTAAGCCAACGGTGAACTGAACTTTCATCATAGTGGTAAACCAGACTGATACTGTGATCTGCAGTTAATGTTTAAAAAAGAAATGCTCTCCCATCAGGGCCAAAGGCTGTTTTCTGATAATTTTCTCGAGGTGGAGTCTTCTCCAATTGACTCTCAGAAGAGGAGGAATCACATCTCTTAAAATTTCCAGTTGGTTTTTCTCTGAATTCCAATTCCATTTACAAATAAATGCCTTTTATGAAGAGAGTTTCTTAGACTTGGCAAAGATGTTTTTCCTGTCTAGGAAATCAGGGAAATGAACAAAATCTTTCGAGAGTTCAGGTTAACTGTTACTCTCCTGTCCATTTGTCCAAAGGTTCTAAATGAAGTCATAATGAAATCTTATCACTGGGTCAAATCTCATTAAATGAGACACCTCAAGGAACATTAGACACTGCCCAGCATTTTTAAAGGTAGGGACTGCAAGACAAACAGCCTTTTTCCACTGGAATTCAAACATTTTTATATCAGAAATTTTACACCTCCAGTTGAGGCACAACCCTTTTTTCTTTTCCTGTGCATGTTTTGTCACTGCTGAGGGTGGGCCTTTGGATCCCAAATGCTAATTTCTGCACCGTTCTCAGGCTGCTAAACCTTATGTATTCCATCTTTTATACACCTTGCTTTTGGCTGGCAATTAATTGCTATCCATGGTTCTGCACTTCCCCATAAATTCTGGATGTGCACAGAAGAACAAATACTTCCATAATGGTGGCCACAATTTTGAGAGCTCAGAAAAGGGAAGCTTTTCCCTGTATGGAGTTACTGGATGCTTGATGCTTTCCAGGATCCTTCATTGGCCCCACACAGAAAGCCCATTAGAGCACCTCCAGAGGATCCAGGGTTCGCCTGTGGACACCACTTGCCAGATTTGGGGATTTAACAGGCCTGAGTTTCCCTGACAAAGCTAAATCCCATCTAAAATACCAGTATTAGAAGCAGGCATGACTTCAGGGAGCCAAAACAGTGTTATTCTGCAAAATCTAGACTGCATTAAAGTCAATGACTTCCATCTATTATGTGGCCTTGGATATTTCCAAACATCCAACACTTAAAATACCACAGCAAAAAACTGCAAAAAGAGGGATTCCCATCTTTTTCCTAGCCAAGACTCCCAAAAGTACTTTATTAGCATGAAGTAATTAATGTTATTAACATTTATACTTCTGCCAGAAGAGGAAAGACCTAAAATATTTAGAAAAATACATAAAAGGTCTCACTAAAACCTAATTTGTGGAAGAAATGAGAGAAGAAGGAGCTTAGCTTTTAATCCTGTAATGAGGGACTCACTAATGAAAAAAATTCCTATAGAAGGCTTTCCCAGGAAATACCTTGCTTCATAAGATTAATTTGTATAACATCCCCATCTTTTGGATTTGGAAAGCTCTTTGAAACTGTTTATCCAACATGTGAGGGGCTAAACTGAAAAAAATAAGGGAGAAAAGAGAGAAAAAGAAGTACCAAAGAGGCAGTGTAATAGAGGAAGTCCCTTCAAGAAAGGTATCTACACATATGTTAGAGACATCCTTGGTCCTTCCCAGGCCTGAAACACCTGGAATTGCACAGAGCTGGAGCTCTGTGCACATGGAGCCCTGGGCAGAGCTTTCCTCCTTGGCTGTGAGGAAAGAGCTCCTAGAAGGGGCAGCTCCTGCAGGCAGAGAGGAGGAACAGGGATTGATGGAGATAAATGGCTGGAGAAAGGCTGTGTCTCCCCCTTGTGCAGGTTGGGATGGAGCCTAGGATAATCCCCCTCGGGTTGTTTGAGCTCCCCATTCCCAGTTTCCAGCTGGTCATCTGCACTATTACTCCATAAGGAAGTCAGGGAAGTTTTACCTTCCTGCACCCTGCTCAGTGTCTCCATCACCAGACACACCTCAAGCAACCTGTGGGTGCTCACAGCCTTGGAAAAACAACACACCAGAATATTTTTTCTATAATTCCAGTTTACACCAAAAAACTTTGTTACTGTTTCAGCTCCAAGGAGAAATGAGCTGCAAAGGAAGAACACAAGCTCCAGGGTGATGTTTCTGCAGCCAGACCTGGCTTCCAGAGCCTGGGGAGACATTTCACTGTGGCAGGAGCCATGACACCCACCACATCCAGTTTAAATTACCCTTTTAGAGCCTCCTTCTCTTGGGACTGCACTCTTTAGCTCCTACTTCTTTCAGAAACCTCATTTAGTCCTGAGGAATAACTTACCTGAAAAGGAAGAAGGTTTGGGGTTTACATTTACAGCCAGCACCTGAAGGAAATGACCCTTAATGTGTCACTGAAGCCACTTAACCTGATCACAGGTGGATTTAAGTTCTCTCAATGACAGATTTGTTCCCCCCATGCAGAATCCCAAGTGAAATATGTCTGCAAATGTAAGTGGGTGCTCTGTAGAGACTGAGGAAGGCACAGAGAAAACTGTCTACTGTCCCTATAGCAAGAGTTCAAAATTAACTGACTTGCTAAGTTTGGTACCTTCCTGACAGAAGGATTTAGGCACCCTGGATTCCTGAGGAGACCAACAAGGTGCCAAACTGGGCTTCCACTTGTTTGCCATAAGCCAATTGCCTCTGAAAGGATTGTGGGATGCAGTCACAGAGGGATTTAGTGGGGGCTCCAGGGAAAGAGCTAGAGGTGGTGAGGGAAGGATAAACTAAGTTTCAGGATCCTAATAACAGTGTTTACTGTAAAGCAGGATGAAGAAGAAATAAGATTGGTTCATGTAATTTTGTTTTCTTGGATTAAACTTACTTGACTCAGGGCTAAACTGATGGCTCAGTGATTGAATTTCCCTAAGCCTACACATGCATGACTTCATTTTTTTAATATTAACGTATTCTTCATAATGAAAGAAGAGCAGATGAAATTCAAACAGATGAAAGAAAACTCACTGGATACCTATTGTAAAAAATCCCCACAAATTTATGGACAAGCTTAGAGATTTGAGGGAATCAGAGGGTGTATTACTCTACATAGGAAGGGGAGAGCTTTTGAAGAACCCAGGAAACCCCAGCTCTACCCCTGGCTGGCAATTTTTCCCCTTGTGTATTTATTTTATTACACTAGACAGGCACTTTCTGCATGCCTGGCTAATGCAATCCCCAGTGAGGCTATGCTGTCAGGAAGGATCACCCCCAAAGATCCAATGGAGTGTGGCTGGTGAGGCTGGACTTCTGAGGGAGACTGAGCCCAGCACAAAGAGGAGCCACTAGTGATCACTATCAGCTGAAATGGAATAGCTGAAAGAGAGCAATGAGCTGGGGGAATATAAGGTTGTTCCCAACTTAGCTTTATGCAGGCAGAGGGATCAGTGGCAAAAGCCTGAAATAAAATGGAAAGGCAAAATCCCAAAGGGACAGAGCAGAGGGACAGAGGTTTCTGGGAGTTCCTAGGCTATAAAACTCCAGCTGACCTCAGACTCAAGGGGACTAAAAACAACTGGAGAGAAGGAGGTGCCTTGGAACTGGCCAGTGGGATATGACAACTCTGATCTGAAGCGAAGGACTGGAAAATAAAATGGAAGCAGCTCAGTGTGGAAAAGCCTGTGGATGGTCCCTACACTTCACACTGCAGCTTTCAGAGGACATCGAGAGCTCTTTAAAGTGCTTCAATTTTTCAGGCGGCTTCACTTGAAATTTTAGGTTGTCAATATCCTACAACCAAATCTGCAGCTCTTGGGTAAAGGAAAATGGTAACCAGGAAACAAGAGTCTGAGATTCCATCTTGGACTAAGAATAAACATCTCTGTCACAGACAGATGGATAGCAGCTCAGCTGTGCAAAACATGAGAAAAGATGTTTGAGGAAAAATAAATTAGTGGAGAAATGTAAAGCAGGGAATTGGTAGGATTTATCTCACCAAAAAGAATATTTTCTGCACCAATTGTGATATACAGAAGCAGAACCAAACAGTCCTCACCTACTGAGCAGCAGGTATTGCAGCTACTAATCCAGCCAAAAAAACACAGGACCAAAGAGGTACAGATCCCCATTTTCCTTGAATTTTCCAGGCAGCAGATTTATTTTCTTTCCTGAATCCTTGTTTCAAGTGCATTACTTTAGTGGTTGCTTTGGGTCACTGTGGATAGGTTGTCCTCTCAAGTATTTTTCTCATGGCTGCAAGCCTTTGATTTGTGGTTATTTGGTTTGCTACCTCAATTAGATATTTAAAATTCAGAGGGTATTTTCCCTTGCTTCTCTTACTTGATGCATCAGTTGTTTGATACTAAATAATGCAGAGCTGCCATCTCATCTTTTATTTCAGGGAATACAAGCATCTAAGGTGAAACCTGCCTCCTCCTACTCCTCTCCAGAAGTTAATTCCTCCTGGCTTGCAGCAGCACAGAGGAGAATCCATTTTTTCTCTTTTGCTTTGTAGTGAGGGCAGCAGAGCTACCACGTTGTTGCTAAGGTCCTTCAGAATTGATAATTCTGTGGCATTTTTAGCTGGATGGCTGCAAACTCTCTTCTTTACACCATTTGAAAAACCCAAGGGGCTTTCCTGCAAAGCAATTTAATGTATCCCAGCCTTTCCCCCAGGACCCAGCACCAGGAATTCTGTAGTGATTTGCTTCAAGGCATCGAGCACATCAAACCATGTTAATTACCACAGCCTCATCACAGCCACTCCAGCTTTTAGTGGCTCTATTCCCCCACAGACAGGTTTTAAAAAATGCAAATAAGTCCTGGCTGTGGCTTTAAAAAAGAGGAGAAAAAAAAAGAAAAAAAAAAGAACATTAAACAAAATAACAAAAACATTAACATTAAACATTAAACAAAATCTCTCAGCTTTCCTGTGTGCTTTCATTTCTTACACTTCCTGAATGCTATCTGAAAATTCAAAAAAAGCAACCAGCAACTGTTATCTCAGTACCTCCAGAACAATTCACTTATTTCATTCAGAAAATTAGGTGTGTTTTAAACATACCTTGACTAAGCCAAAAAATTTCAGATGTTGTGGCTATTTCTGTCCCTTCCTCTTCCTTTCTTCCCAAAATATTACAGAATTCCAGGAGTGCCACATTTCCTACCACCCAAAGAGTAAATTTTATGGCTGGGTCAGAACAAAGCTGTTATTTCACACATGATAATTTCTACAAATAAATGTGTGCAGAGCTGCGAGGCTGCTCTCGAGACCCGCAGGGGAATTAACACCAGAAAAATTAATTATTATTTATTTCACAGGACAAATCCCAGTCTCATAAATAGAAGCTGGAAGCACCCACACACTGCCAGCTCTAAACAGGCATGATGTCCAACCAACACTTTTTACGTGTATGGAATGACATTCCCCTGTATCCATCAGACAAATACACCATGATTACTACTTCAAACAGCAAAATGTAAGAATTCAGTGGGTTTAACACTTTTTTTCACACAAGTGTTGTTACAAACATTGGTGTGGTATCTTAGAAATAAGACCAAGCACAATCTTGTCAATCACTCTGTGCCTACAGTTCAGTTTAAAACAATAGAAATAGTTTCTTCCTTCTCACAGGCACATTGCTGCCTGCTAGATTATACTGGCTGCATAATGAATTTAAGGAATCAGCATTATGGTATTCAGGCTATGGCTTAACTGTGATAAATAGTGCCTAAATCCTATTCATCTTGGTATATCACTCATTCTTTGGAGCACACATTACTATTTAGTCATCATTTTGTTTCCAAAGTGTCAGCAAACTTAGATAACTGCACAGGTTTGTTTTTTTTTTTTTTTCTCCCCGAGTTCTATTGTGGGTCATTAATGAGTTTTAACTTGGTCTGCAAATTTTTTGTCTGCCTGTTTCCTGACAGCAGGCAGTAACATCTCTCTGGGAAGAGATGTTACTGTTAGAGCCCCTCACACAATTCAGGGTTGTTTTCCTACCTGGTACTGAGATTTCTCTCCCAAGTGAGCTGAACTATTCACAGCTGTACAACACTTGTAGAGTTCAGGAGTGGATGTTTAAGAAAAGTTTTAGGCTGGTTGGTTTTAAACAGGGGGAAAATACAAAACATCACCAACAGTTGAACAAGACTCATAGTGCGTCTCAAATCCCCGCTGTGACCACCCAGGTGCTGCCATCTAAACTGAGCATTCCCTTATCAGTTGATGAAACACTGGCCTCTCTTCTCATGCTCTAACCATCTCCTGAGCTTTTGCTTTTAAACACTTTTTCAGACCCTCTTCTGCCAAGCCCCACTTCCCCAGCCACCCCTTTTCTCTTTGCTGCTCACACAGAGCTCATTTCCAGTGGTGCCACTGCAGCTCCCACTAAACAACTGCAGGTAAATTTCTCCACATTGATCTTCTTAAAACTCCTGTCCCTGCTCTCTTCCTGTTCTATTTACCATCTCTATGCCTGCACTAGAATTTTATCTTTAATTTTATTATTATATACGGCTTTGAAGAGTTGCATGCATCCACTCTCTGTTCCCACCCTTTGCAGAACAGCTCTGTAACTGCAAATTGGGAATTACTGGCTTGCTTGGGACAGTGACTATCTGGCATGGTTTTAAGTGCTGAACTCCATGCAAGAAAGTTCTGGCTTTTCTAATGTTTCTGAGGCCACAGTGATTCCTCTGTAATTAGGAAAAAATAAAACCAGCACCAAGAAAGTGGCTTGGTCTTCATCTCATGGCCCCCTGCTCAAACACTGTCCCATTAATAATGCATTTCCTTGGTTGCATGACCAATTACTGTTCCCACTAAAGTCCATGGCAGCATTCCAGTAGAACCTAAGTCAGTGCCTGCAGCACAGAACTGTTACCTCCCTGCCAAATCCAAGGGAATGCCAGGTCACCTTCCAGCTGGTGGAGAAACCCTGGGATGCTGTGTATTCCTCTAATCCAGCCTGTCAGACCCAGAAAAGAATTGCTCCCAAAAATCCACAACGGCATTGCCCCATTTTTTCTGGAACGCAGACCATGGCTACAATGGACAAAATTTGCTTCTTGGTGCTGATCAATTGTCTGTGAAACAAAAATATGGCTTAGAGCTTATTGCCCACTTTTAGAACAACACAAATGCAGGAAGAGGAATAAATGTTATAAAACTTTCCCATTTCCAAACTGCAGGAACCACAGGTGTTAATTCCTAACACCAAGGAATTATTATTATTATTATTACAGCTATGTGAGAGCCCACAGTGTCTTTCATCAGAGACAGAGATGCTTGTTGGATTTTGAGCCAAAAACTTCTACTCCCCCATTAATGCTGTTCAGAGTGTAATTCTTCATTTCAGAGGTAAAGACAATTTAACAACTGATTTACAGTGTTATTCATCAGAAACTACTTTTAAATATTTATATTTGCACTTATGTATATTAAGTTCTATAGTAACATCCTCTAATTATGGAAGACAACTGGTCTCCTCCTCATTACTCAGACCATTCTGGAATTTTGATTGGTAAAACCTTCCAACCCACTCCTGCAGCCCTTTTAACCAAAAGTGAGGTTGTTCCTCCTTTGATCTTTAATATCAGCATTTTTTATTCAATTATGCCAGTATTAATACCAAATGAGTTGGGGCAAGTTTAGTTATTTTAAGTCCCTGCAGTGTTTTTTGAGGCAAAAATAACCTCTCTTTAATCCTAATACTTCTACCCACTACACAACAGACTGTGAGGAGCCTTTAAGAAAGAACAGTATTACAGAAATCTCAATTTATGGGATCACTTTTGTATAAACAGACTCTAAAAAATAAATGATAGCAGAGAGCAGTGTTTGCCCTCATCCCTCACTGCAGCATTCCCTTCACAGCAGAGTGCTTGCAGCAGCACAGAGCCATGCATTAATCAGGAAGCTCCAGTGACTAATCCAGTTCACTCTGTCTAGTAAGAGGATTCCAGCAGCAAACATGCCCAGTTTTCTAAGAAGAAAGCAAGCCAAGCAAGGCAGCTCCAGAGGACATCAAGGAAATAAGAAGTGACATATTGGTGTCACCCAAGAGAAAGTATGGCAGGAGATGCCACCATGCTTTTCTCCCCACAGAAACCAAGAACGAGCAGGTCCATCAGAACATCCCTGTCCTGCAAGGTTACATCATTCCTGATGAGGCACAAAGCTCTTCCTCTGCTCATGGCCTTGGCAAGGTTTTATTTTTTTATTCTTTAATCAAATACTAACAAACCCATAGATTTCTGAAATGTCTGTCATTTAGGAGTTAAACACTGATTTTAATTAACATGTCTAGCCTTTAGGCTTAATGAGGTGAATTTTCCTAAATTCTAGTAGAACACAAGTCAGGCACAACATTTTCCCCTCAAGAAAGTCAGCATTGTCCAAAATGCCCAAACAACTTGTGGAAGTCTGTTCCCACTATTTATTTCCAAGTCTCAATCCTTTTTAGATAGAAACTATTAGAACAGAATAGAAACTATAGACAGAAACTACTTCTATTTAAATAGAAACTATTTAGTGGCAAGTATTTCCACTAGCAGCAAGAATGGAGCTGGCCTACACATCATACATTCTTGCTGCATAGCATATTGAAAAAATAAAATTCAGGGGTATCTATGGTTATAACTGAGTAATATTAGTATGGAGTAGAAAAGGAAGTATGTCTTAACTCAGTTTTGATGTCTAGTTATCCAACTGTTCTTGCTTTTTTTTCTATCTTACCACTGGGATTCTTTGGCTCCTCAAAACCAATGATGTTCTCATTAAATCTAGAGACACTGCTCTGCTGTTCTGCACACACTGCACTTCCACAAACCGGTTGGCTTTGGACTCAGGATACTTTACCAGAATCTGAGGATTAAATAAAATGAGACGATTAATGCCCACAGTACCAGCCAAGGCTCCATTAGTTTCAGGAACACAGCACAGAGAAATGCTCTCTCTACCCAATTCCTCCCCAGAAGTGAGCACTTTAAATGGCTGCTTCCCTCTCCTCAAGCCTTGCTTTTCTAGGGGAGTTGGGGTAAAATCCCCAGGCCCTTGTGAGCACCCAAGGAACACATTAAAACAACTTTTGGCTGCTCTTCCTCTATATCTAATAATCCCTTTGTTTTTTGCCTTCCTCTGTCCTTGTTCCTCAAAATATGAGCAAAGCACTTGGCTGGAAAAATCTTTGACTAAGGGGGTATTTTCTGCCAGGTAGCTCCAAGGAAAATGTAAACTACTTTGTTAGACAGGAAACAGTTTTCCACAAGGATGGAACAGTTATTGAGCTCCTGTTACACTTGAACTTTGCCATTTACCATCAGCTGAACAAGGGCCATTGACCATGACTTCAACAATAGGGGCTTGTGTATAATCACAGAACAATTCATAAGCCACTCCTGCAAATTCTAGAAAGGAGATTTTACTGCTTAACACAAAGGTCCAAAGAAAAATTAACCTATTGGTGAGCAGAAATACCTTTCTAGGCATACCTTGCACTGATGGAGAAGTGCAGGGCTCAAGTTAGGAAATGTCCTTCTTGAAATTCAAACCATGGGCTGCAGATTTGGTGCAGCTGCCCAAACTGACACCACCTATCCCAGGAAGGGGGACAGGGCAGCCAGTGGGAACACCAACTTCAGTATCCTCATGAAGTCTCCCTCAATGCTCTAATCCTGACCCACAAGCACTCCAGGACTGAGGATCCAGGACTGATCCAGTCCTGACTAACTCCAGGGTGCCTGCAGAGACAGCACTGGATACAGGAACTGGATCCACAATGGATCAGATTTATCCAGGATTTATCAGGATTTATTGCAAGCCCATGGCTCAAGACTTCCATCAACTTCAGATGGTGGATGTGGGTGCAGGTTCCACCACACAGTCTTAACTCAGGAGCAACACACACTCATAAAGAAAATCACTTAAATCTTCAATTTTAGTAAGAACATTAAAAAAGCAAAGAGATTAAAATATCCTTTATAGTCAGCATGGATGCAAGCTACAGGTAGACAAGGAAAAAACAGGGGGAGAGGCCACACATTTCATCACCTTGGAACAAGATTTATCTGAATTATTATGGAGAATTTTAAACCAGAGCTGGTTAGATAATCCTAGATTGAAACAACATATTAATTTTAAATTACCACTAGAACCTTAAAAATTGTCACATAGAGCCTGGTCTATAACAGGCTTGTTACAGAGAACTCTCAAGTGTTCCAGTTCTGTAGTTATGTATTTTTGGTGAGATTACAAACAGAAGAACATAAATTTATTATTTTTCATCTAAACATGACTCACAGTGTAAAGATTAGGTACCATCTGGTTGTATGTAACAAGTCTCATTGTGCACAAATAATCACCAGCACTTCTAAGCTTTTATCTGTCTTTCAAAGCTGCAGTAAATTAGATATTGGCATTAAATGTTGACATTCATGGTGCAAGATGTCTAACACAGCAACCAGGAATTCTTACTTGGTGGGAACAGGGAGCATTTATGTTTATCCCTAGTACAGAAAAGCATCCCAATGCTCTTGTGACATTCGATGGAGGTACAGAAAATATCATGCAGCAGAAATGTCAGAGTTTTGTGCTTAGTGAGGTGCCCTCCTGTTAGTATCTAGTGTTGAAATCTGAGAAGTCAAGCTTGGAGATCTCCTTCTCGTTGGAAAAACTTGTTTTATCTATGCGGGAACTTGGGC
This sequence comes from Serinus canaria, assembly GCF_022539315.1. NCBI lineage: Eukaryota > Metazoa > Chordata > Aves > Passeriformes > Fringillidae > Serinus > Serinus canaria. The sequence goes on from NC_066316.1 coordinate 4,493,842, forward strand.
TTCCAACTTTGCTCAGCCAGGATTTCCTGCAGGAAAAATAAGAGAGGGTTGGCAGATAAGGAACAGCACATGTGAGGGTTATTCTCTGTCATGCCTTCACTCACTTTTACTTTTTTAAGAGCCATAAAAAACATCTTTTAATAAGGAAACTACCCAAATGTGTTCTTTTCTGTTTTCCCTCCCTTTCCCCTTTAAAGGCAAACCAAACTCTTTAAAGGTGTTCGTGTTTCCAGGGGATTTACAGAATATTACATAAAAACACAGCTGACAAAAAGGCTAAAACAGATTTACTGCAATGATCCCTTCTAAACACTATTAATAGTATTCCTATAATTACCTTTGCAGAGTCAATACTGTGCTTTTTAGCAAGGACCTACAAGCCATTGATAACTGAAGAGAGACAGGAAAACAGAAGCCCAACAGCCAGTTTTCTCCTTGCTGGTAACTAAAAACATGGGAACTGGAAAGGAATGAGTTCAAAACCAGCAAAAAGACATTAATTATGTCAGAGCAATACTGATTTGTAATAAATACTGAATGTTATACTGGATACCCAAACACTAGAAATGCAGTAGGTGAGTGCTTACACAGAGGTTTATTTACAAAAAACACTTGGTCAGTATTTTTGGTTGTACTAAACTCCCAGAAATAGAAGTGAGAAAGTATTTTATTGTATCATATTGAAGGAGAACTATATTTCCACACAAATAATTTTTACACGTCAGTATAGATACTTAACTGATTACTATTAAAAAGAAATAAATATTGACCTCATTCTGATTTGAAAACATTAGTTGTCTTATTAAGAGTTATGCTAATTGATCCTTTGCAGAACCCCACTGAGCATTGTAAACTGCAATATTCTAGCAGTGAGACCCAATTTTGATGTCTTTATAAGGAGAATCACACCCAGAAATTACTTACCTTGAGCCAGTAAATCAGTATATCACATTTGAGATACAGAAACACACCCTGCTAGAGACCCTACATGCAAGATTAAAAAGCAGTTCTTGACACCAGAAAACACTGCAAAACATCTCAAGGGGCTTCACCAGTTACCAGAGACAAATAATTTCCCCATGAATCACGTTAGTCTCTCACAGATGGGTCTCATCACTGGCACAGATAGTTCTAAACTTGCATTCAATGTGACTTGAACAATAAAACAGAGCCTCTGAATGGAAAAACTTCCTACAAAACAGCAACCAGACCCAGGGATCTCATGTCCCAAGTGTGACTTGCTTTATTTTAGCACAGAGAAATTAAAATACCTGTCAGATGCTTCTACTCCTTCACACCTCTTGTTCTTTGCTGCATGTAATGAACAACCTCCCTTCCTGTCTTAGATGAAGGATTTCCAGTAAGGAATACAACATGGGAATAAGAGTCCAGGAGTAAAACAGGAAAACACAACTTCCCAGTTCTGCTGGAAGTCTCAATACAGAGGGGATATTTCAACAGAGGGAAACAAGCCTGAGGACAGACCATTCAGAAAAAAAACCTGAAAGCAGTTCTTGTTTATTTACCAGGAAAGTCTCTAACAGTTGGATGCCCTCGAGTGAGAAGAAAGAACATGTATTTGAAATACTGAATTACTCTCCTGAAAATAGTAGAAATTGCTTTTTAAGTAATGTGATAGTTTGTTCACTATTTCCTTTTGTCTTCCCATTTTGAAGCTTATCCTGGAAAAAACCAAAAGGAACATATTCCTTGTCCAGCCTTCACAACAAAAATTCATCCCTGGGTGCTTCCAACTCCCAAGTTCTGCTGGGTGAAAAAGTACCTACAAACTCTGACCAGAGCAAACAATCCGCTCTCAGCTCCACATACCCTCTTTCACATGAATAAGGATGAAGCACAAATGATGAAAATCCAGTCAGAGCAACCCAGCTCCATGGAAACTCTTTACAGGATGTGTGTGTTATTTCTTATTTAATGCAGCAGGGAGGGGAGGAGGCAATATCTGGGAATTGCATTACTTTGGGGCTCAGCTCTGCATTGAGGGGACTTTCCTCAGCCATCTGCCTCTCTCTGCTCAAGTGACAGCCCAGCCACCAGCACTATGAAGAAGCACATTTTTTACAAGCTAAGAAAGCAGAAAATCAGTATTTCCTAGAAGTTAAAATGTCATATCCAATCTCATCACTACCAAGGGTATTTCTTTTCTTCAACAGTGAAGAAAAGGTTCCGTACTCTCCTCCTCAGCCTTCTCAGTTCCCATTCACCTCAGATCTCTTCATGTGTGTAGACATGAGCTACAATTACTTGCATTTGGAGTCTTAGCTTGTCATTTATAGCATCCATGTTAAAATTCACTGCTCCTTCCCACTTCTCAGGAGTGCAAAGACTCCCTCCCCCTCACTCATCTGAAGCAAACGAGGACATTGCTGAGAAGACACCACACAGGTTACTCTTGTTTTAAAGGATTTATTCCCAAAGTGACTGCTCCAATGAATCCAGAACAAGAGGTAACCTCTGAATAGCCATTTCTGACCATGTTTGAATTCATGGAATGGTTTGGGTTGGGAGGGACCTTAAAACCCATCCAGTTTCACCCTCTGCCATGGCAGGGACACCTTCCATAACCCCAGGTTGCTCCAAACCCCATCCAACCTGGCCTTGGACACTGCCAGGGATGGGGCTGCCACAGCTTCTCTGGGCAACCTGTGCCAGGGCCTCCCCACCCTCCCAGAGAAAAATTCCACCCTAATATCCCACCCAACCCTGCCTTGTATCAGTTTCAAGCCCTTCCCCCTTGTCCTGTCCTTGTCTCCATTCCCTTGCAAACAGCTCCTTCCTAACCCAAGCACTGCCTATCCATGAGGTCACTCTTGGCCATGCTCTGATCCCACTGGATTACTGAGTTACACAACCTCCCTGTCCCGGGGAGAAGCCAGTGCTCCTAAAACAGCTTCCCAACCAAACCACACAGCTTCCCTATCCCCATGTTCATGGGGGATACTCCTAGGAGCTTTGAACAATTTCATCTGTCATTCTTTCCCTGCTCTCCTTTCATCAACTATAACCAACCTTGCTAAGAGACACTGCCTTGACACCCAGGAAACAGAGCCCTTCCCACTCCACATGTTCTTGGAAAACAACATCCAAAGAGCTGGGTTTCACCATCCCAGTTTATATCCCTGTGGAAACAGCCTAGCTGTGCACAGCATTCCAAGCAGGAAAACACTCCTACCTGTTAACTTGGCAGAATGGAGCCTGGCCAGGTATCTGGAGAGCTCCCTGGAAAAGTCATTTAAGGAGTTACCTCTCTGTAACACAGGATAATCACAGAACCCAATGCTGGAAAAGACCTCCCAGACAGATTCCAACCTTTGACCAAACACCATCTTGTCAACTAAAGCACAGAACTAAGTGCCATCATTAATAATAATAACAATAATTAATAGCACTGGCACAGCCCTAAAACTCACTGTGCTTGAAATACTACAATAACAGAGTAACTTTCCGATTTCCAGAACAATATTTATTTTTTAACTCCAATCTCTGCTACAAAACAGATCTCTCTAAAATAAACAGCTTGCTTGGCATTATTCTCTCAAGTATTTCTTTACAATATGAAAACTACTCCTGCAATAGTTCCTTTTTTACATGCAAAAAGACAAACTTTTATCCTGATACTGGAGCAATTCACAGTCTGTGGTGCTAGGAGGACGTGGAAATGCCCTCTAGCATTAATACATGGGGAACTAGGCACAGGTTAAGAATATGTTCCTCTCTCTTCACCTCAAGCACAGTGTCACCTAAGTGGAACAGGAGAAAACTGTGCTTTTATTTAGAGGAAGAGAAAATTATGGCACTGGTTTGTTTACACTTTATTTCCCATTGTTTAGGACAAATACTGCAGAGAACATTACTTTTTGAAGACCATATTTACATCTGTGACAGCATATAGACCAGGCTTGAAAATATTTATAAAATCCCGCCAAAAATATTTTTGCTTTCTGCCAGCACTGTCCAATTTTCATAAATGCTGATATTTCAACGTTTGCAGAAGAAATGTGGAATTCTCTCTCACAGCTGTCTGGCTTCTGAGATTTTGGAAAGAACTTCAGCCACGGTTTTCAAGCTTTGCTCTGTAATCTTTAGGGCAAGGAACATTTGTTTTTATAAACCCGAAATTCCTCTGCATAAAGACACCTCCCACCTTTGCCTCCTCAGTTTACTGCAGAGCCATTCCTATTGTCCATGCACCTCTGCTCCTCCTGCCAGGAAAAAGGTAATTGTAAAGAAAATTTACAGGGTTTCTTGTTGAGAAAAAGTAGCAGGAAAAATAAAAACCCTGGCAAAGAAGTGTGTTGGGAATACTTGGATTTGAGAACAAGGCAAACTGCAAGGGAGAGGAATTTTAACCCCATTATTAGGATGGCCCCACCAGAGCCCAGCACATCCAAGCCAAGTGAGGGGTTACTCCAGAGGATTAAAGGAAGCAGAAGCAGCAGGATTGAAGGATACAGACCAAGCAGTGGGTGGCTGGAAATGAAGGGACCTGCTGAGGCGTGGGCATGGTGGCCCAGAATAGAGCTGCAGCCTGGAGCTGTGTGGGAGCCTGCCCTGTGCATCCCAACAGCAGGAATGCCTTGGCCCATTGGGGATTCAACACAAGGTCTGCAAGTGTTTGAGGAAGAAGAGAAAGGTAGTTAATCAAAAGTGGTGTTTGACTCTGTTTTTAAACACAGCTGTCAGATGAATGTTGTTAATTTGTTTATATTTCTTCCTTCCTTGCTGCACTCAGGGGCAGCATTTCCCTTGGGAATGCACAATGAGCTTTTCCTCGAGGTATATTGGAAAGGATGTCGACAGCAAGGGCAGATTAGCAGGATCTGAGATTTTACAGATATTGTGGGACACAGCCCTGAGTAAGCCTCAAATACACATTTTGGTGGTGAATTTCTATTTATAAACTTGAGAAAAGTGACTTATGTGTTAATCATCACATTCTGTATGGTATTGGCAAGGGTTTTTTAATGTAGAGGTGATCATGGCCAGTTTGCATCAGAGGAGAATTTGGCTCTATGTGCCTCAAATCCGCTCTGACACTGGTATCTGACCCATGTTAAATGCCCTCACCTATTACTTTAAAGAGAAGGAATTATCCCCCAATGATAGAAAACAAGCCTGGAGTTGTTCTGATTTTGTCATGTACAATGCCAAGATCTGTTGTGCATTTTCCTGTTAATCATCTTGGTAACCTTCAAGGAGGATTTAATAATTTCAACATGAGATCATAAGTATATTTTTATTAAAACTTATCAGCATAACTCTTTGTTTAGGCCATGTTAGGCAAGTCACTTTTGGCTTCTTTCAGAGATCTTATCAGAAAAATCTCAGCAACACGGCAGTCATTTGTTCCAAAGTAAAGAAGTGAGTGAAAAGTAAACCCAAATTCAGCCATTCCAGTAACTCAAAGCTTTTATATCCACACTGACCTACAGAAAAGCAGGAGACAAAGGGAATTTCCAGTTAAGCTTGTGTCCTGTCTCCCAGAGCAGTAAACACCCCAGGAAGCCAGCAGCAGCCAAAAGGCCCATTGTGTTTTCTCCCTGGACTCTGTCTGCCCCTACAGGGACCTTGGCTCCCCAGGCTGACTGGGAATTTTGGCTAACCCCACCCACTGCACAGAACACCACTCAAGGTTCTCTACCATTCCACATCTATTAAAGCCAAGGCCACAGGAAGCTTCAATGAGGAGGAACTGTTGCTGTTAGGGCACCAATAAAAGAAAAGCTCTTTCTAAATGCTCAGCACCCATCACCCATGTACGATTGATCAAAGACTAAAGGACTTCAGCCTCTGCCCAGCTTTGCCCATCACAATGTTCATTAAACCCTTACACTGGCCATTTCAGAGTCAGAATGAATCACCACACTTGACCAGCTCAGCTTCACTTCAAACCCAAGTCCTTACACAGCCTGGCAGAAATCCAAGACCCAGAGTCCAGCTGACCAACACAGTCAGGAATCTGAAAGACAACACTTCCCTGTTGTGCAGTCCCAAGGCTCAGCCGGACACAAAAGCCACAAGGAACAACACCCACAGTTCCACAGTTGCTGCATCTCCTCACAGGAGACACTTACACTGAAGAATAGTTTATTATTATGCAAGAACTAAAAATAATGCTGGGCCAAACTGGAGTGAATTCCTTCAAGGACTGGGATTCTATTTTCGTCAAAAGTCCCTCTTACTTCACAGATCTCTTTGCATAGTTAAAGGACTGAAAAAATAAAAGAGTTAGAAGACTCACAGAGAAGTTGCCATTTCCAATCACAAAGATCTTAAAGGAAAGTATCAACACTTTTAAAGCATCATCCTGTAGAGCTCTGAGCAAGTCTGAGGGCCAATATTTAACATGTTCAGTGTTGCAGTGACTGCACATAAATTTATCTTTTCCTAGAATGCCTCTGTTGGAATATTTCACAAGCTAACAAGGTTGGCCTACAGCTAAGAACTTTGGGTTTCTTTTTATTCTTAGCTTGCAAAAGAGTTTTGAATTTTTTTGTTTGTTAAGCATTCAGCCAGCTCAGCTCTATTTTTTCCCCAATTTTACACTATGTGATCTAATTTTTTAATTTAAATTGCACACTTTCCAAGGAAGCAGTTACACCCCCACCTCTTAACCTTTCATCTCCAACTGCTTCTTTTAAAGCAACTGTGATGTAACATAGTAGACATTTCAGAACATAAGAGCAACAAGAAAATGTTTTAAATACATAATATTAGAGAGCACAAGTGTTCAGGAAAACACCAAGTGGATTCCACTAGCTAATAGTCTGCTTAAAATTTAGAAGCTGAGAAAATTTGAGCTTTATCAAGACTTATTTTCATAATGCTCTATTTTTTTTTATTACAGATATAGCTCCAACAAGCAGAAAGCAAAAATTAACATAAGGATATTGCAGGGATTCTGTTCTTGATTTTACAAGTGCTCCTTGTGATTTCCAGCACACCAGAGCATGGAGTTGCATCCAGCCGGGTGTGTTTACAAGGCAGGGAGCACTGCACCTGTCATCCACAGGATGCACACACAATATTCCCTGGAAAGCAGAGGAAGGACTAGGATATGCATTATTTATGGTTTCCATCATACACCCCACAAGACCCTCTGTCTGCTTTGCCTTGAGGTAAAGCTCTAGACACAACAGTCTGAGGCGGGAGGGTCTCCAGGATGGGATGTGCCAGGCTGTCCCTCAGGGACCCTATGGAAGCAAACACCCCTTTCCACAGGCACATCCCAAGCAATTGTGTTCCACTTACAGTAAGAAAATAACTTTCTTCAACACATTGCTTCTTTACTATGTTTTTCTTATGACTTCACCTGTATTCAAAATACCATTTCTGGCAGATCTAATCTCAATTTCATTTCTCCCTGGCTTTCCCAGTTCCATGAAGTTATCCTTTCACTCTCTGCAGGCAGGTATTAAACACATCCCCCAATGAAGCCATTCAGGCCCTGATCCCAAACCGCTCCAACAAGAGGGATGCTGGATAGATCAGCTAAGATATCAAATAAAAAACAAATATAACTCAGCTAAGGCTACTTGATTTCCTCAAAATCTACACTGCAACATCTCTAATTGTTGGGCTTTATACTTTCTATTAATATTTAAAAAAAAAAAAAATAGATAGAAAAGACTTTTTCACCACAGCACGCCAAGGGCAAAGCCCATCCTGGGGTCCATGATCTGTCACTATGGATATACTCACTGAGGAAAAATAAACACACTTAAAGCTCCCAGCTATTTAAGGAAGCCATCAGAGCATGAACAAGTATCCCTGTTCAATGTTTCTTTGTGCAAAAAAATTGTTAAACAAGGCTTTTAATACGTACTGAAATGAGATCTGATATATGTGCTTGCTCTTCAGTGTTGTACTACATCATCCTTTTATTCAAATACTCATTTTCAGAGTATTTACCTAAAACCATTCTCCTGTTTATCTGCAACAGTGATAAAGTGAATGAATCAAGAAATAGATTTCTTTGAATCTTTTTTCCTACAAAATGAAGCCACACTGGAAATACTGAAATCTCACCTTCCCAAGGCAGCTCTGGAACTTCCTACTTGAAGTTACCAAAATCACCAGAGTGATTTTATTATAATTGAGGGTAACTGGCTTCATCTTTCCACCAACATTTCCCATGGGTTTGGACATTTTCCTGCTCATTCCAAATCTGCCCCTTAACAGTACAAGATTTTGGTAATGAGAGCTTCAGACTCAAAAAAAAAAAAAAAAAAAAAAAAAAAAAAAAAAAAAAAAAAAAAATTCAGTAAAAAGTAGTGTTCTCCTAAAGGCAGTACCTTATTTCTAAAGAAGTCAACAGCATCTTGTATCTACTAAAGTCAACACTTACTAAGGACAGGGAAATAGACTTGATGTCTGCTTTTACAAAACTTAAAGAACTACAACTACAGAAGAAATACTGAAAAATCAAAAGAAACCATCTTTGGAAGACTATTTCATACTGTGTAAGTATTCCCAAATAGGTCTTGTTAATAACTATTCATAAGTACCTTGTCCTGCAGAAATTGTTTATTTTGTTGTTTATGCTTCATAATTCCTTAATATACAGCAGGTTTTGATACTTTGTGAGATGCTTGGTAACAAGAGAATTATTGGCAAAGCATAAATATATTCCTAAACTCCATCTCCCTGGATTTTTTCCATTTTTCCTTCAAGCTTCAGGGTCTGTCAAGAAGTATCAAACATCTCATTTGTTTTCTGTAATTTATGCCATTTTCTTTTTTTCCCTTTCCTCTTTCTGAAGTTGTTCCTGTGGCTTTCCCATGGAGTCTGGCTGCTGCAGGAAATACATGGGTTGGGATGTCAATTGAGAACTCCGAAAAAAAATCCTTGAAAACCACAAATCTGACTAGTGGCTCATTTTACTGAAATTTATGTATTTTCATTTTACTGAAATTTAAGTATTTCAGAAAGGCCCTCACCTCATTTCATAGTCAACTTGAAGCTCCTTGGTGCTTTCACTGATAGATTTCCAAAGGCAGGGAGCTGAAGCCCTTGCACAGAACACACAGAGGCATTCCTAGAATAAAACCTCTCAAAAGGCAAGCTCAGGCTCTTTGGTTTTGCTCAGGGTTTATTTGACCATTTCTATGTGCACAGAGAATAAAATATGTTTTCAGTTTTTGGCAACACTAAGACCTTTGAAGCAAAACAACAAAAGTAATAATTCATAGGAGGAATTATGCAAATCTCCAAACATTAGCAGAGTATCACTGGGGGAGCTGCTGTGAAAAAATAATTCCACAAAATTCTTGTCAGAACTGTTCATGTCATCATGCTTTTTATAAAAACAAGCTGCCTGGCTGTCCAGAAAAAACAGTCCAAACACTATATAAATCACATCAGTTAAAGATGAACTTCACAGCAGCTGCACTGAAATTCAGGACAGAGCACGTGTGGGATGAAGAGAGTGGCTTGACCACAGATCTGCCTCCAGATAAAGGCACTAAAAGCCTCCAGGAATTCCCACTCTGAGATAAGGACCCAGTTTTATGAATATTTATGATGATTTGACAGATTTTACCATCAAACTGAGATCAGGAAGGACCTCAAGAGCACATCACCTCTGTGAGTCACATTCCAGGCTCTCAGACTGGTCCCAGTAAAAGGAAGAATCGCTGGAAGTCTTTCTAAAGGCACGGAAACCTCATTTCACCCTTTATAACATCAAGCAGGAATAATTGCCACTTCATTCAGCACAGCACTAAGACAGGAGTGCAAAGTCAGTCCCATTCCTTACATCATGCTGAATCCTTCTGTGTTTGGAGAAATGAGTGGTTGCTTATTCTGCTGGAATTTTCATCAGCAAACACACATGCAAAGACATCTGAAGCAGCACAACTGCTGCTACTGTGTGAATAGGTCCTATTGAGGGCAAATTTGCTTCTATACCTAGAGTAAAAAAATATATAAAAAGTTGTCACATTTGACTGTGTCAACTCCACATATAATATATTCTCAACCACATATAGGTTTCCAATTCCAAAGACATTCAGTTTTAAAACAAGCCATCCCTCAAACTCTTGGATACCAATCACCAGAGAACATTTCCTCTTGGACAGACACACTCTATTTAGGCAAACCAAACTCCTGCAGGAGACTGGAAATCCTGGCACTGAGAAGTCAACAGATGTCAGAACCCCATCAACAAGGACTTCTAGGAATTCATTAGCCAGTGAACACCTGCAATGCTGATTCCAAGCATTAAACACACAATGCCATAACCGACCTAACTCAGAGCTGCTGCCTCAGTTTCCTTTGCAATCAAGGGCATGTGGCCACAAAACTTGACAAATTATTAAATAAATAATTCAAATTACATCCACCACTCTCCTGCCCTTGTATGAAATTCTGTGTGTGGTCTGTGGGGACCAAATAAAGTCAGAACCTTGCATTACAAGCTCAGAATTCCCACATGGAACTTGCCTCTCCAGCTCATTTCCTACAGGACAAAGAGCACAAGGGTTATTGGGAAGGTGCCTGCAAGTAAAGAAATGCATCTCTACCAAAGAACAACCTTCCCCCTAACATAAAGCAGCAAAAAGGATTTTTATTTAATTAAAACATCAATTTTGGCTTTAAACTTTGTAGAGGACAACAGAGGCTTGCCTACATATTTAATTGTTTACTAAAACAATAGAAAAAAGTTCATGATTCAATTATTGACATATGATCTACTATTGTGATATAAATCCTTCTGTTCCTTCATTCTCCTTTGACTTCACAATAGAAACAACCTTCTCTTCTTTATGCAATTTTGCTTATTTATCCATATATTGATCCAGTATGTAGAAAAACACTATGACATTTCTTTAATTTTTAACCCTCTCGGATAAAACTCCACTTTAAAATTTTAGCTTTAAATCATTATTTTCACCCCAGTTTTAACTGTTGGACATTTTTAATGACTTACCTTTCCCAATACTGGAGGACAAAGCCCCAAAATTCCTAAGTATTGATGGGTCCATTTCTTAAGGGTCCTTCACCTTTAAGGTGTATGTTAAGAAGCAGTTCAGCAACCATCTAGGAAACCTAACCACTACGATAATTTTCTACCCTGTATATTAATTTATAAATATTTTTTAGCCAAGAGTCTGATCCCTTACAAATACACCCATACAACTAACTCAAGGATTAAGTCTACCAGCTTGAGAAATCTGGGCTGAGCTTCTCAGACAAAGAAATCCAGCAGGAACTTCAAGGAGAGACACCTTCAGCTAAAAAAGCAACACAATTACAATTGAGATCCAGAAAATTTCATTAAATATTAATATCTCCTGCTTTGCCTTGCTCCTACAGCAGCAGCAAAAGGATAAAAACACTGAGAGAAAAACCTGCCCAGCTAATGAAGTTGTAAGTGCTGGTTAAATCAAACTTTGACTCCTCTCCCTGTATTTAGAGATAGAGAATGAGCACTCTGAGTTGCTGGAGCAGATTCTCTCCAAACCCCACAGCACTCACAGATCCAAAGTGCTGGACGGCTCCCAAGAACTGGTAAAAGGATGACAATTCCCCACCTTTCACAAAACATAAACCACTGATTTTATTAAGAAATCACACACATTTTGTGATGTGATTGTATACCTGGGAACAGGTTGTATACCTGTTCCCAGGTATACAACAGACACATGGCTGGGGTAACCAGAAAACAGCAACTGACCAAACCCCAAAGCAGCAGGGCAGAAAAGAAAACCTCTTTATTCTACCTAAACACATTTACAACCCTTACAAGACTAATTAGAAAACAAACAGGGAGAACCCTAAGGAGAACCAATTACCAGAACAGAAAACTATGCATAAACAATTCAGGCCTTTATCTGCATGTATAATTTTAACACAATTACATTTACCATGAGCACATGGGACAAAAATGGTTGCGTGGCTGCAGCTTTAACATGAACCATGAGCAGCTCAAAGCTGCCACATTTAAACAGAGCAGCCACACAACTCTGATGGAAACCTGGCTGAACACCAGACCCAAGCAGAAACACTAAAGAGGGTGCAGGGAGCACTTAATTCAGAGTAAGGAGTAGCTTTCCCATTCAGTTCTATGGATAAATAGAATAAATTTTTGTCTCTCTTCACCACCCTTACAAATCAAGGCTACCTTGCCATATCTACAGGGCATTGCACACCTTAAGTGACAGCAGTATGTTACTAGAATTCTGCTGCTTGGTGGCACAATGTTGACTTAGGAACTCAGCAAAAAGGACAGCTGAAGCCTACGAAACTGGTTTAGAGCAGATTTAAATGTGGCAAAGAGTGAGTATTAACAAGACCAGTGTGCCTAAATCTGCATAGATCAAGGCAGAGCAACAGCTGTCCACAACACCTGAGCTCCACATCTGCTGCTTTTATGATCCAAACAGCCACAATGGGCATCAGCATTGGCAGAACTGGAATCCCAGGATGGGTCAGGCGAAAAGGGACCTCAGTGCCTCAGTCCAACCAGAACACACAGCACAGGATTGTATCCAGCTGGTTCTGGAACATCTCCAGAGAGGGAAACTTCACAGCCTCTCTGGACAAACTGCTCCAAGAAGTTCTTCCTCCTGTTCAGGTGGAATCAGTTCCTGCCTGTTCATCTTGTGCCATGGCTGGGCCCTTTGGAACAGAGCCTGGTCCCTGCAGACAGGGACACCCAGGGCTGAGGGCCCCCCTGGAGGCTGAGCAGCCCCAGCTCCCTCAGCTCCTGGGCACAGAGATGCTCCAGGCCCTTCCTCATCTCCACAGCCATCACTGGCCCTCCTCCAGGAGCTCCCTTGCCTCCTGTCCTGATGATCCAAGAACTGGACACAGCACTCCAGATATGCCTTCCAGGGCTGGGCAGAGGGGCAGGATTACCTCCCTGACCTTTTGGGAATGCTCTTCCAATGCATCCCAGGTGCCATCAGCCTTCCTGGCCCCATGGCACTGCTCGTCAGGGACATTTTGGTGTTCATTAGGATCATCTTCTCTGCAGAGCTGATCCCCAGCAGGTTGGCAGGAAAGGTCTATGGAGAATGAGGGCACCACCCCAAACCCCCTGAGGAGGTGCCTTGGTTGCTGAGGAGTCTAGGAGGGAGAGACAGAACAGCTCCTGTGTGTGAGGGGACACCAAGTGACAGGTGACAAGGACCAAGCTTGCCTTTCAATCCCCATCCTCACACATGGAAGAGAATCAAAAAACTGGGTACACTTTCACTCCTGTGCTTCTATAAAAATCATTTTGTAGGCTGCTCCAAAGCAACAGAGCTCAAAGCTGGGGATTTTTATGTAAAATGTGATAAAGAGGACCTAAATCTGTTCTATGATGTTACTATGCAACATTCCAACTGCACCCTTTCCTGATATGTTTTTAAAATAAATCCAGTTTCAAAGAAAATTCCAGGTACCAAGCAATTATTTATTACTTACAGTTCTTCAGGGCACTTCAGTGAATCCTGGAAGAGACTGTGTTTGCTAAGGAATGCAAAACACTTCCCTTATGGCAAAATTCTTTCAGACAGAGTAACTGTTGCTAGCTAGAGAATACAAATCATCCCAGCTCATCAACAGGATTTTTTTGTAAAGTAAATTATTCTTCATTAATTATTACTTTATATACATTCACCACTTTAGCAGCTGTTTCAAACAAATTTATGTCTCTTGAGCTGATATTCAGCCCTATGAAATGAAATAGCACAAAATAAATGATGCATAACTGTAAAGGTCACCTTCTCCCATACACTTCTCAGGAACATCCAGTCAAAAACCCAGGACTTCAGTAAACCATTCAAAAATCCTAAATTAGAAATTTACATTTTCCAGAAGTTCAAAAGCATTTTGAGCTACCAAGTAGGACAGGACACCAAAAAGTCTTTTAATATTTTAGAATTAAAAAAAAAAAAACTCCCAAAAATGAAAAAGTTAAAGTCATTGAGTTAAAGAAATTCAGGCCTGTCTCACTCTTCATCAGAAATCAACTTCATGATGAAGAAACACAAACTCTTCAAGTCTCTGCATATTTAAAATTCTTATATAACTTTTTTTTTTTTTTTAACAAGCCACGATGCTCTGTCTGGCTTCTGTTTTACTGCCATGTTGAATATATTCTTTCCCTTTTTAAACTGATTTCTAAATAATATAGTTCTCCAAATGACAAATGAGTTCCAGTCAGCTTGGTTCTTCAATGATGTTTGGAATTTTTAATCTATTAAAGAAAATCCTGGAAAACTGTATCAATAAGGCACTGATATGCACTCCAAAAATTAAAAAATAATAAAGTATAGGATTACAGCATAAGACATCTTGGTTCATCTTCCACGAATACAAATTAAAACAAGTTTTAAACACTGCTTGACTAGGAAAAGAAAAAGCTTTTATAGTCTGGAGCCTCTCAGAAGAAGCAGAAGACATCACAGAACTGAAGCTGTAACACAAGGGAAGAGATTAATTTAACGAGGAGTTATATATTAAAAAGCAGTTAATAACAATTATTAACTGATCTGTGACAAGAAACTTCCACATCACTCACTGAATTCTGCACGCCTAGCAGGAATTAGTTCCATTTATTCCTAAACAATTCACTGGAACACTGGGTCTGCAATGGCAAGGTGGGAAATGCTTTTTAAACTCAGAGATCTCATTTCAATCAAACCCTGAATGGTGTTTGAAAAGAGGGGAAAAGATTAAGAAATAAGACCTGGATCAAGTTTCTCTACATTGGCTGAAATTTCATTTCCCATTAAAGCTGTCAACCAGCTTTACTGAAATAAGTGATTTTAATTACACTTGACAACCCCAAAACTGCTGTCTTATTTGCAAAAGTCCTGTTCAACATTAGCTACCAAAAGAAAATCAATATTTCAACTCATCCCTTTTCTCCTGGCATTGATTCTCCTGCAAAGCAGATGGAAAGCAGCATTTTTGTAGGGGAGTTGCTGAGAGAAATATCTAGAAGGCACAAAATAGTAACTTCTACAGATGCAAGTAGATTGACATCTAGTGTAAAAACACTGAACTACAAAGCCACATTAACAAGGATGAATTTAAAATATTTTTTTAATGACAAAATAATCAAATCCTCCAAATACAAGCACTTGAATTTATTTGTTTTTAAATAGCTACACAGAGCCAAAAACATTATACCAGCGACTGAGGAAATGCAGCATTTCTCCTCTGCTCTTCCAGCAGAGGAGAAATGAGATGTCAGCAGTGAACCAGAACAGTAAATGAGAAAAATCAGAAATGAAGTGTGCCAGGGAGAACAAGGAAAAGGAACACAGGCCAGCTGGTCAAGGAGAAGCTTTTTCCACCTCTGGATAAGGTGAAGTGAAGAGCTAGAGACCAATGCTTGCATGGTTTAATTTTGGAATTTATAACAAAGATATCTTGGATACTCCCATTTCTGTACTGCAGGCCCAGAGTCTGATGAGAAGAGGTGTAAATAGCCTCTAATCAGCTCTGTTCTTTAACACAATCAATAGAGTAAGAAAGTTTATATACTGTAGAAAAGACAAATAAAAGGCTTTTCAAAGTCATTCCACTGAAGATTGACCCCTTGTATCAGCATCATGATCCCAGAATTTCACGTATTAAATATCTTTGGGCAAAGATGTTTTCATTCCTTTCAAAGGAATACATTTTGAAGAAATATCAAGAGTGTGTCACCTTTTTAGTCTGCCCAGTATTAGTGGCACTGACAGAGATTTTGGGCCTCACCACATTTTCCTGGCTGTTTCAGCCCTCTTTTCAGGTGTCTGCCTGTAATAATTTCGCAAAAGCAATATCTAAAAAATAATACCTTAAAAGCAGAGAAACAAGCATCCAAACAATTCCTGACTCATTCACAACTCATTTTCCATAATAATATTAGGACATCTCTGTCTCAAACCCAATGGATTCATTGTGTCCTGATACCCTATTGCCCTGAGTGATGATGATGATTTTTTTTTATTTAATCCTCAGCTTGCCACTGACCCAATGTGTCAATCATTACACAACTGACAGTTTGTGCTGTTGTAGATAGGACCCAAGGGTTGTTTTGACTCAGGAAAACTCAGGACTCCAGGGAACCTCTGCACGATGAGTCAGAGGTGAGCCATGACTTCAGGATAAGCTCTGGAAATGGCAAATACAGCTGGAAAAATGAAACCAGGGCTGCTCCCAGGGCCATTTCTGCAAGGGCACAGGAGTGAACTCCACTCCAAACCAAACTTTCCTGACAGTAACGACACTGTACACGCCAGGTCAGCCGGAAAATGGCTCCTCAGCACCACTTAAACCCTACAGAGTTCTGAAGGGAAAGCTAAGGAGAATTTGCTCAGTCCCAAAGACCCTGCCAATCTCAAATGCATCCAGCTTTGCTCCTCAAGCCAAGAATTTTCAGAAACTACAGACAGGGAGAACCCAAGGAAAAAAAATCCAAATGCTGTCCATTTTTTGTTTTGGACTTGAAACCAAACAATACAAGTTAAATTAACTGGAGAAATGCCCGGTACAGGTCTGTGACTACCCCCAAGTAACTACTGCAGGAATACACTGAAAACAAGGGCAAGTTACATGGTTTTGGAACAAAACTCTTGTTCTGTTTTCCTTGAGTGTCTGAATTCCATTCTACATCCCTACCTGCTAGGATACAAAGCCTCCACAGACAGACTTCAGGAAATGATCCATCACTGATTCAGGATCTGCTTTTTCTCATTTGTTATCAGTATCACACTGAGTTGGATAAAAAAAAAGGCAAGACTTAAATATATCATGGCCTTACTTGAATATAATTGTTTTATTTTTAGAGTGTTTTTAATTAGGAGAGCTAGACACCAAAGCAGCAAAGTGTGTAATGAACTTGAACAGAATAAGAAATACCTGGAAATTATTCATAATACTCCTTTTCACTGAGGATTAGTAATAATCCCTCATGTTCCGATTTATTAATCAACTGCCAAAAAATCATGAGACCAGCTGCAATCTGAGATCATCAAACCAAAATTCAGATGTCTGCCTGCCTTTGGGTTTTGGCATTATCTCAACAATGCAATATGGAAGGCTACAAACCTTTATTTAAAACAGAGTTTAAATTCCTATAGAGTAGTTTTGTACTGAGGGCTTGGGCCTTGAGCAAAAAAAAAAAAAACCGAAAAAAAATCAAGTATTGTCACAAATGTTTAATTAGCAATTCAGTCAATCAAGATGCTATCACTGAGTCATTAGTGAATTAAATATTATCGGTGTGCCTGAAAACATTTAAAAACCACATTCCCCACAGTTAGCTAAAACGAACCTCCCTTTCTAGACCTTTTTTTTTATTCAGCAACTACAACACATCACAAGTTATTTGGTAGAACAACAGCCCTCTTGGCATAATTTCTTAAGTTACAAATCCTTCTCCCAGAGGAATTTAATTTTTAACCTTTCTTAAAAAAATCTTTTCATCCAGACCCATATGATTTGAAAACCTCAGGAAAGAGGTTTTCTTTATTTTTTATTCATCACTAGACAGTTTAAATGTCATCAAGACAGAATTTCTTTGTCATTCAGTCACTCTGCCACATTACAGTGGTATAAAATAACCAAAACTTCAACTTAAATTGCCACCAGAGGATCTTGCTTCCTGTCAAGCTGGAATGGAGCCAGGACACAAAAGTGCTCCTGGATTTCAGTGTCTGCTGGTGTCAAAACAGCTGCTCTTCCCTCTCTTGCAGAGGCACAGAATCACCAACAAAAATAGAAGCACCTGGTTGTCCTGCCCATCACATTCTCTGCTTTTTGAGCTGGTTACAGAACCAGAACTAATATTTTCTTTTATCTAGCATTTAGAGTACTTTACCTAATTCCTTCCTGTTCAGCAAATCCCAGGAGCTCTGCATAAAAGCCATACAGAGGATACTCTGCTCTTTCCTAGGGGGTAATGTACCAGAGTCCTTCCCTTTTGTTCTCCTGTATTTAGAGGTGACCTTGAGCTGAATTCCAAAAGCCACTCACGTTCCCTGCTGATCCACTAAGAGCAGGGAGGCAGGCTGAGAACAGGGTTACCAACCACAGAGCTCCAAACAAGTGGCATCAACACTCCCTGGAAATGGACTGTGTGTTCCACCCTCAGACAGCCTGGGGCACCTGTGTCCCTTTCTACACCAGCTTCCATGGGAGGATTTGCCCAATCTTGTGACCAGCACAACATGCCCATTCTGTATTTTGAGAGTGTGGATCAGAGAACTTATTCCCACCTAAAGACAGCTGTTCAAAATTAACACTTGCTGCATACCAGGTATAACTTCATTGGCACCACATAATTGACTACAAACTCTTTGTCCTTTCCCACTTTGTCCTCTGAGGTCCTCTCTAACAACAGCCACAATAAACAGGTGTGAGCCAGGAAAACCACCCTGCAAACAAACACTTGGCTGCCCTGGATAGTACCCCACATAACCCAAGAGGCTGCACAGTCCCTGCCTTCAGTGCCCTGGCACATCCATTCCTGCTATCACTGGAAACACTGGGATAGGCAGCACAGATCACCTGGCCCAGAACAAAGAATATTCTATTTCCGTCCAGTGTCCCACGTCTCAAAGCACACACTGTGATTAAAACAGGCCAAAGGAGTGAGAGAAGTGTTTCCCATAACAAGCCAGGAAGACATGCACAGGCACAATCCCACTGAAGGCACCTGGACTCTGCACTCAGCCATCCATCAAGGTGAAGGTCATCCTTCTGAAAAGCCACATCAGCTGGAAAAACACTTAGAGAATTTCAGGAAGTTCTATTTTCAAACCCCATGGTAACAGAGACCTCTTTTAGGCCTTTCTTCAGGAGTCACATTCCCAGTGACTTGAGCCCCTTGGGAGAAGACAAATTTCCATGCAGGACTCCAGCTAAAGCCATTAAGTTCATTTTTTATCTCCATTTGGGAGGATAATTAGGAAGAGCTGAGCTAATAACACAGAGTGGTTTCCTCAGAGCAAAGGCATTGGGCAGGTCTCCAGCAAGAAGGATTTTCAGCACAGGTCCCAGCACCATCCCAGAACTCCAGCATCCTCCCCCACATCAATCCCACATGGCCAGGGGACATTTTAAGTCCCAGACACCTCTGCCACCACCACACTGCTTCACATCTAAGCCCCATGTGCTCCAGACTTGGCAACCCCCAGGTCTCCAGCAGGCATGGCTTGCATGTCTGACAACTACAAAACTCAAGATGATTTTTAATTCTATTTAACAGCAAGCAAAATATTTAGCATTTCTCAGAACATGTGACAGTAAATTCCAAGGTTGTCAGCTTTCCACATGCTCCTATTATTCCAAACCAGAAACATTCCATTTGATATTAGATAAAATATTAAACCAGACAGCAAGGTGAAGAGATTTTTGTTAGCCTGCATAACTGTGACTAAACTCAGGCAAAACAGCAGCTTTCAAATGAGAATAATACACCGTTCTAACACAATACTGCAGGTCTTAGGTATTTTAATGCTCATCTCTGGGTCTACCAGCCCTCCAAAATTTGCTGTCTGTAGTCAGAGCGCATGGCAGAGAAACCCTGCGGCTGTTCTGGTCCTACACCAACACCCTCTAAAAGGATAATGAAGACAGCATCACATTTCAGAAGAGATTTCCTGGAGGCCTGCTGAGCTGACCTTGTTCACAAGTACTCACTGAAACAATTAATTGCTTGTATGTTCCACTCCACACTGCATTTTCTGCCCATGCTATCCATATGGACATGATCCAGAACAAAAATTTCTATGTAATTATCCAATTAATTATTATTAATGCTAGCACTTAACAACAACAACAAAATGACAGCTGGCATATAACAACTGCTTCACTTCTGGTGCTAGAACTACAAAGGGCATATTTGTATTTTATAGCTACTAACAAGGAAAGTTGAACAGTTTTATTTTGTTTTAAACTACAGGACCAGAAGAGCAAAGAGCAGAGTGGTGAAGAGAACAGGGAACAACTTGAGTCCAGAATCAGCACCAGAATTTCTGTGCAATTGAGCCAATCAGCTCCCCTCAGTACTAATTTACAAATGGAAACTATAGCACATCCTAATTCTCTGTCTATTTGTTAATTTTACTATCTGCTTCTTGGTAAGTAGGAATTCATGTTGATAAAGCAGAATGAGGTCCTGACTGACTCTAGCCTATTTGGTTTTTTTTTCATTGTACTCTTGAACATTTTGAGATTAGAAAGATGGATTTCTTCTGGACCTGGCAGAAAGCAACAGCTCCATCTGGGCCAGAGGAATCAGCTGATACAATAATGCAGCTGTAGGGCTTGCAGCAGGCCAAAAGCAGTTACTGGAAATTAAATAAGCACATAATACACCCTGAAATTCTGGGCAGTGCTTCACTGACATTAGTTAACCAATGCACAGAGCCCCAGCAATTTACAGGAAGAAACTCTGTTCCAAGGATTAGCAGAGGACTGGATATCAACACTCCCACACTGCCTCTCAGCTCCATCACAAATTTGCCATGAGAGACTGCACTGATGCTGCTCTGTGCCCTAGCTCCTCCACATACACATGGGAATAATCCATGTGTAACTACTCACCAAAATTATCTTCCTTTTTAATTCACACTTGCACCAGGAATTTTAAAAACAAGTGCTTACCAAATTTTGTGTAAGTCCTCATTCCAAATTTAGGTAGTCCCTTCATGGCTCTCAATTTCAGCTCCCATTTTTTACAATGCCAAAAAGCAAATATGAACTCTGGTTTTGGAAGTTGCACTGCATTGCTGCTGATTTGGCATTTAGGACATCACAGACAGCAGTAAGAGCATCAATCCCCCCCCTCAGGCTGGGTAGCAGCAGGTCCTGGCAGCTGAACTTGACACAAAACCATTCAAGTGTTGTGTGAGAGGGACAAGACAGAAATCTGGAAAACACAGAAATCCATTAGATCTTGATCATATCCCGATCAAGGCTTTTTAAAACACAGGTAGACACAAGCAGTGATGTTTGTGATGAACAGCAAAGATGTTTTCCCATCCCTGAGGTGGAGTGACACTGCTCAAGCAAAGCAGGGAGCAGCACAGAAATCTGCACCAGCAGCAAAATTCCATCTCTGTGTGTATTCCCAACCAGAGACAGGTTACAGGTGTTACCTCCTGGAAAACTGATTTGCTGCAGGTTGAACAGATTCACCTCCAAAAGGAGGCTGAATTTGCAGTTTGCTGGGAGTCTTCACTCCAACAAAGGAGCTCTGCATCCCTCTGACTGCCAAGGAAGACCTCAGTTTCCAGGCTCCTGCTCCTGGATCCACAGCCTGGACAAGCAGAGCAGATCAGGGAGATCTGAGACTGGAAGTAGGCAGCTGCTTTTCTCCACTCCTCCTAGAATACCCAGCTAAGCATTTTCCTAAACTCTTGAAATTTACCCTGCAAATCACCAACCATCTAAAATTAAAGATTATTTTAACCCTATCCAGACCAACAGGGTGGGTAGAATTGTGCTGCCTGAAAAGTTCCTAGCACTGACATTAAAATCTAATTTCAGGGAAGGGTTTTTATTACACGGTGAGCAGGGACAGAGGCTCAGGATCAGCATTTATGGAGTGTGATGGTTTCAGGTGAGCTCCTCCATGGTACACCAAACCAGCTCAGATCCAGAAGTATGATGAATGAAACATCATTAAACAATTGCTGGGAGATCTGCAAACAGGAATGGATTGGGATTTTTCTCCAAATGGGTTTGGTTTTTAGCACATATTAAAATTCTACAGCTCTAGAGAGTAAAAAAGGGAAAAAAAACTCCTTGCCCAGGATCCTCTCCCACCAGAATGTCCATTGGGAGTTCCTGCTCAAACTGAGTATCAGCTTTCCAGCTTTAAATTGGGCATTAATTAAATTCAATGCCTGATTTTTTTTTCCTAAATTAAAAACTCTGCCTTCCCCCCACCCCCCCATGAAGTTGTGAACACTTGGATGACTGATTTCCCTTGTTCCTTTAGCAGCAGGAAGAGCCGAGAGCATCACAAGAGCAGAGCACAAATGTGAACACCAGTGGAAAGCAATGAAGATACACAAGCAGAGCATTCATTACAGATGAGCCCAGGCAGCTGTTTCACCCCAGCCAGGGAAAAAACATCTCCAAGAAAACCAGCTTTGAAAAGAAAGCTTCTCATCCAGTCACAGAGTGACTACAGTAAATCAGCTGGAGAGCAAAAGGCTGACAGACCAAACCCAGGGACTTCTCCAAGTGATTCTCTCTAGAGACTTCAGGATCCTCCTTCAGAGGGGCCACATGAAGACAGACACAAAAACTAATATTAACTCTGCAGGATAGCTGGTGACATCCAGCACAGTTCAAGGTAAACATCTCAGGGCACCATCTTAAACAAATAAACATTGTATTTCTGTAGAGAGTCAGATCAGGGAGTAGAGGGAGGGAGCAACTGGGGAAAAAGAACAAGGTAAAATTGAGTTACATAATGAAGTTACCCAGAGAGACTTGTTTTTCTACTGCTGCAATGCTCCAAGAGTGGCTGAGGGAAGAGCAGCACCAGAAGCAATTTTGATTTTTCTGCTGTTGGCAAATGGTGTATCTCAAGTACACAAGTGTGAAACATACTCATTTTTTATAAAAACATTGTAAATAAAGTGAACACAGCTTGCCAATGAACCAAAGCAGAACGACAGTAATTAAGGAATAAAACAAATCATCAACAGGCTTCAGAGCTCTTTCCCCATAAAAGCTGGAAGCAGCTTGCTCTCCCTTTCTGGCTAATATGGCATAAGGAATAGAGATTTTGCTTCCAGTCCTACATTCACCTGGCTAAGGAAGTGCTAAGTCTCAGAGAAGATGCTTTTCACCACCACAACGTTGATAAGATCAGCAGCAGCAAGACTCATGATTTGTGAATAATTACAGCAGCAAATTCAGAACTGAATCCACCTCCTCAGCACAGAGATCCTGGTTAAGTCTGTCAAACGTTTCCCTGTGGGAGAGCTCCTGCTGTACTGCACACAAGATTTAATACACCTGGAGAACATTCCCTCCTGATTTCCCACCAGGAGCATCTTCACCTGAATATCTGCCCACTTGTGGCACCCCTTTTGGGGACAGCAGCAGCATCCCCATAGAGGTCTTGTCACGCTCACATTATGCAATCCTAATATTAGTTCAATGTTGCTTTCTCCTGTGGATTATAAACCTCCAGACTCAGAATAACACCCTTCAGATAGAAAAATGGTCATAACAGGCTTGTTCTCTGCTCAGTAATTTTCAAATATCAGCACAGCAAAAGGAAAGAAAAAAAAATGCAGTTCTGAAGTTGTTGTTTATGAGTCACATGAGTTGGTTTGTATTTTCAGAACTTGTTTGAAACATCACATCCAGAATAGGTTTCCAGGAAACTGACACTAAGTACATATTTTTATTGATAATTACCAGTTAGTTGCCAAAGAGCTATTTTTGACTGTGTGCACAGTTAGCCACCCTGCTAAACTAAATAACAAAAGCCATTAAAAATCCTAGTTTAAGCTGACTTTTACTCATTAATGTCTCTCTAAGTGTTGTGGTGGAGCACTAAAGATACATTAAACACTTTATTCAGCACAAAAAGCCAAATGAATGGCACTGAACTGCACCACATCCTATGGCATCAGCAATAACAGAACACCTTCACTTTGGAAATAAAAAAGCATTACATGTGGCTAAATAATAAAATATCAGCATTAAAAAATGCATAAATGCTCAAATGAACAAAAAGCTCCCAGTAGAACTCATGCATTACATGAGAAATTCTATTTTGAAATCAGTCTCCCAAGTTTAACCAATCCTTCATAAAACAGTTATTGTTTAGTTAAGATTAATCTTGAGCAGAAAAAAGCCTGACTTCCCAGTGTGGAAGAAAGGCACATGAGTCCTAACTATGCAGTAAAATGCCTAAATTGAGTGTTCAAACAACAGCTTAACTTGCCTGTGTTTACAGTACAATCCAATACAGCCTTGAAATCCTTGCTGCTTCTAACCGTGCAGTCAGGATTGATGTTCCCAGAGAAACCCATCAGCAAAGCCAATAAAAGTCTGGAATTCCATAGGAAACTCAACCTTGGTTCCTAACACTGTTAAAGGACTTGGGAGCATTAATGCAGCATCTACCAGAGACAGGAGAAAAGTGAACTATCCTGCCCAACATCCCATTCTGAGCTTCCAAGACAATGCAAACACTAGCACTGCTTACCCCAGAGCCAAATCCCTAGAAATTCAGACCTGTTTACATGCAGAAATATCTGGTTAATGTTCTATAAACAAAAACACTTCAGTGATACGAAGAACTGGAAGCAGATACTTGATAAAGAATTCCAATTCCACAGAGCTACTGTAAAAAAAAAAAAATCTACAAGGTCATGCAAGGCAGCTATTTTTATACTCCAGCAGAAGAAACAGAAGCGTGGAAAACTTTTTTTTTGGCACTATTCTATATCCAGAAAGACCCAAGCATGGTTAAAAGCTTTTGTGGTTTAAGGCATTGCAGGGAACAGGCACATCCAGTGCAGTGGAAAGCAGAGGAGCCGTGCCAGGAGGGCACTGCTATTTCTGGCTGTCACTGGTGGGCTGGGTGACCTTCAGGGCACAGGGACACTTCTTCCCTCAGCCCCTGGGAGCACACAGGGAAAACAGCCTTGTCCTGGGCCCCAGAGGGACAGAGGACAGGGGAATTCCCTTAGGACACTGCACAAGATGAGCCATTGGGCCTCTGGGTTTGTGCTGAAAGCACGTGCAGCTCCCCTTCAGCTAAAAAGCTCACTCACTTTATTCTCAGTGACAAAAAGCTCCAGTTCTGACTTACCTGAACCATTTCTTGGCTTTTAAACAGAGTTCAGCTGCTACAACAAATTAATTAGTTCATTCATCTAATTTTATATGACTAAAAAACCCCAAAGAACAAGG
Organism: Serinus canaria; assembly: GCF_022539315.1. Taxonomy (NCBI): domain Eukaryota; kingdom Metazoa; phylum Chordata; class Aves; order Passeriformes; family Fringillidae; genus Serinus; species Serinus canaria. The sequence continues at coordinate 4,518,742 of NC_066316.1, forward strand.
TTTAGTTTACTCCTGTTTCTCCCAGGCCATCATCAGTAACAGTTCTGTAAATTTCATTTACAGGACCAATAACTACAATAATTCACAATTTAGACTTTCAATTTTAAGCAATAAATAATTATAGAGAAGAAATTAATACCTCAAACATTCAATATGAAAAGAGAAAGAATGACATTTACCATTTTATTACCCACAAAAGTTATAGCCTAATTTATTTTCCAGTATACATTAGTCTTACCTTTAAACAAAAAATATAATCAAACATTAAAACCCTAATCTTTTTATATTTGCAGCTACACTGAATTATAACATTCCAATCATATTTTCCTGTCATTTGCTATTGATTCACTGAAACACTGTAAATCACCTTCAGCAGTGATTAATGTAAAAACTGTTCTTCATTACCATCATAAATGAGAACAAATCTAACACCTCTCACTGGTTTGCATTTTAATAAAGTTAAAAAAATATTTTTAAATGTGATTTTCATTTCCTTCTGCCCTTTCTCCAAAATCTGTCACTGTCAGCCTCCTGAGAACAGCACATCCCAGGAATGTTTCAGCCATCGTGCAGGTCACATCTCTGTCTCACCCACAAGTCCATGTGCAAATCAATGTTAAGGATTCTTCTCCTAAACAACACTCATGGTTTGACCAAAATACCTTTAAAAATATCCTTTTAAAAAGGAGAAAAAATCTTAAAACACTGACTAAAATACGTTCATTTTATAACTAAACATCATTTGGGTATTAAGAGCTAGAATTTTTTTCCCCCACAGGTATTTTTGGTAGCATTTAGTTCCATTTAAGGGCTATTCTCTGTAAACAATTAAAAAATTATATTGGGGAAAAAGTATTTATTCAATGTCACTTGGTACAGACCAGAACCTTGGCTACATCTGATTACTGAAACAATGACAAATATGATCATACAGAGTTTCATTCTCCTCTTCTAGATGGTAAAAATCTGAATTTTTCTATGCATTTATACATTACAGTAATTTAAGTCTTGTGTCAGTTAAATCTTCATATTAATTCTTCTTAACTGGCATTGGTAATAAAAATTACAACATTCAAATGAAATTAGCAATAGTTTCCTAATTAAAACCCATTTCCAAGACAAGCCATCTATATTTAGAACCCTGTCTTTCTCTAGAGACAGGAAGAACACTCGCTGGGCTGTTATGTGCTTATGCTTAAAAAATACCCTAAGATTTCACATTTTCAAGTGTCTGCCTGATTTGAAACCTTGGATTTTTGGAGTAAATTCTGAATTTGGCACTCTACAGACTCTTCTCTTCCTTTTTAATGGATAACTAAGCAATTTGTCATTGAAGTTTAAAAAATTCTCCCAGGAGAGCAACTTCCAGCCTGTCAGTGCAGGTTGCTACGGCAACAGCCACCATGACTACACAGAGCCCAACCTTATTTAATGGGTAAAGTGGAAGAAATAGCACAAAATAATATAATGAAAAATCCTGTGATGTGAGTATTCCTGGAAAAAAATTAAGTAAAACAAAGGACTACACTCCTCTACCCCATTTTTTATCATCCCTTTATACCTTGGCTGGCAAAAAAGGCCTCCACTACACCAGAAAACCTTATTATGCTACAGAAATGGTGCAGCTCTGCTTCTCTTGGGACTTGACAGGTAAAACTCCCTGAAAATGAGCTTTTGTTATCTAAGGATAAGGGGTGTGATCTCTGTGGAGCAGAAGCAGCAAAGGGAACAGGACTATAAAATACAGAGAGGAAAAAGATGGATTCTACCATAACAGTCTAAAAATAGATTCCCTGCAAACAGAGCATGAATGGTTGAGGATCTTAAGAACTAACAGCTCCATCTAGAGTTAAAAACAAAGGGATACCAAAACAAGCCGACAGGTAAAAGCTTCTCAAGACTTCTTAAAAACACCCTCTAAACATTCTCCAAGTTCTCCCATTTAAAAAATCTGCTTTAAAATACTTCACAAAAGTCACCTAATCCCTGAGAACCTAGAAGGCTTGCATTAAAACCAAACTGAATGCAAAATTGAAATATCTAAAAGTGCTCATCTATCCCTTGGGCTTCCTGCAGCTCAGCAACATTCCCACTGCAATCTGAGGCTTGGGGAGGTCAGTACATTTTGCCACTTTTCAGTGGGATAAGATTTTAGTACCACAGAAAATCAAGGAATCAGCCTCCCAGCACTTCCAAAGAAATTCATACCCATGTTCAACACTAACTGAATGGCCCAGTCAGGGATATGCCTTCCTGTACATGCAGCACTTCCCAGGCCCCAGCTGTTCACACTTATTTAAATTTTAACACTGCTTTCTGCAGAGGCAGGAGGCCCCTGCTCAGCTGTTTGCTCCAGAGCAAACTATTGTGTATAGCACCTCCCAAAGTAACTCAGCATGACTATATTTTATGTCTTGTCCTCTTGTTCCTCCTAAATTATTTTTTGTGCAGGTTGCAAGGTAAGATTTAAGTTATATAAAGCCAATGCTTCTTGAGGTTGAGCATGCACTGGATACATTGTGGCAGTGCCTCCCAATATAAACACTGATGCAAGAATAGAATAAAAAGGGGCAGAAAATGGGGAGCTGATGGAAAACCACTGGGTTAGAGGTCTGCTGCCTTCCTGCTCCAGAACAAAGGCAGGCTTTGTTAGTCACTCCACGCTTCTGGCAACACTGGAGAGCCTCATGGGCTTTTTTCCACATTTTTTACACTTTCCCTCTCTTTATCATTCCTCTTTCTCCCTCTTACATTGCTTTGCCTATTTACCTGTAGGACACCTGTACTTTCCACTGGCATCCCTACTCCTTTAAGCCCATGTTCTTGACTCTGCTTAGCATCATAAAGAGACAAATATTGTTTAGGACAGAACAAAATACCTTTACCACTTCCACCTAAAGTACATTAACATTAAAAACCCAGAACCAGGAAATCAACTGATGAATTTTATTACCATGACCATGTGATTTTTAAGCTGTTCTGTGCTTCATGTTTCATTGAAAAGCTGGGGCAAGTGTGAAAATACTGGTCTAAATGACACTGCACAAACTGCTCTGGAAAGATTCCCACAGGGTAACAAACATCACCTGGAAGCTTTCTTGAAATATCTGACTATTGATTCATGCACTTCTTCTTCTGCAGACTGTTTGGTTTCCTTGACCATGCAGCAGCTACAAATTTTTAACAAGTGTCATCACAGTGTCTTTAAGTCCTGAAAAGCTAAAACACAAACCAGAACATGCATAGGCAGCTGGTGATAGAATTTCCTGGTGATTTATCACATTTGGAAAACAAATACATGTTTAGGGTGATTGGTTTGTATCCATTTCTTACAGCAGAAGCAATCCTCATTTTGTTGTTTTGGTTTTTAAATATAGCATTTTAAATAACATTTAAATCTGAGAACACAGTATTAGGAACTCATAGCATTATAAAAAAATGCTGAAAAAACCTTTTAGAACCTCAAAACCATTCTGATCCATTATTCACTAGTACCAGCAGAGAGAAACAGTCTTTCAAAGGAGCAGTTTATACACAAGAGTTCCCTTTTCACATGCAATCTCACCAAGTTAATGGCAAAAATAAACTCACTGCCTTTTCCATACATTGGAGAGCACAGAGGGCACAAGGAAAACGCTTCCTATTTCAGGATTTTACTCCAGGACCCCAAGTTTAATAATCCATGCATCAAAAACCACACTTTGACTTCACACTGCCACATTATTCCCACGTCAGAGGAACAGATTGATTTCCAACATGAAATAAAGGAGCAGCAACTGAAAACAACTTTTTATTTCTTCTGGATCTGTGTTTTTAAACAAAAAAGTAGGACAACAAATAGTAAACAAACCCTTTCTTACGTGGTCAGTTTCATGTTCCAAGTTAAATAAAAACGTGGCACCAACACTGAAATTTACAAAGCATGAAGAGATGTGGATATTAACAAACTCTTTCAAAAACTAAGTGCAAACTTGATACAAGAAAACACGTGATATTTCTCTGGCTTTGTAAATGTTTTGTAGCCCAAGATCAGCAACCCCATGTTAAGCACAAAACCAAGGAAAATTACTGGAAATAATTTAAATCTCCTGACTAGAATGTGCAACACTTTTGTGTGCACAAAGCCAACTACTCTTCATCCAAGTTCAGTTTGGAGGCAATTCCTGCATGGGAAAGTGTTGGCAGAATGAGCAGTGCTAACTTATCTAGAAAAGGAGAAGTTCTGCCCTCACTCATTCTTTGCTGAGAGAACAAACCCCTGAAGGGTTTTTTAAAGTTCCCAACAATCTCCCTGTACACACTTGCAAAAAATGATAGTTGGAAATAGCTCAATTGGCCTTTGTGCTTTTCCAGGCAACATTTCCTCGGTGATAGGTTTAAGCTCCTGGAAACTGGCAATCTCATAATGAAAATTATTACCCATTCTTTTTAAAGACACCAAAATACTTCTAAACTCATTTCCAAACGGCAGAGACTGCAGGCCTTGGCCCAAATGTGTATTGATGTATTAGCAGGTTTTTTTTTTTTAATTGGGAAAAAAAACATATTTAAACCTAGTAGTCTTTAAACTGTTTAAGCACAGACTGAGAAAGCATTTTGAGAAGTTCTTCAATCCTTTCATCAAGAGAAGTTCTGATGAATTAAAAGCCAGATCTTTAGTCACATGAATAAAGACTTTCATTTCATTCCACAAGAAATGAGGATGTTAAGGAAATACATTAACAAAATGTGTGACACTAGAAATGAAAACACAGTATTTTTCAAGTTAAAGATTATTCACAGCTTAAAGAAAGCACCTCCTTACCTGCAAAGCTGAATGAAAACGCTGTTGCATTACTGACACTCGGATCTACTTGTCACTTTGCATTAAAAACACTTTTATAAATTACTTTAATGGGAGTAAGAGGAAGAAATAACCAAACACAGAAATACTTACATTTCATTCACTCTCTCTTCTGGGCCCTGAACTTGGCCTGTCACAGTTCCTTGGCTGGTATTTTTAACCCAGCCAACCACTCCTAATTTCTTGGCTTCCTGTTCAGTGTACTGATTTGGGAAATAATGAAAGAGGACAATCAGTGCCAGCCCAGACACCACAGACAGAACACTTCACCCCCCACTTGCATTTGCCCAGCTGTAAGAGCTACACTTAAAAAACAAAAATCCATGAGTGACGCTCATCCTCAGGCATTCAGATGTTCCTGGCAGCTCTGGAGTTGCAGCAGGCACAGCTCATTTTCCAAAAAGAACAAGATTTTGATCACAAAAGACTACACTAATCCCACACCATTCCCTTGAACCTACTTTATTCCTTTCCATAGCTCCTACCACTGCTCATTTGACCCTTCAATCACCACACAGTGTTTAAACTCATTAAATCTGCTACATGTACAAACTTCCCAGTTCCCTTTCAAATCCCTTCCACCTAACTTTCACCCTTTAAATCCTATCCCCAGCTGCTGCATTTCTAATGACAAACAACAGCAAAGGTCATAATCTAATAGCTAGAAAAAAACAAGCATATTTCTGCAATACCTAAAAATTATGGTTTCCCAGCCACCGAGTTGTGATGAAACTCACAAATAGCAGGAGCTAAACTTCAGGTCTGTATGACCCATTCCAAAAGACAAAACCTGCTTTGGGGTGATTTAGCCAATGAAAAAGTGGTGCTAACTATGAAAAGTGTTTTCCAAGGTGATTATGAGCAGCTTCTCCAAGCTAATTTGCCCAAAAGCACAGGATTGCAGCTGCAAACCTTTTCCTCAGTACTGCAGGGCAGCTCAGGACTGGCACTGAGCTGTGTGCTCACACAGCTTCAGGTCAGCTCAAAGCAAGGCACAGCAAGCTTGGACTTACCCTTTAATCTTGATAGAATAACTAAATTCAAAGCAAACTCCACTGCAGTCCTCTGTTCCTTCCACTTGGCACTATTTCACAATATAAACTATACATAAAATCTCTCAGGTTTAATATTAAGCATGGAGCACTATTTTGAGACAAACCCACTATTTTTACTTTGTGTCGCCTTGTTTCGAGGGGTTCTGTGAAATGCAGAACCACCTGCTGCACTGCAGAGCTGCTGGAGTCACTTGCTTAGGGAATGAGCCACAAAGTGCTTATTTGTAACATAATTTTTCAAGTGGCAACACAGTACCTTAAATACAGGTACTGTGTTGCCACTTGAAAAATTAAACTGAAACACCTTGTTTCATATTTAACCTTTCTAAAGTTAAGGTGTTACAGGATTCTGGTGGCTGTTACATCACAAGTAATCCAAACCACAATCTACACAAGCAACGCATTATTAAGCTTCTAAAAATCCATTTTAATGTAAAACCATTTTAAGTCTACTCAGAGTACTTAGCCATCCAACCGAAGTTCAGGCTGGATATATTTACACTCCACAGACCTGCTGTCTTATTTTTAGCACGGGAAACATTATACCATAAAGTAGCTAGCAAATCCAGCATTGCCTTACCATCCTGAAACAAACACCTAAAAAAGAAAAAAAAAAAAAAAAAGAGAAATTAGAGTCCTATCAAAGCAGGAATTTCAGTTAATATAAAGGAGCAATGATGTGCATGAAAGTCACCCGTGGTGTTTCATCATGGAAATTTCAGTGACGGTAATATTAGGGAAACCGAACAGGACTTGTGTTTGAGCCTTCCCTTCGTCACAGGATTATTATATTCACACATTCATGTAATTAGGTGAAACAATAAGTGTATTTAAGTGAAAACGCCGCAGTTTGTGAGTGGGAAGGACGGGAAGGGCATTTCCACACACCCGCGCTGACAGAAGCCAGAGCGGAACGGGAACTACTTTGGACAGAGCAGCCTGCCCCCCAGTGAGAGCCGAGCCTTAGGGCAGGGGAGTCCTTAGAACGATGTAAAATTTAAAAACAAACAAACAAACAGCCCACGCAACGAAAAAACTTTCCTGTCCCTCTGGGAACGCGGAGCCGGCTCCCGCCTCCCCTCAGGCCGCTCCCACACCGCGCACGCGCGGTGCCGCCGCCTCAGCGCGGGGCCCCTCGCCCGGCCGCCCCCCTCAGCCCGCCCTCACCTTGCACCCGCCCGAACACTTCGTAATCCACGGATTTGAGTGCGCCGGAGACTTTGGCCGGGGCGGACATGGCAGCAGCGAAGAAAGAGCCGCTGTGGCAGCTGCCAGCGCTCTGCAAGCCAGCGGCGTCCGGACGGGAGCGCGAGAGGCTCAAGCTTACAGCGCAAGCGGCCGCCTCACGTGAAAATGGGGCGGGCCATGGCACCCCGAAGAGAGCCGCGAGTGTGAGGAGCGAACGGCCGACAGCGGCGGGGGGAAACATCGCTCCTCCTGTGAGGGGAAACGCCTGACAGCCAGGGGTGACACAGCTCTCCCTGTGAGGGGAAACACCTGACAGCGAGGGGTGACACAGCTCTCCCTGTAAGGGAAAACACCTGACTGCCAGGGGTGACACAGCTCTCCCTGTAAGGGAAAACATCGCTGCTTCCGTGAGGGGAAACGCCTGACAGCCAGGGGTGACACAGCTCTCCCTGTGAGGGGAAACACCTGACTGCCAGGGGTGACACAGCTCTCCCTGTGAGGGGAAACACTTGACTGCCAGGGGTGACACAGCTCTTCCTAAGAAAAACACCTTACAGCCAGGGGTGACACAGCTCTCCCTGTAAGGAAAATACCTAACAGCGAGGGGCGACACAGCTCTCCCTGTGAGGGCAAACATCGCTCCTCCTGTGAGGGGACAGCGCCCGACGCCGAGGGCGGGAAGACGCTCCCGCCGTTAGGGACGCTGCCACACGTCCCTAAGGGGCGGCTCCTTCAGAGCCCTCTCAAGGGTCTTTCCCGTCTCTGTTTCAGATTAGAATTATGTTCAGAGAGCAGCGTGCGAAGGACGCCATATCCTCCTCCAGGACTGGTGTTGCCAGCTTCCACAGCACAGGTGAGCAGCATCAGTCTTTCGCAGGTATTTGCAAGAAGCATTGAAAACAAAGCGTGTTCCATACATTGCTGAACTGTGGTAGTTTTGCCTGATAAAGTGGAAAATTAGGTAGTCGAAGACTAAAGCTTGAGGAAAAAAACTCAAATTTTTCTTGGGCACCCCTCCCTGAATGAGGCTGAGTGAGCAATTTACCTCTCCAATTTCCACATGACTTAAACTTCACCTGTAGTTTGAAGAGCCCATTTCTCCCCCCTGTGCTGGGGCAAACGCCAGACTCCTCAGCTGGAGCAGCAGACCCCACAGAAAGAAAGCTTATTCCATGCAAGCTCTTCATCCAGCTTTCAGTGGTATCTAGTAGTGCTTATGTTCTCATTGCAACACCTTTCCAAAGTTGTCATCGTGATATTTCTTTTGTCTGTATGCTACAGATAAAAAAAGTCACCAATTGATTATTTAGTAGGTCGAGTCTCCAGCAACACACAAAGGTTTTTCCCTGATGTGTTCTATGTCTGCTTGAAGTTTAGCTTTCCCCCACTACATTTACTTTAAAAAAAAAATTAAAAAACCAAAAAACATTTCAGGCAAAATTCTACATTAGAAACAGCATTAATCCAACCTTAGAAGATGAGTTCTACTCTCACTCACCAAAAGATAAATGTAAGTTAACAGCAACAGTACAATAAAAATCAAAATAATTTTATTTGCTCTCTCCATTAAGTAATTTTCATCCACATGCAGCTTGTGTTCTACAGTAATACAGCAGAACCTGAGTTGTTCACAGGTTTGGATCTTAAGATACATGGAGGTTCAAAATAAAGTCCTAGAATAGTAATAAAACTATTTTTCCCAGACAAGTGAACTAGAGAAACAACCACTCAATTCAGCACAGAACACAAATATTCACATAGAAACAAAAAGCTTCCAGTATGACAGCGAATAGGAACACAATGGACAAAGCTTCATTTGCTTTACCTGTATAGCACATTAAATCCAACTGGTGCCTTTCACAGAGCTCATACATTTTTCTGATGTAGAATCAGCACCATTTTGTTTTGAAAGAGGAGGAATCCACAGGAAGAGGAGCAGAACACAAAAATTCTTTAGCAATTTGCTGCCACCTGGCAGCAGTGAAGAGCAAGACCAGTAAAAAAGTATATTTATAGTAGAGTTATTGCACTAGAAATCCACACAAGCCTTGAAAGCAGAGCTTATCCTGGTGTGCTGATACTTTGATACCTGCAGATTCCAGCACTGGCAACAGCAACAGTTTTTATCACTACAGTCTTTGACATTTCATTTATTTGTCATAACATCTTGTTCTTTCTTCCTTAGACAAGTCAAACTTTCTCCTTATTTCATAACAAGTAGCAGAAAACTTCTGAAGGTGATACTGTGAAACATTTAATATTTTGCTGCCTATGTAATCAATACTAGAAACCAAAGATTACTCAAACCCACTAATTAACAAGAGAGATTTAACACACACTACCAAAAAATGCAGGCAGCCTGCATGCAGTTCTGAATTTCCCTCCCACATCCAGCTGTTTATTCCAGGGTGATGGCACAGCCCTAAGGAGAACCAGTTGGCTAGACTTCCCAAAGCTGTATTGTTGTAAAAATAACAACACACTTCCCCACCAGGCCCTCTGCCCCTCCTCTGGGCATAAAGCCTTTAAAAACCTCCCAGTATTCACTCCAAGCACAGTAAATCTTTCTAACAACACTGGTTTTTAGCCATGGCATGAAAAAGGGTATAGTCAAAATTATTATTACTGAAAAACACCAAAACCCAGCAGTAGTGCTCTTGCAGCCAAACACCAGGGACCAGCACAAACAAGGCTTTGTAAGGAACCTTGGCACATCAGTGACAACAGCCCCACGGTACCTGGGCAGCAGAGTCCCTCCAGGAGCAGGAAGCTGGGCTGGAAGCACAGCTACAACACAGAGGTAAAACCAGGACTGAACACACCCATGGTTTAAAGGCAAGAGCTCTGCTCGGCCCTCAGCTTAAGTAGAGTCCTGCCCCAAAGAGCAGAGGGGTGTGGGTGGGTGCTAGGTGAGGCTGGCTGGGAGAGGCAGAGCTGTTGGTGCCCTTGGCTCTGGCCAGTGCCAATGAAAAGCAATTTGATGAAAGCATCTCAGTCATTAAGCTTTTGGGTTGGTCATTGGAAAGTTGTAGCTTCCTTATTTATGCTGTTTGTTCATCTCTGGCATGGAATAGGTGGGAAACCAGCTTTCTGGTTCTTTCACTAGCCACTACTGCTGCTATCTCTGTGTGTGGCTGCCATCTCACACCACCACACACACCTGATGTTTCCCACTCCCAAAATGACTGCCTTTGGCATTCCCATGGATACCTCATCAGGCACTTACCCTCCCACCTTGCTGTCTCGATTCATCCTTCACCTTGTAACTACACTGTTTTTCTGCACCATTTTAGGTTACCTGGCTCCTCCTCAAACCTTCAGCGACTGCATGTCTCTCCCCTACTTCTTCTGATCATAAAAGTTTCCTGATGTATCTTTAGCTGTGCAGCTCTGTTTATCTGAACCAAACTCTAGACCTGATTCACTTGCAAACTGTCCCCAGATGATTTTGATGAGTGATTCACAAAGGACACCAAAGCCTCCAGATAAATAAATAATAAAGATACTGCTTCTGATGCCAGGTTATTGCTGTTACCTAGGGAGCATGGAATGTCAGGGAAGAAGTTGGAAGCCATGTAAGCTTAGTTTGACCTTTTCAGCATTTTTCCCTTATTTTCTGTAAATGGTAATGCACATCAGAGTTTATTTTTCTGTCCTTTAAGGTAATGCACTGCTGTTCCTTTATGTTTCTTCTTCAGGCAAAATTATAAATTTCTAACCCTTTTCACTAGTCTTCCTCTTTTCCTCATTCCTAAATTGCATTTACTCTTCATTTCTGAATAAAAATTAAGGGGATTCCTACCTCTACTTCAAAGCTGTATGAGCTTCTTCAGGGTCTTTTTTGCAGTCCTTATTTACATAATATCTAAATATACTGAAACCTTTTGGAGGGCTTAATCTTGCAGTTTTTCCTCTTTACTGGCTATCAGGAACTTTCTTCCTTTTAGCACTACAGATTATATTTGGAAGTCTAAAGGGCAAGATAGGCACAAAGAGGGACTCTTTGAGAGCTTTATTCAGGTGGATGAGTGATTAATGACTCTATAGCTGGATCCCCAGCGTGCCCATAGCACAGGGAGGTGACCTGGTTACAGCACTTGTCTCCTGATCCATCTGTACTCCAGGATCCAAATCCAGGGACGTGATCCGTGTGGGAAGAACCCCCCACCTGTGCAGCAGCCCCTGAGCAAGGGGAGAGTCTTGCAGGGTATGAGTCACACCCACACAGATCAGATTTCAGGAGTGCAGCCAAACTTTGTGTGCACAGGAGCTAAATTTGTCCCTTGTGCTCCAAAATCCCAGACTGCTTACATAAAGTAACAGGAGTGACACATACAAAATTGTGAGCCTGTTATTTTCCTCTGGCTAGACTATATTGTTTAGATTTAGTGTTATTTTTCATTTTATTTTTGTGGCATAGCCTGATTCTTTAGGGCATGAAGGCCTGCTGACTGTTTCTCTAAAAGGAGCTTTTATTTTTTAAATCGAGCAATAAACCTCTAAACCTCCACCAATAAAATCACATGAAAACAAAGTTCAAAGTTTTTCAGTCTAAATTAAGCTTTTAAAAGTCTTTTTACTGATATATAAAAAAAAAATTCAGGTAAATCATTCCTAGTTGGTAGTTGTGACATTTTAATGTAAATTGATAATAAGAAACTGAACCACTGGGTAAATATAAATACTTGCTATAAGGAAATCAGCCTTGGAAACTTGCATCACTGCTGCAAAGATCTTTTAAACTACAAAATGTTGGGAATTAAACCATGAGCATATGAACTGATAAGAAAAACCCCATCTCAAACAAAAATGTGATGGATAAAGTTAAACTATTCAGTACCAAAGCAAAGGAATCAGGTGGAATTTGAGGTTAAGTCTGTCAGTTGTCTGCTGGCATGAAAGGTCAGGTCAGGCTTGGCTTGATGACTAAATCCAAACAAACCCACCTACTATAACACCCACATTTAAATTGTTTTGATAGAAAAGCAGATTGATCCAACATTTGATTTATGAAATATTCATTCATAGCACACTCATAAACATTTGAGGAAAACATTGAGATTCTGCTGTTATGTTTTCTCCTCTTGCACATGCTGAGGAGGAGGAGGAGATGTGGTCATTTAAGGCAGTAAATTTTTATTCCCATTGAAACATTGGAAATTTTAAGCATTACCCTTCCCACAGCTGCCAGAACAATGCTGTCAAAATTAGGGAGGATTCAGGGCTCTACAGAAGATCTAAGAACACACAAAAGAGTGTGGGTTGCTAAAGGAATGGTTTCTCTGGGAGGTGGGTTGACAACATTACATTTTGCAGCTCTGTGAAACTACTTGATTCATTCTCCTTAATTGCATTAGGCCTTTATTCCTTCTCAAAACAACAGAGAGAAAATAGTGAGTATTTCAGAATCTTGCAGCCTGTGCCATCAGAGGAAGTCTCACTGAATTGATTACTGCTTCACTACTTGTTATTGGATAACTTCTGGATTTCATTCTCCAAGTTTGAACATGTGGCCAGCTCTCATCAAAAGTCTGATTCAAAGACATTTACTTGTGACAAATTTGGTGAAAGTCAGCATCTGGGTGAAGAAAAATGCCCTCTTGCATTCAGAAGGAGGGATGCTGTCAGTCCCAAACTTTCACCCATCTTTATAACTTGATGGCATCTTCCCCATCCAACCTAGCAGAAACTTTAGTGGTTCTGATAAAACAGGAGGAATCAGCATGAGTTTTGTATGATTCTGTACAATCACAGATGGCAAAGAGGCCTTGTTATTTCTCACATGGAAGAACTCAGGGCACTAAAAAAATTCCCAGATAAAAAGTTAACAACATTCAAAAGGGAACAACTTTTCACACTGTGCATGAATCAGAAATTACGGCTGCAGAACATGAGGCCAGAACATAATGAGCTTAAAAAGCAGATGAATGAAGGGATGAAAAGCCCATTTAGCACTATTAAACAGAATGAAATAGCCTGTGACTCAGGATGTCTGTCTGTGAACTAAGAAAATGGAGAATATGCAGGGGGGGAAGTAAGATTGTATGCAATCCCAGTTCTTAATCTTTAGTTCTGAGTTTTAGTCTTGTCACAGGAAAATGTTCTTGCACATTTCCGCAGCTAAGACTGAGGCCAGCCTGAAAGAAACTGAAAGCTTTGCAGAGAGAAAAAGGCATGGAGTCTGGGAATCTAGTGAGAAGGTAAGACTACCTAAGTGAATATCTAACTTCAAAAAAATCACAGTGAGGGCTCCTGAAGGAGATACTCTACAAAGTAACACTGATGGTATCAGCTGCTCCGTGAATAAGCCCCTGGAGAGCTGGTGGATGCCATCCCTTGCTCTGGCAGTGCAGGATTGAGTCACATGCCCTGGCTGGCAGGGCTGGCTATGGCTGCACTCAGACTGCTGCTGCTGCTGTGGTGCAGAGCTGCTGTGCACATCCAGCTCTTGCGTGCTCTGAACTTGGTAACATCTCTGGCACCCCTAACACCGCACTAAATTCGCTTTGCTCCTGACTTCCCATCTCAAAACTCCCTGCTTTTCAGAGGTGCTAATTTGCTGGGGATATTTAGGGGTAAGCAGAGTGATTCTTGCCCAGTTTCTTCTAATTTCAGAGCCTGTCAAGCCTCCTGCTAATACCACTTCAGATGCTGATGGCTCTATCTTTCCCAAGCGAAGGGGGCTGGAATCTCCAAGGACAACCATTTTTCCAGCAATGCCTTTGGGTAAGCAGATTAATTCAGAGCATGGCTACAGAATTTGAGCAGGCATTTGGCAAAGCCAAGAAAGCATGAATCAGGTTCTGTATCCATCCATTGCAACGCTACTGAAAAAGAAAACACATGGGGGTTGTAGATAGTGGTATCACAGCCACAGTGAACGCCCACTGGATTGTCCTGCAGAGCCCTCTCTGGAGATTACAAGCTGTCTTTTTCCTGCTCTTTTTGTTCAAGGCAGATTCTGTTTCTCTCTTGAATTTTCTAACCCCCTGAGTTCTTTCACCCAGTTCTCAGTGCTTTGCCCAGCAGAAGGGCAGCTGCTCCCTTTGTACTAAGCAAGGCTTAGTTTTCCATTGGGCTTGGCCTCAAGATAACAACAAACAAATGTGGCAAAACAACTTTTTCCTCTCCCTGGGATATCCATGAATTTACAGGCCTCCTGTGCTCCTTAATTGGAACATTCCTTCTATCCTAAATGGCCTTTCTGACAGTTATGTTTCCAAGGTTGTAAGGAAGTGTTAATTTACAGTCATTGTTTCACCTTGAACTCTTCTTAACGGGGTACTTGGGACAATAATAAACCAATTTACAATTCCGTGAATCCTGGTGTTAGTCAGCAGGCCCAGCACTACCATAATCATGCCCCTGACATAATTACACTTATTATCCCCACATTACCAAGGCATAGACATAAACAACATGCCAGGTTCGACCAAATGAGCACCAGAGAGCTCCGAGTTTGTGCCCTGTGATCCTCCCAAAGGTTTGTTAATCTGCTGGGTGTCTCCCTAACACTCATGAGAGAAGCTGCTGCTTTAGAAACGTGCCAAAAAATCTCCCATGCAGATTCCATGCACAAAACCACTCAGCCAGAAGCAAAGGATAGATTATTCTCTAGCAGGAGAGAAAGCATTGGTTGCTTAAGGGAATATTTAAGTGAGATTGCTTCTCCTCCAGAATTCATAAATATTTAAATACTTCTGATCCACATGTCCAAAGAGAGAACACACAATCCACCCACAGAACTAAAGCCTGAACTACTTGAGCTATGCCCATGATAAACACAATTATTTGTGCTGAATGCTGTTTGCAGCAAGACTGAAAACCTGAGCAATGATTTTTGGTTGTTATTTGATTTATCCTGCATTGGGAAAGCAGACCTTTTTTAAAATTTTATTTTACTTTTAAATAGACATTGCAAATTTTTCACCTTGACAAGAATAGATAAAGCAGAGCACTGCAGATGAAGCTGCAACAGATGTATTTGCCACTTAAAAACAATAACTATGATCATCCACCCAGGCACTTGGGGTAAGGTGTGTCACAATCCTCTCTGGCAAACACAGGGCAACTGCATGAGACTCCCAAGTCCATAATGAGCAGTTTCTATGTGAGTGACTGCAGGCTGCCAAGGGACTGTGTTGCCTTGATTTCCTAGAACAGCAGAATCCCTAGGAATGACCTCTGTGAGTTCACTGTCATCACATGCTCCTCTGGGGCTGGTTTCTGTTTGGCAAGAGAGTGCAGACAGAAAAATCCACTTCAATGGCTCAAGAAGAACAGAAAAGTAACCCTGATGTCTCTTTCCCCAAAGTTGGCTGCATTTCTGTCATGTCCAAGGAATTATTATTTATTTCAAATAGCTGTGACTAATTTGGAAAGAACCTCTTACAAAGAGGTTCAAGTCCATTGCTTTTTCTCCCCACAGGCACAATAGTTTCCAGGGATATCTTTGGGAGTTTCAGACATGTAGAGGAAACAGCCTGTCACAGGCAGAATCTCTGCTGTGGATTTGGGACAATTATGCTTTCCAAATCTTGGGCAATAAGGCACCAAAAGAGAACAAACCCAGGGAGTGGAGAGGAAAAAACACTTTTGCTATAAATTAATTTATTTCACCAAGGAGAATTGAGGTCCTGTTCTTGTACAAAGACTGTCCATTGTAAGCACAGTAACCCACTAAGTTCAGCTGGAAAAGAGCAGAGGCCAAACAATATCTTGTGAATGGATATAATTGATGATGGATTTAATCTATAAACAGAACCACTGGGAATGTAAAGTGAAGGGTAACAATGCTGCACCTATTTGGTCAGGCTTGTTTATGTAATAGAGTTTTAAAAATAATACAGGTTCCCATAATAACACTTTAACCTCTTCACAAGGGCCTCTTATTTCTGCTCAACAGAAATGTTCCACTTACTTTAGAACACACAGATCTGAACAGGCATTGCAGAAAAAGAACAATATTCAGCGTATGTGCTGTAGGTGACACTGAACCCGCCTCCCCATCCAACTTGCAACATGTCATGGAGTATTTAGACAGCCTTATTTTAGGGACCTAAAATTAGTTCCTCTGAATCACACTTTAGAAGAACCTATTTTTGTCCCATACTATACAGGAAACTTTAGGTTCCTCATTCAGATGCTGTAATTACTCTTGCCCTTATCCCCCAAATAGACAAATTCTCTGTAAAATAGAAGTTTATGTGACAGGGGTGTTTCTAAGTTGCCTCTTTGGCACCTTTCAGCTTTGGATGACTGACCAGTTTAGAAACATGGGACTGAGGGAAAGTCTGAGGATCCTCATCAAAAAGCAGCTATTCCTCTTTATTCCTGTGGTGGTGCTTTGTGAGATATGGAGGTCATAGACTAGGACAGGTATGATACAGGTGATATGAGGCTCCTGTTGGATTGGCTATTCTTTTCCAAACTGTAAAATCATAGAGTGGTTTAGGTTGGAAAGGAGCTTAAAGCCCATCCAGTTCCACCCCCTGCCATGGGTAGGGACCTTCCACCATCCCAGGTTGCTCCAAGCCCTGTCCAGCCTGAACTTGTACACTTCCAGGGATGGAGCAGCCACAGCTTCCCTATGCCAGGGCCTCCCCATCCTCACAGAGAAGAGTTTCTTGTGTATACTCATCTGTCAGTCCAGGTCCTTGTGAAACATCCCTTTCCATGTTTCTTGTAGGCTTCCTTCAGGTACTAGCAGGGCCTCAGGTACTGAAAAATGGATGGAAATCTGTCACTCAAAAATCATCCAACTTGGGTGGAAAAGGACAGATAGGTCACTAAGGAAAACATCTGTGCTAAGTAGTCCTTGGAGAGCTGATGCAGCAGGAAGCAAGGCTGAGTGACAAGGTTCCCAAATCCCAAATGCCAGCGCTGGTGCTGGCTGCCCTCAGCATTGCCCAAGGAGGGAACACGTGGACAACCCCCAGCGTGACCCACGCCACTGTCAGCACTCAAAGTTTCTCATGAATGGGAAGATTGTGTTTTTCTCACAACTACTCCACTCAGATTCATCAGCTCTCAGGAGGCAATGCCAAAACCAACAGGTGGCTGCCATATTTGGGTTGCTGGCAATTCATATTCCTCCTACTTAATGGGAGAGGAAGAAGCTGTTGATGTGAAGTGGCACAGACGGGTCCTGTGTTATGAAAGCCCCGTCCTTCATCATCTGACTCGGGAACCAAATGTGCTCTCACACACTGCTGCAGCCAAAACATATTGCAAACTTGAACAACACATTTATTTTTGACTCACTTGGCAAAATGTATCTATTTTTTTTCTCTCTCTGTTTTTAAAGACCAGAATGGCGGCATAGCAGGGAGAGGGAAGGATTAGGTTTTTAAAATAATTACTAAATGTAATTAGTAAACAAATCAACATGCAGAAAATACATTCAGAAAGCAAGTACTACAGGTGTGCTTACTACTGTAATTAAGAATGGAGCAGGAATCTCCCTTTTTTTCAGACTCTGAAAACAGGAATGGAGGAGATCAGGTGAGAGAGTAGGATGGCTGTCAGAGGTGCTGATGGCGTAACTTGGCATGTTTTTCCCCAAAAGGTGAGTGTTTAACCCTGGTGGAAGACATTCACGTGTCTGAGGCCACAGCTGAGAAGGCAGCTTGTTGGCTCAGACAGAACAGGCTCCCTGAGATCAGAGGTGGTCATTCACATGCCAAATACTCCAAAATCCCCGAAAAATCAAGGCTTAGTTTTAACTTCGGTTAGAAAGGGCAGGAGTAATTTTTTATAACATGGCTACAAAGCAACAGAATGCAGCTGGGAAGCTCCTGGTGTATCTGCCAACTTCAATTTCAGAAAATTGGGCTAGAATTTTGATTTTTTTCCTTTTCCAAGTCCAAACAAACTGCATGCTTCAAATCTGACAAACACTTTCCCACATTGGAAATGTCTGAACAAATCACCATTATAATTATCAAGAATTGCCTCTAAGTGACAGAAAATAAGTAATTTTAGACTTTTCAATTTCAAGGTATGCATATTTTCACTTACCCTTTTCACTAACTAAAGAAATTGGTTTTTTATTACAGCTTTTGGGCCAATTTATCCTTGACTGAATTGGTGATAAAACTATTCATTTCATATTGTTTATTTCTGTTTTCCCCAGAAAAATGCTAAACCAAGATGTACTTTATCCCCACAGAAAGCTGACCATGATCTAGTTTTCATTTTAATTCAAGCCAGAAAGGGCAGAGATTCATCTAATATTGCTTTGCCTCACGCAGTTTTATGAGGCAACACAAGAGTAAAGTCCCTGTGAAAGATGGCAACAAATTGAATGAAGTCCAGCTGTTTTGTAATCATGTAAAAGTTGATAGATGTGACCCATGAGATCATGCGATACAAAATCTTCTAGGAATGGAAAGGCATTTCAGAAGGTTGGGACACTACACAAAATCCTGGTGCTTCCTTTATTAAAAATACAGGTCTAGGAGGGTGAGGAAAGTAGATGATGCACTCCTCGGGAAGATGCCACGATGCCTTTGCCTGTCATACTTGGGTTTGCTGTGGCGTTTCTCCTCTCCCAATCCCAGAATTTAGTTAGCTGTCTTTTGTTGTTTTGGGTTTTTTTTTTTTAATTTTAAGCAGAGCTAGTTTGAGCATAATGATCAGAAAACAGGATTTGCCCTTGTCAGTAGCTCTAAATCTAATCAGTTTGCAGCTGTTGTATGGCCACGATGTAACTCTTGAGGGGAAATTCAATTATATTAGGACAGCTGGAGATAACAGCTATCAGTGCTGTTATCACATATCCCTCAGCAGTTTATCCCACACCCACTGCCCGCGGGCGAGCTCTGTGCTCCTGACTAGCGTTATTATTTCAAATAAGCCTCTTAGGCAGCCGCGCAATCTGCTATCAAACTCCGGGGCTAATTACAGCACCACCGAATCAATTAGGTTGGCAAAGACCTCGGAGATGGGAGACCTCGGGATCATCGAGTCCAACCTGTGGCCCGACAGACCCCGGCACTGAGTGTCCGCTCTGTCCCCGCACCTCTCCAGGGACTAGCACTGTCCCGTTACCTCCAGCACCCGCCCCATCCCCACCTCACCCCGAGTGCTGTGGAGCGAGAACCAATGCTCGACTCCCTCCCCATGAGCGCAGCCGGAGGGTGAATGTTTTCACCCCGAATTATGCGTCCAGGCGGCGGCAGCTTTAGCAGAAGGGCTTTTCACCCAACCGCAAAGCCGCAGAGCGCGAACCCTGAGCTCGGGCGGGCGCCGTGGCCTTTCCGCTCCTCCCCGCGGGGGTGCCCAAAGCACCGCACCGCCCCGGCCCGGCCCCGCGCCCCCGGCCCGGCCCCGCGCCCGCGGAGCGCCCGGAGCCGCCCCGGGCCCGCCTTCCGCCGGAAGTGAGCGGCGCAGAGCCGAGCGGGGCGGGCGGGGCGCGGCGGCCGCGGTCACCGGCCCTCCCGGGCAGCGCCGACATGGCCCGGCCGCCGCAGAAGGAGATCGTCTACAACAAGCTGCTGCCCTACGGCGAGCGCCTGGAGGCAGAGGCCGCCCGCTTCCTGGAGCACATCAAGGGCAACCTGGCTCGCGCCGTGCAGCTGCAGGAGCTCTGGCCCGGCGGGCTCTTCTGGACCAGGAAGCTCTCGACGTGAGTGCCGGGGCGGGACGGGGAGCGGGGCTCGGGCTGCGAGCGGCGCGTCGGTCCCGTCCCTTGCCTTGCCTTGCCGAGCCGAGCTGATCTGAGCCGTGCCCTGCCCGCCGGGAGCGCCTCCCGCATAACGGAACCGCTGGCACCCGGCCGGGCCCCGCTCCCGGCCGCTGTCCCGTCCCTGCCCTACACAAGGCCGGCACTTCCACATCGGAAACGGGGACAAAGGTGGCTCCGGCCGCAAGAGCTCGCCTGCCGCCTCTGAAACTTCCGAATTCTACGACTTAAGCGCTTGTGCGATTAACTTGTGCTTTTGTTTTTAATACGTGTATATTTTTTAAATGCCTGTGTGGCCACCTGTTTCACCTCTGCCCTTCTTAAGCAAGTTGTGGTTGATACAATCTCCGTGTAACTTCTGCTATAGGGACACGAAGTCTTTCTCAAGACAGGCCATTTGTTGGGTCAGTGCTGGCAGGATTAAACTCTGGCTTAATGCTGTGTAAACACCGCTGGTGCCCTTGATATCTTGGCTGAACTCTGGCGTGGGGTAGTTTGTGCTGATGTTGGCCGTGCTGTGTGTGCTGGCAGGGTGGTTTTTGTACAGATGAACCCGCGGTGATTTCATAGATAGCACTGAGTCCAACATAGGTTTCTTCTTGTGAATTTTACGAAGTACACTTGACCCTATTTTATTCGGGACACTCTGGCACTGGGTATGGCATCATATGACAGTGAGTCCTGTAGCTGCAATCAGTAGATTCTGTGGATGTTTATCATGTTTGTTGTTGAATGCTGTGTGTGCCTTCATGAACAGTGTTTCCTGTGCCAGAAACAACAAAGTACATGTGTTTGAACCGTTCTGAAACACTCACTTGCTTACAACTCCTCTCCTTACATAACTTCTTTTCTTGTAATATCAGTTGAGAATTTAATATACATTTGTCAGTCAAAGCCTGTTAGATTCGACTGTACTGGAATGTAAGTGTCTTTCTGTTTCCCAAGAGGCAGT
Source organism: Serinus canaria (assembly GCF_022539315.1). Lineage (NCBI taxonomy): Eukaryota > Metazoa > Chordata > Aves > Passeriformes > Fringillidae > Serinus > Serinus canaria. The sequence goes on from NC_066316.1 coordinate 4,539,465, forward strand.
CTTAGATAGAATTACAGTGGTGGTTGCAAAATGACTCACATGTTTGTGTTATGTGACAGTTTGAACCTGCTTGGAGCCAGTTCAGCACTGCTTCCCTTCCCACCCCACAGCCATCTGCCAACTCATACTGGTTTCAGTGGTACCTGTTGCCCATACCTGTGGTGGAACTTCCTTTTCCCATCGAGTTGAAACAAACTTCAGAGTCCCTACTGTGAGAAAGATGAGCTTTAGCTAAACAGCCTCAATAGGCACAGAAATTCATTCTAAGAGTGCCTTAGAATCACCCTGTTAGTCACTCTGTAAATGGCAATTGCTGTTACCACTTCAGGCTCCAGGGCAGTGAATTTGGCCTGTTGGGAACTACTGCTGTGCTGCTTTATGAATCACAGAAAGGTCAGCAGGCTCCAATTTGTGGTTTTCCACCTACACTTTGAAGTTTGAATTCATTGTGAGTGTTTGCAGCTTGTCTGATGCCTGTTAGTACCAAGATTTTCTTTGTGGCATTTTAGATACAGGGAGGCTCTGAGTGTGTTTGGTGTGGGCAGGGAAGGAAACAGTGGGCTTGGTGTAAAAAAAATAAGCTGGTGTAGTTAATGTGAGAGATGTGCTGCTGCTCTGTTTGACTTGACAAAGTACTTCTAGGGATAAAAGGCTGAGAGAATCGAGGTTGTTCAGCGTGGAAAAAAGGGAAGGCCTGGGGCAATCTAGTTGTGGCCTTCCAGTACCTGACGGGAGCAGCAAAAAAATGGAGAGGGACTATCTGTATTAACAAAATACAAATAGCTGGTGTGCTTGGAGTGCCAGGAAAGGGGGGAATGGCTACAAACAGCCAGAGGGCAGGGTTAGATGGGATATTGGCAAGGAATCTTCCCTGTGAGACAGGGGAGGCCCTGGCATAGGCTGTGCAGAGAAGCTGTGGCTGCCCCTGGATCCCTTGAAGTGTCCAAGGCCAGGCTGGATGGGGCTTGGAGCACCCTGGGGTAGTGGAAGTTGTCCTTAGCCATGGCAGGGCGTGGCACTGGATGGGCTTTAAGGTCCCTTCCCACCCAAACCATTCGATCATTGTGTGAAATACAGTAGCAGAAATTCAGGTGTAGATAAAACACTTCCAGCCCTGTGCTGTTCATGACTATAGAATCCAATTTCTACTGTCTCTCGATAGTCAGGGACTCATCTCCAAATTTACTTCCTCCCTTTTTTCCCCTCCTGAAAAAAAGCTATAATTAATAAAAAGAAAAAGCTCAGAATCTTCATAATGGCATGATGGCTTCTTATTTTTGTTGCCAATGCCTGAATTGTAAAGGCTGAAATTCTTGCAGTATTCCGTGAAGTAATTTACATCTTTATTTATTGTACAGATACAAATGTTAATACACATATGTGTACATACAAATGAGCAAAGCAAACAGTGGCATGCAGATGATAGACCTGCCTAGTTACACCTCCTCAGCTTTTTACAATTCTGTGCCACAGGAAAGAATGAAAGTGAAACCCAGATCTTTTTTTGAATTAAAAATTTGAGTACTCTTCTATGGTGACAGCTGAATTGTGTAGTTTTTATACCCCCCACAGCTGGAACCATGACTTGCACATATTTATCTTCAGACCAGCTGTTTCAGCTGCCTGATGTCACGAACTGAGTAGGGAGGGGGGACAGAAAAGAGGCAGAATAGGAGTTTATCAGCCATAATGTCTCTAAGCTGATTTGAATAATTCTTTTATGGGTCATTTTCAGTGGTGACTTTTGGGATATGTGTGTGTGGACTGTGGTGAGAGAACTTTCTCTCCGTGAGGAGAGTAACTTATGATTTGATGAGGTTTCTGAAGCAAGTAAAACTTGCCCCAAAGACTGGCAGTTAAATTTGTAATAATTTTCCAAGATTCCTCCAGCTTTGTCTGGTAAAAGCTTGTAAAATACTAACCAGTTGTGAAAGCAGAAGAGTGAATCTCAGCTTGCCACAGCGTGTGTGGGAAAAGCAGGTTACATCAAAATAATTTGCTTAACTGGTCTTGCTCCATAATTTTTTATGGTCTTTAGGTCAGCAGTATACATTGTCTCAACTTCCTCCTCTTTCATGGTTCACAGATTGTTCTAAAAATGAAAAACCCACTAAACATAGTCAATAAACAAACACATTAATATGATACGGACATTTCATGGTTACTGTATATGGAGGTAATTCTGCAGCCAGGCAAACACACAAACGCCTTTCTGTGCTTTCTGCTCCAGCAGTCAGGGGTGTGGAAAGATGAAGGACTCAATTGCTGTCCCTGACAATGTTATTTTATGTGCTTGTCAGGTGTAGACTTATAAAATGACATTCAAGTGTCTTGCTCTAAGGTGTGGAAAAAATGCAGCTCAACGGTTTGGAAGGGGAATGACAGGACACAAAGTTACAGTGAGCATGGAAATGTCTCCGTGGGACTTTGCCAAGTATTTTAATCACTATTGCCTAAAAGTCTTGTTTGACATCTTTCTCTCATCTTTATCAGGGAAACAGAAGCTTTCTTTGGCTGTGTGAGGGATGTGTGTGCTGTGCACATGTACATGTGATTTAAGCAGTCCTGCTGAGCGTGATTCATTGCTTTTCACATCATTTGTCAAAAACTGAGCTTTAAACCAGTCGTGATCCTGTGTGCTGTGTGTTAGGAAATGCAGATGGAGAGCCAGGAATTTAGGAGAGTGTGCTGTTCAGCTTTTGGAGGAGAGGTAATTTTTAACTGTAGCATAGCAGCCAACTTTCTAGGGCAGTTTAGGGTGGCCACATGATATGATAGTACACTTCCTAAAAATAGGCCTATTGTACTTTTGGAGGGAGAGATTGGATACCCAGCACTGAGACTGGGGAATTGGCTTTATGGTTTTTTGGTTTTTTTTTTAATCTCCAGAGCCCCTGTACTCTGTACAGAAAGGCTGGAGTTGGAAACAGAATTTTCACTTCTTAATCATGTTTTTCATGTTGTGTGGGTGTGTTTTATTTGTTGGGTTTTGGGTTTTTGTTTTCCTTGTAGCTGAACAATGAAGGACAATAATTTTGTCCTTTTTGCAGGATAAGAACTCGTAAAACCTCAAAGAAATCAAACAGGCAGTGGATTTAAGATTTCAGATGTCATCTCAATGAAGTATTATCTGTTTGCAGAAGTCTTATCTTTTATTTTACCATAATTTAGTTCTGCAGTTATTTTTTTTTTCCCCAGTAACCCAATTATCCTGAAGAGACACCATTTCTATGATGAAAATTACCTGTCTGATTAGCCCCTGGACACCCTTCAGGGTTCATGAAGTTCTGCTTATATTCTTTTATTTAGTAATGGTGGTGTTTCATCCCTTCTGAAGGGATATTCTGAAAATATTGCAGTTCCCCTCTGACAGATTTTTCTTGTTTGATCTTGAGGAAAAGGCTGAACACCCCTTTCTAGAGGGATTTATTTTCTGACACTGCCTTAATGCTCAGCTGGATTAATACAAATAATTGACCCCTTTCAGCTCTGCCTCCCTCCTACATAAAGAAGCTGTAAAATATGGGAACAATTTGGCATCAAGTCCTGCTGCTTGGGCATAGTGACATCTTTGTGTTCAGCGTGTTTCTGTGTACTTTACTCCTTTCTTAATTAAACAGCATTTTGTGTAGCAGAGCTGTTAGCAAATGTCACGAAGAAGAACCAGCCAAACATTTTATTTTCAGTTATATATAGCAATACTGGCAGATAAATTGGATCTCTGTGTTTCTTTGTAGTTAAAACTTCTTTTCCAGGCTTCTGCAGTTTCTTCTTCTTTTTTTTAATCATGCATATTTCACTCATTTTTCTTTCCCTGAGGATTCTTTTTCCTGTCTTTTTTAGGCATGTGAAAAGTGTAGGTGTTCAGCTCTTGGTGGTGTAATTCTGTAGGTAGGTAGTATCTCTGGCCAATCCAGATTATTTAGGTTCTTGTGGTGGAAAAGTGGGTTATCCTGTATTTTGTTTCCTTCTGTCTTTAAAGTAAGTGCAACATGTTGAAATGAACATTAGTGAAAACGCTGCCCATCAAATATAAACATCTCCCCCTTGAATTTGACAGGAAAAGGGAAGTGGAAAGCAGCTTTCTTATGCATCTTTAAGAATAGTCAGAGCAGTAATAAAAAGGGAAGTTGCCTCCCAGTGAACAGTAATTTACAGTTGTGCCACGCCTAAAATGCTCTGATAGCACCTTATATAGGTTTTTCTGGTGCAGAGTATCTGTCAAGACTTGAAACATGTTTCTTTTTTTCAGTCTCAACTTAAAACCAGCAAACACTTCTTCTGGAGTGAGTCTGATGGATCTACCCTTGCTGAAGACAGTGGACACACCACTAGCAAAGCTCAGTGTCTAAATCTATTTTTCATCCTTGCTGGAAGCTATTGGATTTGGGCTTGTCTTGATACTTTTTACGTTGTTTTTTTAGCTTCTGGCTTGTGTCCTGTCCATGAGGTTACAGTATTTGTGGAGTCTTAGAGGGCTGTAAACTTTATTTGGTCATTCTTTTTCTTCCTGTAATTGCAGTTGTAAATCTTCCTTTGATGTGTGTCTTCAGGTTCTTACTTGTTGGGCTTGAGAACCAGGTTTTAGTTTTGTTTCACTGAACAGCAAATCAGAGGGATTCTGGCTCAGGTCTTGGATAAGTGGGATGTTTTAAAATATTGCTGACTCCCCTTGTGTTTGGTTTGCAGATACATCCGACTGTATGGCAGAAAATTCAGCAAGGAGGATCACGTGCTGTTTATCAAACTCTTGTACGAGTTGGTGACAATTCCAAAGCTGGAGATCAGCATGATGCAAGGATTTGCACGCCTGCTGATCAACCTGCTAAAGTGAGTAGAGATTTCTGCTGACTGTGGAAACTTCTGCCTCACAACAGTTGATCTCTTGCTCAATGTTGTGCCTTTCATGTAGCAGAGTTCTTACAGGTTACTTATCTGCCCTACACAGTGCTGCTGGTTAAAGGGTTCTCTTGTGCAAACACCTTCAAAGCTTTAGGAGTGGGACTGAAAGTGGAAGAATGCCAGTTTTCCCTGTATCAGGAAAGCCAAACAGCTCAGAGAGCCAAGAATTACGGCTGAATTTCATCTAGGGAGAAAAACTGGCTCACGACTCGATAATGTTTATTTCACTTGGTCAGGAAAAATCTTGACAGTGTCACTTGTGCTGAAGGCTGCCAGTGACCAGCCTGGTCCTGCCTGACCTTCCTGCAGTTTGTGTCAAATTTGGAGCAGGGAGGGGGGTATTCCCATGTGCAGCATGTCCATGTCAGTGCTGAATCCTGAACTGCTTGGTGTTTTGTTTCCTATTAGGAAAAAGGAACTGCTTTCCAGGGATGATTTAGAGTTACCATGGCGACCACTCTATGAAATGCTGGAAAGGATATTATATTCCAAAACAGAACATCTGGGATTAAATTGGTTTCCCAAGTAAGTTCACATTTTAAAACATTTGATAGGCCATTAGTACCTGCTTTAAAGTACTTTGTAGTGTGCTTTTAATATCTGGAATTCGATACATGGGAAATATTCTGTTTCTGTTTTCATGAGGCACCTTTCAATAATTGCATGCAGGGCTGCACTGAATCATGTATCTCCTTCTGCCTGTGGCTTGTGTTTGTCATGCTGTTTCTTTCTTTATGAATGTGATTAATTTTTAAATACACTGCAACAGAGGTCTCACCCAACTTATTTTAGGGTGATAAACCACAGTTTAATAAATTCAGTATGAAAAATTTAACAATATTGTTGTGGTTTAATCCCAGCTGGCAACTAAGCCTTGCATGCTGCCCTTCCTGGTGGGACTGGGGAGAGAACTGGAAGGGTAAAAGTGAGAAAACTTGTGGGTTGAGCTAAAGATGGGTAATAATGTGAAGGAAATTAACTTACCCCAGCCAAAACCAGCACAGGTACTAAGTTAAATGTATGCTGTTCTCTTCTGTAACACAGTAAAGTTGTGGGGAAAAAGATACAAATGGTATTGTCCTTCAGTATTTGACCTGTAATCATTGCCAGGATCTGGAATGCAGGTATAAATCAGTCTGCTCTCCAAGAAAAGTGAAATATTTTCTGTAGGAAATACAAGTATTTACTCAAAGTGATGCTATGATAGGGAGAAGTAATTTATTTTCTCCAGTTAAGAATTTTAGACACGTTGTGCTGATTTTGAAAATGAAAATTTGTTTGCTTTCTCTGCACTGTCAATCCCTCTCCATCTGTCAGATTTTCAGACTTAAAATTTTCATAATTATTCCAGTCAGAGAAGGTCCTGCTCTGTAAATTACAAATTATAAAAGATAGCACATGGATAATGCATTATCTTTGGTTGAATTGAAACTTTATGTCAAGAAATGCAGGTGAAAGTTCTTCATTTGCTTTTAAAAAAATAATTTTCTGAATGAAACTGAAGCATTGCCACTGATTCCTGAGAGGAAGATCCTATTGCTGATAAGGAGCGGGAACAGGACATATATGGAGCTTTTCAGGCTGAATTTCTCTTGTGGCTGTGAAGCTGAAAAAATCACTTTGCTAAATTGAATTATTTTGGTAATTGTAGGTAAAATGTGAAAGAGCAGAGCCTTCCTTGGTTTATTTTTTTTTTTTATTTTTGTACCTGCACACCTTGCTCTGGGGGGATGGTGTTGAGTAACTGCTCACTGTGTAGGAGGGAGGGAACTTTTCCAGGAGGATAAAGGAGTTTAAGCAGGAAGGAAGATTTCTATTGTGATGATCTGACTGAAGCATTCAATTTTATTAACTTTATTCCATGTCAGACACTCCATGCAGTGCGATTCCTTCTCATACAGTGCTCATCCTTTTTCAAGGGGTACCTTTTTGGTGGAAGTCAAGGTTTTAAAAGCTGATTTGTAGCTGTTTAATTGATCTCCTGTTTTAATTGAATTTTATTTTTGTTTACATTCAGTTCATATCGACCAGGCTGGTCTTCACCTAAAACATTTGTGCTTAATGTATTACATAGGTGGTAAGAATGATTCTTTTTTTTTCTGTTGAGCTCTGGCCAATGTCCCTTCTGCATGTTCTGTTGGACTGTAACACTGTCACAAAGGTGGAAGTCTCTGCATAAATAATTGTATTTGGAAGGCCAATGTTAACCTGACACCACTGGTTATGAGAATGTCGCACTGGATGTCAACCTTGCTAATTGGGGACCCAGGCAGTGTGTGTGGAGTGGCTCTCCAGGGCTCTGTGCTAACTAATTTAACCAGCAAATGTATTTCAGGGGTTGAAATGTGAGCTAAGTTTTCCATTGGAGCAATTGTTGGGTGTGGTTATGGATAAAATCACCATTGGTGCAGCAGGAGCATGTTATGGAGTGAAGGTACCTTCCTCTTAAATCCAGTGAAATCATGGAAAGTGCTTTAGCAGTGAGGTCATGGCTTCTGGAAAATCCACCCAGCAACAACCTTGGGGCTGTGCAGAGCTGCTGTGTCGAGACTTCACTGGGAATTTTTGTAGGAAAACAGTAATCAGGAGTTTTGGTGCATGATAAATGTAGAAAACTGCTGGAAGTGGCAGTGGGATTGCAGTGGGGTTTGCTTTGTTTGAGTTTTTTTTAGAAACAAGGGCTTAGTTGTGCTACTCCGGTGAGAGATGGCTCACTCTAGTTAGGAGATCACTAAAATAATTGGTGAAACTGTAGCTGGTTGCTCTTTCCATTGTCTTAATTTAAGCTCTGTGGTGGAGTGTCCACTTCAGGACTAGACATTACCTTCAGACCTTCTCCTGGAAAACTGAAATTTGTCTTACTGCTTTTTGATAATGTAATTGTCACCTCTCTCAGTTTACATGGTAATCATTTTAACTAAAACATATTCCTCTGTGTAAATGCAGGGGGAAAAAAAGCCCCAGTTTGCAAATTGGTATCATCATGCGCTTTCCAAAAGAAGAAAATAATCCTGTCGTGCCAGAAAAGAGAACAGTGATAGGTGTTGGTGGGTTGGGTGTTCTTTAATGTACCTCCCCAGCTGCATTGTCCTGTCCTTTGCTAACAGTCCCCTAATGGGAACATTCCAGGATGGCTCCTGGAGCTGGGCTGTTCTTGAGCACTCTCTTGAATGGAAGTCCCTTGGGTACAAAATTGTCTTGCTGTTGCTTTTTGTTTTCTGGCTTCCTAAATTTGTAACCAAAAGAGAGGAGAGAACATCCCAATCTTCCTCCTTTGCTCCCTCACACTAACAAATGCTGAGATCTGGCTTAAATCTCGTTAATTTTAAAAATTTGTTGATCTCTGGCCTCGGTGTTTGTTAAAATTCTCGTCCTTCAGGTTTTCCTTAGTGAGAGCTGACTTGAGTGGAATGATAGTCTGGGGAGAGCTTGTTTGTTTATGTCACCCAAACATTTATCATGTGAATTTTTAATGCTCTTAAGGAATGTGCTGGTTCATACTTTATTTATCTGCTCTTGGAACAACTGTTATCTTTTTTCTAACTCCTTCAAGGACAATATTCACTTGAACCCGGGACCTTCCTGAGCTTCCTGCAGAGTTTGGGTTTATTTTTTGTTTAATGACTGTTGGCCTTTCTTCTCCACATTTGAAATTTTCTTTCTGGGAGAGGTCCTGAGTTGCCTTTGTCACTGTTGCATAAAATATACATCATTTTGCATCTTCTAGGGCACTGTTTGGCTGATGCAGTGCTCTGAGGGCTGGGTGGGCTTTTGCTGGCTTGTATTGAGTGTTGAAGGGAATTGGCGATTTATTCATTTTTTAGTTCTCCTGGCTATATGGGATCAGTTTACTTCATGTAGGACTGGAGGGACAATAGTACATGTTGAGCATTTGTGTGTCTCAAAATTAATTGATCTTGGTGAAATTCTAAAGATGATATATTTGCATCATCTTTTTCTGAGCAGAAAAGCATTTTTAACATTCGTTTGGGATGATGAAAGAAAGAGTGCATTATTTCCATTTCTAGAGAAAGCATGTCTAAAAAATGTAAGAGCTTGTTCTGCCAGAACTTTCTTTTTTCATTCAGGGAATGTTTTTGGGTAAAAGTGCAAGTTAGTCTTGAGGTGGTTGTGTAATAAATGGAAGGTTTGAAGAACGTGACAATTTACTACGTTTGTGCTTGCGTTGGTTGATCACTCTCTGCTCCCCCTCCCTTTTATTCTTTGAGTTTATTCTGAGATTTAGTCTTTTTAAAGGTTTAATGGCATCCTGTGACAATAGGTGACAATAGGAGTTGAAATGATTTCTCAAATAAGTGTTCTTGCTGTGGATAAAAGCACTTTTAAAATCAGCTGTTATTTGGGAGGGACTCCAATGAAATAACCCTTGATTTGCAGATAATTCCTTTCTTCTTACAAGCACTGGACAAAGCCCAAAACCACATTGAAAAGGACGAATATGGTGTTTGGAGACTAAAAACAACAAGTTGCCTTTATTTATCTTACAAATAAATATTCATGAATTCCACAAACCCATTTTTCTATGTTTTCATCTCCCCCAGAAGTCACTTTGCTGGTTGTTCGTGGACAAAATGCAGGATGCCACTTCCATGAAGTGATAGTAATTCTTCACTTAAATTCAGGAAATACCAGAGTATTGCCAGTATATAAAAAATAGGACCAGGAGTTGAGCAGAGCAATTTTAATTGCTATAGTTAGGTCTGTGGAGAAGGCAGGTAGCTAATGCATGTTCAAAGGAGATATCTAATTGCATCAACATTATCTTAAGCTCTGGAGGAAAAGGTCAGCAAATGGTTGTTTATTTTATGCTCTGAAATTTAGTAATATATTATTCCTAACGTTTCCTCTTTTCCTTTCAGTTCTGTAGAAAGTGTTCTGAAAACACTCGTGAAGAGCTGCAGACCGTAAGTGTTTGTTCCTTGGTTTTATTTATTTATTTATTTTTAATCTTTTATATTAATTTAGGAAGGAGGGGTAAAGTGTTTAAAAGACCCCACTCTACCTGTCATTGCTAGGCTGCTGTTTAAAAATTTGGGATGGAGGGCAGAGACTTTTCTGGGGTTTATTTTTCCTTCTTAACAGCCTTGGTTGCAATAATTCTGCTGTATAAAAAAAATCTATCTAATATGCATTTTAAATACTGCATTGCATGAATACTTAGTGTGTTTTAAAAGAAATTAAATCACCAGCGTTCCTGTAATGTTTCTATAAATGATCCTTGTGCCTGAAGTGATATTTTTTTTATGCTGCATCAAAAGTGAGTAATAGTTGTTTGATTTGGACCAGTCTTCACAGTGAAATGGTTTTGCATTGTGCAGATTCTTCTCTAGTTCAGCAAGACAAGAATCATCTTAATTGGTGGTCTTAAAATGATGCACCACCATGTCCTTGATTTACCTGTATTTTGTGAAGGTTTTTGGAGGTGAGGGCTGCCTGCCTATGACCCTTGGGCACATGGTTTTACTCTAAAGCAAACATTGATGACAAATTCATAGCTGGTTTTCAATATGCTTAAAAAGAGCCAAAGTTTAAAGCCAAGTCTGTGTTTATTCAGTGGTTTCCTCGTTCTCAGGTATTTCCCAGAAGAAGCCACTGCAGAAATGCTGGATGAGTGGAGGCCTTTGATGTGTCCCTTTGATGTGACCATGCAGAAGGCCATCACCTACTTTGAGCTCTTCCTGCCCACTACCCTTCCCCCTGAACTTCACCACAAGGGTTTCAAGTAGGTGTCACTGAAGAGTGCTCTGCTCCAAATGCAAGGAATCATCTTTTCCAGGGTGATTTGAAGTCACTGGTGGCTTTCAGCAGCATTTTTGGCAGGAGTTCAAGACAGAAATGCTGTCAACCTGCTTCTTTGGTAAAAGTAACCTGCAAGAATCTTAGTCCCTCTTCCCTACTGAATAAAGCACACAGCAAATCAAACCAAATTGAATTAAGTGGAGTTTGTAAAGGTGGATTTAAGTCAGAGACTGGTGAGGAGGGTTTGCATCCTTGGCCTCAGGTAAATTCAGAGAAGGAGCTAATGACACTTGTGATCAAAAGGGACAAATTTCACAGTGCAAGGCAGGGGGAGATGAAGTGTCATTTGTTTTCATCTGTTGGGATGGTAGAGCTGAGGTAGGTAAGGAAACTCCTAGAGAGACAGTTGTGTGAATGGGGGATCAAAAAAAGTCAGAGGAGAGATAAAGAAGAAAAGCAGGGACTAAAAGCCAGATTTGGGAATACACTGTGAGCTGCAAATTGATAAAAGTGTGTCCATGTTGATCCCTGTTCTTGCAGAATGAATTGAGGGACAGTGAATTCCTGCAACTACCTGGCAAAATGAGGGATAAATATTCAGTGAGGGAGCTGCTTTCTCATTGTTAAAATTATTTTGCTTCTGTTTTCTTTCAGGCTTTGGTTTGATGAATTTATAGGCCTTTGGGTGTCGGTTCAAAACCTTCCCCAGTGGGAAGGGGTAAGTATTTGCTTTTCATCTGCACTGGAAGAAATCCTCATTTAAATATTCCTACAATGAGGTTGCAAGGAATTGAAGCCAAACAGTGATTGAATGGATTTTCTCCCTTCTGCTTTAACTAGTACAAGAAAGCAGAGACAATAATTTCATTATTGTTAGCAAGCAATTACTGTCTAAATAAATGAGACTGCAGTTGTGCTTGGTGAGCATTGTCTAATGGCCAGCTCAGGCAGCTTTTCATTCCAGCCTTGGGAATGCTGGCATATTTCAGACTGCCTGCTAATACTTAGAATTATGCAAAGAGCAGTTGTGATTTCTAGAAATTACACTTCTGTTCTGTCTTTTAATACATCCTGGGTGGTCCCTAATTTTGAGTGGTGATATTTTGCCTTCACTGCAATGAGCTGCTTGTCGTCTTTGAGATACAAAAAAGAACTTGCACTCTCCTTGGCCAAAAATTCCCTTGGGCTGTATCTTTCAAGGCAGGTAGTCTGCCATGTGTCTGCGTGCCCCTGCTGTGTGCCTCAAGTGACGAGATCCAAAGCTGGGAAATGAAAAACTCTGTCTGGAGGCAGCCCCAGCAGCAGCTCAGGTGCTGTTGGTGTCAGCTGAGCAGTGCCTTGGCTTTGCTGCAGTGAAACTTGGCCTATCCCCAGTTTCTTTCCCTGCTCAGTATGAACATAAGCTCATTGGCCATCTGTCTCCTTTTACTAATCTCCTGCCTGGATACACAGGGAGAACTTCCCATGTCTGAGGAGAAAGCTGAGTTCCAAACCACCGTGGTCACACATTCCATGGGTCATCCTGCCTTCAATCACAGATCCAGGGAGGCAGCCTTGGGCCGAGCACTTGGCAGTTGTCCAGATTCAAACACTGGTGATGCCAAAGCTGGTTTTGAGATTCTGTGTTCACTTTTGCACTTTTCTGATGGCTTTCTCCCCCCAAAATACCCAAAATTCTATCTATTCCTTCTGACAGAACTGTGGCAGCTTGCACTTGAACATCATGATTTAGTTTGTTTCTGTCAAACTGTGTAACAAATAATCATCAGCGCCCTTTCACAAGTTATCTCTGATATTTTTTCCCTCTTCCTCTGTATTCTGACTGTTTGCTTGCTTTTTTTCCCAAAGCTTTCACTTCTTGTTTGCTTTTCTGTCGTATCCATTTCCTAAAGTCAGGTTCATTCCATCAGGTTGGGATGCAGATAATTAGACACATGGGTTCTGACTCTGCAATCCAGTTTAAGCCTCTGTATGCTGCGAGCTTTTCCTCAGCTTGCTTTGGCAGGAATTAGCTTTGCTGTTTGAAGGGGAGCTGTGGAATCAATTCCTTGTGTGCATAGTAAGGATTTTTTTTCAACGTGTATTTCCTCATTCCAAATGAAAAAGGCAGATCATGAAAGAAAATGTAACCCTTGTCTTCAGGCTGTGTCTGATGTCCTGGATTGAACCTGGGGGTTTTCCAAAGCTGTCATGTCCTTCAGCTGAGAGGTGACCTGTTCCTCTGGGCTATCTGCCTCAGAATTAGGCAGGATTATTTAAGGCCTTTCCTTATGGCTTTGTCATTGCTTCAAAATACTGATAGAAGCATCGAGAGCCTGGTGGGTCTTTCCTGATTTGAAGAAGCTCTGAAAAGCAGAGTTAGTGGGTGATGTGCTTTTCATCATCAGGATACAAGAGTGAGACTTCATCTCCTATTTTTTTGGTTCAGTCCCAATAACTGTCTTTCCTGAGGACATCTTCCAGTTCCCTTTTTGACTCCTGGGGCTGTCTTCTGGTGATGGAGTGTCTCATTCTTCATGGGCAGTCACAGGCTACTCTCCCAGCTGACAGCTGATGCCTGTGACCTTTACAAGCCACTGATGTGTTTAAACCAAAGCACACAAATGTGGCAGCCAGCAGCACACACTGAGTAGGATGGATCCTGCAGGAACTAATTGTCCTAAACAGCTAAATATTGGGAAAAGCTAGATGGATGAGTTGGTGGAATTTTCTTCCATGTCTCTGTATAAATGCTATTTCAGGTCAGTGAAACTCGTCTTGGTGCTTCTGATGGAGGGAAATCTCCCTTCCCAAGTGCTTTTAGTGCCATGGGCAGCTTTTATCTTGTGTATGTGAAGTAGCTGGAGGGCTTTGCATCTTTTATTTTCAATACATTCTAATGAATATTCCCCTTTTTCTGGTTATTTTCAGCATCTAGTCAATCTTTTTGCTCGCTTGGCCACTGACAACATTGGGTACATAGACTGGGATCCATATGTACCAAAGGTAACAGTGCTTTCTTCATGATATGTCTTACTTACCTTGCTTGGTGGGTTTGGTTTTTTAAGACACCTTTGGATTAGAAAATTAATTTATGCCAATGTGTGGTTTTCTTCCTGCCAGATTTTTACTAGGATTTTAAGGAGTTTAAATCTGCCAGTGGGAAGCAATCAGGTTGTTGTTCCAAGATTCTTAACAAATGCTTATGATGTAGGACATGCAGTCATGTGGATCACAGCCATGATGGTGAGTAACTACTCCATAAAATGAAACAAAAATTAATGCAAATACTTAAATACATATTTAAGATGAATATTTGTTCTGCTGAGCTCACTGCAGAAATGTGGTTTTGGGCTTTTTTGTTCCCAAATTGTATTGTCAAGTCCATTGTTGCGCTGTCAGTGTGGAATGGGGCTGGAAAGGTTTGTGTCACAGCTGCTGCCTGTGGCATTTGGGAAGGGAACAGGCACCTGTTTTAGTGTGAACCTCAGCAGATGGGATGGAGAGAATTTGCTCTTAGTGCTAAGCTGAGGGTGGGATGTGATTTGCTGCTTTGAAGTCTTGCTGTGGGGAGAACACTCCTGTGCCTCGTGCTGCTGTTACCTGTTCATTTTAGCTTGGTCTGTGTGATAAAATTCTGTGGTTTATCTGTTTCAGGGTGGACCAAGTAAGCTGGTGCAGAAGCACTTGTCAGGCTTGTTCAATAGCATTGCCTCTTTCTACCATCCCTCAAATAACGGGCGCTGGCTGGTAAGTGGAGGGGTTTGGGTGTCAAGATGAGAACTTTGGCTGGGATTTCAACCTGACAGCCCTGTGTGCTCCAGATTGTCTGTTGATGTGTGGTGCTTGGAGCCTTGGATTATCAGGATCCACGACTGCACTGTCATTCAAACCATACTCCTAGTCTCATGTCAGTGCAGAGGTCCAAAACAAGACATCTAATTTGGATATAGCCAGGAAAAATAATTTTTTGGCACTTGAAATGAGGCTCACACACCATCAGTAATACCTGTGTGATGTTGCTTTTTTCTTACTGACCTACTGCCTTCAAGTTATGAAAATCTGGGATGGGCCTTGGGGCAACTTGGTCTAGTGGAAAGTGTCCCTGCCCGTGGTAGGGGTTTGGAACTGGATGAGCTTTGAGGTCCCTTCCAACCCAAACCATTCTGTGATCCTATTAAACAAAGCAAAAAGGATTGTTAATGCATTGTCTAGTTTGAAACATAATTTTTGGATGGTGTAGCTAGAGGAATCTTCTGTTAAAGAATGCAAGAATCTCCCTGTGATAGCTGGTGGAAAATAGAGATTAAAGCAGCAAGGCTGGTCACAGCAGTGCTGGGGGATCTGGCTTCTTCTTGAGCAGGGTATTTGCTTAAATGTGAATGTGCAGAGAATGCTCCCAAAGATATCCTAATGATGTAAATAATCTCGATTCTTTACTGTATAATTATGTGATTTTCATTACTTTTTGAATCCTAAGGCACAGTGCTGGCAGCACAGTGTCTGATATTCTGGTAAATGAAGTTCAGCAGCAAATTGTGAACATCCTATTTCACAGCCCCTCTGAGCGTTCCCTTATTGTGGTTGTGTAATTACAAGACCTTGCCCTACTCATTTTTTGTTGTGCCTTGAGCAGCTCAGGTTGTGCTGCTGCCAAGCCCCACTGACCAGCATTTCTGCTCTGCTCCCAGAACAAACTGATGAAGCTGCTGCAGAGGTTGCCCAGCGGGGTGGTGAGGAGGCTGCACCGCGAGCGCTACAAGAAGGTGACCTGGTTAACTCCTGTCCCTGAGAGCCACAAGCTCACGGACCAGGACGTGACAGACTTCGTGCAGTGCATCATCCAGCCTGTTCTCCTGGCAATGTTCAGCAAAACTGGAAGCCTGGAGGCTGCCCAAGCCCTGCAGAACCTTGCACTGATGCGTCCTGAATTAGTAATTCCACCTGTACTTGAGAAGTAAGTTTTGGAGGACCGTTGTGACATCCGTGTGCCCTTCCCAAGAAGTAAATAGGAAAAGCAGGCATAGTAAATAATAAATAAATTGCTTGCTGTGAATGAATGCCTGCAGTGAGAGAAGCTGCTGATACACCCTCCTAAGCAATCACCTCAGTCAGAATGTGGGAGCAAGGGAGAACTCAAGCTTTTAATTAATTTGATTTGTTTTGTTGTTTGTTTGGTTGGGTTTTTTTTAAAACACCTGGCAAGTGGCATAGTTCTGGGAGCTGTTGACAGCTCGTGTGCTTTAGGAAGGCAGTCCTCAGGTGGCTTGCATTTCTGGGAGCATTTTGTATCACATAGTGGGTGGATCAGTTGAAAAAGAAACTTTGCATCCTTTACTCATGAGCCACCTGGTGGGTCCCAGATACACCGGGTGGTTGTGTAGCAATAAGGATATATTTTATATTTCTGTTTGGTTCAGAGCATGTTACAGTTTTAAAATCACTGACATTGATGACTTTGTAATTGCCACCATGTGCCCTGGTGAAATACTTGGTTTGTACTATTTCTAATGCCTTGAGGCCTGAAATTCCTCAAGAAAAATGGTGCTCCTTCCTGCTCCACTGAAAGCTTTCCTCCTACCACCTGTCTGTGTTCCCTGTGCAGCCTTTTGTACTTTACCAAAACAGCAGAGGGATGAGTTTGATTGAAGAGCCCTTCCTGTGTTCCACAGCTCCCTGACTCAGCTGTTTGTAAAAACTTGATAAATCCACTCTTCTGCAGAACATCCCAAGCCCAGCAGTTGCAAGCAGAGCAGCAGTGCTGGGTAGGGCTGCCCTTTCTGTTTTGAGAGCAGACTCAACTTCTTCTCTGTAGTTCAAACTATCCCTGGAATGTTTGCCTTGGCTGCAGTTCCAGATAATTTGGGTGAGCTGTGCTCTGGGTGACGTAGGGCAGAGCACTGTAACTCCTGTCTGAACTGGAGGCTGTTGGTAGCAGCAGGAAGTGTTATGCAGTTTGCTTAAAAAGTTTTAAATACTGGGGGAAAAAAATAGCTCAAAAATCACAGTAACTTCCCAGGTTTTGATGAAGAGGTCTGGACTTTATTGTAACATGAAGTAAGAGGTCCCCTCTCTGTTTAGAGGCAGCCAAGGCACGTTTTCATGTTTGTCACAAGAACCTTAGAGCTGGCATTGCTGCCAAGTCCAAACAGGGAAATCGTGGTAGCTTTGGCTGCACTTCTTAATTCCTGTGCTGCAGCTGCTCAGATGGTCTTTAATCCTGAACCAGTGGTGGATAGCACTGATCCAATGGAAGGAGCATTGTAACTAAACAATATTAAATCTTTCAGAAAATGATAAGAAAACAATTTTGGAAACATGAAATTATTTTTTGTCTTTAATACAGGAAATGCCATGTGCAGTGCACTTCTGTTTTCTTTGAAGGCTTTAGAAACGTTACTGTTGCCAATCTGCCTGCCTCCCATTTTACAGAACATACCCTTCTTGTGTTTTACAGAACATATCCTGCACTTGAGACCCTGACAGAGCCCCATCAGCTCACAGCCACCCTGAGCTGTGTCATTGGAGTGGCTCGGAGCCTGGTGTCCGGGGGAAAGTGGTTCCCTGAGGGTCCCACACACATGCTACCTCTGCTGATGAGAGCCTTGCCTGGGGTGGACCCAAATGACTTCAGCAAGTGCATGGTGAGTGTATAAATACTGCCTTTTTTAGAAGATAACCAGCGAACTAATATTTTATATAGAAATATTTTATATTTCTCTGAAAGCAGGTAACTCCCGTGTCCAGAATTTATCAGCCTTTTTTTTTCCTGCACAATTTTATTCCTAAAAATCTAATATTACAAGGCTCTTTGGCTCATTTAACAGAGCAAAGTAGTTGTGATAAGCATTGTACTGACTTTTTGGGCTGTTCTGAGCAACAGGATTAAATAGCTGCTCCACTGCTCCTAGTAAATATTCCTACTCTTATAAGATCAAATGGAAGCCCCTTTTTTTTTTTTAGCAGTAGGTTTTCATTATGTTAAGTTATAAAAGTCTATGTTTTCAAAAATTCATATTAATTGACTTAAAACAGTGTAAATATTGGGGTTTTGTAGCTTTCCATTTTAGCACAGAATAATGGCTATGTTCCTTAAAACATTGAGACTGTTTTTACGGTGCTGCTTGTTAAGTTTTATATATGAAATTTGAAATAGCTGTTGAAGCTTTAGGGTGGAAGAATTGAGTCCTGGGTTTATTTGGTTTTTTTAGTATAGTTTTCTTTAGATGTTAAAGAATGATCTTATACCTTAACTGTAGATTGTAGATACAATAACACTCATTAAAGAGCTGCTTTTACCTCTCAACAGATTACATTCCAGTTCATTGCAACATTTTCTACTCTGGTGCCTTTAGTAGATTGTTCATCTGTATTGCAAGAAAGAGATGATCTTTCAGAGGTAAGAGTGCTGGGTTGGTACAAAAACAAAGCTGTAGCTTAGTTTTCAATTTAATTTTTCTATGCAAAGTGTATGCAAAGATCTGAATCCTGTTTGTTTCTATCAGTAGAGCTGATACCAGTGTGCAAATAGGCTTTAGCAATGGTTCTTAGTCACAGCTTGTTGTAGAGACTGTTAAATTCAGGCAATTTAATGTTTGTATGTCAAAACTAAATTGCTCATGTCCCTGTGTGGTGTCATGTAACCTGGAGCTTTCCCTGCCTTGAGGAGGATGTTGGACTCTGTAGTTATTTTAAATAGTGTATTAAATGGGTTTTTTCCTTCATTTTTCAGGGCTGTTTTCTTCCTAAAGAAACCCCTGCTCCTCTTTAAAGTCCTGTTTCCCTTCCCTGATTGAGATTCTATTGCTCTCTCTCTGGATATTTGTTAATCTCTTCCAGTCAGGAGGTAGTAACAGCATTAGACAGTGAGTCTTATCCCCTTTATCACCACACCTGTTTGCTGCTGGGACACTTTGTAGCTCAGAGAGCTGCAGGTTGCCCACATTATTTCATTGCTCCAGAGCTGCAGCACTCAAAAATGAAGAGGAGTTTGTTCAGTGAATATTAATGTAAATCTCTGCCAGGAGAGCAGGTCTTGCAGCACCCTGGCACTCACTGACCTCCTGCTGCAAAGGAGGATCAGTGGTGAGGCCAAAGGTTGTATCCATGGAGGCAGACCTGATTTCACTGGAGAGGTTATTTGGATACACATCCAGGCCAGGAAATTGGAACAGGACAGTGTCAGCAACCTGTAGTAACTGTTTCATGGAGCACTTGAGTCTGTGTGGTGGGAAATGCCCTGGAGATGTTCTCACTTGGACATGGGAAGTAGTTAATATAGGAAATAAACTTTGTTTACTTAATGAAAGCCAACCTCATATGTTTCCTTTGTGTTGGAAAACTAGGTGGAGAGAGAATTGTGCTCTGCATCTGCTGAATTTGAGGATTTTGTGCTGCAGTTTATGGATAGGTGAGTGAGCTAAGGAAAGGGGAAAGCTTTGCACGAAGAACTCTTTATAAAACTTTCCAGTTTCACTTACTAACCCTGCACTTACTGGGTTTATTTGTGTAGATGTTTTGGACTTATAGAAAGCAGCACATTAGAACAAACCAGAGAGGAGACTGAAACAGAGAAAATGACTCATTTGGAGAGTCTGGTGGAACTGGGTCTCTCTTCTACTTTCAGTACAATCCTTACCCAGTGCTCAAAGGATATCTTTAAGGTATGTGGAGCATGGGCTTTTCATCTCTTTTAGGAAACTTAATTCTGGGTTGACAAGAACTGGTGCATTCAAATCCTTCTTTCCTTTGTGAATGCGAACTTCCACATTTAACCAAGGGAAGGGCTGAGGGGGCAGCTTGAATTTGTGTCAATTTGGTTCATGATTTTATCTGCAAGCCTACAGAGCTCTCCTGCAAACTGGTGATAAACACAAGAAGAAATCATCCCAACAGTTTATTTTATCCCTGTAACAGTTTAGGTTGTGGATTTTCCTGGCTTGATAATGCTGACCCACCCCTGGTTTCCTTTTCTCTCCCCTTCCCTGCCACTGCTCAGCTGGGCCAAAGAGGCTGTTCAAGGAGCTGTGTGGTTAATGGGATCAGAAAAATTACCTGGATTAAAATAACTCAGAGGGAGAGGGTGGAGAATCCAGGTTATTACATGGACAGCTTCTTTTCCCTTCTTTCCCATATTTCTGTTTAAATAAATATATACTTGGAGATGCCAGGTTTTGTACATTTTGAACATTGGCATTTGGGTATGATTTTTGTTTGGAATCTTTTGGTAAATGCAAGTCTTACTTTAATTCTTCATTATCATTAAGTATTTAATTTGTATTTTCCTGTTTGTTCATTATTAAAGTATCCATGGCACCTACATTATGTTTAGTTGAGCTTGCCTTACAAGGTGTTGGATGGAAATAATCTGCTTTAAAACGACTTAAATAGTTGCTATTTAATTCCCTGTTTATTTGTTAACTGAGGGATGTCTTGGCTTTCCTTCACTGTGACATGTGAAATAAGTTTTCCTGTCATCAGCCTTTGACTTATTCCTGGAAAACATTTTCTGTGTAGTTTTTCAGAATTACCCTAAACTTATATTAGTCATCAAGAGTTGTCCACCTCCTCTCTTCCCAAAGAGAACATTTCAGGCTTTCCACAGAGCTGCTTTCTCTGGCTCTCTATTCTGATTTTTTTTCCATGTGAATTGTGGGGTTTTGGTTTAAAAAAAAACCACAGGATTGTGTAGAGATAGTGCCTTCTTTGTAACATCAAACATTTTGGGATACCTAATTTGTTTTGGTTTTTTTTTTTTTAAAAAGCAGCCTCCATCTTTTTGTCCTCATTTTTAGGTTGCCTTGGAGAAGGTTTTTAACTTTGCTGTTTCAAATATATTTGAGACAAGAGTTGCTGGTCGAATGGTTGCCGATATGTGCCGAGCTGCAGTCAAAGTGAGAGAAAATCCTCTTAACTTCACTCCTTCTTTAAAAAAGAAAATAGCTCATGCTGCTGATATTTCCTGTGTGATATCTGGATTTTTTTCATGTCGATACAGGTGGCTCTTAATGTTATGTCTTCTAAAATTGGCTTGTTGCATATAGCGATATTTCAGGAGGTTAATTCACACAGTATTTATCTTGCATTTATGGTAAATTTAGGTTTTATTGACTGAGAATCATGAAGTCAGGCTGACTGTAGATTGAATTGGAGTTGGGATGCAATCTAGTCTTAGATGTTTATCAGTTTGTGGGCTGGGTTGCCTCAGATATTTTGTTTTAAAATGGACTTTTTGTGATGCTGTTTGCAGTGCCGCCCTGAGGAGTCATTGAAGCTTTTTGTACCACATTGCTGCAATGTCATAACTCACCTCACAGGCAGTAAGTTTCTAACATTTCCAGTGTTACTGGCTTGCTTTTGGGTTGATTTTTGGTTAAGCATGAAAAGAATATCTGAAACTTCTGGATGTTCTCCACAAGTTCATTTCAGCAATGGACAAATCCATTATTCTCTCTAAAAAACCCAAAGTGACAATTGTGTAATTTCAAGGCCAAAATCTGTCTGACTGCAAGACCACGATTCCTTAGAAATGTGGCAGTTTGAAACGTCTCCAGACATTCCTCAATTTCAGGATGGTACATCAGCTAAAGTGACTTCCAGCTGGACATGGGTGCAGTGTGAATTGGAGGATTGGGAGTCAGGTTTTGGGATGGAAGCATCTGGATTCTGATGCAGCTTGTTTGGAAAACTTGGCTGCAGTGTGTGACAGGAGTGCTTATCCCTTCTTCCTCTAGATGATGATGTGTTACATGATGAAGAACTAGATAAGGAACTGCTCTGGAATCTTCAGCTTTTATCAGAGGTATTCCCAGAAATGTTCTTTATGTGGTTGTGTGTCACTGCATCCTGCTTAATCCTGCCCCTGAAAGGAGAAAAATACAAACTTCTATTAAAACAATATAAATGTTGTGTGAGTGGCACTGGAGAGTTTTTATCTTACTTTGAATGCAGCGTGAGTGGCTGTTGTTTGAAGCAAATAAACACAGTGTTGTATGTGGGATGAAATTAAAGCAATTATTGAGGGGGAGTGAAAGAACAGGGATCAATGCAGGGAGAAACATAAGAAGCTTTTTGGTAAATAGAAATATTTTAAAGTTAATTTAAGAAAATACAGAAGTATTGCTAGAAAATTCAGGATGGGGTCACGCAGATGGCATCACTGAAACTTTTCCAGCAGCCGTGGCAGCATCAGTTCAGTGGGAGCTGGAGAATGGAGCCTGGCCCAGCTGGGCTGAGCAGTGTGACCCTGTCCAGCCCTGCAGGAGCAGACTAATGTTTGCAATGTCTCTCTGTGCCCCCAGATCACTCGAGTGGATGGCAAGAAGCTGCTACTGTACAGGGAGCAGTTTGGGAAGATACTGCAGCGCACCCTACACTTAACCTGTAAGCAGGGTTACATTCTGTCTTGTAACCTACTGCACCATCTTCTTCGTTCTGCTACACTTATCTACCCCACAGAGTACTGCAGTGTGCCAGGTGGCTTTGACAAGCCTCTTTCTGAATACTTTCCTATCAAGGCAAGGATTTTCATTTATTTAGGATTAGAGGATTTGACTTTTTGTTGGTTTGTTTTATTTTTAAAGCGGTCGTACGCTCTATGGTTTTATTTGGAGATTTCTGGATGATGGTAGCAGCAATGGGAAGTGATGCTTTGGGCTTTGAAATAGAGAGCAAATGACAATTGATTTAATGTATATTGGTAGCAAAAAAATGAATACTGACTGTTGTTTGAGTAGTTCTTTAGTTCTGAGTAGTTTTATAAGACTTACTAGTGGTTTGTGATGTGTGTTTTGTACCATGATTGCATGATTACAGTAAGTTAATACACAGCAAGGAGATCTGGTGTTTAACAGGTCAGCAGAATGACAAATAATGATTCTACCATGAGCTTGAGATAAAATGAAAGCAGAAGTGGCAATATTGAAAGTTACTGAAACTGTCAGAAGTCATGTGCTGCTCTGCTGTTAAGACTTTGAGGTCAATTTATCAATATTCCAGTGTAAAGGCAACAATTTTCAACTGGCCTGTTTCACTATACAGCTGCATTTTTGCTGAAAAGTGTTTTTACATCATTCCCAATTGCAGATAATCTCTTGTTACTGAAAACTAGTCCAGTTTTGTTACTGATGGGGATATCCATTTGGGCCAGTTAATCATTTAAAAACAAGCAAAAATGCCCTAAATGCCAAGCACCAAAAACCCCCAACAAAAGAAACAAATCAACAAACCCCCCAAAAAACTGACAATCATACAATCATTTTAAATTTTTCCTCTGAAACTGAAAAAGTTGACAATGACTTTGCTGTTCTCTATGGGAGTATGAAAAGTCTGAGTTGTACTTAAGAATGTGTCTGAATTTATATCCAGTCCAAGGAATAATTAAGTTATATTTCAATTACACCAGCGCAGTCCTTCTCCTTTTAGTGCTTTCAGATATGTGTTATTTTCTAGGTATGTGTAGACATACATAGGATTGGGATTTCTGTTTGATTTTATGGTAATGGTGATTTTCCTAGACTTGTCAGGATAACTACTTTACTTTATAGCAGTAGCTAGTCCCCATGTGTTTGGGGTTTTTTAATAATATTAAATGCTGGTTTTTTAAAAAAACACAATTCCAGTAGCTTGATTAATGAGCAGGATCTTTATTTGCTGCAGGACTGGGGTAAGCCAGGTGACCTGTGGAACTTGGACATCCAGTGGCACGTTCCTTCATCTGAGGAAATAAGCTTTGCTTTCTATTTGCTGGATACATTCCTGCAGCCTGAACTCACCAGGCTGGAGCTCTATGCACTTGGAGAGCTGGAAATGTCCAGGTAGGATGGAGAAAGGTGCATGAATCCATTCCTGGTAGTTCTTGCCACTAACAGGCAGTACAAAAATTGAGAGGAAAATGCTATAATGTTGCACTTTGATTTTTGTTTTAAGATTTCCAAAGCTCCTACTTCAGCTGAGATAGCATCAAGATTTCCTTTAAGAAACACAGGAAAGAAGTTGTTCACATTTTGCTTTTTAATTTATCTTCGGACTGTAAAATATTCACCCTTAAAATATTCCCTCATCCTCCCCATGAACTGAAGGAATTGTCCTGGCCTTAGGGTAAGGAGTTATTTCATAGGTTTTAGCTGAGATTCAGATAAAATTCTTCAAAGCAGTTTTCACATTAGTTTCTCTTACCTGCACAGTTTTGAAATATAAAATCTCCCATGTTTTCCAGAAAATGAAGTTAAATTATTGGGATTTGTAAACAAATTAGGCTGTCTCAAAAAAGCCCAGCTTGATTTCTGCAGTGCTTTCTCCTCTGTTTAGAACTGATGCAACTAAAGAAAAACCTTCCATAAAACTTCACAAAAAATATGTGGTTTGTCATTTGTGTATTTTCAAGCAATTCACAGATAAGTAACCAGGTTTTCCTCTTTGTTTAAGAGATGATGTGCAGCAGTGTCTTGCCATTGTGCACAACTGCCTGATTGGCTCTGGGAACATTCTGCCTCCTCTCAAAGGAGAAAAGGTGGCTCATCTGTAAGTAACATTTATTTTGCATCCCAAACATTCTCAGTGATTATGTTCCAACATGCTGGAACTCCTTTTAGTTACTGCTGTTGTCCCACAGCTGCTGCTAGAAGCTTGCTTTTGGGGAACACTCATAGTAAATACCAAGATACAGAAAATTCACTTGTCAGGAAAGGACTCCCAACTGTCCTGTCCTTCCCTACAGCAGGGAGCCATGTGTGTTTCAGTGAGTGTGTTCACAGGTTTGGCAGAGACCAAATTCCTGCTTTGTTTAATAGAACTGATGAGGTTCTGTTAACTGGGAAGTCAAGATTCTGAGTTTGAGGTGTCTTTATGGTGTCCCTGCCTCTGACAAAGTCTTACCCAAAGGGTCAGACCATTAAATGTTTAATTTAATTAAATTAATCCATTAAATTAACCATGAAATGGTAATTTATAAATGTGAGCACTAAGACATACTGTTACTAAATCCAGAAGTCAGTGTGCTACAGCCATGAAATTTAACTTATTTCAATGAATTAAACACTAGTGCAATGCACATACCTCATTATTTGTGTGATGTGTAGTTATACTTAATTCATCTTCATGCAGGGTCCCAAGTCTGGTGTCTTTGGAAGAGACAAAGCTGTACACTGGTGTTGAATATGGTGAGTAGATCCCTGTCTGTTCAGGTAGGCTCTAAGTGTTGGTGGGTTTTTTTCTTTTGGTGTGGTTTTTAGGGTTTTTTGTTTTGTTTTTGGGTTGGGTTGTTTTTTGGCTTTTTTTTTGTAAAAACAATGGGTTCTTTTGGAGACCATAATTTTGATTCTTCTCTTCATAGAAATGGGTTTTTATGACTACCACCAGATTTCTGTGTAGGGGAGCTCTGCATGTTCCTCAGTTCCCATGGGCTAAATGAACTGCCTGAACTTTAGAAATAAAACTGACTGTCAAGGCAGATAAAGAAGGTTGTGTAGCTATAAAACCCAAGCAGCTGAAGTGATAAACTGATGAGAGCCATGTCCTTAGATGTAACAAATGGGTATTTTTATAATACTCATACTGCTAGTTCTGAATAGTCTGCTCTGACTTTCTGCAATAAAGTGCTTTTTATGCTGCTGTATGAATAACAGAAAGTGTTTTGTTTTCTTTTAGATTTATCCAGGGAGAATTACAGAGAAACAATTGCAAGGGTTACAAGGAAATTGCTGCGTAAGTTTGACCATTCCTGTAACTAAAACCAACTCTGTCATACTTCAGTACGATTTTATAAAAGAGGAAATTGTATTTGTTTACTTTGTCTGTAATTCTGAAAGTTAAACTTTGCGGAAACAAAATCATTGCTAATTTTTAAAGCTCTTTTCCTGTCTGATTATAAATTTAATTTCTCCCAATTGTAGGTTACATTCTTGATAATTCAGAAGATGACACCAAGTCATTGTTTCTAATAATAAAGGTATGTTTTACATTTGTAAAACTTAAAGCCAGATGACTTGTTTTGCAAAACAATCACTCTTATCCTCTCCTTCTTTCCACAGATTATCAGTGATGTTTTGCAGTTTCAAGGGTCTCACAAGCATGAATTTGATTCACGATGGAAAAGCTTCAATCTAGTGAAAAAATCAATGGAGAACAGGGTCAGTGCCTTGGCTTTGTGAAGCTTTGATTCCTGATTTGAAGATCTAATACTGAAATCTAACCCAAAGTATGCCTTTTTTTACAGCTTCAAGGAAAGAAACAACACATCAGAGCCTTGCTGATCGACAGGGTTATGCTGCAGCATGAGGTAATTCTTCCCCTTCAATCCCCACTAATTTTCTTGAAAAGCTGCTTTGCATGGTAAGCTAAATGTCATCATAACAATATTCCTGCACTGGTGGTTTTGTATGTGTGAAATGGAAAAACAATCTGTCCTTTCTTTGTGCTTCCCTTGAATTCAGCTGAGAACTCTGACGATGGAAGGCTGCGAATACAAAACTTCCCACCAGGAGATGATCAGGGACCTTCTCTGTTTGTCCACCAGTTCTTATGGGCAGGTGAGGAGCAGCCCCTTTTAAACTGAGTAAACTGAGCCCCTTTTAAATTTATGGAGTATTTTGTTGGTCTCTTCAAGTGATTCTGCATCCTAAATCTGTTGTTCTGGCTGTTTGCTTTTCAAATGTGCTAAAAACACCTCATTTCTGGCAACACAGAGAATCTTCTGTAACTTAGTAGTGTTCTCATGTAAATGCCAGAAACAAGAAGTAGGATTTTATAAACAGGGTGGGGTTTTTACAACCTTTCACAGATCATTTTGTTTCTGTGCACAAATACATGATAAAAACTTCATGCATAAATAACTGAAATGGATGAGGATGTTACTTTACTCTAGTAAATTTTTTGTTTCAGGTCAGAAGTAAAGCTCAGCAAGCATTCTTCACAGCTCTGGGAACCTACAATTTCTGTTGCAGAGATATCATTCCCTTAGTTCTGGAATTCCTGCGTCCTGACCGGCAAGATGTCACTCAGAAGCAATTTAAAGTACTGCCTCATTAACTTGTTTTGTGGCTGTCTTTTGAAAGTGTTTAGATGAGAATTTTTAATGGGGAAAGTGGGATTTGCTTGTTTATCAGCATGACTGATATTTTCATGGCTAATAGGCATGACCGGTGGAAGGAATTATTTGTATTGTATCTATTTTCAGGAGAAATATGTGTTTAAATATGTTCCCTGTGTGCTCAGGTATTACCAAAATGTGAGTTAGCACCTATTTTTAAGTTATGGAATGGAAATTGAGAAGCTGTAGTCAAGGTGAAGCAGTTGTGAATCATCTCCTCTAACATAATTGAGAAATCAGGCAGCCAATCTGTGGATAAATTAATTGGCAGGGCTTCCAGTCTCATTAAATGAAGAGGACTCTGTCAAATTACTGAAGATTTTGCACTGTGAGGCTGAATGTTGATGGACATTTTCATGATTTGGTTCTGCAGCTGAGTTTTTATTCTGTGTGGGTGCGTGTGTGTGTTGGTATTGTGGATGAGCTGAGCTTTAACCTTCCCAAACCCCATCTCCCATCCCCAGGGTGCCTTATACTGCCTGCTTGGGAATCACAGCGGGGTGTGCTTGGCCAATCTGCACGACTGGGATTGCATAGCACAGACATGGCCAGCAATTGTCTCTTCTGGGCTTAGTAAAGCCATGTCCTTGGAAAAACCTTCCATAGTCCGACTCTTTGATGACCTGGCAGAGAAAATCCATCGGCAGTATGAAACCATTGGGCTGGATTTTGCAGTGAGTGATCAGTTCCTTGGTGTTGAGTCTTGTCTGTATGGACAAGGAAATTCTGTTACTCTGCTGATTCCAAAGCAGAGACATTAAAAACTTGAAACTTACAAGTCCCAAATCTTTGCACTGTCCATCAACAGGTGCCAGAGAAGTGCATGGAGGTGGCTGTTTTGCTGCAGAAGTCAGGACAGTCAAATTCAGAATTCCCAGCTCTGGGATCAGAGGAAATTCAGTTGGGAATTCAGCGACAGAAGGAGAAGAATGCTGAGGCTCTGAGGTGAGTTCAGCTTCCTTGAACTGCACATTAAATGTCATCATTCAAAGTGGCTAAACTGAAAAATCCAGAATGTCCAAGGATTGTTGGGCTGCATCTTCTCTCTACACTTCTGTCTCCTCTTTGCCTCTTCCTTTTAACCTTCACACACCTTTTGTTGAGAAACCTCTCCTCTATTTTTCAATGGATCTCTCAGTACCATGTGGTTGATAACTCCCTCTCTTTCTCTCAGGAACTATGAAAATTTGGTCAACATGCTGCTGGACTGTGTGGAACAGAGAAATCTGTAAGTCCCCCTTTTTTGTGCATGAAAGCATTTTTTTGGGGTGGATTGGAGATGGTTGCATGGATCAATATGCACCCTGGTCTTGGACTTATTTGGACTGGGAACTTCATTTGTTAATATAAAGCATCATCACATCTTGGAGTTCAGCTTTCTCCTTAATTAGTCTGTCCTGTTACTGAGGTTTTTAATATTTTTTAATTTAAAAAGCTCTGGTTCTGTCTGTAACACTGACATCAGAATAGATTCTAATTGTTCCCATAGTATTTCTATTAAAAAACTTGTAAAATAATATCCCTGTAGGTATTTTACACCATGTATTTTATATTTTTCCACCTGTGTGTTCCCACAACACTGGAGGTTTCCCAAAATGAGTTAAGCTCATTGATTACAGCAGTGCCATTAATTTATGTATTTCCATAATCCTGACACATGTAATAATTGTCTGAGTTCTGAGTAAAACCAGTACATAACCATTGGTATTTACACTCTTATTTTGAATATTTGGGTTTTTTTCAGGCCCTGGAAGTTTGAACACATAAGCATTGGCTTCCTGTCCCTGCTCCTGAGGGATGACAGGATCCTGCCCCCCCGTGCCATCAAATTCTTCGTGCAGTGTCTCAACCACGACGCGATCGTGGTTCGGAAGGTGAGCCAGGAGAAGGATTTCCTCTGGGTCTGCAGCTCTTTGGGCTTTACACCAAGTGCTCGTGGAGTTTTGCTGGGATAAAACACAAAAACTGAAGTGGAACTCCCCACTCCCCCTTCCAGCCATGCACGTGTACAAAATTCTCAGTCCAAGAAATGGCAATCTTGGCAGTGCTGTAGCGTGACATGTGGAAATCTGTAAACTGTGAAGATGTGGGATGGGCTGACTTCTTATTTATTTCAGAGTTCTTTTGCAGAATTTCTTTTGCAGATGGCTGCTTTTCCCACCTGCAGTTTGTTATTTGAAGGGAGCCATCAATGTATTTTTTTTGTTCTGTTGCTGCCTCACTGAGGCTCAAAACAAACCTTCTTTCCCCCCAAAAAAATTATTAAAACAATATTAAATTCAAATTAATAAACCAAAATTATTAGTGAGAGCTTTCTGGCCTGTAAAGTAATTCATATCCTGTATTCCCTGAAATAACCAGGATAATTTCCTTAATATTATCCAAGATTATTTCCTTATTTCCTTCCAGCATTCTATGGCTTTTTAGGGATAATGAGCCACATCCTTCTGAGGGAAATGTATGGAATGAACACATTAATGCCCATTTTTTACTTTTCTTTAGGTGGCCATCTCAGCTGTGGCTGGGATTCTTAAGCAGCTTAAGAGACCACACAAGAAAGTGCCCATCTGCCCTTATGAAATAAGTACGTTTTATTTCATATAAGACATATGTTATATTTATCCTCAAATGTTTTTCAAAGCTTTTCTGGTTAAATCAAACAAAGAATCAGGATCTCTTCTTTTCTCCCTGGTTGTTAATCTTCTAAGCAAATAGATAAATATGATACAGAAGTAGCATAATTGGTAATTTTTCAGTTTGGGGATTTTTTTTGCTTTTGGGAATTATTTCCTCTCTGAAAACCTTGTCATTTGTGAGAACAACTTGTATGTCTAGTTTTTAATTTTTATGCATGTTAATTTTGATTTTCCTCTTGGATCAGGTGGGACCCTGAAGCCTTCCAGCATCCAAGCTGGTGACAGAGCTGACAACCAGTGGCTGCACTACAACAGCCAGAGCCTACCAAAGACCAAGGAAGCCTGGGAATCCTGCTGTTTTGTGGAGAAGACACACTGGGGATATTACACCTGGCCCCAGTGAGTAGCATTAGCACTGAGGTAGAGCTGGGAGAGTCAGCAGGAAAAATTCTGTGGGAAATAAAATCCTGGTTTATTATGATTTTTAATTTTTCTTATATATATGTATTTAACTTGATTGAACCACAAAAAATTGCAGTTTATTTTGTCCTTTGTGCTCCTTGCTTGTTTTACCATTTCTGGGTGGGTTTTGTGTTGGTTGGTTTGGGGCTTTTTGTTTACTATTTCTTTTCTACCCATTTCTCTCTATGGGCTATAGGCACAAATTCCACTTGGCTGTTAAACTGCTGCTGTTAAAATGAAATATTCATATTGGGAATTAGATATATGTACAGTATTCTATCCCTAATAATTCTGGATTGTTGTATAGAAAAACCTTTAATAATGAACTTCATTGTGTTGTAAATTTTCTTCTTTAAATTTCAATCTTTTGGAGTTGTGTATAAGTTCTATTTAATATTGAGAACATAGAAAATGTTACCATGGAAAGCCACAACATGTGCTAGTGTATTTTTATTTTTTATTTTAACTTTTTATTATTTATATTTTGTTTTTAATATTCAGAACTATGACAGTTTATGCTCCAGCTGAGCAGCAACCAAAGCTTGGACGAAGGAGAGATGAGCTGACAGAGGTAAAAGTTGCAAGTTTGTGGGGTTTTTTTAATAGTACTTGTCCTTTCTTCTCTCAATATTGTTGACAGATTACTGTGGAGATCCCCACAAGATGGTTTTAATTGTATTTTTCTAATTCTTACTGTGTCAGCATACCAGGAGGAGTTGTTATTTTAATGTATTGCTGCTTTTCTCTCAGGGATCACGGAATAATTGTATTAAGGAGCTCTCTCTTGTTCCCTTTCAAATCATGATCAGACTTGAGAACAAGATCATTAATGACAGTGGGAAGGACTAATTTTTAGGGGTTGTGGTAATTCCCTATAAAATGAAAGGGAAAATGCATAAGCAAAACATTTCAGCAAGCCATTTCTTTCCTTGAGAATGCAAATGAAACATGGGACTTGTAAAGACTGAGATATCACTGTGACAGGCAAACACCACAAAGCTAATCCTTTTTTTTCTTCCTATTACAGGAGGAACAAATTATATATGATCACTTTTCTGATCCTAAGTTTGTTGAGCAGTTAATAAAATTTTTGTCTTTAGAAGACAGAAAGGGAAAGGACAAATTTAATCCTCGCAGATTTTGCCTCTTCAAGGTAAGGAGAGTTCAATCACTAAATTGCTCTAATTTTGTAGACAATTCCCAGAGCATGGAAAAGCCAAAGACTTCTGGGCTCATACTGTTGCAAAACATTGATTTTTAAAGCTGCTCTAGGTAATTCTATTAATCCTCTCTTGTGATTAACTACTTAGGGAAACATATTTAGAGTATTGTAATGGTCTGAAGGACACTGGTGTATAATGCTCTGAAAAAAAGCAAAGTAATTTCACTTTCTGCACATTCAGACTCAAATGTTTGATAATTCTATAATGTTCTTGGGAAGACTGTGTTTTAGATAGTTCCTAAAGACCCTTTTCCTTCTTGTTTTCCAGGGCCTTTTCAGAAACTTTGATGATGCCTTCTTGCCAGTTCTTCAGCCCCACTTGGAGCAACTGGTCGCAGACTCCCACGAAAGCACCCAGAGATGTCTAGCTGAAATCATAGCTGGCCTCATAAGAGGTTCTAAACACTGGACCTTTGAGAAGGTGCTGGAGCAGTGTTTTTGAGTCATTCTTGGTAGTTAAAGAGTAATTTTGAATTATTAACTCAATTAGAAATTGAGGTCTTGATTCACAAACTCGGAGCACAATTCATTGCTCTGTTTGGTGCCTGTTCTTGCCAGGTGTTAGGAAAATGCTCCAGTATTAAAACCAGGAACAGTTAAGGAGATGGCAAAGCTGACGTGGTTTTTAATTTTCAATAGGAATAATTGATTATGTCCTCCTTGGACTGCTAAATATTTATTTAATTCAGGCCTAGCTGTCTATGCCAAAAAATAATCCTGGAAGAATCAGTACAAAAATAAAGAAGACATTTCAATGTCTGGGCTGGGTAAAATCTTGTAAAAGTAAAATAGTAAAATCTTGTCTCTTGTGTTTTTGCTGGGCAGGTGGAAAAACTTTGGAACCTTCTGTGTCCATTGCTTCGAACAGCTTTATCCAACATCACAGTGGAAACATACAATGACTGGGGCACCTGCATTGCCACTTCCTGTGTAAGTATCCCATTTTTTTGTCTGCTAAAGCTGGGTCCACTGTGGATTAACATTCCTGCAGTGAGCTGGGAGCTGTGGTGCTGGGCAGCAGGGTCGGTGATAGATCACAAATATCTTGGGTCAATAATTCTTTCACATCACTCAGCAGAACTCGGTGTAGCTTGTCAGCCAGAACCCTAATTAGCAAAATTCAGGCATGGTTACTAAGATAACTCAAAAATTAAACTAAAATTCCTTCTATTCTAATTGTATTTACCAAATTATTAATACTGTATATAGTTGTATTGGGTTTTTCTTCTGTTGAGGTTCATTGTGAAAACATCCTGAATATTGCCCATATTTAATAAATAAATCCAGGAGATGCAAAAAAATCTTTGTCCAAACTTTCCTTGTTTATACCTTATTTTATACATTGTTTACATTTTAACCCCCCTCATTTACTTACATCTCTGTTCCCTGTCCTTTTCCAGGAGAGCAGAGATCCTAGGAAGCTGCACTGGTTGTTTGAATTGCTGTTGGAATCTCCACTGAGTGGTGAAGGAGGATCATTTGTAGATGCCTGGTAAAATGAATTTAAACTGTTTTACTGTGGTTGAATAGAGTAGGAAATGCAGCCTGGATAAGCTGTATTGAGAGGATGCTGTGCCAGCTGCCTTGCTGGGGAGGGGAACAAAGGCAATGCTTTCCAATTAGCTTTTTCCACACAATGGCAGGTTCTTCATGATAATATTTTTAATATAACTCCATTAACAGGATGGGGGAGTTTGGGGCTTGCAGAGCAGCAGTGCTGTTGTTTCACTGGGAAATTTTTACCCATCTTTGCTCATTGAAGCACACTCTGGTGCACTGACACACTTGTGCACATTCCCAAACAAAGCCTGGAGGGGACTGGGGAAGGAGGAATGTTCTGTGTGACTAAAAACGAGCTGCTCTGATTCCCAGCCGCCTTTATGTGCTGCAAGGGGGCCTTGCCCAGCAGGAGTGGAGAGTGCCAGAGCTGCTGCACAGGCTGCTCAAGTACCTGGAGCCCAAACTCACCCAGGTCTACAAGAACGTCCGAGAGAGAATAGGAAGGTCAGTGTTGTCTGTTGCAGTTCTTGTTGGGTTTTAAATCTTCATTTTATTTGGGTAGTTAGGTAGCTAAATAATTAACTTGAAAAGCATTAATGCTACTGTAACAAAAATCAGATATATAATTTAAAAGACTTGCTTCAGAAATTCCAGATGACTTCTCCATATTTATCTTTTCATAGAATATTCATCTTTTCATTTGTCTATTCATAGAATGTTTTGGACTGGGAGGGACTTTAAAGCTCCTCCAGTCCCAGCCCTTGTCATGGGCAGGGACATTTTTCACTATCCCAGGTTGCTCCAAGCCTTGTCCAACTCCTGCCTTGGACACTTCCAGGGATCCAGGGGCATCCACAGCTTCTCTGGGCAACATGTGCCAGGGCTTCACTAATTTCTTGTCTACGTTTATGTTTGACATCTCTAAAGCTCTTAGAAGAGACTCTTGGTTGTAAATAACTTTGAATTGAAGATGAGAGGAAATTTTCTCTAAGTATTAACCTCAAAGGTCACCCAATTGATCTCGGATCATTTGGAGTTCACAGATCACTGTTCTCTGGACAAGAGCCGTGCTCACTGTGTGTTCCTGCTGGCTTTGTTTGTTTTTTTTAGTGTGTTGACCTACATATTCATGATAGATGTTTCCTTGCCAAACACTGCTGCAACTAAATCTCCCCGTGTCCATGAATTTACTACCCGGATACTTGAAAACCTCAAACCCCTCATGGAAGCAGATGAAGAAATCCAGAATCATGTTATGGAAGAGAATGGAGTCGGTGAACAAGACGAGCGAACTCAGGGCATTAAACTCTTGAAAACCAGTGAGTTAAAGAGCTCAGGGAATGGGGGGTGTTTTAGCACATGATGATTGAGGTCTGCAAATTGTTGTAGCAGAGTTGTTAATATTTTTCTTCCTAATCAGTGATAGTTTCTCTTTATTCAAACAGTTCTGAAGTGGTTGATGGCGAGTGCAGGACGTTCTTTCTCTACGGCCGTCACGGAGCAACTCCAGCTGTTACCTTTGTTTTTCAAGGTACATCCTTTAATTTCTCCTTTATTGGTTATGTTTGATCAAAGAAGGATTGTATAAGTAAACTGAAGTTATTTTGTTTATATATATTTATAATATTCCAACCAGCTCTAGCGGAGGGTGCCCCTGCCCATGGCAGGAGGGTGAAACTGGATCACCCTTCCAACCCAAGCCATTCCATTATTTTCTTGAGTTATTTTCTTTTGTTTCCTGACTACACAATTCTTTCTAAGCAGCTCCTGTTGTTCCTCTGATTCTTGTATTCTTTGAATCTGTGTCATCCAGTCTTTCCTCTCTGAAATAATCCGTGCTTGTGTGCCCAAAGTGCACAAACATCAATAAATTACCCCACAGTGATATATGTGACCATAAAACAAAAGTCTGTTGAAGTGAAAGTGACCTTAGTAAAGCTCTGTCTTAGTTTTGGACCTGGATCTAAAATATGAACTTAATTGGGTTTGATACCAAGAGAAAAGCAGTAAGGAACCAACATCTCACCAGGAAATCTTGATCATTTACTGAGAGAATTTAACATCATATTGATTGTTTTTCCCAGCTATCCTAATCTTTCAGCATTATATTGAATGTGTTTTTCCTAGAAACTGTCTTCTCATGAGATTACCCTTGTTTTGAGGATTTTGCTGTCACCAGTGCCTATTTACTAACAGGGCTTTGTTCCCTCCCTGCTCTGATTTAGATTGCACCTGTGGAGAACGACAACAGCTATGATGAGCTCAAAAGAGATGCTAAGATGTGTTTGTCCTTGATGTCTCAGGGTTTGCTGTATCCTCAGCAAGTGCCTTTGGTACTTCAGGTGCTAAAACAAGTGAGTGAGGTCTAAACAGCTTAAAGCTTTTTCTCATCTCATGTATCCTCTGCTTTTTATTTAAGAGCATACAATATAATTCTAAGCAAATCAAATACTGATTTAGATCTGAAAGATTTTATTTAAAGTGTTTTAAAACACTTAGTAAGTGTATCTTGTTTAACATTTAAGCCACTTACTTTTGATAACAAATGGAACAGCATTTTGGTATATTAACATTTGGTTCAGTAGTGGATCACTTTAAGTCTCCTCATGAGCATAACAATTCAAAATCCAGTTTCAGAATGAGTCTCCAGCTAAAGAACTGCTCTTGAATCTGATTTTTTTATAGTTCTGCAATATATTTCTGTTTAAGAATCTGCTTTGGAAGTGAAGCCTGTGAAAATTATTCCCTAAATAATAACTGCCTACTCTGGAGATAAAAGGTCTATGAAACAAAATTACCTGAATAAAGGGAGTTCTTTGCAACTACCCCCAGAAGCTTTTTTCTTAAATATTGTTCACTTTCCATCAGGGGCCTGCTTTCTTTGACATTTTTGCCTTTTCACCCTGATTTATTCACTGCAGACAGCAAAAAGCAATTCTTGGCATGCCCGATACACCATCCTAACCTACCTCCAGACCATGGTGTTCTACAATCTCTTCATCTTCCTCAACAACAGCGAGGCAGTCAATGACATCAGGTGGCTGGTGATAAAACTCCTGGAAGATGAGCAGCTCGAGGCAAGTGATCCCTTCTCTGCACTGCTTTCACCCCACTGGTTCTTGGCCTTTGTCAAGTTTTATGGAAAAGCTGACATGTAAATTAATTCAGGAAGTATTTCTAGCTCAGTATTCCTCCAGCTTTGAAAATGAGCTTTATAGGATTTGTTTCTTTCATATTCATTCCAGGGAAACAGTTGATAATAAAATATTCCATTAGTGATTTTCTGAAAGTTCACTGCTTCCACTTTTTCACAGAATGGTACATTGCTTGGAGCTTGGTGTCAGTGCATGAAATAGGGATATTATTAATTCCACTATAAATGTGTGTTGGTAGAAAATTCAACATCCAAGGTCAAATCCCTTCCTGTGTGAAAAGTGTGTAAAACCACTATTTATGACTCTATAGGTCTGCCTCACGTATAATCATACTATATTACTGACAAAAATAGTCTTTATATTTCCATCAAGAGCTACCTTGAACTGAGGGGCTTGCATTAAATTATGTGAATTTAAGTCATGTTTAAGCAAAGTGAAGAATCTTTAGTGTTAACCTCCTGCCTGGCCTATTTCCCCTGCACCATCATTTTCCCTGGTGTTCATGCAGTTGCCAAATACCAATGAAATCCTACTTTTGGGTGCTTTTTTCCTTCTAGAAGAAAGATTCTGCATCACCTTGCAATCCTACAGAAGTTGTTTGTCAGAACACTTACCTCATCATCTCACACCATTTTGAAAAATACCTTTTATTCACTTGAATGCAATTTATTGAGTTACTTTAAATGTACCAAATTATCTCTCTGCACCACAGAGGTGCAAATCCAAAAAGCCTACCTGTGTTCATAACCACTCTGGATCATGCTGTTGCCATGGAAGCTTTCACTTTTCTCTGAAAAGTAATCTTGTTCTTTCTTGGTAATAACTGACAAGATGCAGTATCCCGCTGAGTAATTCCTGTGTAGTTTTTGGATGCTGGATTTTTAAGATGAGAATGGTTAGCTTTGACTAGGATTTGATGTCTTTGCTCTGTAGAATTGAGGTTTTGGTTCTTGGATTTTAAGATACTTTTATTTTTTTTTTTGCTTATTTTGATAGCAAGGGCCAGACCTGCTGATGATTGTTTTAATATGCACAGCACTCAATGTCTTGATAAGTGTTTTTCATATCAGTTTTACAGGAATGAGAATATTTTCTCTGTTTAAGCAGCTCCTTGCAACTTCTACAGTTGGGTTTGGCTTGTGCTGTTGAGTGGTTTTGTTCTGATACTGCTGCATTTTTATAGACAATGACCAGTCCCTTCTGACCAAAAAAACTCAAACCCCACAGGTGATGGGGAGATTCCTCTCGTTTTTATATTCTGTATATCATCGTGAGTGTGATAATTTATAAATTACTTGCTGCTTTGTGCATGATTTTAAAGGCTTTGCTTCCAGGTGCTCCTCACAGCAAAGTGTTCCTTCTAGCTGGGTGATTAATTTAGAAATTAAAGTGGTTGTAGTACAGGGACTAGGGATGTAAATGAGCCCAGCTCTCCTGAGAGCTCGCTCACTTCCCAGCCGAGCTGCTTTGTGTCTGGCTCTTGTATTAGCACATCATGTCTCATTTAATAACTCAGCTCTTCAGGGACTCACAAACTGCTGATAAACAACACTGCCAGCCTCTCACCTCATCCTTCCTCCTTCACTGGCAGCAAAGTAGATCACGTTAGAATAGTACCTTGTAGAAATTTAAATGGAATGGGTCAGAGTCTCAAGAGCTGATTTGAACTTCCTCTGTTTAATTATTGCAGCTCTTGCAGCTGTACTTATGGCTTTGTGAGGCTCAGAACATCATGTTCAAGGATGTAATTTATTATTATAATCTGCTGCATTGGATTCAGAGCAGGTGTTTGTGCTCCACAGAGACAAGTGTTCTATTTGCAGTTACCTGTGACAGAATGTACCTATCAAAAATCTGGTGGCAGCATCTCAACCAGTTGATTTGGTTTGCAAGTTTGTAAATGTTGGAAGGCTTTTGTCAGAATGTAATTATGGAAATTGGGAGTGAGTTTTGGAGGGACTCCCAATTTAAATACAATTTTACATGTCTATAGCTTCCTGGCTTTGGGAGATTTGAGGAGATGAGAGAAATAAGTAATACCAATGGGTTAGTCACTTGTTTTTAAAAGCAAGGATGAGTTGTCTCTACTTGGAATTCACTAACAAGGTGCTGTGGTTTGTTTAAAAATAATGGAAAAAGAGATCTTTTGAATGGCTTGGCAATTAGATGAAAGCTAAGTTTAGTCTTGTTCTTTGTTGTTTCTGTGTTGCCCTTAAGAATGTTTTTCCAACCTGGGTTTCTGGTTTTATTCATGTAGTGCAGAGATCTGGTACTTGAGATAAGGAAGTCTGTGATGCTGGAGCATTACAGAACTGAGTTGTTGACAATAAAGTTTGTTTTGTTGCTTATAATCCAGCATCTGTTGTGTCCTTCAAAGAATACTTGTGCTATGGGTAGAACAGATTCAGCTGAGTCTCTGGAACATTGCTCCTGCCTTTTCTTGGAAAAACTCTTCTGCTTTTGTCAGGAGAAAAACTAAATGCTTCTGAATAAAGCCCTCTTAAAAACTGATGTCAATGCAGAGCCTGTTAGGAATTTTGTGAAGCAGGTTGATCATTTGGTCTCAGTCAATGTTTGTTTTTAAACTTTCTGAAGCTCTTCTGTTGACAGTGGAGTTAAATGACATTATTTCCTTGAGGAGCAGGTCACTTTATGGCAAATTTTGTGACAGTAGTTCTGTATTACAGCAAAGCATGTTGATTACAGAGCCATCTAATAAACTACTAATGACAGGATAATACTTGAAAGGCTTGTGCTGAGCAAGATTTGCTCACTTGGGTTAGTGGAGTGTGCTTGAGAGGGCAGTAATGGCATAAACAAACTGTGTTGTGTCCCATGTGTGGCCAGGTGAGGGAGATGGCTGCCACCACGCTCAGCGGGCTCCTGCAGTGCAACTTCCTCACCATGGACGGGCCCATGCAGACTCACTTCGAGCAGCTCTGCAAGATGAGGCTCCCCAAGAAAAGGAAGAGGGACCTGGCCTCAGTGGGGGACACAATTCCTTCAGGGGGTAAGAAAGCAGCTCAGGAAGCAAATCATGTTTTTGGTAACATAGACTGCCATAGAACTTGATTTGCAGCGTTAATGGTAAGAATACACAGCAAAGGCAAATATTTTTATTATGTATTCCTATATTCAATTCATTTCTAACTCTTTTAGAATTAACATTAAAGAGGTTTTTCCAGTTTCCAGTTCACAGAGATAAGGATGCAGATGATGAGGGATAGCAAGTTCCTCAATAAATAAAGTCACGACATAGTTTCACTCCTTGCCCATCTTACCTTCTATTTGTTAGCAGTGTGAGTTTTTTATTCTAAAAAAACCAAACAACAAACTCAGAACAGCCAACCAAAAAATAAACCAGAACAGAAACCCCCTTAGTTAACCCTGATTTGGAACTTTGGCTTCTGCCTGGGCATTAAATGCCTCTGAATCACAGTCATTTGACCCAGAAGTTTGCTTTCCATATTGTCCAGTAGTTCTGGGATTTGAGAAAACACTCTGAATGCAGAAAGAGGGAACATGGAGATGTCATTCATGAGTTTCTTTGAGAGAGGGGACCTCATTTGAAATGTTTATAAAGTGTCCAGCAGTTGCAGATTGATTCCTATTGGAAGGAGGTGTAAAAAATGAAAG
Organism: Serinus canaria; assembly: GCF_022539315.1. NCBI lineage: Eukaryota > Metazoa > Chordata > Aves > Passeriformes > Fringillidae > Serinus > Serinus canaria. Next base: position 4,578,804 of record NC_066316.1, read on the forward strand.
ATATGAGAATGAATCTGGGATTCTGAGTAAGGAAGCAAAACCAATCTGGAGGTCCATTCGTTCATGTCTGTAGAACTCTCTGGATTTCTACAGAGCTGGAGGTCTCTGCAGTGCCAGGGGTTTGTTGCTGATTTTCTTTAACTGAGGTGGGTTGCTGCCCTGTTCCTGCAGACCTGGTGAAGCGCCACGCCGGTGTCCTGGGGCTCAGTGCCTGCATCCTGTCCAGCCCCTACGATGTGCCCACCTGGATGCCACAGCTCCTCATGGATCTCAGTGCCCACCTCAATGATCCCCAGCCTATTGAGGTAAAAATACAGCAGCTCTCAATCAGCAGAACACAGCTGAATACCTGTGACTCATTCTTAGCTCTCTTTTCCTAGAAAAGCATAGGAACCTATTAAGAAATTTAATTTCTGCTGCTTTTTACTAAATGACTCCTAATAGTTTTAAAGCATGACCTGCTTTTAAGTATTTTTTGTGGTAGATCTGTCCTTGCTTTCAAATTAAAAGCATTAAACTGAAAGCTGCAAGAGCTATATTTATAATGAGGAAGTGGGCTTTTTTCATTAAAGATGTCCCTTTTGTGCATGCCATTCTAGGAAGCATTAACCTGAACCAAAACATCAGTCTGGAATTTTTTAAATGAAGTGTTATGAGCTGCCCTAGAAATAAGTTTTTAAAGAAATCATTGCCTTTAACTCTTACTGTTTTGCCCTGTCTGTTGGGTTTTGTTGACTGTGGCTGTTTTAGCCAGAGGAATGAGATGAAGAAATCCTTTGATTTTTTCAGACCAAAACAACCCTTTTGAAACAGCCAAGAAAAAGGCAGTGGGGGAAAAGCACTTGGCTTTTACCCTGTAAGAATCTCTGAGTGTTTCCTAGCTCAAAATTGTAGGCCCAGGAATCCTTTTTATAATGTTGGAGTCACGACCCTGCTCAAAAGACTAACCAGAACCGTGAAAACTGAAATCATAGGCTGAATTCCCCAGAGCCCTCCTGTCCTCTGGGTCTGCTCCAAGCCTTGGTGGTACTGAGCAGTTGTGTTTGCTGTCCCCAACGTTGGTTTTGGTGTGGACCTGGGCTCCCTGGCTGACAGAGCTCCATCCACTTGTGCTGGCAGATGACGGTGAAGAAGACGCTGTCCAATTTCCGGAGGACCCACCACGACAACTGGCAGGAGCACAAGCAGCAGTTCACAGATGACCAGCTCCTGGTGCTCACTGACCTCCTGGTTTCACCCTGCTATTATGCATAGGTGGGTCAGCTGATGGGTTTTGCCATAAACTTCACTCTTAGGAATTCTACTCCAGTGTCAGGAAGAATCCTTAACCACAGGGAAAATGCTGCAGCCAAATTTCTGGCCCTTTGCATCTTCCAATGGTTTTGGTCAGATTTATTTTGGTTAAATATTTTAAATATTGCCCATCTTTCTATGCATCCCTGTGCTTTGCTAAGACATTTACACTTCTTTTCTTGAATATTGATGTTCCTTTTCTCCGTTTTCTGCCAGTTGGCTGCCTTTTAAATGCCTAGCAGTGCCCCTAAAGTGCTGCTTTGTACTTCTGGTGCCTCTGAGGACTTTACACCACCCAGTCCAGGCTATCACCTACATCTCAGGATGGGCAATGGCTGCTACCATTCGGTTTCTTCTTCCACACTCTGGCTTTGCTGCCAGGGCTCTTCACACAGGCATGTCCCCAAAGAGCGAATCCATTCCTGGGGTTTCTCTTTGTTACACTACAAGATTCCCATCTCTATTGTATTGTGATGTTTTGTGACAGTATTCCAAGAGAAGCTTTAATTTATCTTTTCATATGAACAAGAGCATGAGGCAATATTTGTGTTTTGAACTCCTTCTTCTTTCTTTTCAGGCTTCTCCTGGGAAAAATGAGGATGTAGGAATTTTTCTGCGAAATAAAGGAAACTCAAAAGAAATTGATCATGTAGAGAACTTTGTGCTGGAAATCCTGATGCCTAATCAAAACTACTGTTAAATACAAGTGTAGAGACCTGGTTCTACTCAAAAGGAATTTCACCTCCCCAGGGAGCAGCCGGGGGAGCCCCGAGGCTGCACCTACAGGGCCTCATCGTGAGTCCATGGCAAGACCCTCCTCCTTGGCCTGCATCACACATCAGTCTTGTTTGTGCTTCCTTGCACACAGTGACCTACACTGCACATCCCTCACCCCCTTCTTCTGCCCCCTGTTCCTGACATTAAGGATGTGCAGAACCAGAGAGTGCTGCAAACAGGAATTTCCCAGTGGAGCTCTCCAATTCTGCCAATGCAACTCCTCCCCCAGTCCATACACAGCCCTGGGAGCCTTCCTTCCTCAGAGTTTTATTTTTCACTACTGGGATTTGAGTACCATCCAGTCCACCTCAGGGCAGCATTGCCTTTTTGTATTCTCTTCCTTGTGCAAATGTAAATAGCTGAGCTCTGTGCAGTGCAGGGGTGGCAGGATGCAGCATGGGCAGCTCCTGCTGCCTGGCCAGGCCTTCAGGGGTGTCTTGACCATGTGTGGTTTAAAAAAAAAAATCTGTGATTCTCTGCTTATTTTTAAGGGGGAAATGGGTGTTTCCATGTAATTAGAACCCACAAATAGGAAATGATGGACTGTTAGTGATGGTTGAATTCACGGAATGAAATGTATGCACAGTGTGGAAAGGCAGTTTTTAACAGTGTATTCTCCTAAAGATTGAGCAAGCATATCTTGTTTGAAGATTGTGGAAGCTCTGTGTTTTTTTGCCTGCAGCTTTGTTAAGAGACTGGTATCAATTGGCTGTTTACCAAGCTGTTTAATATGTGTTACATAGTTGTAAAAGACTGTATAAATTGTAGAGGCATTGCATTGACAAAACATTGTACAGTTTGCAACCTTTTACATAACACCATTGTGAGATTAATTTGTAAAGATTCATACTTAGATGTTAATACAGTAGTGGTTCTGGCTTTTGTATCAAAACAAATGCCATTCTTAGTTTTTTAAATTATTTCCTTTAACAGAATATCTCGTTGTGTCTGAGAGGGTTTGTTTTGCTTTTCCTGTATCTCATGTCTGTGTCTCATTCAGATTTTACTGCAACACGTGTGGCCATTTCTCAATGCTGACATCACATATTCTGGTGTGATCCATTCATAGAACGTGAGGTACATGGAATAACCCATAAACTGGTGTGTGTTTCATCTTTCATGCAAATTCCCCCAGGAGCACTGAGACGTTTGTGTGGCCCATCCCAAATGTCCAAGCACAGCAGTGCTCCTGGGGCAGTATTTAAGGAGTGTCAGCACACGGATGTAACCACTGTATAGCGTAGTGCCAAAATTATGATTTCAATTGTGTACGTAGTTTAAGACCCAATAAATGGACTGTTTGTAACTATTGCATCTTCCTGTATTTCTGAAGAGGAAATGTGTTGGTTTGAGACTGTATCTTCAGGTTTTTACAGTGCTTTTATGAGGCCTGTGTTTGTCCTGGGATTTGGTAATGAGTTAAGGCATCATTAAGGACTAATTAAAGGTCTTGTTCTAATGTTTAGGAAATCAGCTTTTACATTTATGGAAAAATACCTTGTGCCTGTTAACTTCTGAGAACTGGAGAGACTAGTTTTTGTTGGAGAGGGTTTTGCTGATAGAATTAAATCGTTGCAAGTGATGGAATTAAATCTTTGCAAGGGATGGAAAGCCTTTGCTGCAGAGGATCATCTTTAAAGGATCCTTGGCTGATGAAGTGTTGGAGCAGATCTTGCATGTGCTGTTCTGCAGCTCTGCTGCTTTGTGCTGTACTTGGGAATCTCCTTAGTCAGGGTGTAGCTGGAATTGGTTGAGGTTTCAGTGCTCTGTAAGGAATCATGCTCTGGTCAGGAAAGATATTCATTCCCAACACCTTATAATTGCTTTATCCAAAGAGATCCCCCAGTAAATACAGCAAAATATCCAAAATATGTGTCTATAGGATAAAATACACCTGTGGTAGTGTGAGCAAACTTGTGCTGGTTGAGTTTTGGTGAGGGAAGAAGGGTTGTTAGTCTCTTGTCCTGAAAATGCAGGAACTATTTTTTACCACCAAATCTTCACCAAACACCACAACTGCATTACTGGATTTATTCCCTAACTTTCCCCAAGCAACATCCTGAATTCTGAACTTTCACCACTGATGTCTTTTACTGTCTCTTCCCTGAAGCTATCAAGATAAACCAACTGCAGTACCTCAGTCTGGAGAGGGAGAGATTTCTAGCACGAGAAGAGAGAGAATTTTTCCCCTTGGAACAGGAAAGGAGATGGAAAAATATCTTGAGCATATTTGATAGCCTTGACATCCTTAGTGACCACCTGTCAGACTGCACAGATAACCTGTGACCATCATGGGGAAGCACCAAAGAAAGGCAAAGATGTAAGGCAGAATTTGGGAGGTGTTTTGATTTGTTGAGGTTGGGGGTTTTTTGTTGGATATTTTGGGGGTTTGGTTTGGGTTTTAACTGCTCAAGATGCCAGTGCTGTACTGCTCATTGACTCTTGCTAGACCATTAAATGGTGTGATCTCCCATATTTCCATAATCAGGTGGGTATATTTGATGTTTATTTTTGATATATAAGAATGTTACAAGCAGGCAAATTAGACTTTTAACCTGTGCTTTTGGGTGGTACCACAGTCTCAGCGTTGGTGGATTGTGTTGGTGGCAAGTTCATGAATGGATGGATTTGGGTTTTAATTAAAGAGGCAAAGGGATGAAGTTCCTTATTTCTGGTATATTATAGCTGTATTCCTGTTATGTCCAGGTATCTCCCTTTCCCCCTTCTCACTTCTTTCCCAGGCTGCTGGGACTGCTGTGCTGGGTACACTGGATGATGTGATGATGTCTCCTGTCAGTTTTTCACAGTTAGGCATCCCCAGCATCCCACACCCTGCTCAGTCTCACACTTCCTTCCACAGCTCCAGGCTTCCTGGAATCCTGCAGCAGAGCCTCCAGCTCCCTTTTCCCCAGGGCTGTGGAAAACACAATAATCTGGTAAGATGCAAGGGGGAAAATAAAACCCTGTGGCAGCAGAAGGGTTTGCTGGCCACTGTCCTGGGAAGATTTTTAACTGTAACCCTGCTGTGAGTTACCAGCTGATGTGTTTTGTATCCTCACATCATCCTGCAGTACCTGAAGGGCAACTTCTAATTGTCTAATAATTCTATTTCTAATAAAAGGAGGGGGATTTAACCTCAGCCTGCTCTAAACTTCCCAGTTGCCAGCAGGCAGAGGAATCCCTACACTAAGGAAGGGGTTCCAGGTGGTTCATCCAAGGCAAGGTCCTCAGGGCACTGGTGCAGTGTTAGTTACAGCCTGGTTTAATGTGAAAAACAAACTCTGTGCAAGATGTAGAATATTGCTGAGCAGATTTTGCTGCTGCAGATGGAGCTGGACACACACTTCTCTTGGGGAATATGAGGTGCCATCTTTTCTGATTGGCTTCTTAGGAAAGCCAGTAATAAACCCAATAAATCTGTTCTAGCAATAAGTGCATTCATATTACAATAAGTCCAGGTAGAAGCCCAGCTGAGTTCACCCTGAAAGTATTCTGTTAAAAGCTTTTCACTGCTACTCTTACTTATTTTCTCCTGGCTTTTATTTCTATTTTTTTTTCTGGGTTAATTTCCCCTTTTATTATTCCAGCTGCTTTCCCTAGAACTCTTTTGTTAAAATCATAAGATACAAATCTTCAGCTGAGATGAGGACAGATTTCAGCAATTAAAAGTAATTTCCAGCAAATATCTGCAGAAGAACACCATTGTCAAAAAAGCCTTGGGAACATTGTTTCTCCTTATGCAGTAGGAACTCCAGGACTGAACAATGAGAAGCTTGACAGCTCTAGAGAGCACTGGCTTTTTAAGTGCTTTCTAAGTAATTTAAGGAATTAAAGTTTAAGGAAAGGCTTGGCTGCTGCAAAGAGTAAATACCCTGTACCTTGTGCAAGGTAAGTTTTGCTCTTGTGATTCCTACCTTGCAGAACACACTTTCTCCCACTACTTTTCTCCCCTACCCAAACTTTGGTAATTCTTTTAAAAGCTAAAAAGTCCTTTATAAAAACGACAGAGTGGTGAGACACTTTGCTGTGCCACAGCAACCGAGCAGGGCTTTGTGCTCCCATGGAGATCCTTTTTGCTTCAGCTCATTCCCTTGCTCCCTCAGAACAATCCCTTCTCATTTTCTGCTGGAATGTTGAAGGCTTGCAGCCTTGAACCAGCTACAATCTCCCCTCCATTTCAAGCCACAGTTAATAACTGTAGAGGGGAAAAACAACCAAACCCCACTCTTGCATTAGGCTAACATTTTGTCTCTCCTGTTTAATCCCATAATTGTCTTCTAATGTTTATAAATAAGAAAATTCAAGGAGGGAGATCCAGTTTTGTCGATAAAAAAGCAACTCTTACTCATGAGGGCCAAGATTCACCCACAGATTTTAAATTAACTACAACTGGCAAACAAAAAGACAAGTAAGGGAAAATAGAGACAGCCAAGCTGTCTCTAATTTGAAGCCACAGGAAACCATGTTTTGGGTTTTGAACCTTCTCCCTCTTGTATACAACCTGTTTAAGGACAAAATCAAGCCCAAATGCACCTGCTCAGGCTGCAAGGCACTGCTGCAGCCAGCTGCTGGCATTTCCCCCAAGAACAAATCCACCCCCATTGCCACTGGGCAAGGACAAGGCTCACAGGCCAGGCTGCCATCACCAGCCAGAGGGTTATAAAACACTGCTCTGGGGTTTAGAAAGGAATGTGTTGAAAAGTAAACAGGCAGGTGGCACTGGGAAGCTTTCAGGTATCAAACTTGCACACTTGTGGCTGTCTGGATGGTTCTACAAAGCACCTGGGGTAATTATTAAAACAATATATATAATGACTGTAAGACATGTGCAAGCACAAGTCAGAAATACTGGCTCTACTGTATTTGCATAATGCTTTTGTGCCTTGCCTGGCTGGATTTTGGTCTCTTCCACCTGGATTTCCAGTGCCATGGAGGCTTCAGCTATGTCTGCCTCAGAGAACATGCACTGAGCGTTTCCTCACCCTCACATCCCTGTAAGTACTTCAAAACCATCCCTTTAATGCTCAGCTATCCAACACTCTCTATCACTACTGTATTTGTGGTAGCAAATCAACTGATAAATTATGCTGAATGTTTCCCCTCCCCATGGGAACACAGAAGGTGCTTTGCCTTTGCTTCTGAGAAAACACGAAGGGCATGCTGGCCCCACTGAGCTGCCTCAGGAAAGGGATGCAGAAGTGTAAGCAGGGCAGAAGCAGCATGCCGAGCTTTGATGTTGATGCTGAACAGGTTCTGTGTTGAGGCAGGTGTTTTGTTGGGGCAGTCAGCACAGGTCCTCTGCTCTGGGTGGACCCTACCTGAAACACTGCATCCAGCTCTGGGTCCTGGTACAGGAAGAAGCTGTTGGAGCAAGTCCAGAGGGGGGACCAAGTAGATCAGAGGGACGGAGCATCTCTGCTGTGAGGAAAAGCTGAGAGAATTGGGATTGTTCAGCGTGGAAAAGAGAAGCTTCAGGCTGACCTTATTGCAGCCTTCCAGTACCTGAAGAAAACTTACAGGAAAGATGCAGCAACACTATTTACAAGGGCATGTGACAGGACAAGGAAGAATAGGTCCAAATGGAAAGACAGTAGGTTCATATTGGATGTTAGGAATAAATTCTTCCCTGTGAGGGTGGTGAGGCCCTGGCAAGGGAAGCTGTGGCTTCCCCATCCCTGGGAGTGTCCATGGCCAGGCTTGGAGAAACCGGGGCTAGTGAAAAGTGTCCCTGCCCAGGGCAGGGAGAGGAATGGGATGGTCTTGCACTCGAACGCTCCTGTGATTCTCTAGACCGCGCTCTGTGCCGCTCCACCCGCTCGCATCACCGCTGCTCCCCGAGCGGTAGCGGCGGGCATGCAGCGCCAGCGCGGCTTTTGGAGCCAGCTCGGTGTCGCCTCCCGCGGACCCGCCCGTGCCCGGCGGTGCGGGGAGGCTGCGGCTCTGCTCCCGCCGCCCGCCCCGGCTCGGCCCCGCCGCGGCGGAGGGAGCGGAACGGAGCGGGGAGGGGCCGGGCCGGGCGCCATGGCGGGGCGGGAGCGCTGAGGCGGCGGTGAGGGGGCGGTGAAGCGGCAAGGTGGGAGCCCCGCGGCGGCGATGAGCGGGCTGTGAAGGGGCCGGGTGGCGATGAGCGGGCTGTGAAGGAAAGGGGGCCGGGCGGCGATGAACGGGTCGGGGCGGCTGCCGGCCGGGCCCGCGGAGCAGCTGGGCGCGAACGGCAGCGGCCCCGCGGAGCTGCGGGAGGGCACCCACGCCGCCACGCTGGCCGCCTGCGCCTCCCTGCTGGCCCTCGTCTTCTGCCTCGGCTCCTACGGCAACCTCATCGTGCTGCTGTCCTTCTTCGACCCGGCCCTCCGGAAATTCCGCACCGACTTCGACTTCATGATCCTCAACCTCTCCTTCTGCGACCTCTTCATCTGCGGCGTGGCCGCCCCTATGTTCGCCTTCGTCCTGTTCTTCGGCCCGGCCCGCGGCGTGCCCGGCACCTTCTGCTTCACCTTCCACCTCACCAGCTCCGGCTTCATCATCATGTCGCTCAAGACGGTGGCGGTGATCGCGCTGCACCGGCTGCGCATGGTGCTGGGCAAGCACCCGCACCGCGCCGCCTCCGCGCCCTGCTCGCTGCTGCTCACGCTGCTGCTCTGGGCCGCCAGCTTTACCCTGGCCACGCTGGCCACGCTGCGCACCCGCGGCTCCCGCCTCTGCCTGCCCATGGCCAGCCTGCCCCGCGGGCAGGGCAAGCTCATCCTCTACCTCTATGTCACCGACTTCATCTGCTGCGTGGCCGTCGTGTCCGTGTCCTACGCGATGATCGCGCAGGCCCTGCGCAGGAACGCGCGGGCCAGGAGGTGCCCTCCTCCCGCCGTGGCCGTGGGCACCGCCAGGGCTCAGCCCTTCGAGGGGCCCGGGGCCGTGCCCGCTCTGTACAGGACCCAGAGCTGCAGCAAGCCGCCCCACGGCCACGCCAAGCTCGCCGGCCGGCTCCCGCTGGCCTCGGCCGTCAACCTGGCCACGGCCAAAGACTCCAAGGCGGTGGTGACGTGCGTGGTCATCGTGCTCTCCGTCCTGGTGTGCTGCCTGCCCCTGGCCATCTCCTTGGTGCAGGACATGCTGTCCGGCAGTGGTGGCTTTGTGCTCTACCAGTTCGAGCTCTGCGGGTTTACCCTCATTTTTTTCAAGTCGGGATTAAATCCCTTTATATATTCCCGCAACAGCGCGGGACTGCGGAGACGAATGCTCTGGTGCCTGCAGTACGTGGCCCTGGTCTTTTTCTGCTGCAAGCACAAGACGAGGCTTCGAGCCATGGGCAAAGGCAGCCTGGAGGTCAACAGGAACAAATCGTCCCACCACGAGACCAACTCGGCCTACATGTTGTCTCCCAAGCCTCAGAAGAAGGGTTTGGAGCAGGCATGCGGTGCCAGCCACTCCAAGGACAGCGTGCTGAGCCCCAAGGCGTCCGCGGGGCAGCAGCAGCACTACGGGCAGAGCAGCTCCACGCCCATGAACACGCGGATCGAGCCCTACTACAGCGTGTACAACAGCAGCCCCTCGGCGGAGGCGAGCACCCCGCACAGCCTGCAGCCCTCGGGCTCCGCCTTCGCCTTCGCCAAGCCCTGCGGCACCGCGCTCCATCCCTCGGGCAGCGCGGCCGGGCGGGACTGCGGCGCCGCCCCCGCCAGACACATCCCGCTGCCCTCCGTGTAGCCTCGGCACCACCCGGCCCTTCCAGAGAGCCTTCCGCTCCGCTTTGGGGAGGAATTGCTCCAAACTCCGTGATGCTGCTGCCGAAGAATAGAAACACCGTTCCCGTTTGCGTTGGAAGCGAACGCGGGGCTGTCGCCTCCTTGACGCACTCTGGAGTTGCCGTGGAGAGCCAGCAAGGGGGATATTTTAGATTTGGAATTGTTGTACCAGGGTGGTTTTGTTACCAAGTAAAAACCTAAATGTGTGGTTCATTAAGTCATTAGGCCGGGTTGGACAGGGCTCAAAGTAACCTGGGGCGGGGGGGGAAGGTGTCCCTGCCTGTGGCATGGGATGGAACTGGATCATCTTTAAGGTTCCTTCCAGCCCAAACCATCCTATGATAATACCAAGTTTTATAAATACCTTGTATTTTCAGGAAGGAAGAACTGGGGAGATGCTTGGTAGTATTTGAGTTTAAACTCTGCCCATTGCAGGAGGTTGGAAGAACCAATGTTTTTCAGTATTAACAAAAGTCCTTTATCTTCACAAGGTGAAACCCTGCTTCTGCTGAGGTAAATGGCAAAACTTCTGTGAACTGAGCTGAAGTTCAGGATTTCAGTATTGGCTTCTTCAAGTGGGAGAAGGCTTTGTTTGATCAGTGTTCTGTTTCCACTGGGAGGGACATTTGGGAAGTTTGGCACTGGGATAAACCTCTGCAGTACAGATATTAATATCTGGTGGGCATTGACTTTAATGATGGTGGCAGTCTGTATCCCAAAGGAATTTGGAGAAGTGTTTTACATCTGATAGAAATAACCATGCACTACCTAATTATTTGCATTACTTGATGATAAAGATGAATTTTGCAATATTATGTGACTGATACACCAGGAGGAGCACAGTCACCTCTGGAATTCCCTAACTGCTCAGCTGTCAGGCACAGTCGTGTTGCTGCTTGCTCTTATGCCCATGACTTTGTATAAATTGGGATTTGGCCATTCCTGACAGTCAGAACTGACAGCTGTTAACATTTCTAAAACCAGAATGACAAATTTTTGGGGTTTTGTTAAGTGTTAACATCAGTTTGAGTTTGTCTGTCTGCTTAGAAATTTTGTCTGTTGGTCTACACAGTGAGCAAATAACAAAAGTTGAGGGGTTTTTTTAATAAAATCACCCCTTTGTGTTATATCTTATTGTGGGAATTCCCTGGGAGGCAGAACAATTCAGGGGCATTTAAATTCCCCTGAATTCCCCCATGTCTAATTTAAATTAGACATTTCTTGCTCTAAGTGGCCAGATCTCTTCCAAACAGGCAATCACCTTTCAGCTTCTGTGGGCTTCAGCAGAGCCTCAGTGTCTGCAAAATAATTGTGCCACAGGCTTTTGATGCCTTGCTGTAGGAAAGTGCCACATCTTCAGGAAAGTGACAGTGATGGGAACGTGATTTGTTACTTTAGAAACAAAAAATGTCCACATCATTGCTGTCTGTGAGTTGTTTTGTTCAGGCTTTTTGTCAACTAAACTGTTCTCAAGATTCTCCTGGAACACTGTCCTTTGTTTAACACTGAATATGAATTAATTCTGAATAATTCAAACCAGCTTTCTTGCAATAAAATCAGTGTGAACAACTTTCTAATACAAATGTAAAATGGAAATTATTTCCATAAGTCTTTTCTCTCTGCCCAGATTTTTTTTTCCCTAAATGAATAATGTGGTTCTTTCTAAACTAGGCATAAAAGATAATGAAAAGATCTTGTTTGGCTGTTCTGTATTTGAATTTCTCTTCAGTACAAATCGTACTGGAGGCAAAAATATACATGAGGCAGTTTTGGAGATTTGCTGTGTGTATGTGCAACTTCTCCTGTGCCATTAGATCACATGAACTTCATCACATGTTTGAAAATTAAACCACTCACACCTCATAAAACATTTGCATTGAGTGTTCATGTGGGAGTGAAGCAAGAAGGGACCAAGCAGGAGGTTTTATTGCCTTTGTGTGACAAAAGAACTGAAATCCCATCAAAGCTCTTGGTAATTTGCTCTCTGTTAACCCCTGGTGCCAGCTGTGCCCTTAACACCACCTGTGTAATTAATATTGGTGTTCATCTGTGCAGTATCATAGTGCCAGATAGGAAAGTGCAACACCTTTTAATCTGCAGGAGGAGCAAAACCTCATTTAAGTTGCTTTTACAGTTGCATTTACAGTTGCAGCTGTACTAAATAGCTGTTTTGTGGGAGGTTCATGGGTGTAGTAAATCCAGATTGGATTTTGAAAGCAGGTACAACTTTGCAGTGAATCATTGACTGAAATAATCAAATTTTTGATTAAGTAATTGGTTTAGACTGTTTTGGAGTATAACTTCTCCTTTTTTTTCCCTCAGTCTCTTCCATCAGAAGCCTGCTGAGCTCAGAACCAGTAAAGTTCCAGTAAAGAACCAGTAAAAAGTCACTGCAAGGTTAACAAGCAGCAGTGGAATTGGGAGGCAAGCAGCAGAACGTGGAGGTGGGAAATATGTGGGAAGAAAGGAAGTGAGAAATGTGACCACTGAGTGCTTTAGAAAGAGGAAAGTATAAAGGTTATTAGAAAAACAACTGATTAATTACTTGTGGCTCATTAATCTCATTAACAAGTGACTTCTGGTTGCTTAAATGAACAAAAATATTTAATATTTTTATAATTCACAGTCTTTTTAAGCTCTAGATCTCTGTGGTGAAGAGTTGGCTTTTTCAGCTGCTGGCCTGCAGGATTGTGGGTTTTATCCTAATATATAAAACCTCAAAGCTGATGATGCCAAATAGTTTTCCTGAGGAAAGGTGGGTTTGCAGTGAGTTCCAAGGGATCTCTGTCAAAGGAGATGTTTGTTGCATGTTCCCCCTTTTGGCAGCAAACAGGTTGGTATTGGTCTTGTTTTGTCACAGCAGAGCCAGTAAATGGAATTGGAAAAGGAATTTTTCACAGTCTCTGTTCCAAACATGCTGCATTCCTGGACTGGGGATTTTCTACTGGGAAGTTCTTTGTGTTTGCTCATCATAGGAGCAAGTCCAAGTCATGCTAAACCAAATAATTTGTCCTCACCTGATGTTTATTTTCTGTCACAGTCTGTTGGTTTCCCTTGAATGTTAAAGTTGGATCAGCTGAATTTCTTCTGTTTCTTCCCAAGCACAATAAATAAAATTATCAAGTGGCACTAGGTGAGGGCAAGGCCCATGCAGAGGTAATACTGAATCCATTGGAAATGGATCAGGGTGACTGTGCAAGGTGGAACTTGCCAAAATCTAAACAATAATGTACAGAACTTGCTTATCCCCCAGGGATTTGTGATTAAACAAAGCTCACCCCAGTCATTTAACAGCAGAGACCACCACACTCAGCTGGTCCTTTTTTTATTTATTTTATTCTGAATTTACAAAAGATTTTCAAGTCTCATCTCTTCCAGCAGTCACTGAACCCAAAGTCTGTTAGCAGTGTGGGTTTAGCCTCTCTCAGAGGGCTAAATTAAGTCAGTCTTTACTCTTCCCTTGCCAAAGCACAGAAAGGAGCTGCTCCCTGTGTACCAGCATGGTTTGTGGCTTTCTTACCTGCACACAGGGTGTGTTCCCACTTTAAGCTATCCCAGAACTGGGAATCTGTAGTCCGGTCCTAAGACACTGCTTCTCACTGCCACCACCTCAGGAAGGCAGCAAGGACATGCAGCATGACTTGAGCAGCTCTTTTCAGGTGACATCCACAGCACTTAAAGAAATGCTGGGAATATCTGGACAAACTCAAGCACCCAGGAGGAAAAGGCTTTTTATCAGTGCTTGGCTCTCATCCCTTCAGGATTCTTTATCAGAGGGAATAACGAGTGTGCTGCAGTCCCCCTAGGAGCCTCTCCTGGGACAGATCCAGACAAACCCCTGGGCATCACAGCAGCCTTTGCAGGAGGTAAATGCTTTTATCTGACCACAGGCTTTCCAGACACAGCCCTCAGAGTTCCCTGGGTCTCATTCCAGCTCCTGCATTTCCAGAGCAGATCCATTCTCTGCTCTCACGAGCGGCTCGTTGGTTGTTTTTAGCACAGCTTTTAGCTGATGCCAGAACATTTTCTGCTTGTGTTCCTCAGGGCTCCACTTCAAGTAAGTTTTCCTTCTCAGCAGTTTCCTGAGTTTGCTGAATTTCTGTGGGACGCTGTGGGGTGGGAGATCTTCCAGCACGATCATGATGAGGGAATCCAGGTTTTCGTTCAGGACCCGGTGTTCGGCAAAATACAGCTCGTACTGGCACCAGCAGCTGTTCACAAAGCTGGGAGAGAGAACAAAAAGCACTTTATGGCTGTTCTCTATGCAGTAAAAAATGTTCCCAAGCACAGGATGCCCCGGCTTGAAATCCCTCTCATGGTAACATATCCTGAACCCGTCATTTTCCAGCTTTTTCAGCAGGGTCTCTTTGGTCCAGTCAGCGTCGTGCTCGCTGTATGAGATGAAGGCGTCAAAGAGTTTGTTCTCTGGCCTCTTCTCATACTGCTTCCTCTTGGCCATGCACCAGTACCAGCCCATCCTGATGTACCAGGGCCCGTCCAGTCTCCAGCAGAGCAGGGTGAGGGCCAGCATGGCCAGGCTGGCAGCGCCAGCAGTCACGGCCAGCTGGACACCCAAGGAGCAGCGCAGCAGCGTCAGGCGGCTGCTGCCCACCGCGGAGCCCCGGCGCTCCGGGGGGAAGCTGCACCTCATGGCCCCCCTGCCCCTGATCTCCAGCTGGGGCTCATGGAGGTAGACATTCACAAACCAGTACAGGTCACAGGTACAGAAATAATGCTCCCCTTGGACAGACAGAAGCCTGAGGCTCGTCAGCGGGCCGAAGGTGGCCTCCACAATGGTCGTGATGGCGTTGTCACTGATGTCCAGCTCGACCAGAGAAGCTGGGAGAGAGCCACGCTGCAGAAAGGAGATCTTATTCCCTGATAGGTTGAAGTACTTCAGCCCTGGGAGGGATGCCTCGAAGCCATCGGGCAGTTCTGGGATCAGGTTGTGGCTGCTGTCCAGGCTGGTCAGTGCAGGAAGGTGGCCAGCAGGCTCCAGACGCCTGATCAGGTTCCCAGAAACATTGAGGTGTTCCAGCTTCTCCAGGGCAGAAGTTAAGGACAACACCTTCAGCTTGTTTTTACTAAGATCACATTTTTTTAAGGCTGGTGGAAAAAACTCCGTGGGCATACCCATAATTTTGTTATTTTGAATCCTAAATATTGTTAAGTTGGAGAGGGATTTCAGAGTGGGGGAGATGACTCTGATGTCATTGTTGCTGATGTCGAGATGCTGCAGGGAGGGGGGGAAATTGGGAAGTTCAGAAATGTGGTTACTGCTGAGGTCCAGAAATAACAGTTCTTCCACTGTGTCAGCAAACCACTCTGGCAGCTCCACAATGGAGCAGTTGGACATTCCCAGGTGTTTCACTTTCCCTGGAAGGCTTTCAATGGGTGTCCCAGCCTCCTTCCTGACAAAGGAGAGGGCGTTGATGTTTATAGTTCCAGGGGGAGGGACACACATTGGAAGTGTATTCCCACTTTCTGAGAACACTGTGTAGATGAAGTGGTTTCCTTGGACATACATTTTTTCCAAGTTAAACAATTTTTGAGCAAAATTCAGGGGTATTTGGCTGATGTTGGTGAAGGACAAATCAATTTCCTTGATGCTGGAAGGGAGGCACAGCGTATCCAGGCTGTTGATGGGGTTGTTGCTGATGTTTAGGAACAAAAGCCGATGGGATGGGAACTCACAGAAGGACCGAGGATCCAGGATGTTAATGGTTAACTTGTTGAAGCTGGCATCGATGGACAGCGTGTTTTCCATGTAGAAGAACAGGGAAAACAGAGACAGAAGATCCATTTCCACATTGTTGTGACTGATGTCAAGGTCCAAAATCCTGTCCAGCTGGGCTTTGCAGAGATTCTCATCCAGTTTTAACATCAGCTCGTCCTGGGTGAGGTTGCTGTGGGACAGGTTGAGTGTCCCGTTGATGGGAGTTCCACAGAGGGTGGGCTCAGCTGTGGCTGTGGGAAGGGCTGTTGTGTTCCTCTCTCCCTTCCTAAGAAGATTCCCTGGGCTTCTCCTGAGCCTGGGGCTAAGGATTTGCAGGAGAGACAGAACTCCAGAACGTGACAGCTCCTCTGCAGGAGCAGAAGGCTCCAGAGCAGCCCCTGAGGATCTGCCAGAATTCCTGGAAAGCTGAAAAGACCTCGGAGCTTTGCCAGCAGGTGAGAGCTTCAGGTGGGGTGGGAGATCTGACAGAAGCAGCTTCTCATCATTAAATGATAAATCCACAGAAACCAGGCTGAGCAGACTCTGGAATGCTTCAGGCTCAACAGCTCTGATCCTATTGTAGGAAAAGTCCAGAACTTCCAGCCAATCAAACCCTTCCAAGTCTCCCTTGGTAATTTTTTCAATGACATTGTGTGAGAAATTGAGAGCTCTTGCTGTTTTTGGAGCTCGTGCTTCTGAGACAGAGGAGAGATTTGAATAGGAGTAGTTATAAACCGGGAAGACTGGAGGTGTTCTCCACATTAGGACTCCATGTGCCCCACTGAGTAAGAAAGGAATGTAGCAGAAATGAAAGCAGCCAGGAAGGATCCTCATCCTGGAGAAAATAAATGTTAAATCCACCATTATAATATGTTAATGGATACACTTAAAATTAATCCAAATTTACTTGAAGTCTAGAAATTGTTTCATTAGTTGTATCCATGAATCTCTTTTTATCCAACAAAATAAAACACATCTTACTTCAAGTAAGAGAGAAAGGGAGAGTGACAGAGAATGATTTGAAGGAGAGCACTATTCATTGGAGCTCATGGTAGATAAAGTCTGAATTTTTCTTTCTTTTCTTTCCCAGGCAGCCCCTGCAATGCCACCTTCCCCCTGCAAAATCTGTGTCTTAGGTTGCAAACGCAAGATGTGCCCCGGGGGTGTGTGTATTCTATTGCCATCTGTTAGAGATGGGGCAGTTCTTTTCTGTTCATTGGGCAGTTTTCTTTATCTCTTCCACAACCAATCCTCCTTCCAGATCTCTTCTGCTCATGCCCATTGAGTGTCCCTCCATGGCTGATAAAATTCCATCATCCCACTGGGAGATGCTCCGCCCAGGGGGAGGAGCCAACCATTCCTACCTGCATACAATCTGATATTTGGAATCCTACTGCATTCCCAGATGGGCAGCTTTCTTCTCCACTGGATTCCCAGAGGGAGACCAGGCCCATCTACAGCACCCCTGGACCTTCAGAGGAAAACTCCCCCCTTGCCCAGGATCCCTGCTCCAACAGAACCACAGCTGGCATTGCAGGAGGGCTGAGGCCCCATGGAATGGGACTGCTGCCAACACCACAGGGTGTCAGGTTGTATTCTGACTCTGTCAGTGTTGTTTTGTATCACTGCATTTTTATTTTTCCCAAAACCTGTTATTCTTACTCCCATATCTTCGCCTGAGACCCCCTTAATTTCAACATTAGAATAATTTGAAGGAAGGGGGTTTGCATTTTCCATTTTTAAAGAGGCTCCTGCCTTCCTTAGCAGACATTTGTCTTTTCACACCAAGACAATTTGAAATGCCCTTCATGGCTCCGTGGGACTCAGGTTTTATGTCTCTCATCCCAGTGCACGACAACCAAGTAAAAAAACACAAAAACCTGTTCAGCCGCTTCAGTGACGCCCCAGGGAGCTCTACGTAATGGTGTGACCCCGGATCTTCCCCTGAGCCCAGCCCCTGGAGCTTTGCTCTGCCCTGGATTTACCAGTGCCATTTGTTTGGCCTTTCTTGTCGCAGTGAGTTTTTTTGGGAGCAGGATGTGGGGCCAGGCGGGCGAGGTCACTGTCCCAGTGCCCCACCCCGGGTCCCTGTCACGAGTGCCTGACCCCGCTGCTCCAAGCCGCTCCCTGCTCCCTGTGAGTAACCTGTGTCACCGCAGTCCCCTTTGCTGCCCACCAGGTTTAACCGAAGGGAAGGGACGTCAGTGACTTCCCAGCTCTGTCCCCCGCTGCCAGCAGGACCCCCAGCCCACCCCACATCCCGCAGGACCCCCCGGGCTCTGAGAAGCATCGCCAGTTCATGGCACAGCTCCCTCCTCGCTCCCAGCCACTCTCCCATCCCTCTGACCCCCGTACCTGCTCTCCTGGGGGCTCCTCCCTCACTTTCCTCGGGTGCCTTTTGTGGAGCTGGGAGCGGAGCGGGCACCCCGGGACCGCCCAGCCTCGCCCCCTGCCCTGTGGCCGCCGGAGGAGGAGGAGGAGGAGGTGCCGGAGATGATGCTCCCCGGTGAAATCCGCCAAGTTTTCCCCTTCTCGCCGCACTCAGGCGTTGCCCAACCCGTGCCCGAGGGGGAAATAGAAGGTGGAAGTTGCTCGTTTAATGCATCACAGCGTGGTCCCGGGGTTTGCCTCGGCCTCAGCATCACAGGTGGGGGGGAAAAAAGTGAGAAACCGAGCTCAGCAAGGAGGGCATGGGTTGGCCAGAATCCAGCAGGGACAGACTGCAGGAATGCTGAGAGAGCTTGGAGTGCTGCTCCCAGGGGAACACAGAGCAAAGAATGGAGCAACACCCTGGTGCTGTGGTCATGCTCTGTCAAAAACAACACTGCTAAGGGGAACAGAGCCAAAGGAATGATCCAGACAAAGCTGACTCTGCCTTCATTAGCTCAGAAATTCAGGTTACTTGTGCTGTTAGCCCATGCTGGTGACCAAAGTCACTCAAACTCCTCATAACCATGAAATGACATCAACTGTAACTTCACCTTTGCCTCTCCCTCAAAGACAATAATGCTTTCATAAAAGGGACAGGAAATTGATAAACTGGGGTGTCAGGGAAGATTTTTGCTCCTGCTGTCAGTGTGGGGTGATGGCCTGTAGCTGAACAATTCTCCACCTGAATACAGTGGTGCTGCTCAGGAGCCTTGGGCTGTGCTTTGCTTTGGGAAGATGGGACAGCTGCATCCCAGCACAGGGGCCACCAAAACCCCAGAGACTCAATCATGGTTGGAAGGGACAAAGTTTAAAAGGCAGCTTTTTGGTACAAGCAGAATTATTCCACCAACTCCCTGTGCTGGAATTATTCTTTCATTTGTTTTGTCCAACACCCTCTCTGTGTATTTTTTTTTTAAGCAACCCCTTATTTTGGGAATTGAGGGAACAGCAGGACACAAGAAAGGTCTGAGTGAGCAAGGAAGGTTCCATACCATGTGGCCAAGAGCAGGACCAGTGCAATAATTCCCAAAACAGGTCATGTGCCACTTGTTCTGTCTCTCTCTGCAGGGAAAGGTTTTTTGTGCACTGGAAATATTGTTTAATGGAGGAGAGCTGAACCTGCACAGGAGCTGCTCCAATCCAAAAAGGATCAGCACCAGCTTTGAGGAGACCACACCTCACAGGAGCTTTTCTTATTAAGGTGGACTTGGATTTAGGTGCTGGATAAAAATATAAGGTACTTATGACCTGGAAATGCATTTATCTGTGTGAAGCAGCTCTACTTCCTGAAGGTGTAGGAGCAAACCTAAGGCAGCTGTTGGTCAGGAGGGGATGGGAGAGGAGGGGGAGCAAAACATATTTCTTTTGGAGGGAGGTGTGGGTGCTGGGGCAGCCCAGATTCCGGGCAGGAATAGCTGTGAGCGTGGAGTTTCCTATGCAAGGGGAAGTCCAGGCTGAGGAACACCTCGAGGAAACCCTCGAGTCGAGGGTTTGCCAAGAGCCTGTTTGGTCACACCGTGGCAAAAGCTGCTGTTGGGAGGCACCAGGTGACCTCTGAGTCAGGGATGTGCCAGGGATGAGCCAGGGAGTTCCCCCCACGCGGGGAATTCTGACATTCCACTATTCTTGGCTTGCCCTCTGATCTAATCACCACAAGGAGGGATGTGCAGGAAGAGTGACTGTGCTGTGTTCCCTTCCCTGGCACAGCCTGAGGGATGCTGGGGCTGCCCAGAGCTGGGTGGCTCCAGCCTTTCATCAGGGCAGCCTTGATCCAAAATAAAAACATCCCAAGGGATTGTGCAGCTCGGAGCCATGACGAGGGGATCCAGCCAGCCCCTTGCACAGGCAGCAGAAGGTGAAATGCTTCCATCTTTTCCTGCTCTGTGCTGGCTGCTGATGCCTCTGGCAGGCAGGAAGGCTGGAAACAGGGGAATCTGGTACAAGACTGTTCCATGGGGAAATAATCTATGTAAAAGACTATTCCCCCTATCCAGCTCTCTCACTGAGCCTCAGAAATTGGGATATAAGAGCAGTGAGAGTCAGTTTAAATGCCAAATTCATGCTGCTGCTGCTGTTTGGGTTTCCTGCTTGGTGAGACACTAAAACAGGTTCTGTTGTAACAGTCCAGCAGCACAGGGGAATATTTTGGGCATTATTTGCCCACTCATCTGCCACGAGGGTTGCAGGTTCCTGCCCTGCAGCCATCAGAAATTCCTGTGCCTTGCACAAGGGCTGCAGAAAGGAGAAGTGTGGTGGGCACACGGAAGTGACCAACACGCACCGACCGGACACTGTTGCTACGGCCCCAGACGTTCAAGGCTCTGCTGGGTGTTGGCCATTACAAACTTTTTCAAAAATATAATGTAAATCTACTTCAGATGCTCCTGTCAGCAGTATTTCAACTCATCTGGTCCCTCCAAATTTCTTCTAGGAATGTCTAGTGCCAGCAGATTAAAACTTCCCAATGTTCTTGGCAAGGTAGACACACTACAGTGAACTGGACCTGGTGGCAGGAAGGATGTTCAGCAAAATAATTGTCCCTACAGTGTTAAATATAAATAAATAAACTGAATGTCCTGGGAAGCAGCCCAGAAAGAGCAGCTGAAGCGGGGTGAGGTACAGTGACAGGAGAATACAATTCCCAGCAGTCACGGTGAGGTAACATTGGGAGACAGCAGGAAAGCCATGAGTGGTGCTGTGGCTCCTGAGCAGGAAGTGTTGGCTTCACCTTTTCCTTCTGTTGGCTGCTGAACTCCTCCCTTGAAGCTTCAGTTATTTTTGTGCCTTTTCTGAGTTGAGTTTACACCTTAACAACGGCATCAACGAGGGGGGAATGTGCCACACACGAGCCAGGCAGGAAGTGCAAGACAAGGTTTTAATCATTAAAAGTTTATCAATAAGCTCTTATATACACATAGTTATACACAAAGTGGTTCACGAGTCCCTCAGCTTGGAGAGCTGTGCTGGTGAGGCCTTTGTCAGCTCACAGACACTGTTCCCATGGGAATGCCAGGATCTGGCCTTGGGGGCTTTGCTGTCCTCAGCTGGGCACTGAGAGGAGCCCGTATTCATCTGCTGTATCCAGGATTTTACAGATGACTGGAGATTCCACCTGGAACAGAGAGACCCAACCATGAACTCAGCCCTGCAGGAATCTTGGGAACAGTCACTGGGAGAAAGGGGCCACCTTAAACATAATCCTGGAGATGTGCTCTCCTACCAGCCCTGACCTCAGGGCGTGTCTGTACGTACCCCAAGGATGTATTGGCAAGAATGAGGCTCCAACATGTAAATGGTCACAGCGTGAGGAGAGTCTGATTCTTTACATCTGAAAATAGAGGAGAAATTGGGGGGTTGGTAGGCAATAAGCACACAGTGACATGTATTTCACTGCTGTCTGCCACATTTTATTAAGTTAACAGCTATGGCCTTCTGAGCCTTGTGACAGCAGCAGCAGCTTTCCCCTCTGACCCAGGAAACAGACATAAAACATCACTTTGTAAAAGTCCACTTACTTCAATTTCACAGTCACCTGCCTTGGCTTGTCTGTCAAGTCACAAACATCTCCATTTCCATAGAAATGAGACACCATCCTGCCACAAAAGATCAGAATGAAGAGTTTGGGAAGTATTAAACATAATTTTTAAGCAGTTGGCTCAGTGGTGTGATCCAGCACCTCATCATTGGTCAAGTATTTAATACACTAACAAATAGCAACAAGAGTAATATACTATACTATAGATTATTATACTATCTATTACACTGCTGCTCTATATAGCTATTATACTATTCTATAGCAATAGGTTGTATTGCAGTAACTGCAGAGGGAAAGAGTTGTCCAGTGCTGAAAGATTTTTTTCTGTGCCAATTCCCAAGTGCTGAATTCCTTATTTGTGATGTTGACTGGGGGGTAAATCTGAACAGGCTGCTCTTGGCAGTTTATTTTATCTGTTCCCAGTCCAAATTTCACAGGGCTGGGCCCTGTGTCCCAGGTGTGAGAGCAGGGCAGAGCCTGGTTGGTACCTGACTGTCTGGGTGCCATCCTCTCTCAGGTAGAAGGTCCTGGCCGCGTTCTTCCTCGACCACTCGATGTGCTCCTCCTTGCTCCACGTACCCACCACCACAGAGGTCTTGCCACTTTCCTTATCCTAAAATAGGAAAAGCTGAGCACTACACCGTGCCCAGAGGATTGTATTTTCTTAACAGGAACTTACAGGAACTAAGAGAACTCTCTGAACACACCTCGTGGTACTGGTGGACGTATTTGCCGTAGCAGAATTCGTATTTCCACCAGCCAACGCCCTGGGGAGAGGAACAACCTCAGTGTTAGAAAGAACCAAACAGAACCCCTAAAACAAACAGAACCCCCCCAAAACAAACCCATCCTTTTCCCCCCAGACCCTAAACCAGCTGTTTCAGCTGTAAAACTCCATATCTGTTAGTTAATGAAAATCCTTCATGGCTAATTCTGTTACCTACTTTCATTTCACTGTCTGCTCAAATAAACTGAATTTCAACAGAAAAGTTAAAGACAAAAACTAAACAAGTAGACAAGTTAGGATGTACTCCACATAGCTTTATTCCACGTGGCTTTGCTGCTCACCCCATGGAAGCAGTAGGAGCCACTGAGGAATTCCTTGATGAGCTGCTCATCGGTCAGCTTGGAGATGTGGGTTGTCCCCACCGTTAACAGCTGGTGGCTCCCAACAGCCACAGGCTTGTGGATGGAAGAGAATTTCTCTTCCTTCGATGAAGGCATTTCTTCCTGCAAATAAAGGATACAATTAAGTCCCCTACAAAGTCTTACAAGTTTTATGAAGTTACTGAACACTGAATTGGGTTGGCTGTTTTGGGCAATTTTAGCTGAAAGAAGGAAAAATCCAGTCAAAATCTTCACACATTTCTGAACTGTAGGCTACAAAGGCTATAAAAATTTAAATCAGTAGCCCACACTTGCTTTGTTTTCCTTCCAAATAGGGTGAGTTACAGATGGTTTCAACAAGCTTAAAGACCAATGAAAGACTGACATCATCTTACAAAATGTCTTAAAATGGAAAGTAAAAGAAACAAATCCTACCTCCTTAACCCTCCTAAAAGGCATCTTCAGCATTTCCTGCTGTTTCTCCAGCTGTTCCAGGTTGTGGGGTTTAAGTGGGGATCCTGGCAGGGACTGGCAGAAGATGTCATTCACAGGGGAAGCCCTGAACCTGCCCAGCAAGGTAAGAACATGTCACTGTTACACCTTCAGGTACAGGAATCAGTTCAGTGCTCTGAGCTGCTGGATCTGCTGCTGCTCAGGTGGTGCAGGTGCATCCCTGGATGAGATGCCAGGTTTACAGGGAAAGCCCCAGAGGCTGAGGCACTGCTCAGGGCTGTTTTGGGAACACACAACAGGAAAAAAGGTGCACTGAACTTGGAATTTGGGTCGTGATCCCTGTGATGTCACTGGGCAGCATTCCCAGGCTGCCACCTCCACCTTTCCTTTTTTACCAAGGTGACGTAAGGGGGGAATGATGATCCTGTGTGTTTATTTTCAGTGTTTCCTGCTGGTGGCCAGGAACCCTTTGGAAGGAGGCAGCAGCTCCAGATTTTATCCTTATCAAGCAACAGAACAATTTCCCTGTGCACTTTCTATGCTTTTTTCCTACTGCTACAGAGGCTTAAAAGACTCACACATTAAACAGATAACAGTGCTACAGATAAGAGCAGCAGATAACAGAGTATGACCAAACCCAGCCACATGAGAAAATTTACAGTGGATACCAAACCTTAAAAATGTTTTTAGCACTTAGTAACTCCAACTGCCATGTGTTTACAGAATGCAGGATTTTGCCTTCAGACCTTGTGGCCTGTTTCAGATCCCTGATTAAATACTCACTTATTCCAACATCTGTGTAAATCCAGGAATCCTGTCCATTATCCCCCCTTATCTGTATGGCACATTCTCTTTACAGTTCTTTACACCCCTTGGAAGGTCCAAAGACTCAGGGGGTCCCTCAGATACAAGGAAGGGGAGGAAACAAGAAGCCTACACTTCATTTTTTGGAAAATAACACAGAAATTATGAATTCTCCTTAAGGAAATGGCTTCTAGAGAGCTCCTCATGATGGGAGGAGCAAAAGTCAAGGTCAAGGTTATGGCTGGAGAAGACACTTTTTGGTTTTATAGACTTTTAAAGTGTACACACATGGTATCTGCAGTCTTCAATTACCATGAAGATGACCCCTCAAGACATCCCAAACCAAGAGGAGACAGAAGTGCTCAGGGCACTGTACCTGTACTTGGGGTGGTTGCAGAGCAGCGGGGTCAGGATCACCACCTCGTACTCACAGGTGGTGACTTCTGCCACGGACAGGATCTCGTGCTTGGCCTCGGGGTGGCAGATGTACATCACTGTGCTGGACCTGGGCAGGTTCTGCCTCAGGCTGCAGGGAGTGCCATTGCCCAGCTCCACAGGGTAGTAGGGCGTCATCTGCCCTTCAATGTTCTTTGTGGGGATCTGGGTGAGGGAAAGGAACAGGTCATAACCACAGCAGAGCTCCTGAGACTCCTCTGAAACAAAAATGTTATTCCTGTGTGCAGAGCCGGCATTACCAGGTAAAATCAGACCCTGTGTGGCTCCTCAGTGTTTCTGAAACATCCAGACCTGTCCTGGTTTCACCCAAACTGGGTCTGCCAGGATCATCACCTGCAGCACCAAGCCCTAAAGAATCCAAAAACAAAACCCTGCCAAGTCACCCTGGCACCTGCACTACATCTCTCAGCATTCCCAGCCCAGGCTGCTCCTCATCCAGAGGATCCCACAGCACCGGTGGGTGTGGCTAAAAAAGTTAATGGTGTATACAGTGTAAATCCCACTTGGTCACACCTTCCAGTCTGCTCCCTTCAGGTATGTTCCTTCCTGTTTCATCCAGCTCCCTCTTTATCATATTAATTCCCTCAAGTGGTAAATCTCTATCCTGGAATTAGCTGGAGTTCCTGCCTTCCCAAAGTGCCCAAACGCACAAACTGACTCTTTTTTACCCGTGTTGCTTGAGGTGCTGAAGGTTTTCAGTGCTGAACAGGCAGGGGTCTGTGCTAAATGACAGAGGAGTTTTCTGGGGTCAGGACACTCCAGGGATCCAGGACCTTTCTGCCCCTCACCTGCTCTGGCTTTCAAGCCATGTCACCCTCTCCCAGGCCACTGACTCCTCCCAGAAACTGCTCCACCACGAGTGAGGACATTCACGAGATTAGGGAACCAACATGCCCTTGCCTGATAAGAGATTCCAGGAAATCCTGACATGGCTAGTGCATCATAAACACTGCCCAAGAAAAAGGCAATAAAAAACTTCATTTCCTCTGAAGCTGAAGGAAAAAAAGCTGCACTGCAAAACACTTTGTTTTCTTGGCTTTCCAAGAGGCACAGCTGCCACTGCCACCAGAACAGGCCACATTCTGCTCCCACACGACTTTCAAAATGCTCCTCAGGCCTGGCTGCTGCTGGGAACACTACACAACCACCACCCTGGGCCATTCCACAGGCCACAGACACAAAAACTTCATTTCAGCATGAGAACTAAGGGGAACTGGCAACAAGGTCCAACCCGCTCTCACTGATTCCAAACTCCAGCGTGCTCCAGGCACTGCCATTGCTCTGCTACAGAGCAATGGGAGTGCCTGGAGCACTCAAGAGCACTCAACTCAAGAGCTGAGTTTTGGGGCCTGAACAAGTGGGGAAGTCCTCTAAGGGGAAAGGGAAACACAGAGTATTATGGGATGGGTCAGCAAGTCAGCTCCATCTCTTAGGGATTTTGTGCTGTAGGGCTTTGATAAGTGTAAGTAAGTAATTTGAGCAGCAAGACTAAATAAATTTTCAGAGCTGGGACTGATAATTAAAAGCAAGAGAAGTGCAGCTCAGGAACAGTTTCATTTCTTGATATTCATTTTGGGAGGGGAACAATTACATCATCTTATCTTTAGATTGGATATAGGAAGACATTCCTCCCTGTGAGGGTGAAGAGGCCCTGGCACAGGTTGCCCAGAGAAGCTGTGGCTGCCCCATTCCTCAAAGTGTCCAAGACCAGGATGGATGAGGGTCAGTGGAAGGTGTCCCTGCCCATGGTCCCCTATAAGACAAACCATTCTGGGATTCTGTGATCATATATATATGTAAATTGCCTCCACTATTGATGGCAGAAGTTAAAACAGATGTTTTTCACTTGCCTCTTTTGCACCGTCTTTGGAATTTTCCTTCTCTTCTTGATCTAGGGAATAATTAACAAGGAGGTAAGTTTGTGCACTTGGAAAAAAAAAAAGCAATTTCACAGAGAAGCTTTTCTGGTTTGTGTATTTACTGGTGCTTTATACACTGCCAAGAGCCACTTGCAGGTGCAAAAGAGGAAAGAAAGGAAATAACCAGTGATCTGAGGCCCACAGCAAACAGAGCAAACCACAAGTCAGTTCATCACAAAACCACCTGGAGCTGGTAGGACAGGCCAAATCCAGCCCTGACACCAAGGCAGGGCTGCAGAACACGTCCCTGCAGCTGTTTGGGAAGGGTGGGAATTGGACAGGAAACAGGCAGGTGCTTTGGAAGGAGCAGGAGCTGCCAGATAGGAAGCAGTGAAAAGACACAGGACACAATCTGCCACCTGAGCAGGAAGGGCAGAGGGTCAACAGCCTGACAGCCTCAGCTATGGTGACCTGAGGTCCCATCAGGCTTCAACATCCAGCCCCACAAAAAGGGTGACTGGAATCAAACATTCTGTGCTCTGTGCAGCAGCAGCAGAACGAGGCACCCCTGCACAGAGACTGCACCCAGAAAGGCCAAACAAGGCACCTTCTGAAGCCCTGCTGCCTTCCAGGACTAAGATCCCTCACTCAGGGCTGCAGCCAAGAGATCCAGGAGTGGGATGAACAGCACTGAATCCCCCCCAGGAGACTGCAGCATTCTTCTAGGAAAACAATGCTGTCAGCCTTTCACACACTGGCCTAGAATGAAACAAACACCCCAGCCTAGGTGATGTTTTTCTATTCTGTTTCCGTTCTTTCCATCAACCCTGAATGAACACAGTCTGTCTTTTGGAAGACTTCTTTCAACTAATTTACAGGCAAAAAACGCTCCAAAAATCAGCTATCCTAAACTGCCCCTTGAGTCTGGGGCTCAGTGGCCTCATTTCCATCCAAGTCCCAACCTAGGCACTTGAATATTTCTGAGGTCCCCTAAAAAAAGGCTCTCAAACCGGTCAGACAGGAATAATTAAAACCCAAAAAATTCATTATCAGCAGAATGAAATAATCTAAAACACACCTGGTTCTGACGACGGGTTCTTCATTATCATATTCCCCAGGTAGTATTCTTGGATGTTTATTTTCTACAATCAAAGCAAACATCAGTTACCACTTTCCAAGCTTTTTCAGGGAATT
The DNA here is from genome assembly GCF_022539315.1 of Serinus canaria. Lineage (NCBI taxonomy): Eukaryota > Metazoa > Chordata > Aves > Passeriformes > Fringillidae > Serinus > Serinus canaria. Next base: position 4,606,167 of record NC_066316.1, read on the forward strand.
CAATGTTGTAAACAGATAAAAAAAGCTACAAAAGAAAGGCCTTATGAAATCAGGCCTTGCTCTGCTAAAGTGCCAAAGCTAGTCTGTCACTTCTGAGTGCAGATAGCTTGAAAGTTCCCATACGAATCAATTGTGGGTATGAGAGTCATCAACACAACAATCTGCTTCTAGGGTGAAGAACAAATGGAATCTGTAACATCAAGAGATCTGTCTCATGAGAATCAGTCAAAAAGTATGTAAACTAAAAAAATATACAGGAGTTTAATATGCAAAATGCCATGTACTAAGCAATGAACTAAGTGTGTATTGCCAACCAGTAAGATCTGACACAGTGCCTTCTGATAATCCTATAAAACATGTCCTGTACAATAAAGATGCAGTTTTTCTACATGAAGAAAATGGAATCATGGCTAGATTATTACAACTTAAGTCTGCTGGAGGAGTTGGGCAGGACAATGCCAGTGGGAAGGGGGTTGTGAGCAGCCTACCTGCCCCGTTTCCTTCTCCTCGTGGTACTGACGGATGTGTTTCCCATGGCACACCTCGTAAGTCCAGTAAGATTCAATCTTGGAAATAAAATACATTAATAAATAAAATAAATACATAAATAAAAAATTTAAAATTATCTTTAGAGGTATTTAAACAGCACAAAACCACCCAAATGCTGACTTTTGCAGCAAAATGCTGGAGCACACTCAAAAACAAGACGGCAGCAAGTGGTCTCAGTGTTGCCCAAACAAACAGACCAGAGATTTCCTTGACTTTCACGCAAATAAGACAAAGTAAAAAATTAAATTAAAAAATAAAAATCCATATTTTTAACTGCTACCATAGCAAGCCATTTATCTGAATTCTGACATCTTAATCACACAGCAATATTAAGGCATATAATATTTGTCAGCAGAATTAAGGCATAAAGTTGTAAAGACCTTGTTTCAGACTGTATCAGTATCTTATTTACTGCCTTAAAACCTTGACATGGACTGGCCTGTAACCTTTTAACTGGCATTTAATGAACAGGACAAAAGTAACATACTCTATAGGAACAGCTGCTTTGCTTAAAGAGAGGCTCCAGCAGTTCCCCTGGAGTAGGACCTTTATAGTCCTTTTCTTCTTCCTGCAACAAAAGGATATCTCATGATATTGAAACTGACAATGTAGAGACGCAGCTACAGTTTATGTTTACAGAATAACCCGCCTGAACTCACCTCATTGCCACTGGCTATCAATGGCAGGAGACACTTGTACTTCTCTTTATCCACAGTGGTCATGATGATATAATTGTCCTCCTTGTACAAGACACCAGTGGTCGGCTGAGAAAACAACCAACCCATGGGTCAGCCAGGCAGGGGCTTTTTAATGCTACTCATCAGAAACACCCCCGAATTCCTGAGCGGTGCTCTAGAGTATTTCCTGGGATTTAACTATACCACAAGACTCGAGTTTGGTGGTTTAGCTGGCTGGGAGCTGCTTGCTGCTGCCTTCGCTTTGGACCTTCTACTTCCATCCATTCCCTGACCTCCTACAGATGCCCGATCCCCTCCAGATTCCGATCCCTCCAGATCTCCGATCCCCTCCGAATCCCCTCCACGCCCCCTCACTCCTGCTCTCCCATTTCAGACCTCTATTACAGCCCCCAGCCCCAGCCATCCCCCTTAACCCCCGGCTCTCCCCACGCCGCTTTCGGCACAGAATCCTGCGGGATTCTCTCCCAGGTGCCGGGTTCCCTCCGTGCCCCACCCGAGCCCCTCTCCGGGCGGCGAGGCCGTGCGGACCCTCCGGCGCGGCGCAATACGGACCAGGCTGAGCTCGGTGCCGGGCCAGTTCACCCTGAACGGGATGTCGTCGCTGAGCTGCGGCAGCGCTCGGCCGCCCTCGGCCACCGCGGCCACGGCCGCCAGGAGCCCGCAGAGCAGCGCCGGGGCCGGGCAGGGCGGCCGCAGCCCGCAGCCCCTCCGCGGGGCCGGGGCCGGGCTCGGCGGCCGCAGCCCGCAGCCCCTCATGCCGGCCGGCGGCTCCGCCGAGGCCGCGCCGCGCCGCCGCCACGTCGGCTTCCGGCAGCCGCGATCAACAACCGGGGCAGCGCCCGCCGCCCGCAGCGGCATCCGGGGCAGCGCTCGCCGCCGCAGGTGAGGGGCCGGGCGGGCACGGAGCGAGCCAAGGACCGGCATGGGGGGTGAGTGGGTGATGGAAGTGCTACTGATGGAAGTGCTACTGATGGAAGTGCTACTGGAGTGAGTGAGTGAGTGAGTGAGTGAGTGAGTGAGTGAGTGAGTGAGTGAGTGAGTGAGTGAGTGAGTGAGTGAGTGAGTGAGTGAGTGAGTGAGGAGAAGAAGTGTGAGGGAGTGAGGAATCTGAATGAGCCGTGTAAGTGAGGGAATGAGTGTGAGGGAGGAGTGTGAGGGAGGCAGGAGCGTGAATGAGGGAATGAGTGAGCGAGGGGTAAAATGGGGGCGAGGAAGAGGAGGCGGGGAATGGGATGCGAGTAATTAACTTTGGTCATCAGTGGCAGCGCTAAGGGTTAAACATAACCAACAGGTATGAGGTTATGAGTGTAGAAGAGCCCTTCAAGGGCTCCTCTGTGTGTTTCTCTATACACCCGTGTGTGTATATATGTGTGTGTATCCATACACCTGAGAACCCAAGGGGGCCAGCAGTCTTCACATCAGAGCAGGTTAGGCCAGTCCCATCTGATCCATGAGAAACGTGGAGCAGATGAATAATTGAAGGAAAGACAGGAAATTAATTGGCCATGCTACAGAGAATCCCCTTATTACAGAGCCTTGGCGTTATTCCGGTTGGAAGATACCTTGGAGATGATGGAGTCCAACCCTTAAGTCTGGATTTCCCTCTCCCTCCCCTCTGCATTATCTTCTGTAAATAGTCACGGATGTGCCTGTTGTTTCTCCCAAACACTGTTTGAGAACAGGTTTAGCAGTGGCTTTGTGTGCGTGGTTGTGTAGTGTACAGATCTAAAATCTGTATTTGCATAAATAGAGACTGAGTTTAACCAGTCAGAAAAAAAATGAAGCTTAAATGGCATAAATTTTTTAAGGTGGCAGATCTGGGAGGCTTTTGGTAGGGACCAAAGCTGGGGGCAGAGCAGCGGCTTTAATCCCCCAAAGCAAGAGCAAATGTATCTATTTATATTTCCCATGCATAAATTAATTCCTAATGTGCCACAGTTTGTAGTAGCCCCTGTGTGTTGTTTGTCACTCTCAGCCCCAACAGCAATTTTATAGCGAGGCACAATGAACACACCCCTTGATGTCCACCCTCACACAGACACCCTTTAAACATAACATTTCTGGAAATCTCCAACCCTGTTAGTCATTGTAATGCGTTTTTATTGCACTGAAGTCGTACACAGGAATGTGTATTATTGCAATGGTTTATGCAATTAAGAAGCAAAGAACCAACAAAGCCTTGGAGGCAAAGACAGAGAATGTGGAGCTACACAAAATCACAGTACTTAAATAATTAGCATTTTAAAGGGGGAATCAGCCCTGATGGTTCTGGATCCCCTGCCCTCTTTTAAGGACGAGGATAAGTCTTTGAGGAAAGAATTTTTAAATTAAAAAGAATTTTCAAGAAAGGAGAGAATGCCATTGTACACTCTTACCTTAACAAATCTAAACCAGGAAGATGTAAAGAACAGAAAGGGTCAGCCTTTTTGGGGGAAAAACACAATTTTTTTGCAATTACTGATGCAGAATCCAGGCTTCCAGGCTGCTATTAAACACTTACACATTCCCTGGATGGGAAAACAGGATGTTTATGTGGAGTTTGAAACAGGACCTTTTATATTAAGATATAAAAATATACTCGGTTAAAAGTTAATAAAAATAAAGAGTTTTGAGGAGCACGACAAGTCCATGTTGGGACGGATTGCATCAGGAAGCCTACCAGCCTAAACTGGGGCCTTCCCAACCCTCCTGGGATGTCCATACTGGAGAGAGGGCTCCTCCCTTAATTTTCCCTCTGGGAACCTTCTAGATCCCAGAGGGTTCTTTCTGTTGGTGAATCCCTGAAACTAAAATCTATCCTTGCAGCTGGGATTTTCGAAGAGATGGGGGCCACAACAGCACCTGAAGTAACAGAGATGAAAGTTTCTCTTCTTGCTGTGTTGTGACTTCAAGTCATTCTTTTAGTTAATTTTAATAATTTGGGGTTCTTAGGATTAAAAGTTAAAATGAGGCACTGATAGGTTATGGCTTGTTTGAGTCAGAGTGCCCAGAGCTTTGGTTTTCAGGGCTTGACATCAGCAGCCAAGGGAAGGAATTATCTCCTTTACAATAAGATGGTTTATCCTCTGCATTTCAGGATAAATTAACAAATAAAGGGTGAGATGACTAATTCATGGCGCAACTTTATTTCAGAGGAGTTGAATGTTGATATAGATGTGCTACTGCAGAATTTAGGCCAACCACTTAAAATTCCTGCCCTGTGGTCTGGGATCAGAACAAACTATCACTTAAATCTAGGGAACTTGTCTCTGCATGCCGATTTTGACCTCAAAAATGTTCTAAAGATTTATTTTAAACCTGAAATAATAATAAAACATAAAGAGAAGTTTAAGTGGCTGTCTTGAGGCGTAGTCTTTGGATGAAAAGCTGAGGTACCAAATTCAAACTTAGAAGACTTTTGTTGCTCTCCTTTCTTGAGAAAAAATGAAAGAATGATTGTGGCAGTTTTAAGTAACCAACTCCTATTCTGAATGCAGCATTAATTAAGATATGCAGTACTAATTAGGACAGCACAATACAGAGGAGCATTCCTCCCAAGGGCCAAACCCCCTCCAGGCCTGTCACGAGGTCACTTCACAGACAGTTGAGATTTTGGTGCTTGTTCAAGAGCTCCTTGACCAGTGTCTCTAAGGAGAAGAGGTGCTCATCCACGTCCTCGGGGACGAGGTTCCTGATGGAGTTGGCCAGCTCAAAGAGGTACTCGGTGTTCCTGCCGCTGGGCCCGGCGGCGCCCAGGATCTGGCGCGCGATGTCCTCGAGCGGCGCGGGGCCCAGGTAGTTGGGGTTGTCGCGGGTGCCGATGTAGAGCAGCACGTCGAAGGGCTGCACCGACGGGTCCTTCGGGTAGAAGATCACCGTGGTGGTCCTGTAGCCGCCCTTCTCCCGGAAATCCAGGTAGGCCTTCACTTCTCCTTCCTTCCCGGCTGGCAGCCTGTAGGCGACGCCCCACACGCAGCCCTGGCCGAGGAGAGTTGGTCAGAGGGATACTCGGGAATCACTGCATTTAGGCAAAGCTTTCAGGGAACTGATTTCCTGCCCTTCTGCTGCTTTCTGCTCTGTTTGTAACAGTCCCAGAGCAAAAGGGCTGCTTTATTCAGGCAATTATCAGTGATCATCCTCTTTCTGCTAAGGCTGAGGTTTTCCTAACGGAGCAACTTCTTGTTTTGTTAATATTTGGAGTGGTAGATAGGCTCGGTACAGGCCACTAAGGAGCTGGCAAAAAGGACACATAGTTTCTCCCTGACCTCATGAAAATGTCTGAAAATGACAAATTTATCAGGTCCCTTGTATTTAGTGACAGTTTGGCAAGGACCTGGGGGCCACCTACACCTGTTACACACCTGACCTGGTGTGGTGTGCTGAGACACCTTCACAATCTGGTCAAACCTTGTGAGGCTGAAATTAAAGCAATTACACTTATCACTCAATGCTGATATCAAATTCTGTATGTTTGATACATTTTCTATCGAATTCTACATCTCACAACTGGACAGCCAAAGTGACTATTCCAGAATACACTTTAACATATCCCTGTGGTAATAACAGACCCAAACTACTTCCAGTTTATACTGATTATCTGAAACAGTCAAGAGCCATTGGTGTAATTCTGGGAAACACTGAGAGAACTTTTCCCTTAAGATAAGACAGTTATCTTCTCGTAGAAAAGCAAAAATTAATGAGTGGAAATGCAACAGGACATTCTGTACAACAGTACTGTACCTCAGCATCTTCAACCAGGGTCACGACTCTTCCAGGCTAAAATTTAAAAGACAAAATCATCATTCAGTCAGAGGCTTTTGCCCTAAATCATGAGCAAAACCAAACCAAAACGAGAAAAAAAAACCAAGGAACAGGAATGAAATGCTCAGAAAACAATTCCAGTAAAGTCCAGATCCAGTGTAAGTATTTTCAGAGAGTAGCTTTGGACGTGTATTAGATAAACAACATGATAAATTCTGGGTTGGCAGCGCCAATTTTGTGACACAAAAATTAAAGGCAGTCAGAAACTGGGAGTGTTTGAATTGCTTTACATGTGCTGTCCAGACTCGATTCCATTGGAATTTATAAGTGACAATTAATTAACAATACAATAACAGTGATAATTAAGAGTTTCATTACTGTAAATCTGTCCTCAAGTAGCCCTTGGAGCCTCACTGGACTGAGGGAGGATACCTTCCAAATGGCTTGTTTTCCCCAGGAAGTTAATTCTTGTAGGAAAAAGTAAGAAGCCAGTTTGTACATACTGGAAATAAAACAGTTGAAGTTTGTTGTATAAAACTTTAGAACATAAACCCCTATGCTGAATGACATCTGCAGTTTAAAATTGCTGCTTTTGGCACCAAATTAGTTCTCTCCCAGCGTGAGCAATTTATTCCTGACCTGACTGATAAAATAAGGCAACAAAGCTACATGAACATTAAATGACTCCTATTTCCTGAGGAGAAATGAGTCTGTTCCCATGGTACACCAAAGATAACTTTGGTGTTCCTTTTGGATTGTTTTTATGGAAAAATTGATAGTCATTGATAGTTCTCTGACTTGTGCACTCGCAATGGGTCATGAAGATTTTTGTGAATTATGGATTAAAGAGACATTCCGTGGTGGATGGAAATCAACTTTCTTGTCCTTGCTAGGAATGTCTGTAACTGTAGCCTAAATTCATTAAATTTCATTTAAGTCTGATTTGATTTAATATGAAGGGCAGTACTGAGGAGAACTTCAGGTGGGCTGTGTGAAGGAAGAAGGATCTGTTTGCCTAAGGAAGGGCAGGATATTTACTTAATTGCTTGCAGAGTCCTTGTCTTGCCTTGAACTACCCTAAACAAACACGAAGAAACAAATTGCTAAATACTTATTGATCAGAGGAATTAATTACTGTTTGTACTACTGGGAATAATCCTCTGAAAATATTTTTAAAACACAGCTAACAAGTAATTTGCTGTATATTTGTAAGAACTGTTTTTTCCTCATTGTGTGTCAGTGGCGCCTCAAGCTGTGTTCTTTGAGCTCTGTGCAAGTTATTTTATGGTGTTTGATATTCCAACGAGTGTGGTTTCATCTGGAACCTTCCACGAAGCAAGATGCGTTCCTTAAAATAATCCTGATACTTTTTCTCTCTTAAAGCCGCTTCAGGTTTTACAGTGGAGTTACCTGGGTGCAAGGTTACACCTTATCCCCGTGGCTTAAAAACACATGACATTGGGAATGTTCGCTTGGAATTATAGTTTCTTTTTCTCGCTGGTTTTTTTTTTTTTTTCCCTCCTTTTCCAAACGGTGAAGAAATTTAGAACTTCAGGTATTTCCTAACCCATGAATTTTCACCTGACAGTAAAACCAGTTCAAACACAGCCGGGGGTGACTTGGATCAATAACTCTGGCTTTTCCTACTCCCTACGCACAGCCCTTCACCCGCCCCTCACCGAGGGCATTGATCGCTCTAAATGACAATTGCGGGCATTTCTGGGCCCTCCTTCAGGCTGTGGGTGGGCTGTGCTGTCGCTGTGTTTCTGTGCAGCCCTTGCGGGCGCTCTGGCCGCAGGGCAGGGCCCGACGCCGGGCCCGACGCGCCGGCCGCGCTCCCCCCGGCCCCGGCTCACCTTGCCCGGCACCCCGCGGTGGTCCGTGCTGCCCTGCCAGAAGCGCCGGCTGTAGCCGCGGACGCGCCCCACCAGCTTCTCCTGGTAGGGGAAATCCACCTTCCAGATGAGGGAGCCGTAGCCGAACACCCACATGGCGGCCGGCCCGGCGGGGCCTGCGCAGAGCCGCGGGGCGGCCCCGGCCGGAGGCGGCGGCTGCGGGGCGGCCGCGGGGCCGGCGCTGTGGCGGAGCCCCGGGAGACCTTCCTCGGTCCGGACAGCCTCCGCCAAGGCCACAGACCACAGTCTCCCCAAAACCCACCGGCGACCACATCCCAAACCCACAAGCGACTTCCCCCCAAGAAGCTGCCTCGCCCCCAGTCCTGCAAGCAACCCCATCCCCCGGAACAGTCCCCTCGCCCCGAAGCCCCCAACCATCTCTGCCCTCAAACCCCACAAAGAACCACCCCTTAACCCTATAAACAACCATCTCTCCTCCAACTCAACCTCTCCTTAAATCCCCAAACACCTTCCAAACAGCCACCTCACCTCAAACCTCAACCATCTCCCCTGAAAACCCCCAAACGACCTTCCCCAGCCCACCCCAGGGGTGAAAAATGCATATTTTATTATTGGCTTCTCGCAAATATTAAAATTAATGTTATATGTGTTGTGTCAGAAAGTAATGATGTATTAATTCTCTTAAGTAGCGTGTTAAATATAGTTTTAGGTTATAGCAAAATGTTAAAATAGAAACTGTGCTATGTAGGATACTTTTTTTCTAAAGAAAGGACTCCCACCGAGACAGCAGCCACAGGACACCTGAATCTTTCAGAAAAAGAGAATTTATTGCTCCATTATCAGAACAAACAAACTTCTTCCTGCCTCACTCAGCCTTGAAGGCACCGTTTAGGATTCAGAGGAAGAAGTTGACACTGATCAGACAGAATCCTGTGTTTGAATGGAATTTATGCATCATGGATGAGGTGTATGAACATGCAACAGATTATTGTTTTTAAGGGCTAATCCTCTGTTAACGTGTGTCCTTCTTCGGGCTTATTTTGCCCAGAAAGAGGTTCCCGGACTGTCAGTAACTCTTTGTTTCTATTGTCTCATATTGTCCTAATTCAAATTGTCCAAATTATTATTACTCTAATTGTATTACTATTTTAATAACCATTTTATTACTATTAAACTTTTAAAAAATTTTAAAAACAAGTGATTAGCATATTTCACACCAGGCAATTCCCTCTCCCTAAGCCCCCCCAAACCACCCTCTCCCTACAAACCAAAGCAAATCCTCTGCAAAACAAACAAAACCCCCCTCATATCTATATTGTACCAACACGCATCTCTTTTTTTTTTCCCCCCCTCTACTCCTTTCCTCCTGCTGCAGAGTTCCATGCCAGGGATGGATTTCACAGAAGCCTATTCAGACCGGTGCTCAGCCGTGGGCCTTGCAGCCAGGGAAGGGAACGTTGAGATTCTGAGGGAGTTGATCAGTCGGGGATACAGCGTCGATGTCCCGGATAACAGGAGGTGGTTGCCCATCCACGAAGCGGCAGCGCACAATTCCAGTGAGTGCCTGAAGCTCCTCATTGATACAGGTAAGGAAAACCTCATGGGAAATAGTGTGGTTTTGTGCTAAATTTCCCTGTCGTAGAAAATACAAGTTGCATGGATTTATCCTCTTCTTGTTTGGGGATTTTCTGTGTGGTTTCCCAACTGCAGTAAGTAGAAGTTGACACATTGCAGTTCATGGGTGATACTTGAAGTGATAACAGCATGTTCATGGTGTTCCATAGGCCACATATCCCAAATAACTCTTGTATTTTCTTTAAATGATTGTATTTTGTAATTCACTGCCAAATATGTATTTTGTAATTCACTGCCAAATATCCCTTCCCCCCCCATTATGTTCCTCTGCAGCTCCAGCTGATGACTACATCCACTCGAGGACGTTTGAAGGGATGTGTGCTCTGCACCTCTCGGCCCGGCACGGCTCTGTGGAATGTCTCCGGGTTCTCCTGGAAGCTGGGGCTGACCTGGACAATGTCACCACCGAATCTGCCACCACCCCACTCTTCCTAGGTGACACGAGCTTTCCTCAAGCCCCAGAGTTTGAACTCACCAGTTAAAACTCAAGTTTCTCCGAGTTTAAACTCACCGGAGTTTCTTACTTGCCTGCCATGTTGCATCTTTTTGTAGCCCTAAATAACCAGGCTTTAGGCTCAGAGGTGTGGAAATAACTTTTTGTTTATGGGTAAATCTGCTTCAGACAGTGCTTTAAAACAAAATTATAAAAGCAAACTGGTTTTCTGCATCAAGGACAGAAAAACTTTAGGAGGTTCAGGATTGCATTTGTATGAGGCTGTTTCAAAGCCTTTTTGATTTTTCTAATTCCTTCCTAATTCTTATGCAAAAATACTTATTTTTGACATTCCTAGTTTGGCAGTTAAGGTCCATTATTTTAGCATTTTTTCTGTTACTTATGTTTGACTTAACTGAATGCTTAAAACCTCTGTTACGGTGAATCCTGAGGGTCTAAATCATGTGATTAAATACATTTATGGGTTTACTTGCCTCTCTGCCCAGACATCATGTGTGCCATGTGACCTTTGTTTCCAAGTCTTTTCCAAGTTTGGGGGAATTTGGCATCATTTCCATTCCCCAACATTTTTTGGGGATCTAAATATAAAATGCAAACAAGTATATAATGGGCAGATTTAAAGAAATTGTGATTATTGTTTCAGGAAGTTGGCGGTGAGACATTTTGAGCTTTTAAATCCAAATACATAAATTATTTCTTTTTAAAATTCTTCAATAATTTTTTTTTTATTTATTACTGTTCTATGGAAGCTGTTGAAAATAAACATACAGAGGTTGTCAAGTTCCTGCTCCAACACGGAGCAAATATTGAAGGTTCTCATTCTTGGTCTGGATGGAATCCTTTGCACCAAGCTTCCTTTCAGGTAACCTGTGAGCACATCATGTAATTTTGGTGTAACTGGTGTATTCTGGGGGATAATCATTTATTTATTAATTATTGCATCTTTGTCAGGTAATTTTCCCTAGCCTACCCTAGCAGTCGTAAGCTTGTACTTAAAAATGTGTTGGCTTAATGGTTCTAACACATACAAATTACTTTATCATGTAAATGAGCAAAAGTGATCAATTTGAACTAGCCTGATTTCTTTTACCATTAATTTTTAAGTGCATCTTCAGAATATTGACTGTGGGTTTTATTATTTCTATCTGGAGCATGTGGGGAAAAACGGGTTGTGTGATTTCCTCGCTTTCCTGCTGGTTGAGAATAAAAACCATTGATTTCAGGGTTCCACTGACATAATGCAAATGCTCCTGGAGAAAGGGGCCAGCAAGGACTGTCGTGATGACTTTGGAATCACCCCTCTGTTTGTGGCTGCTCAGTATGGCCAGCTGGAGAGTCTGCGCCTGCTTCTGTCCCACGGTAACCACCGTCCTCCATCTCCCTGGCCACGCTCCCAGCAGCTCCCACTGAGTGCAGTTGGAGCTCTCCTCCTGCATTTCAAATGCTAGAGGTTTTATTTCCGTATTGCTGAGGAGAACTTGCTGAATTTGAAGCCACCCTGTGAAAGATAATGACTGGTGGAGGTGACTTTGGTTTTGTCTTGTGTCAGGTGCAGATGTCAACTGCCAGGCCAAGGACAGGGCCACTCCCCTGCTGATTGCTGCTCAGGAGGGACACCTGGATTGTGTGAAGCTGCTGCTGACTGCAGGGGCAGACCCAAACCTCTACTGCAACGAGGATAACTGGCAGTTACCCATCCATGCAGCAGCTGAGATGGGCCATGCAAAGTAGGTGGTTGCAGAGGCATTCAGACAGAAGGTCCTGGTCACACAAATCTGATCCCCAAAGAAGGAAGTTCAGCCCTAAAAGGGAGGAAAATTGAGTGTTCAAACTGATCTGTAGTTTAGAAGTTCTGATTATTTTTGTATTTTAAATGTCTCTTAGTAGTTTCTTCCACACTTTCATCTAGGTTTAGATGAAATATTAGGGAAAAATGCTTTCCTGTGAGGGTGGTGAGGCCCTGGCACAGGTTTGCCAGAGAAGCTGTGGCTGTGCCATCCCTGGAAGAATTTCAAGCCAGGTTGCATGGAGCTTGGAGCAACCTGGGATAGGGGAAATGTCCCTGCCCATTGCAGGGGGTAGAACTGGATCACCTTGAAGGTCCCTTCCAACCCCACCCATTCTATGATTATATGATTTTTAATTCAGCATCTAACCTGGGTTTGATCCATAACTTAATGAATTTAGAGGGTTTTCCACGGTGCTGAACCAGATATCAATTCACTCCATGGCCATTTTATTTTTCCATTTAAAAATGCAAATAACTATGTTATACATTATACATTACTTGAACGGCTGCTAATTAGAGTTCTGTATTAAGTAGCAGAAGTAATTATATGCAAATATTGAATTAGCTGGACAGCCAGAAAAATCAAAGCCACAAAACCAGTTTCTTTAATCTTTCCAGAGATGCATTTGCAGCTTTGCCCAATTTCAGATATGCAAGTCAGTTCCACAGCAGTGAGCCAAGAGTGGAAGGAAGTTTTGGGAGTAGACCACTGGGGAGAAGGATCTCTCAGGAACTCCATGATTCACACATGTACAGCACTTAAATATATAAGTGATGATACATCACTGGCAACTCTTATGCAGCACCAGTAAGTTCCAGCAGCAAAGGAACTGGTGTTTGTCACTAGTGTGATGTGGCCTGGAGTGTGAGCTGTAAACAGAAAGATTTTTTCTGTTTCACAGAACTAAAAGTTTGTTTCATTTGCAGCTCACATTTACAGTTTGCCTCCAAACTTCCTTGGAGTCGGGATTTAATGTGCAGTGGTGTTCTGTTGCTGTAAAAAGAGTTGCTGGGTAATAGGAAGTAGCTTGGTTTGGTTTAAAATTCTTCTTTCCAGCCCAAATCCACCCCAAAGCACAACATTTGCCAGGGCTGTGTATGGAATTATAAAGCTGCAAATTCAAGAGTGAAAAACCACAATTTTCTTCCAAAGCTGCAATGACCCTGTGAAAGAAATGGCTGTGTGTTTAAGATTAATCATTGCAATGAGATCAGAAAGCAGTGGTTCTGAACATCTGCAGGATCCTGGAGCTGCTGATTCCAGTCACTGACCGGGTCTGTGACAAGGGCGAGGGCAAAGTGAGCCCCGTCTATTCTGCGCTGTACGGCGGGGACGGCGAATGCCTGGAGATGCTGCTCAAGCAGGGCTTCAGCCCAGATGCTCAGGAGTGCCTGGACTTTGGCTGCAGGTCCCCCATGTGCATGATCTTCCAAAAGCAGTAAGCAAACAAACCTCTTCTATTTTGGAGTTATTCACAGTCATATTTGCTTTAATGAACTTGCTTTAAATGTGTAGTTTCCTCCCTTCTTCCCTCAACTGCTGTCTAGCATCTAATATTTTTCCAGAATTCCAGTGTGTTCCCCCTTTGCAGACACTCCTCATTATTCCCATTTCCTTGGGAATATTGATGTGAAGCCCTGGAGTGTGACTCATGTGCTGCACTAAGGAAAACATCTTCAGAAATGGCTTTTGAATTCTCTCAGATTTTAACAGATTATTTCTTTGTACGTGTATTGAAATTTATTTATGGAGTATTTATAATTTATTTATGGCTGCCATTTAAATTAATGAGGTTTATTAGTAGTGAATTTAGTTTGTGGCCTGCTCCTAGGAAGCTGCCTTTAAAAATCCTTGGACAGAATTTTTCCCATTTTGTCCTGGTGTTGCTTTATAAGAAAAAATTTAGGAAGGGATGCAGAGCAGGTGATTGCTTTGTAAACGAGGCAGGTAACACATGTCACCACTTCAGTGGAGTAATTTGCCCTCTAATCACTAAAAGGCAGCACCAGTCACAGCCTCAGTCCTTACCCTCTTGGGGGTAACGATTAAAGGATTTTAATAAAAACATTCTGAAATGTTTTATTGCAGACAGATGTAAAAAGCAGTGGGTGCTTTCTGAGGCAAAGCTCATGGGATGCCCTGTCCCTTCTCCTGCTCACAGGTATTACCAGTTCATTGATGTCCTTCTGAAATATGGCATCACCCTGCGTGGCATCAACTTGGCTCACTGCCTGTGCCATAAGAAGTTTGCTCTGTTCCGGCGCTTCCTGAGGTTCGGCTGTTCCCTGCCCTCGGAGGAGGAATTAACAGACTTCATCCTCTACAGCAGCACGGTGCAGAAGGAATACAAGGAATGGCTGCCCTGCCTGCTCCTGGCTGGCTTCAACCCCGTGAATTTCATGCGCAGGTTCTGGTAAAGCAGGGAGCCTTGTCTTTATTTACTTAAACATCCCATGCTACTGTGCAAAGCTGCTACAGGATGGCCCTTGATAATCTGTTGCCACCATCAGGAACGGGAGGGGTTGTGGAAAGTCTGAAATAAATCATTCACACGTCACGTCTGGAGGCAGTAAAACAATTTTCTTTAGGAAGAAAGCCAGACTGGAAATTGCCTTTCTGTAAGGTAGCAATAAAGCATCACTTCCCAAATTTACATCGAACATCTCTACCTAACCCCCAAATTCAGCTGCAAATTGTCTGTGTGATACTTTAATACAGCCACAGTAAGAAGAAATTTCAATGGGAGAAATAGGTAGGAGGGATGGGAAACAAATGGGAAGTGAAGCTGGGCCAAGGCTGGGAGGAGAGGAAACGGATGCAGTTTGAGACTGTTTTGTTTAACACAATGTGGCAAAAGTTCCTGTCAGATCTTTTTTATTATTATTATTATTGAAGTTTTTCCACATATAAACAACAGCTTGGTGATGTTTTATATTTAATTGGGCACTACAGGATTAAACTTAGAGTTATGAAATGTTTGTATTTTCTGCAGGCTGTAGTAAACACACCACAAGCTTGCAACTCAGTGACTGAATGAATCTCACTGTCCTTGTGTATCACATGTGATGCTTTTTGGTCTTTTATACTGTAATCTACAAATACTTTAAAAAGGTATTTTAGAGAAGTCTTTGTTACACAGGATTTTCTCCATGAGTGAGGATGTCCTTAATTTTGTCCTGGAGTTCATGAATTGGAGCAGACTTCCTCCAATTGTGGAGCAACACCTTTCCCAATACAAGGAGAAGTTCACTTGGACTTCCAAGAGCCATTTTGGTAAGGAATACAGGCAGGAAAATAATGTCTCCATTTATCCAGCTTCCAGGCTGCAGATGGGGAGATTTCAGAGAGGATGACAATATGACTTAGTTATGTTTTACTTTTCTAATTTGAATTGTATTTCCAATGAAGCATCTGTCCTGTTTTGTAAGCATTGGACAGTAATTAAATACAAACCATAAAAATCAAACATAATCAAAATGTGACCAGCCAAAAAAAATTCATTTGGTTGTACAGGAATTTTTCATAGTTCGGCCTTCAGGAAAGCATGTCATGTGTTATGTGACTGAGAAACTGCACTTAGGTGTCTTTGTTAATGATTCCTTTCAAAGAAAATTCTTCTTCAAAAGGGTCTCTAATAATTTTTAGTGATAATGTCATTTAATAATATTTAGTGATAATGTCATTTAATAATATTTCCTTTATAATGTTTGAAGCCAATAAGGATGTTTTTGGAGTTAAAAAAAAAATGGGGTTATTTCGGGAAATGGGGATTAACCTCTCTCTTTATTTCCTTTTTTATTAGTAAATATATTGGTGTAGTAAGAGCTGCTCTGTGTTTGACTTGGGGTTCCATTTTCCAGCCTTCCTTCCGTCCCTGTCCCACCTGTGCCGCCTGGAGATCCGGTCCCTGCTGGGGAGCGAGCGCCTGCGCTCGGAGCGCGTGATCCGGGAGCTGCCGCTGCCAGCCTGCCTCCAGGACTACCTGCTCTACCTGGATGTGCTGCGAGCCAAC
Source organism: Serinus canaria (assembly GCF_022539315.1). Classification (NCBI taxonomy): domain Eukaryota; kingdom Metazoa; phylum Chordata; class Aves; order Passeriformes; family Fringillidae; genus Serinus; species Serinus canaria. Next base: position 4,621,901 of record NC_066316.1, read on the forward strand.
GGCGTCCCAGAGCTGCAGGATTGCCTGGAGCAGGGCGAGGAGGGAGCTCCTTCCAGTCACTCTGAGGCAGAGGACACGGAGGAGGGACAGCAGTAACACCAGTGATGGCGGTGCCAGTGCCTGGACTCCACAGCCACAGGTTTTGTAATGGGAATCAGGAGACACGGGAGGAGAGCTGCTGTAAATGTCTCTTCTCTTCCTGTGTGATCATTCTTTTCACGCTGTAGTTTTGTACTACATCTAGAAATTTCCTATGGATTCTATGATTTGCTTGTTTACAATCTGTTGTAGCTTTGTAAGTGAACATTTTCTGTTTCTTTTCTAACTCTTGGGAAGTAAAATGAGCTTTTTCAGTGAACACAGCTTACAGAGTAGTCAAAATCTGCCCCTTGACACTTTATTCCAAATACAGCATTTACCAAATGAAACCATCTGAAAGTCAAGGAACACAATCTTGTATCAATGTTATGAACTTGTGTTGGGGAGGGATGGAGTTGAACTGGAGAAAGGCAAATTACATAAGATAGGAGATTGTTTGCTGAAGGAACAGTGATTTTTTTTCTTTTTTTCTCTTCCCATGGTTGTCAATATTTGGCAGAATGTCAGTATTGGAGGCTTGGGGCCTGCACCCACTCCCTCCCCTTGCAAGTCCCTTCCCCAGGTAAGGCAGGAAATGTCCCACAGGCACACCAACGTTTCCCAGCAAAATCCCTCCTGTGATGAGATGCAAAAGGACTTGCTGTTCCTGAGGCCTGGTGACTGGGCTGGAGCAGGCACACCTTGGGACAACAGCAGGGTCTCTCACACTGGGAAAGCCCTCATCCTGTCAAGGTGAAACTGGTGCTGCCAGGATCACTGGTAGTAGATGCTGAAGGCGTGGAGGATGTACAGGAAGGCCGTGAGGAAGGCGAAGAACTGCACAAGAGGAAGAGGAAGGGTCAGCTGGCAGAGTCAAATCCCCTGAAGCCTCCCAGCACAGAGCTTCCTCCAGCCTCAAAGGAGAGGCAAAGCCTCAGCTTCTCCCAGCATCCAGCCACGTCAGGCTGTCTGTGACCTGGTGCACCCTGAGAAGCCATCGCCAGCTGCACGACCCACAGAGCCAAGGAGCTGAAGCTGTGCCCTGTTGGCACTTGGGGTGGCTCTGCTGTGGCTTTAGCAGGTGCTGCTGCCCTTGCAGGGGTGAGTGTGTATCCTGCAGCCCGGCAGGGTGCTCTGGACTCACCGATGCAGCGCTGTTGAGTTGGTAGTTGAGGGGCGCGTTGACGCCGAACTCAGAGTTGATGGTGGCGTTGGCCTGCAGGACAGCGGCGCTCATGTACAGAATGGCCGTGGCGCCATGGTACAAACTGTCCTGCAAAACAAGGCACCTGTGAGTGCCCCCAAGGGGGACAGGTGCCTAGATAGGCCTGGGATCAAACCCTCCCAGGCAGTGGTTTCACAGCAGAGCTCCCCTGGACTTTCCAGTCGAGGCAAAAGGAGGAAAGGGTTGATGGGTCACCAGCCATGGTGGTCCTGCACCCACATTGCTGCTGCCAACGTCTGCCCGTGTTCCATCCCCTCCTTACCAGCACTTTCCAGTTCTCACTGTTCCTGTGGAAGCCGAGGAGGTAGCTTAAGAGGAGCAGCAGGGAGATGAGGCAGGAGGTGAGGGACACGTACATCACCCATCCCTGCAGCAGCGGCAAGGAGACGGAGGTAGCAGCGACGAGGATCCACACCCAGGTCCCGCAGACCTGCCGGGGACAAACAGGCGCCGCTGGTGAGTGTGGGATGAGGAAAAGCTCTTTTCCTCCCCAGTTCCCTCCTTGCCTGCCTCCCTCCCAGGCCAGCTGCAGCAGCCAGCGGAACCCCTGGATCTGTCCCAGAGCATCCTGGTGCTCTGGGAAGCAAGGAAGCAAGTTGGCACCGGTTTCCCTGAAAACTCATGGGAAATGAGTGTTCACACGAAAGGGAAGGGTTTGCTGCCGCCTTGCACACAAGGAAATGTCTCACCCCGAGGGATTTGGTGGAGAAGCCAGAAAATGTGCTTTTATCTGAGAAAAGTGAGCAGTTGCCTCAACCCAGCCCTGCCTGCTCGTTAATCTCCAAGGCTTGGGATCACAGCACAAGGAAGTCTCCTCTCAGCTCCACGCACCAGCCTGGAGCAAGTTGCTCACTCTGGATCCACCCAAAATATTTGCTGAGCACAAAAAGCCTGCAAAGTCATTGGGATGAGCCTGTGCTGCCCTGTGCCATCCCAGTTGCAGTGGGTGAAACCCCTGGAATTGCAGCAGGGAGCTGAGCCCGCCACCACGGGCAGGAATTGTGCCTGTGGAGCACAGGGTGTGTGAGCTGCCAGCCCCGTGCGCCACGACAAAGTACACCAGCTGCAATCTTGGCCGGTCCCACTGGATGCCCTCTGGACCCAGAAGCAATTGAAAGAATCATGGAATGTCATCACACATTACCAGGCTCCCAATTGCCTTCTACCCCTGCGACGACTTGATACAGAGAGCAAAATTGCCTTGATTTTCCAGCCATTTCTACGGAGAGCTGCTTCGTGGTAACCAGAGCTGCTAGTCTGCCCTGGATGAGCCAGCACTCTTCAGCCTCTCCCAGCCCCGCGGCAGCCGGTGACCCTCGCACAGGCTGGGATGGAGCCGAGTGTACCTTGTCCTCAAGCTGCTCCTAAAAACCCCTTCAGCAATACTTTGTGCGTTCAGCGTAAGCTCAAAGACAAGCTGTCACTTCCCAGTCACGACGCCTTCAGGGTGGCTTCGGGGGATTTTAGCCAGGAGTGGGCTCCTCGAGGCAGCGGAGCGAGGCATACTCACGATCTCCGGCAGGATGAAGGCGTAGGGGATGGTTTTGAAGACGGCGGGTCCGGAGGGCAGGGCGGGCTGCGTGGAGGTTGTGGAGGGACCCACCGAGGCCATCTCTCCCCCGCTGACAGCGCTCCGCTCGGCTCCGCTGGCGCTTGCCTGCCCCGTGTCGCTCCCGTGCGGGATTTAAGGGACACGCCCGCGGGACGTAAGCACAGGAACCGGCCCGGGCTGGCACCGCGCCGCTGTCCCGACCCCACGAGCCCTGGCACCGCCCGAGGCTGCGGCGGCTTTGTGCATCCCGCTGCCAGCCGCGATGGGGCACAGCGGGACCCCGGCCCTGCCGGGCACCAATGCAAGGTCATTAACTGAAGGGGGAAGGAAAAAAACTTCCTACACCTTGCCGGCGCAGAAATGTTTCCTGCAAACAGGTCCTTGGCACGCTTCCAATCCTGAAATTGCTTCCACTGCTGTTGCCTCCTCCCCTTTCTGTTCAGGTTTCTGCTCCGCGGTCACGTCAGACCCCTCCACACCCTCCAGGCACATCCAGCCTTCAGAAACTAGCAGGTAAATTTTACAAACACACCAGGAGGGTTTGGCAATGTGCTCCCGAGTGCCTAGGAAGGTTTGAAAGGGAGCTACAGGAATTTCTGCCTCCTGGCAAATGCAGTTTGGATTCGGGCAGCACTTGCTGTCTCATCCAGTGCACTTTGCCTGGCCCCAGAACGCCCAGATCAGGATGAAAGGCTGGGGGTGGCACTTCTGCCTGGTGGCTCAGAGAGGACAGAATGACCCCATTAACCAGGGCAATGGGCTGCAGCAGGAGGAAGACACTGTCCCAGTGAGCTATCCCAGCTCTGCTAGGCGAGACAGGTGATGCCCCAGGAACTTGGCTTCTATGCCAAGCTCTTGCACAACACAGAGCAAAGATCAAATCCGTGTCTCTGAGCGCTTCCTAGGCTGGAGGAAGTGTCCTGTGGTATTTCTGGAGGTTCCAGTTTACAGATACTCCAGTGGGAGCTGGTTTTTGGCTCCGTGTAGTGGAGGTTTTCAAAAGTCTTGTTTCAAATCTCACCAGACAAAACTGAGCCTGGCCTGGGCTTAAATCCAGGTGTGACTCGGTGGCAATGTCCCCATCACCCTGCAGGAAGCATCCAGATGCTCCAGCACTAAAGAGAAAGTGGAAGGGGGATCACTTCCCCCTGGGAATGGGCAGCACAGAGAGCCTGTGGTCACAAGGTGCTCAGGGGTCAGCAGAGGAAATAATCCTGGGGAAACACAGCATTCCCAGGATTCCCACCAGCTGCTGTTTGTGTTGGGTCAGGTACATTCCTGGGAGGAACCCAGCCTTCTCCTGAGTAGGGGAGAGGAACAGGCAAACAGTCTAAAAAAGGAGCAACCTGTTGGTCATTGGTTGGGCAAGAGAAGATTCTTCCCCTAAGCTGGCTGTCCTTGCTCAGCAGCATTCTTAAAGATCACTGCTCCTTCCCTTCCCCGCTCCCAGGCTGCTGGGGGACTGGGACAAAGAGTCTTTTGTTCACCCTGATTAAAACAACACTGGAAGTTAATTGGAAGCTGCAGGAGAGGAAAAAAGGGCTACCTCAGCTTTGGCAAAATATGACATCTGACATGGCTACAACAGGTAGTAACAGGCAACCAGAGCCTTGTTTAACGCTGCAAAGTAAAAAATTTAAAATACAATTTCCAGTAGATAAACAGATAAAATAATTTTAATCTCTCTCAAAATCTTAATTGTGCTAAAATATCCATTACAATTCAGCTCCTACACAATCTCTTTGGTAATAACTTAATTTTATTGATACCACATCCTTAGAGAGCCTGAATTGTTCATTCTCCAGGATTGTTTTCCCTCACTTCTCCTAAGAAATCATAGGCTAGCTCTGAGATATCAAAGGCTCTGTGGGTGTTTTCTGATGACAGCAGGTACTCCAGGGCACCGTCCTTCTCCTGGCTCCTTTTCAGGAAGTCCTGGATCACCTTCCAGCGAGACAATTCCACCTCTTCCTCAGCCCATCTGTAGCTGGGGAGGGACGTGGAGCAGAGAAGAGGGAACACAGAGTCGTGGTACACCAGGACAAACGCAGACTTCAGGAATTCTTGATCTCTCTGCAGAGAAGAGTGTTTGAAAATACCGCAGTGCAAACACATGGTGTTGCCAAGCACTTTTCCAAAGTATTGTACATGGGGAGAAACCCACACAACTCACTCCCAGTTCCCAGAAAAACAAAGGGAAGAGATTTGACCTTCCTAAACATGCATCCTTTATTTTGGATAAGCCTCCAGCATATCCACAAACCTGAACTCTGCCAGCCTTCCCACAAACTCCAGGCACTGAGAGCCCTTTGCTGGGGGGTATTTATATTTCTTAAAAGCAGTGCCACATCCTCCCTGCCCTGGAAACCCAAACTCCTCTCATCTCCCTGCTGTCCTAGGCGGAGCGTGGCTCTGATCCCACTCCTTGGAGCCAGAGCTGAGGCTGCCCCTGGGCACTGCTGTCCCACTCTTTGTGCATGGTGTGACCTGTGTGCTCCCCTGTGAAGATCAGTCTGGAAACCTACAGACAAAGGATCAGCCTGGTCAATTATCAAACACATGAGAAAGATCCAAGTCCAGAGTGTCCTAGCCCAGGAGCGCTGTGCCTGGCAGGGAGCGTTTCACAGCTCAGCCTCAGGGAACCACACGAGGGGTGAGCCTTCAGCAGGCAGCAATCCTCCCCTGGGAGTGGCACACGCCAGTCAGGTAGAACTGGATGGTTCTGAGATCCCGGGGAGGTGCCAATTCCGTGAGCAGATCTGCTCTCCTTTTGGATGAATGGCCCTGAAAAAGCTGCTCTGACTCAGCGTAAGTTTGTTCTGCGTAAACAGGAGCCATCCTTGTGCATCAATTCAGGAGCATGCACAGGAATTAAATATCCCACTGCTGCTTCCAGGAAATCCAGCAATAGAGGCAATGGCTTCCTCATTCAGTTCCTGCAGCTGCTCTCTGTCCAGGGGACAGGATATAGGACAAGGTCTGGGTGAGCCTGGGGACAACCAGGTAAATTCTCCAGCTGTCTCTGTGCCAAAACATGGATTACAACTCTCTGGGGTAGGGAGATCTCAGGAATTTATGGGGCCTTTACTCAGGCAGATTGTGGGAGGACTGAAGCTCAGAGTTTGGAGGAGGGAAGATGATTTTGTGGGCACACACAGCCCCTTTTTGTATCCATGGAAAGCTTTTACCAGCTGACTGTTGGAAGCACATCATGACAGGGAGCCACTGGGTACCAACCTGTAACAGGTTCCCCCCTCACGACACTGGAATAAAAAGTTACAAGTTAATTTCATTTTCCTCCTGCTCCTGGTTTACTGTTATAAATCTGGGTGAGAAATGTTAAGAACTGCATTTACATATCTCTATTTTCTAAACAGACGTATGGTGAGAGGAAAAGCTAAGCAGCAATTGCACTGGCAGGGAGCAGATAGTTGGAATTACCCTGAATACATGGAAAGAAAAACCTGTAGTTTGTTACCTTCTCAATTCTCTTCAATGTTCTTTCTTTCTCTGCCCAGGCACTCTGAAATGAAATGTAAAATCAGAGCAAGGCTGGAGAACTTTTCTCCCAGGACCAAAAACAAAAGCCCAAATTTTGCCTGGAAATCCTGACAAGGTAACATACCCGAAGTGCATCCATCAGGTCTGGTTGATCCAGGAGTTGAGGGAAAGTTGCTAGAACAGGATTACAGATTAAGTCTGAAACAGAAAACAAACACACTCAAAGCTAAGGAAGAATCAGTTTTCAAAGTATTGGCACATCCAGGTATTCAGCACATCCCCTTCTGTCAGATAATTCCAAATGGAAAATGAGCTGTGACAGTTCTCCAGAGCAGGGAAGGTAGGAGAACTCCCTGAAACCTGCTCTGACTGCAGCCAGTTCTCAGTGGCTGAGAGACAGTTAAACCAGGAGAGGGGACACACAAACCCCAGCGCTGTTTATTGGGAACACCAGCAAACATGAGCATTCCTGATTTACCTGCCTGAGGTGTTTTCCCTCATTTCTGCACCTGCCTTTTTTATACACAGCTGTAATTGTGCTGCTTAGTTTGGATGTTATGGATAAACACCCTTGGGTTCTACCTCAGCCTGGTGTGGCATTTTAGGAGAACCAGGCACCAAGTGCACAGTGAATTTTCCCAATGGAGCACATATCCCACTGCACTGGTGTCCTGGTGCTTTTTGGGTCACTTCCATGAGAAATCACTCTGCTCCTGTGATTATTTTAATTAATGAGATTGTGGATAAGATTCCAAGTGACGGAGAGCAAGATTTTGGCTGAAGTGTTTTCTTTATCATGTGATTTCAAATATTGAATGTACACTTGGCCCTTCACCTTGAAGCTGATGGTAAGTTTGGTAAACATGAAGGATTTACTAATGCCCAAACATTTTGGGGAAGAGAGCCAGGACTGATGACTTCTGGGAAGGAGAACAGACATTTCCAGTTGTCTGTTCCTAAAGTAATGGTGGATTTTGAAATAACAGAAATCTTCTTTAATTGCACAGCTACCAGAACAACTCCTGGGATAAAGCCTTGCAATGACTTCACATGAAGTCTGAATCCAGAGAGATGCAATTTAACTCCAGGAGAGGTTGTCAGCCTGATCTACTGTCCTAAATTATGCAGATCAAATCAGGTAAGTGTGGCAGTTCTCACCTATATAAATTCATATGTAGTACAGTTAAGAAATGTCGTTTTTTGTTATTTCCAGTTGGTTTTAAAATGGAGAAGGCTATGAACTATCATTAGTTCTGTTGAATAATCAGGGCAAGACACTGAGTTCTAAATCCAGAATTCTCCAACTTCTGTCTCTCCCTACTGCCAGTAAGTAAATAATAATTAAAAACTAAAAATAAAGAGGATAACTTTTAGCCTGAGTGTCAAAAACATCTCTTACCAAAGGGAGACCTGGCAAGAGTCATTCCCTGGATGAAGCTGATCTTTCTCCAGTGCTTACCTGTGCTTTGCATGCTCATCCTGTCCTTCAGGAGGGCATCTCCAAGGATTTGCCGATAAAACACCAGGAGATGGATGTAGCACATGCCCCCGACTAATGTTTCAGGGAGAAAACTGTTGGGAAAATAAGGGACAGCAGTTGAGGTGTTCATTGCAAACACTGCAGATTTCTCTAGGCTATCTGGAATACTTTTTCAGTTTATGGGAGCACAAGGACTCACTTCAGGATGTCTTTTGAGTGCACACTCGGTGACTTCACTTTCACCAGAAGCACAGGCTGCTTCCTGAGGCTCAAAAGCTGCTGAAAAACCCCAGAGCCTGCTGCAGGAACAGACAGCCCAGATTCACACAGTCAGCTTGAAACAACAGTGACAATTATATCCCAAAAATGGGCATTTCAGTGGGTTGAGAACTCTTTCGAGTTTAGTTAGCCTGGTAGCACCCAGCTCCCCACAGCCAAGGCAAAGGCAGATAAATAATGAAATGCATGCAAAAATAGAACAGACAAACCCAAACCAGGCTGTGGGGACTGTTGTGAAGGAGATGCAGCATTAATCACATCATTATGTTTACATTATATTGAAAAGAAACCACACCTCTCCTCGATATTGATGGGTCAACCTCAACGCCTCTCTCATAGGGAGTTCCACCACTCAGGACCAGCTCGTGCATCCTGTCAGTAAAGATAAATTTGAAGCCCATATGACATTGGGAATTCAACTATTTTTGGAATTTAATTGTACTGGGAGGTCAATTATATTAAAAGCCATTAACAGCATTCTTTCTTTTCCACAGCCCAAATATTTTTCTTGTATGGAATTTAGCAATTGTTTCGCTACAATGGTTTTGAGGAATCACCAACAATTAAAATCTTTCATATTTAGAATTTGTTAAAGAATAATGTAACCCCAGTTCTGCCAAGAGTAAGTCACTGTTGAAAAAAGCATGAAATTTAATCTGTAATACCATGCTTACTTAATGAAAGAGGAGAACAATATTTAAAAAACAAGACTTAGAAGAGATTGAGTTCTAGAACAGTAGAGGTGTCCTGTGGCTATTTTTTTTTTGAGCTGTAACCCAGATAAATTCAGAATACATATACACAATATATATATATGTCTACCAATATTTGGCAAAAACAAGTCTTGAAAGTCTGAGCTACAATGAATTATTTCTGTCAATAAACAGAAAGTTTTCCTACATTTAATAACATAAAAACATACACACTTCATTATTCTTTCAGATGACTGGATCCACTAATCATAAATCAAAATTTATACTCCAAGAGCAGTTAGAGATTCATTCACAACAGCCTGACTCCAGGTCTTGGGGACCAGTCTCCCAGTTTTCACCTGGGAAAGGGATAATGCAGCAAAGAAGAGCCAGAATCCCAAAGGACTGGGCTGGATGCCCCCTGCCCCAGCAGTGTGTGAGTATGAAAGAGGAGCTTTACTCTCAGTCTCAAACAGATGTGTACTCATCTGTGTGTAAATACTGGGAGAGCAGGGAAAGGCAAAAAACCCACTTGGAAGGAATAGGAATCCCACTGGAAGTGAAAAGCTTCAGAAAGGCCCAGCCACAGCTCAGCTCTCCTCTTTCACCTGTTGACTAGAAAAAAAAGAGAAATGTAAATTTGAGCAGCTGACCCAGAGTGAGTGACTGAACCACAATTAATAACAGTAACCACATGAAAACTGTTGGAGTTATCCCCTTTTCCTCTTTCACCCTTGTGTGTTCAAAAATCACAATCTGCCTTCTCTGAGGGTCGATTTCTGGCTTTGCCATCTATTGTCTTACTACCTGTTGTGCTTTCCAGCAGCATATCCCAGATGGACAGGCTCTATCTGTGTAAACTGGAGCTGGAAACCACTGTCCATGCTGCTGAAACAGTTAAAGCTTTAGTTTTCCAACTGTACAGGACATTAGTCTGAAATAAATCACAGAGATGGAAAACTGCAGGAGTGAAGGGAGAACTAGTCCATTGTGATCCCATGGCATGGGATCTTTGGCACAAGTTATTTCAGTGTTGGCACAGGGACACTCATGTCCATGAGTCAGAGGGATTTTTATTCTCTAATTAGGAATATTCTCCCATTAGAGAATCCCAGAATGGTTTGTGTTGGAAGGAATTTTAAGGATCATCTTGTTTCACCCCTTGCCATGGGCAGGGACATCTTCCACTATCCCAGGCTGCTCCAAGCCCTGCCCAACCTGGCTTTGGACACTTCTAGAGATCCAGAGGCAGCCACAGCTTCTCTAGGCAGCCAGTGCCAGAGCCTTCCCACCCTCAGAGAGAATTCCTTCCCAATATCCCATCTATCCCTGCCCTCTGATAGTGGGAAGTCATCCCCCCTTGTCCTATCACACCATGAGCTTGTGAAAAGTCTCTCTCCATCTTTCCTGTAGGCTCCTTCCAAGTAATCCTATTCTCTAATCCTGTTCTCTACTGAGAGATATTCTCTAGTCCACTTCTCTAACTGGGAACAGCTGGTTCCCTCTACAAACCTGCCCTTGGAGCAATTTCCACTGCACCTCCCCACACTCACATTGCACTTGTACGTGATGCCAAGCTCAAACAAGATCCCAATGTCTGAAGACAGGGAGCTGGATCTGACAAAACAGTCACCATCAAGCAAGCTGGGTAAGATGCCCATCACCTGATACAGAGAGAGGGAGGAGAAAAAAAAAAGTTAATATACATATAAAAAAAAAAAATCTTGATTTTTAAAGGCCATCAAGCACATCCCTGACTCAACACAAGATCTCAGACCCAATCCCACTGCATGTAAAAATGAGGAGAGAACCAATTCCAGTCAAAACCTTCTTCTCTTATTGTCTTTCCTTGGAGCACAGCTGTGCCACCAAGGAACACTTCAGTGACACTGAAGGAAAAAGCTGTAAAGAGCCAGGGGCTGTGTCACCTACCCTTGGAGAAAAGGTCCAAGTTTGAGGATTCTTAGGAAGCCACGTGGCTCTCACTGTGTGAATGTTACTCAGCACCTAAAGTGGGGAAAAAAGCTAAGGTCAGTTTTTCTGGAAAGCCCCTTTCAGAAAATGCAGGGTTATCCCAGATGGATCCAACACTGCACACAACCAAGACAACTGGAAGAAAACTGCTGGATAATCAGGGTTGTGTTTTTACCAAAAGCTGCTCTGCACACACACAAAGAACAGAGGATCAAAGGCACGTGGAGCAATCTGCCCCTGCCCCAGCTGCTCCCAGGCCCATCCCAGGGGACAGATCAGCCCAGGAAACACTCATTGCCAGGAACACAAAGGAGCCAGGAGGCACAATGGCAGGTGGGGGACCCGAAATTAGGGACTCAGAGAAATGGAGCTCCCACCCCAGCCCCTCCCAGGGCCACCCAGCACAGCCCAGAGCCCCAGGGGCTGGGTGTGACCGTCACCCTGAGTCAGGAGCAGCTCCCTGGCTCACCTCACACTGCTCTGGGGCATTTTGGGGCTGCACCTTAGAGGAAAGCAGAGGGGGAGAAACCAAAGGCAGAAAAAGGGAGGGGTCCAAGTGCCTTGTGGAGTACCTTGGGTGGGAAGCAGGGCTGAGTGTGCTTGCCTGGCCATGCCCAATGCCCATCAATGCAGTCTGGCCTGTTCTGGCATTCAGTTCTGTTCTTCTGGGCGAGTGGGCTCAAACCAGACTCATCTGGGCATAAATTAGGCAGCCTGGGAGGGAGGGTGTGTGTGTCTCTGAGTGACATGGAGAGGAAGCAGAACCTGAAGGATGCTGGAAGCTCCAAACCTCCTGCAGTCCCTTTTTTGGGAAGCAGACACGTTCCTTACCCGGCTGCCATCGAAGAGGCAGAGCCGGACGTGCCGGCTGAGGACGCGCACGCCGCTCCCAGGGAGAGGGATCATCTTGCAGCTGCATAAAGTGACAATCAGGGACACTCTGGTGGGCCTAGGGTGGATCTGAAACACAGCAGGAGGAGGATTAAGCCTACAGACCCCTCTGCACGTGGTCTCATTTTGTGTTTATGGGCTGAGGTTATTCTCCAACCACAAACCCAGTGCAGAGGTAGCAGCAGGGTTTCTTCACAAGCCTTTAGCTCTGCACCAGGGATGTTTTAGGGAGACAGACAGAAGATCCCAGCAGAAGAAATATTTGCACCTGAAATGGTGCAAATTAAGACATAATCACCAGCCAAAAGGCAAATAAAGTTTGTGTCCCCCTCAGCAGCAATACTCACAGTATTTCTCTCAGAGTTCCACACCAAGTCTTTGAAGGCCAGCTGGGATGGAGTCAGCTTGGGTTGCAAATAGTAACTTGCTCGAAACTCTTCACCTACAACAAGAGTAAATTTAAAAACTCTTCATTTTTCAAATTATCTTTACAGTGCCAAAAAGGACAACGCCCAAAATTCATGTCCAGTTGAACATTTGACTAAACAAAACTATGGAATTATCTGCCATGAGCACTGTCTACTCTTTGTGAGTGTTCTGAAGTCCTTCATCTCAAAAACACAATAACTTAATTTTAAAAGAGAATAAACAGCTTTAAACAGAAAGACTAACAAAACATGAGATATCTTAATATATTTGGTGAAGAGACTAGAAAAGACCTTTTCTAAGAGAAGGGAAGATTAAAATAAAACAAAAAAAACAAAAAAATAATTTCCAGCAAAGTCAACAGGAACGAACTTCCAAAGAGAAAACTCTTTGAAATCATGAGGAAATTTGTCAAGATTTCACATTAATAAATTAAAATTTATAGGAAAAAATCTTTTATACATTTTTTATGGGTCAAATATAGCCAGTTAGCCAAAAAATTAAAATTGAGCAGTATGGATTGGGGTCCAACAGGCTGGTGACAGGATGAGAAAGCCACCTCGGAGATCTGAGAATCCTGCCAGGTGAGATCCCTACCTTCCTCCAAGAGCTGGAACAGCAGGGATGGGCGGAACCCTGCAGGAACTGCCCCTGTGGTGGTCAGTACCTCCACGGTGTCATTCTAGGAAAACAAAGGAAAAAGGATGTTACTGGTCCTTCTATTTAACAGCAAATTTCATCCTGATTTACAGCTCTGTTCAGAACCACAACTTGAGGCATCAATCACCTCTTCTGAAGCATTTTTGTGACATTTCTTGCTACCAAAAACTCCCAAACCACAGATGTTAATGAAGAACAATGGTCTTTGGTATGAGGCACAGTGTTTGGGAAAAGGCACAGCTTTTCTACAAAATAATGAAGATTATGGCAGGTGAAGCTGGCCTGTAAGAGGGGCACCTACCTCTACAATGGCTCGGACAGCACTCCAGTGGGAATCTGTTCTGGAAGAAAATAAAGGGATTTAGAGCAAATCCTCACGTGAACAAAAATTTAGCCACTAAATATTGCTCTGTTTCCAAACAGCAGCAGCTTCACAACCACATCTGAGGCATTCCATTTACCTTTTTTTAATTTCAGTTCCATCTGCTGTTTCATCCACCACTTCTATGTGTTCTTCTGACTCCTCCTGGCTTTCTTCTTCTTCCTTAGGAACCTGGAATTCACATGTAAAATGGCAAAAGGCTTGATTTCTTCCCAGTTCTGTTCTTTAAAATGCCTTCTCCAACCACAGCCCATATTAACATAAGTTTAGAATAAATTAAGTAAGTTTAGAAAAGGAGATTTTCTCTCTATGATGCAGAAAATTGTTTAGATAGACTCCAATTTCAGATGAATTATAAAACCTCAAATCAATCCACAGCAGCTTGGAGTCTTCAGAGTAGACCTTTAAGTGACAAAGATTCTGACTTTGATATTCAAGAAACTTCTCTGCCACAACTTCAACTTCCCAAGGCACAGAAATGCTGCTTTTGATGGATATCTCCAGCCTCATGGACAAAAACATGGAGTTATTTCCAAACAACTCCTGGCATTGTGACCAGATCATTAATTAGAGATCATTAATCTGGATAAAAGGGAGAAGGTTGCAGCACACCCACCGCAAGGTAGGTCCTGGGAACGAGGCCTCTCTCCCCCTTGGAATTTTCAGCTACCCACCAGCCATCCTCCTTCTTGTCATGTATGAGCAGGATTTCACCTTTCTTTGGCATTGGAGGAAGAGACAGAGACAAAAAAAACCCAAGCAAATATTTAAATGAAAAAGGACCTAACTCAAATTTCTCCCCAAATCCCACAGCTGGCTGAATCCCAAAAGCACAGGATTCCATTATAGTTACTGCTTAACTCAGAGTGATCTGCAGCAAAAACCCTTTACAGAGAGATACTTACCACAAATGTGAGATCCCCTTCCTGCTGGGCATCAAAGTTCCCAACAGCAACACATTCTCTAACATTTGGATCATCCAACAACTTCTCCTCATCTTCTTCTTCTTCTTCTTCTTCTTCTTCAGTGTCTTCCTCCTCACTTTCTTCATCTTCACTCTCCTCCTCTTCTTCATTTCCCTCTTGTGCATGAGGGCCTTTCTGGTGCTCCTCACCCCTACCCAAAACAAATCAAACTATTTTTTAGTATCATTCCCACCAAACTCTCTGAAATGCTGTCAAGCCTCTTCAAGGACATTACTCAGATACAGCTTTTCCATTCCACTGTTTTGCTCTCTGTCCTGAAGAAACTCCTCCAAACCTTATATTCCAGCCCTTATCCAGCACCCTGAGAAAATCCCAGCAAGTCATAAATTGCTTCTCTCCTCAGCACGTCTATTTTCATCCTTCTGTTATTTTTCAGCTAATCAAGAGGGTGAGATGATGATTTTTCAAGGTCCATTCCAGCCACCCTTTAAAAAACCAGTTGCATTTGTATCTTTAAGCTACTCACCCTGGATAACTCTTTGTCACATTGTCCTGATCCAAGACAAGAAGGAGTTTCTGCAGCTGCTGGGAGAGTCTCAGCAAGAGCTTTTCTTCCTCTTCCTTCCTCTGGCTGTAATTCCCCACCGGCGCAGGCTCATCAGCCTGACAGAGAACCCAACAAATGCCCCAAAGAATCAAAGTTCCCCAATAAATTGCTCCAAGAATCAAAGTCCCTTCATAAATTAAGTTTTCCAGACATGCCTTACAAGTTTTACCCTTCCTGGGCTGCTGTCACTCCCTTTAGTAACAATTTTCTTACCCTTTCACTCTGCCAAGGTGAAATTCTCTGTTAAGTTTTCACCTGGGACTGGGACAAAATCAAGCATTAAACTGAGTTTTAAATTATATAAATGGATATTAAAAAATATAAATTGGAGAGATGAAAAGCAGGGATTGTGCAGTGCTGGGCACTGCCCTTGTCCTGAGGCATCTAAAATGGAATATTGATTTTCTTTAAACACTTTCCATGGTGAATTTTGGAGAAAACCACAAATTAATTTCCATACTTACTTTTTTCAAAGCGTGGAGTGTGTTTGTATTCTCCTCCACCAATTCCTTCAGCTGTGTACATCTGCATTGAGAGTAAGACAGGCAGATGGTATTTTCTTAAAATTCTGACCCAAACCACACCTGCTGGCTGAAAGGTGTCATTTTAGGTGCTGTCCCTTCAGGCTGAGAATCCCAAGCCCAAACAGCAGCATTTGCCAGAATCCCAGAATAGCTGGGACTGGAATGGACCTCTGGAGCTCATCCAGTCCAACCCCACTGCTCAGGCAGGATCACCCAGAGCAGGTGACACAGGAATGCATCCAGGTGGGTTTGGGATGTCTCCAGAGAGGGACACTCCACACCCTCCCTGGGCAGCTCTTCCAGCTCTCTGCCACCCTCATGTTGAAGTGGATTTGTGTTTTACTTTATGGCCATTGCTCCTCATCCTGTTGCTGGGAACACTGGAAAGAGCCTGGCACCATCCTCCTGGCACCTGCCTTGGAGATATCTATATGGATTGGTGAGATCCCCCATCAGCCTTCCCTTCTCCAGACCGTTCTCAGCCCCAGAGGGCTGGGAAAGAGCGAGCCTGGACAGCAGGAGAGGGAAGGGCAGGGAGAACGCTGTATGATCGGGAGAGAAAAGGCATGGAGGGAGCGAACACTGCTGAGGGTACCGGAGGGGAGGGTGGAGGCAGCGCCCGGGGCGCCGGGATGGAGGGGTGGGGTTCGGGATGGGGGTCGGGAAGGGGCTCGGGATGGGGTTCGAGGGATGGGGGTCGGGATCCCCTCACCTCAGCCGAAGGGCCTCCCGCTGCCCGGGGGCTGCGGCCGCGCTCTCCGCCCGCAGCGCCTCCACCTGCAACAGGGGACGGGGCGGTCAGGGCCGGGGGGCGAGACACCGGTATGGCACCGGCACCGGCCCCGGTACAACCCGGGTACATCCCCGGGACCGGCCCCGGTACAACCCAGGTACATCCCCGGTACATCCCCGGTACCTGCGCCCGCAGCTCCCGGCTCCGGCGCTGCACCCGCTGCAGCGGCCCCCGTGCCCGCCGCTCCGACATCGTCACCGGGCAACGGGACAGCCCCGGCGCCGCCGGATGACGGGCCCGGGGCGGGGCCGGCAGCGCTCCGTGCCCCACCGCCGGCCCCGGCAGCCCCGAGCTCGGAAAGATCTCTCGCACCCCCAAGAGAGCCGGCGGCGCCTGTCTGGGGACAAACGATGGCGTTTTGTGATCCCAGCCACGGAATCACAGAATAGGCGGGGTTGGAAGGCACCTCTGGAGACCACCCAGTCCTCAGTTTGGGAAGGAGGTCCAAGATCAAGACCAAGCCTTAAGAGGCTCTTGGCAGCGCTTTTTCTCCCCCATGGATCTGAGAACTCCATAATACCTCTGAAAAGCAGCAGCCTGCAATGAATCCCCCAGCGCTCCTTCTCCCGGCATTCTCTAGCAATGGGAAGAAGGAATTTGCTACAGCTACCTTCCCAATTCCTTATTCAAAGTGCCAGGAGGAATTCTTACTCCTTTATTTCACTTGTTCATTCGCCCAGCCAATGCATGAGCTCTTTCACCACTTAGTTGTCCCCATGCACACCCATAATGGGACTTGTTACATGTGCCCATAAGGCACGTTTTCACATTTATTCCAGAAATAAATACCTAGGAGCCCCATGCGATGACTTTTGCTAGTTTATTGTGTTGGCAGCGCTTCCTGGCAAGGGCAGAGCAGCGGGCTTAGAGCTGGACAAGTGCAGACAACCTTTTGAGATATGGAAATCCGAGAATCATGGAATCGCTGAGCTTAGAAAAGACCTCCGAGATCATCGAGTGCAACCCGTGACCGATCCCCACCTTGTCACCCAGCCCAGAGCACTGAGCGCCACGGCCAGTTGCTCCTTGGACACCTCCGGGGTCGGGGACTCCAAACCTCCCTGAGCAGTCCATTCCAGGCTTGGGAACGCTGCTTGCATACCCTCAGTTCTTTCTTGGGTCAGTCTGACACAGTTTGGGATCTTGCTTTGCGAAGGGAGGAAGAGAAGTCCTGCTATTCTACGGATGCTGTCCTCTCTGGCAGCACTGCTATTCCAAGGATAATGTCCTTCCCGCTATTCCACGGATGCTGTCCAGCCGGCAACCCTGCCATCCCAGGGATGCTGTCCTTCCCCAGCAGCGCTTCACCCGTTCCCAGCCGCTCAGGCAGCGCCCACCGGAGCTCCGGATGAGCCGAATCCACCGGAGGAGCCGCCCGGAGCCCGCTGCCAGGCCATGCCGGCGCTCAGGCCGCTTCCAGCTTCTCCTGCGCGGCGGCGAGGCGGCGCTGGAGGTATCGCTGCCGCCAGCGCAGGAAGCGGCGGCGCGCCCGGCCCGCCTGCCAGCCCACCGCCACCCCGGCGGCGAAGGCGGCCAGCAGCGCCCAGCGCACCACCCGCGGCCGCAGCTCCTCCAGCACCATCCCGGCCCCGCTCCGAGCCCCGGCCCGGCGCCGCCTCCCGCTTCCGCCGCCGCGGGGGCGGGACCGGCCCCGTTAAAGGCGGCGGGGCCGGGGAGGCGCCGCGTCCGCCCGCGCCATGGCCGAGGCGGCAGCGCAGGTAGCGCCGAGCCCCGCGGCTCCCCGAGGCACCCTCGCCCCCTTCTCCCTCCCCCCAGTGACTCCGCGGAGTTCCCCCGCAGCTCCTCACATGCTGTCGTCTTGTGTTTTCGCCAGGATCTCCTGCTGGCAGCGGCGTTTGTCTCCGACGCGCAGTACAACAGGAATATTCCTTTTAAGACCTCTCCGGAGGCTGTCAGGTAAGGAGGGATGCGCCCCCCATCCCGACCACACCTGTGGAGAGCCACCGCATCCGTGGCCAAACAGCAACAGCCAGGAAAAGTCGGGCGTGCTAAGAGGAGTGGGTGGGTGGGGTGCCAAAAACTGGACTTAAGCTAAAATGCTTAAAACGGGACTGAGCACATATGGATGTTGAGGATAGGAAATGACATTAACAAGTTGTGGTTTGCTGGAGGGGAGAAAATAAAACTAACATAAAGTTTTCGAAGCCTCTGGGGCAATGAAGAGTGTGGAAGGCTTGGTCAGCCCTCAGCTGTGTGGAAGGTGCTGGAATGGCAGAACTGATATTTTTTGTTGACTATAATAAATATTCTGTTATTTAACCCTGCTCTGAAAGGCAGTATAGCATCCATCAGCTCTGAGACTGATTTGGAAACAAATTGCCAAACTCCTTGCTGGCAAAAATGTTTGTTTGGGACAGCAAGTGCTGTTCTTCCAGTACAGGTTTGGTGATGCCCTGGGGATGTGCCCTGTAGCCTTTATTTATGGTGTTGTGCCTTCTTCCCCCAGGCTCTATCACCTCTACAACCACTGGATGATGCGAACAGCCACCTACTTCTTCATCTTCCTCAACCTGTCCCTTGCCCTCTTTGAGGAACCTGCTGTGTACCCGCTCCCCTTCCTGGTGAGTTTGTGGTGTAGGAGCAGCAAATGCAGCTGCTGGAGCCAGCAAGGGCTTCTTGCTTCAGAGTGGTTGTCAGAGAGAGACAGTGGATAGTGATGTTTTTGTGGTATCTTTGATCCTCTGCTCTGGTGAGACCCCACCTGGAGTCCTGCTCTAGGTCAGGACCAGCACAGGAAGGACATGGAAAGTTGGAGTGAGTCCAGAGGAGGTCACCAAGTTGATCAGAGGGGTGGAACAGCTCTGCTGTGAGGAAAAGCTGAGATAATTTGGGTTGTTCAGTCTGGAGAAGCTTCAGAGTGACCTAATTGGCTCTTCCAGTACTTTAAATGGCCAACAAAAAAGATGGAGAAAGACTGTTTCCAAGGGCCTGGAGTGCCAGGACAAGAGGGAATGGCTTCCCACTGCAAGAGGGCAGGATTAGATGGGAGACTGGAAATAGATTGGAAATAAATTGTCCCCTGTGAGGGTGGTGAAGCCCTGGCACAGGTTTGCCAGAGAAGCTTTGGCTGCCCCATCCCTGGAAGTGTTCCAGGCCAGATTGGACAGGGCTTGGAGCAACCTGGGGTAGTGGAAGGTGTCCCTGCCCATGGCAAGGTGTGGAATAGGATCATCTTTATGGTCCCCTTCAACCCAAGTGATTCTGTGACTTTATAATTCTGTGATCTGTTTGAAATGGGGACAGAAAAGGCACAGGAGCTGGTCAGGGACTGCAGGACCATTGTGGCCACCAGTAATGGCCCATGTGACTGTGGTCCAAGTCATGTTGCTGTTCTCCATCTCAGAGACCAATTCCGGCCTTTTCTGGGACTCAAGTCCAGTCCTCATGCATGAAACCAGAAGCCAAGTTTTACTTTAGGCCAGACTTTTCTGCAGCCTTTATCTTTGTCCTGCACCAGCGTGATTGTGAAAGATGTACTCCTTGAATCCTAAGCAAACACGGACTTGCTGGCTTTAACCTGCCTGTGGCAGGGAATTCTGCAAAAGGAAGCCTGAAAATATTGTTCTGCCTGTTTTCAATTGTGCAAAAAGGGATATTGCTGCTCCTGGTTGTGCTGTCTGAGCCCTGCTCTCTCTGCAGGCCACGTCCGTGCTGGAGGTGCTGTGCCTTCTGGTGTTCCTCGGCCGGCTGACACACTTTGCCAAAGTCACCCTGCACAACGTGTTCTGGAAGGACACCAAGAACATCTGCATCATGGTGGCAGTCCTGGTGAGTTGGGCCCAGGGGAGGTGGGGTTTTTTTCCCCCTCATGTTGCTTTCCTGGGATCCCAGACCTGGCATACACGAGCCATGGCCAAAACAACCAGATCTCACAAACCTGTCATGTGTCACCTCTCCTCTATCAACAAACACTTCACTGTCTAGACACATTCCAGCATTACTTCTGGGAGCTTTCCTTCTTTCTCCCACAGCTATCCCTGGCAGACCTGGCCATATATGGGGTCCTCAGGCTGTATGGTGTGAGGAGCATCCGATGGTCAAGGATTGTGAGGCCCATCTTCCTCATCAACTTCGCAGAGAGTCGCCAGGTAAAGAAAAGGTCTGGTGGGATGCCCAGGGTCCTGTTTTTTCAGACAGCCTGCTTTTTTCCACAATCCAGGGGATGTAGCAGAAAGGTTTTATGGCAGAATTTAGGATCCTGTGAGAGAAGGTTTGTTTCAGAAGTGGTCTGAAGCGATAATTTGAGGTGGGCAAAAGGGTGGATTCACACAGTACCACAGGAAAAAAGCCTGTGTTTCCCTCTGAGTCAGGGACCAGGTTACTGATTTCTGGAAGTCTCCTGGGTAAACAAGTGTTACGGTGCTGTCAAGGCTGTAGTCCAGATTTGGACTCTGATTCCTCTCAGCATGGAGGGATCTTTGTCCTGCTGCCCAAGACTGGTCTGGTCCTGGCTTACAAATGAATAAACTGCCATGTGGAGGCTTGGGGGAGGGAGCAGCTCAACATTTGGGCTCAGAGCCTGTGTTTTGTGGCCTGGAGTGATGGATTTCTGTCCCTGACTGGTTCCCTGCAGCAAGAACATCTCAGCAGTGCCCTGGGGCCCTCTGTCCCTTGGCTCCTGAGCTCACTGTGATGTGTAGCTGAGACCTTTCCTTCTAGGGTCCCCCTGAAGAACAAGGAGGAGAGGCCTGGGACTCTTGCACCCCAGTTAGGGGTTTGATCCAGGGATGGTGAGGGGAAGAAGGGGTGCCAGGTTGCCTCTGAACATTCCCTTGTCCCGGCAGATCCGGAGGGCGTTCCGCAGCATCCGCAACACGCTGCCAGAGATCACCTACGTCTTCCTCCTCTTCATGTTCAGCCTCCTGATGTTCTCCCTCATGGCCTTGAAGCTGTTTGGAGAGAGGTGTGGGCAATTCCTTTGCTTCTGGGATACTCTGGGATCTCCAAGCAATTCCTAGGGAATGCAAGCACCGCTCCTGTTGCGGGACATGTGATCCCAGTGCTTAACTCCAGGCTCTCCCGTTCCTCCCAGGAATCTGCAGACAGCAGAAGGCTTGCCCTACTTCAGAAACTACCTGGAGATTGTGTTTGACCTCTACGTGCTGGTGACCACGGCAAACAGCCCGGATGTCATGTATGGATGTCACGTGTAGATGATCACATCTCTGTCTCTCCTAGTGCTCTCTGTGCAGCCTCTAATTTGCACAGCAGAGTTAAAATTCTGTGGGTGCTGGGCTTTTCATTCCTCTCTCTTCCGGGTTCCAGTTGTACTTTGTGCTGGGAAGGTGCTGTCAAGAGTAGGACAGGGAGGAAGGGCTCAGTCATCCATGTGCTGGAAATATCTTCAGCACAACTGCAATGGTGCAGTGACCCTGGGAATTTAAACTGAGAAATAAAATGGTGCTCATCCTAGAGCAAGTGGAAAAGCAGATGTGAGTGCAGCAAGGGTCTGAGGCCAAAAAATAGCATCTGGCTGAGGCATTGCCTCATGTCTGCTCTTAAATTTGGCTGCAGTGGCAGAGACTTAATCTCTTCTGCACCCCTTCAGTCAGGGCCTGACAAACCAGCAGAAGAAAAGTGTTCTCTAAGTGAACTAAAGCTGCTTTTAGCTTTTACCTGGCAGTCCAAAACAGCCCTTGGTAGGAAATCCATGTGGTAGTCTGTTTTCTCGTGGGCTCACTTTTGTCAGTGTGGCAAGCAGCAATCCCTCTCCCCTCCTCTAGGATGCCAGCGTTTGACTTCAGCTCCTGGTACGCCCTGTTCTTCATCGCCTTCGTCATCGTCAACACCTACATCTTCATGTCTCTCTTCCTGGCTGTGGTCTACAACAACTACAAAAAACACCTGAAGGTAATGCCTGGAGGGGCTTGTGACCAGTGGCTTCCTGCTGTTCTCTGTCAGGAACCTCTTGGAAAGCTTTGAGAAGGGGAGAGAGCTTCTTGCCCTTGGTGTCCTGCAAACAACAAGCACAGACCCACTTCTCATATCACAGCGTTGTTGGGAGTTCTGCTGTTGGCACTGAATGAAATATTCTGTGGTCTCTCCCACAGATAAGAAGTCCATTCTGCATTATCTTGGAGGCTTAGTCCTAGCTCAGGAATGCTGTCTCCATGCAGGGTACTGTTTTTTGCACAGCATCTTTGCATCTTGCTCTGAGAGCAAGGGAACTGGAAACTGGAGGTCTGAGTAAATCAGAATTTTTGTTCTACCCAAACTGGGTAGGGGCAGTCTGGGACTTGTGATCAAAGGAGGAGAGCTGGGAATTCCTGGGTGCTCCTATGAGGGGGTTGGATCTTTGTCAGGAAGCAGAGTGCTAGATGTCCCTCTGCTCACAGGCATGTGCAGAAGAGGATCCCCACCCCTGCTCTCAGCAGGATTCACTTGTGGATGGGAAGCATGTGTGGACACATCCTCTTTGCTTCTGTGGCCATGCAGATCCCGTGATCTTTGTCGCCTCCTTCCTGTCTGACACTACCCTTTGTCTTTCCTTCCGTTTTTTCGGTGCTGTCCCAGCATCCAGCAATCTGTTCATCCTTCCAGAGCTCGGTGTGGAGACCCCACAGCCGCCTGTTAAACACCACTTCTCACCTCCTTCCCACACTAACTGTGCTGTGTTTTGTGTCCAGTGCCATTCCCCTGGGTCTCTTCTTGCACCTCCGTGCTGTGCAAATGAGTTGATTTGTTAGAGGAGGGGGGAGGGCGCCTGGAGCCGCCTGACTCCCAGCGCTCTCTCCAGAACGAGATCCGTAAACTCGCCTACATGAAGCGCCGCAAGATGATCGAGGCCTTCAACCTGCTGAAGGAAGAGGAGGGAGAGCAGTTCGTAGTTCGGGAGGCCCGCTGGAAGCAGCTGGTCAAGCTGGTGGCTCCTGACACCAGCAATTCCCACCGGGAGCTGCTGCTCCGCATCTCGGATGACGAGCAGAAAGGGTTCGTAGGTGAGCAGTGGGGACTGGGGAGGAGCCAGGACCCTGATCCTTCCAGGGGTTTGGCATTGGGATTTTTGATCTGTAATGGGCCCGGAGGGACTCAGAATCACAGTCATTGAGGGTGGGAAAGACCTCCAAGGTAGAGTCCAACCTGTGCCTGTTCTCCCCAGAGCACTGAGTGCCATTTCCAGTCCTTCCTTGAGCACCTCCAGGAATGGGGTTTCCAGGCCCCTCTTCCTGTTTCCCTCCAGATTCCTGGAGTCCCAAAAGGTTGTTGTTGCTGCCTGTGCTATGGCCCATGTCCCACACACTGTGAGTGGCCCTTCATGGCCGTTTGGTGTCAGGCTAAGCTCTCCATGGCATGTGGGCCCTCCCGTTCTCAGCAGAGGATGTGGAAAGCCTCCCTTGTTATCAGATGCAGTGTGGCTCCCCACACTGTCCTCTGGAGCAGGAATATCCGGAGAGATGGGTCACTCTCCTTGTTCTGAATCCTTCTGTGGTGGCTGTTGGCCCATGGCTCAAGCCACTTCCCCACGAATGGGGCGGAGAAGCTGCTTGAATTCCAAGTTCAGCCTGTTGTGGTGGGTACCGCTCTGGGATTGGGTTTGCTGGGAGCAGAGACCGAGGAGCCCGGATAGCTGCAGCTCCTGCGGGCTCGGATGTGCATTTAGCAGGCACAGTTTGTTTGCCATGAGACCAGGCTGACACTGACACTCTGCTGCAGACAAGAAGTCCTTCGTGCAGCTGGCAGACCTGCTCAACATCCAGGTGGTGACGCTGAAGATCCGCAGGCACCCCCTGGCGCGCTGGGCGCCGGCGCTGTACGGATCTGCGCCCAGCCGGCTCCTGCGCGGCCTCGTGAGGCACAGGTGAGCTCTGCCAGGGCACAGGTGAGCTCTGACACGGCACAGGGCTCTCCTGGCTGTGCTGCTGGAGAGGAGAAACCCTCAGGGCTCTGCTGCTGCTCCTGGCCTGCCTTGGTCAGTGTGGAGGAACCAGCTGTGGCTGTGGGTGAGGCCCCGCTGCCTGAGCTGGGTTTTGCTGATGTCAGGCTCTGCTTTGTGTCCTGCCGTGCACTTAGATCTGCTCCTAGCTCAGCAGTCTCTGCTGCAGAGCTGTGTCCTGCTGCCTCATCAGCCCTGGGAGTTCTGGAGTTCTCTAGAGCTCTCTTTCACCCCTGAGCCTTCCCAGGATCCCATAATTGCTGAGGTTGTAAGGAACATCTAGGGATGGGCTAGTGGAACCCCCTGCTCCAAGCAAGGTCAGCCACAGTAGGGTACCCAGGGCTATCCTAGCTGGGTCTAGAGTATCCCCAAAGGATGGAGGCTCCATAACCTCTCTGCAACCCCTTCCAGTGCTTGGTCACCCCCAGTTAAAAAAAAAAACCCAAGCAACTTCTTTAAGTGGAAATTCCTCAATTTCAACTTGTGCCCCTTGCCTCTTGTGCTTCCACTGGATATCACTGAGAAGAGTCTGGCTCCATCTTCCCTGCACCTTCCCATCAGGTATTTATGCACAGGAGCTGCTCCTGACCCTTCTTCCTGTCAGGCTGGACTACCCCAGCTCTCCCAACACATCACATTGCGGTGTCCTGTCATTCTGTCACTTCTGTGACCTTTCATGTGCTGGTTCTGTGTGTTCAGGCCTCTCTGGTACTGGGGAGCCCAGCTGACCCTGGTTCCTCCCTCAGCACCTCCAAGTGTGGCTGAGTAGGTGGGGAAAAATCACTTCCCTGGACCTGTTAGCCAAATTCTGTGTTGGACTTCAAGAGCAAAACTAAACTCTTCAGTGACTCCCCCCAGTTCTCAGCTTTGAGGAGAGCTGATGGGTAAAGAATTTTCGAGAGAGGAGGCAAAGAGCTCCTGAAATAACTGTGTGACTTTGGCCTTCTTGGGAGCTGCAGACTGATCTCTCTTGGTTCTTGCAGGGCTTTTGTTTGGACTTATGATGCCATCATCCTGATAAATGCTGTCTTCATTGCTCTGGACGAGGAAAGCCCCTACATTTCCTATGCAGAGTGGGTGTTCCTTGCTCTGTACATCATCGAGATCCTCCTCAAGGTCTACACTTATGAACCCAGGGAGTTCTTTGGCAAAACCCAGTTCTGGAACTGGTGAGTGGGCTGGAAGTTTGTGTGGAGTGTGGTGAGTGCTGTGCTCAGCTCCTCAAGCACTGAAAGGCTCTGAACTCCTGTGCCAGGGTGTGTTGAAGGTGAATCAGAGGTTGTTGTGACAAAGCTCTCCCATGTGCCCGTAGCCTGAGCTGGCCCAGGGCTGCCTGGCCCTGATGTGAGGAGCAGGGGTCACTCCTTGTTAAACCCCACTCCTGTCCCTGTCCCCCAAAATCTAACAGCAGTGCCTTCCCTCGTGCCAGGTTTGACACTCTCATCATCTTTGCTGCCCTGACTGCAACGATTCTCAATGCCACCCTCAAGTCCAGTAAGTGCAGCTTGAGCAGCCTGCATGCCTTGGGAATCTTGGTGTCCTCTCCAGCCTTCTGCCAGCACCTCAGGCTTGAGAGGCTTTGTGACCAGACAAGGAATTTCTAAGAACTAACCCAGTCTTCCTCTTTTTATTTCTTTTTTTTTTTTTTAGCTCCCTTTTGTAGTGTTTAACAAGGACACAATCGTAACAAATGAAAGAATTTTATCTAAACACCTCCCTGCTTTGTTTTCATAATAAAACCATCTTTGTTCTTTTTTCAGCCATGAAGTACAACAGCCAGCAGATCCTGGACATTGTGTTCATCCTGAGAGTCCTCAGGCTGATCCGGATTGTTGACAGCATTCAGAGGTGGGGAGGAAAGCGGGCTGGGAGGTGGTTTGGGGGGAGGGGTGCTCTGTGCCAGAGGAGGTGCTCCGTGTGCCCACACTGACCATGGCCATGCCACAGAGCTTCCCAAGGCCTTCTCCCAGCCTGCTGGGATGGGCCCAGTGGCTGCAGCCTCTCTGGAGGCTTTCTCTGGGGACGTGGGGAGTGTGGGTGGCCCGGGTGTGACAATGGTGTGACAGTGACCAGCGTGGGCTCCCTGCAGGTTCCAGGTGATCATGAACACCCTGATAAACATCGTCCCGACCATGCTGACTTTTGGTGGGCTCACTCTGGTAAGAAATCCCGGTGTGTTGGCTGAAAGCACTCCAGTTTCACAGAAGTGTGTCATAAATCTCACGCTCATGCTGTTTCCAAGGGGATAAATGCAATTCCCTGGATGGCAGGCCCCTGGAACTGTAAGTACCCGTTTGAGTCGTGGCCATTGTGCAAGCGAAGGGCTGCATTCCTGCTTTTTCCTGGATCAGGGCATCCTCCTTGGATCCGTGGGGTGTTCTGGCAGCCTGGGCTTTGCATCATAAGGAATCAAATCATGGTTTGGGCAAGAGGCTGAATGAGAAACCTGGATTCCAGATGATTTCCTAAAATGAGCTGCTGTTGTGATTGGGAATATTTCCTATCCGTGTATTTGTCGTTCTTGGCTAATTATTCCTGCTTGGTGATTGCTGTTGGGTGGCTTGGGGCTCTTGGAGTCTGTGCTGCCCTCCAGCCCCTTGCTGTGCCTGTGGAAACTGGAAAACCTGTTGGGGTGCTGAGCTTGCCCTGGGGCTTGCAGCTTGCTGGAGAAGCAGGTGATGGGGTTTCTCTTCCCAGGTTGTGTATTGTGTGTTTGCTATCGTTGGCATGGAGTTATTCCACGGGAAAATCCAGTACTTCCCAGCCAACTCAAATGCTCCTCACGCCCTGGAGTGTGGGAATCCAGCTCTCAAGGATTCCCTGTTTGCCCGTGGGAAGTACTGCAAGAACAACTTCAACAACTTCGCCTCGTCCTTCATCGTCCTCATGGAGCTCACTGTGGTCAACCAGTGGCACGATATCCTTGGTGGGGCACGTTCCCAGCTGGATCCTTGGGACATTTCCTGGGTTTCTGGTTCCTCCCTCAGCTCCTCCTTTCCTCTTTTCCCTTAACTCCCTCTCCACTCTTTGCCAATGGATTTGCCAACGTGACAGCTCAGCCTGCCAAGCTCTACTTCATCGCCTTCCACATTGTGATGGTGATAATCATTGTCAAGTACGTTTTTGGGGTGATTTCCTCTGCTTTGGATGGAAAAGGGGATCTGCCCCTGTCAGGGCACTGCTGGTGGGTGCTGGGGTCACCCACTGGAGACAGATGGGACGTGTCTAAAGGGACCCACTGTGTGGTGGTGTTTGCAGGGGTCCCGGGACGAGGGAGGAGACGAGAATCTTGACTCCGTGTTTCAGATTTACTGTTTTATTATATGTATTACATTAAAATAAAATTGTATATCAAAACTACACTAAGGAATAGAAGAAAGGACTTCATCAGAAGGCTAGCAAGGAAAGGAATGGAATGATAAAACAAGCTGGTGACTCTCAGAGTCTGAGCCAGCTCACTGTGATTGGTCATTAACCAAAGATGCACCTGTTGCATTCCACATCAGCAGATAATCATTGTTTTTCTTTTCCTCTGAGGCTTCTCAGGAGAAGAGTCCTGGCAAAGGGATTTTTCAGAAAATATCATGGCAACACCCCTGGGTGCTGCTCTAACCTGGAGGGGATGGAGCACTTTCCCTGGAGGGGAATGAGCCTGGGCACTCTGGGACAGTCAGTGCCAGGGAGGAAATGCTGTCTCAGTTCTGCTCCTTGTTTCTTTCAGCATCTTCGTGTCGTTCATCCTGGAAGCTTTCTTTGTGGAGTACTCCCTGGAGAAGAGTGAAGTGGAAACTGCCATCGAGCAGAAAATCCAGGAGCTGGGAATGGGAGTTCAAGAGTAAGCCCCCAAATGTACCCAGGCTGGATGTGGCCAGTTTGGCACCACTGATGAGGGAAAACCACCCTCTGTGTCGGGGTGTGAGCTGACATTCTCCTTCCTTGTCACAAAGTTCTGGCTCATCTTCCTGAAAAATGGAGATTCCTCTTCCCTCTCTTGAAGTTCTGGCTCCTCTGCTGGCTCAGGTGCCAGTAGAAGGCCACTGGTGTTGGCTTTGCTGCCTCCTGTGGCTCTTCCAGCTGGGAATTCCAGCCCAGAGGACAGGAAAGATGCTGGAAAATAACCCCATGGCTGGTGCTTGTCCTGTCCCACTGAGAACCCATCACTGCTGGGCTCCCAGGGTGGGATGTGAGCCCTTCCCAGGGTAATTCCTGGCCTTGCTGTGCAGGGATGAGCTCCAGCACGAACAGCTCCTTGACAACATGGAGAGTGCAGAGCACGAGCTCGAGGGGGAAGGTGGAGCCAAGCCACAGAGCAAAGGGCTGGTCTTCAAAATTGCCTCCAAACGTAAGTGTGACCCTCCAGGGCATCCAGGCCCAGGGCTCCCAGCTGTTCCTGGGGAAGCTCCCAATCCCTGCTGCTCCCTTGGGGCTTTAAAAGCAGCTAAACCCCACCTGGAAACTTTGGCACAGCGGTGGACATGTGATATTTGTTGTCTGTTTTTACTTCTCTAGCATCTTCTCCTCTCCCACCTCAGCCCTTGGGTGTTCCTTGTCTTCAGTAGCTCCCTCTGGAGACACTGCCCTGCTGGCCGAGGTCCTGTTTTCCTTCCTCCTTCCTCTGTGGGCTTTGCATTCCTGCTGCCTGGGATCCTTCCTTCTGGCTCGGTGATTGCTTCCCTCCTTCTCCTGGCTTTCCTGCTGTACCTCAGCTTTCCACTGTGTGGGAACAGAAGGGCTTAAAATCCCAAATAATGGCCTTACCTTCAAGAAGGGCTCGGAGTACTGAAAGTGGATGGGATGGGACAGAGGGAATGTAATTTGGGGGATTTTCTTGCCTGTTTGAAGGTGTCCAGAGGAGCACATCTGGTGCTCATAGGGCCTTTTTTTGTCCCCCCAGGATACAGGACAGTGGATGCTCTGCTCCAGCGCATGTTCGAGGCAGAGATTCCCCTGGAGGAGGAAGGCCCTTCCTTTGAAGAGATCCTGAACTTGTCCCCCACCTCGGCTGTTCCCAGGAGCCCGAGTTCCGAGAGTGCAGCCTGAGGGGGGAGGATCAGGGAATGGAGCTCATTCCCGGCTGTCCAGGTGCTCCCTGGCTGCTCCCACGCGTGGGGCCCGGGTGACACGGTGGGAACAAACAGCTCTGTCCTGTAAAGGAGCTTCATCTCATGTAAAGTCCCATATAAACCTCTGGAATGCGGGCAGGAGTCGGAGCCTCCGGCCGTGCCCGGGCTGGGACGGGGCCGCGGGCAGTATGTTATGGAATAACTCCTTCTTGTAACTGGAATTGTATCGCAGCACTTTTATATGCAGCTCTGGAGCGCTGTACGCTGAATGAAGCAGCTCTTTAGCACAATAAATTCAGCAGTTTGGAAAAACGATGGAATAGCTCCGAGTTAATGAGGGGAGAGGGTTGCGGCTGCTGCATGATAACGTGTGGGGCTTGGAGGTGGAAATGAGGAGGGGGGAGAGGAGTGGGGGCAGCTCCTCGCTCCCAGGGCGCTGCCCAGCCTTTCCCTTTTCCCAATTCCTCCTTTCTTTCCTCATTTCCCTCGGGCCTGGCCCCGGGGCGCCGTCCAGCGGCCGCGGCGGGAACTGCACCCACGGAGGGCGGTGTTTCCTGTGTGATTGATGGGGCCAACGGCCAATGGGGAATGCAGTGCGGGCCGAGGGCTGGCCAATGGGGAATGCAGTGGGGGCCGAGGGCTGGCCAATGGGGAGGCGGTGCGGGGCCGCGCGCGGCCAGTTTGAATCGGCGGGAGCGGTTGGGCATGGACGAGTCCGGGCGGTGAGCGGGGAAAGGGATAACGGGATAGCGGGATGGATAACGGGATACCGGAATAGCGGGATGGGGAGCGGGATCGGTGGGTGCTCCGGAGCTGTGCGAGTGGCCAAGAGGCGCTGTGGGGGTGGCAGAGCCTCCTCCCACCCCGGGCGCTTCCCAGCCTCCCTGATCCCAGATTCCCTGACCCGGCGTTTTCCCTGCAGGAATTACGAGGCTCAGATCCGGAACTACCGCGGGCCCGACCCGCTGGAGCCGTGGGACAGGTGAGCGTTGGGCCTGGCTGGGGTGCCCCATCCCGGCCCGGGATCTGCCCCTTCCCGGGCTCGGAGCTGACCCTGGAACGGTTCCAGGTACCTGCAGTGGGCGGAGGGATGTCTCCCTCTCCAAGAGAAGCAGAGGCGCTGGCCCGAGCTCCTGGAGAAGCTGGTGGAGCAGTTCGTGAGCGACAAGCGGTACCAGCAGGACCCGCGGTTCTTGCGCTACTGCGTCAAGCTGGTGGGTACAGCCGCGGTTCTCTGGGAATTCCATTATCCTCATCTGTTCACACCGCGGTTCTGGCACTGCGCAGAGCTTGGGGAGGAGCGGGAGGCCTTAGGAATTCTGATCCTCTGCAGGGCAGGGGGATGAGAAAAAAGCAAGAGCGTGATTTTTAAGCTGTGTAGCTTGGGGAGATTTGCCTGAAGTTCTCTGATACTTTTCTCTTGTGATGACGAGGAAACTCTTGTTGTGCAGGCAGAGTTCATCTCTTCCCCCAGCCAGTACTTTGAGTACCTGCACGGGCAGGGAATCGGAGCCAGGAGCTCGGATTTCTACCTGGCCTGGGCTCAGCTGCTGCTCAAGGAGGGAAACGTGCAGGGAGCAGCAGCCGTGCTCCAAAAAGGGCTCCTCAACCAGGCACAGCCCCGGGAGAACCTGCAGCAGCTCCACTGGTAACTCTGGGGCCTCTTCTGCTCGTTTACTCAGTGCTCATAATTACTCATAATTAACCACGGGTAGCATGGTTGGTTTTTTTTTTTTTTTTTTTAATTATTTTTTAAATTTTTTTTTTTCAGCGTTCTTATTTTTGGTAAAGGGAGGTTTAAACTTAATAATGTTTCTTTGCTGTTGAATATTTATTGGGTGTTCTGGGATGGATGTTAAAAAAAAATATATCCCAGAGTGAAGCAGATCCTTGAGCTGAGTCTTGGAGTTAAGCATTTAGTTCTGGGAAGATAAATGCAAAAGGCCAAAAGCAAAATTTAATATAAAACATAAAGGCAATACCCAATTCTGTTCTCCTACTGCCTCTTGAAGGCTGTTTTAGTTTTGCAGTCGTGGAGATGTCCATACACAGTAAAAATCTTGCTTTTCATTGTTGCATTTCATTGTATTCATTGTACAAGGATATCCAAGATTGCTGGGAGGTGGGGAAGGGTGAGGGACAGGGGATTTCACGGCAATAACTGAGGGGTTTTTTGCACTTTAGCTCCCTGCAGAGTTATGATCCTCGGAATCCTCCTTTGCAAGGTGAGGATGAAGTCTACTGTTTGATCTGTAGCTCCTCTAAATGAATTTTTTACCTCAATGAGTGAATTTTGTCACTAAAAAAAAACAAATTCCCCGTAGAAATCACTTTATTTTTCCTCTTTATATGAAAAATCCTTAAGGGCAATGTATTCAAAACGAGTTATTAATTTTCCACTGTTTCAACTTAATCAAAATTCACAAAGGAGCAAACAATTTTCACTCATTATTGAGTAGAAAATGCTTATATCATATTTTCTGTCCCAGACCCTGCTGCTGTGAAACCACTCCAGACTTCCCATGCTGCAAATCAAATGGCTCCTCCAAAAGGGGTTTCAAGCCCTAATCCCTGCAAAACTCAGGTAAAGCATGAATTACTTGGGAGAGATGTTTCATGAAGAGTTGGGTTGGTGAGCTTGGCTGAACAGGGCAGACTGACTGTGTCTGCTGTATCTCAAAACTGACACGGAGCTGATATTGCTGCTGGGATGCTTGCAGCAGGAAAACATCTCCATGGGAATGCCTCATCTGGGAAGCACTGGGACACACCCAGTGGCCTGTCACATTCCCAGAATCACAGGAATAATATTAGCAGTGGATTATGTGCCAGCTGTGCTGCTTGAACTTAATTTATTTTTTGTGTTTTATTTCCCTGCTTTAGGGTCTAGATGCTGCCGGTTCTCAGTCCTGTGCTGCTGGAAAAGAAGTGTAAGTGGTTGGGTGGCCCTTCCAAAGTCCCTCTGTGAGCAAGCCAGCTCTGTCCTGGGACAAACCCCCCAGGCCTGGCCCTCTTCTCCCTCTCCCTCCCAGGAACTACATCACCTACATCTCCAAGTCCGAGGTTGCTCCGAAGCCGCCGTCGGGCGCCGCGGGCTGGGAGCAGGTCCCCATGTACGACAAGAACCTGCTCCTGTGCCCGGGCTCCGAGCTCTCCTTCGAGGAGCTGAGGGCCAAGAGATACTTCAGGAAATATGAGCTCCTCAGGAGGCAGCAGGCACTGGGTATCCTCCTTTTCCCAGCTCTCCAAAGGGCCCTTTCCCGGTCAAGCTCACGCCTCGGGCTTCTTGTGTCCGTGCCACGTCAGTGGTGTCTCTCCTGAGGAGGCACAGAGAGCCACCAGCACACATAGATCCATTTAACCTGATTGTTTGTGGCCACACAGACCACGTGTACTCATCCAGTCTCACTGTTTGATCCTTAGAGGAGGAGCAGAAAGACTCCATGAGGAAAAAGGAGTCGGCAGTCCTGGAGCTCCAAGCCCTGCAGCAGAAGCTGGACCAGCTCACCCAGCTCTCCCGGAGCCTGGAGGAAACGAGACTGGAACCAGCAGCTGAGCCAAGCCAGAGGGTGGTGAGTGGTTCTGGGATGGACAGGAAGGCTCTGCCTGGGCTTATCCCCAAAATCCAGCCATGCTGTAGGAGCCAGGGTTGGTTTTTCCCTGGTGTGAGGCTGCAGCTGGGCTCTGCTGCTCCATGCAGAGCAAGGTGTGAGCCTGAGCTGCCCAATCTTCCTGGATGTGATAAACCCCCCTCAGGGGGCTTAGAGAGTGTACAAAGCTGAGCCACAGCTTTCACCAGCTCCAGGAGGTGCCTGCAGGCTTATTCCAGAGCCCAAAAATGGGCTGAATTCTTCCTGGGAATGCAGCCTTCAAACTGGGATGGGCTCAGCTCATCCAGGGCATGTCACAGATCCAGACAGACACCACGCTCTGGCTCTGGGCTTTATTCAGAGCTTATTGCAAAAAGGAAGGAAGAGGGGGGGGAAAAATAGGAGTAAAAATGTGCTTGATATGTTTTCCTAAGAGAGCAGTGGAATGGGATCTTTCTCCAGTCTGGAGGCTGAGGCTGCAACACCAGCGTGGAAAACCTAGCACAGCTTGCAACCCCCAGATTTTAAAGGTTTCACCCTGAACTGTGGCTTTGCTTCTCCACAGTTTAGCTTGAGATGCAGCTAGAAGTTCTCTCAGGTTCTGGGCATGTGGAACTAACAGGAAAAATGGGAATGGCTGTACTTGGGGGCAGCCTAAAGGTTCTGTTATATTCTGCTCATGTGGAGCTGGTGGAGAGAAGGGAATGGCTGCATCTGGGGGAGTTGGGGTGTCACAGAACACTTCTCATCCCTAAAGGTGCCCCCGTCTGTGAGGCCCAGCTCATCCCACATCCCAGGGAGCTGGATGACGCCTGCTCCAGGGCTGGATGTGCCAAAGGGCCAAGCTCTGGTGCCTGAGCAGCCCCAATTCCAGGCTCCCACCCTGCGGCCAGCGAAGCCCCTTGGCAGCCACGTCCCAAGCACCTCCCCCTGGGAAGCACCGGAGGAGAAGGACCCAGCTGGAGCTCGGGCAGAGCCTGGGGAGCTCCAGAAGAGTTTGCTGCACCCTGCCTTCAGTGCTGCTCCAGCTCAGGAACGGGCTGGTCCTGGCCCTCGGAGCACGGGAGAACTGTGAGTGTCAGCAGGCTCCCCCCTCTCTGCAGTTGTGTCCTCAGGCTCCTCCAGAATTGGCTGAAAAGGAGCCTTTCTTCTCCTGCTGGGAAAAAAATACCTGACCTGAAACCACTCTTTATTAAACTTAGATCAAACTTGGTCCTCATGGCCACGTTTAATTCCTTTCACCCTGTGGTTTAATTGCAGTGAGAGGAAATTTGGTGTGTAATGCCTGGAATAAAACCCAGGAAGTGCTCTGCTCCTGCAGATGCCACTCCAAGGTCTCCGAGAAAGATAAAAAGTGCTGGTACTTCTCTCCTGCACTTTTGCTGGGGGACTTGGCCACAAAACGGGGGGGAGCAGAGGGGGAAACCCAGGCTGGCAAAGCAAGGGAGGCTCAGTGGGCTTGGCCAATGTGGGAACAGTTGTTCCCTCATATTCTGGAATTCCTTGGAGGCAAACTGTGTCCAAGGAGAGCTTTTAATGCATTTTAACCTTTTTAAAGGACTCTGCTGGCTCCCAGGTTATTGGCAGCTGTAGGAGAAACTTTCCAGGGCGATCTTTATTAAAGGACCTCTCCCTTCATTGAAAAGGAGATTAAAAAGGGATTTCAGTAGCTTTCATTCCAAGGTAATGTTGTGACTCTTTCTTCTGAAGGTCCCCTAACAAAGGATCCACTGGATTAACTCCTGCTGTGGATGTGAAGGAAGGTAAGGAACCTTTGGATGGGGACTGGTGCCATTGGTGTGGCTGCTCCCAGCTGGGAATCATCAACTGTCTGTGGACACCAGTTCCAACCCTGGCAAAGCTTCCTGACTTCCCAGCCTTCATCCCTGCATGTGTGTGCAGGGTCTCTCTATCCCTTCCATGGAACATGGATGCAGTCCCTGTTCCCATGTTCTGAGCAGTTCCTTTTGGAGCATGGCTGGGAATCACTCTTTGTCCTCGCTGCCTTCCTGCTTCACTTTCTGTGTCAGCATAGAGCATTCCTGGGAATTGCAGATGGATTCCTTGGAAGCCACCCAGCTGTCCCAGGTCCCTCTTGGCCTCCAGGGCAGCCTCCCTTGGGAGTCTGCCACGCAAATCTCTGAGCAAGCCAAAATCTCTCCCCAAATTCTGTGTCGCTGCTGCTCCTTTTGTTTACTTCCCTCACTAATATTTTGCTGGAATGCTCATAAACAATCCCAGGCTCCTTCAGGAATGATCCTGCCCTTGTGTTTTCCAGCCTCCAGAGTTGGGAATTCCTCCTTTGCCTATGGGAATGCTTCCCAGGCCACGCCCAACACCTCGCTGGGAGGAGCAATGGGGACGACAACGCCCTTCAAGGTGCAGCCATCACCCACGGTCCACACGAAGGAAGCCTTGGGTAAGGTCTGGAATAAAGTTTTCCTTCCCCTGGAATCCCTGGGATCTTCCCTGGGAGTGTTAGTGGAGCCTTTTCTAGCCAAGGGAGCTGCTCAGGGATGGGCATGTGCACCATCCAAGGAGGAAAATAACATTACATCATTAACTGGGATTATCTGGGTGACCCAAAACTTCTGACCAGACACTGATGTTTTAACAGCATCCCAGCAGTTCCTGGATAAATCACTGCCAGGCATCTCTGGGAGTGTGTTGGCTGAGCTGCTTTGCCAGGGAATCCTGTTGGGGAGGTGAAGATCTAATCCACACTAATTTGGAAGTTCACAGTCAGCTCTGCTCCATGCTGAGCTGAATAAAAATGGGGAACAAATCCAAACCCCCAAAGCCTGTGGCACTCATTAGTCCTACAAATTGCTAAGTTTTCCAAAAATCTGAGAAATTAAAGGAGAATTTGCTCTCTCAGGGAACTTGGAATTTCCCCTTGGAGAGGGAATAAAAAGGGAATAAAATGACCAAGTTGTGTGTTGGCCAAATTGGCCCTTCCTGGGTCTGATCAGTTGTCTGAGGTGTTTAAATGCAAGAGGGAGGAATAACTGGTTATTGACTGCTGACAAAATTATAAGAATACAATTAATTGGCTTTTAAGGCTGTTAGAGTTAATTGGCATTTGATTTGGCTACTACACAATGGGAGGACCTCTGAAAATTTCTTTTTCTGGGAGTGTTATTCCTTCACTATTTATTGCTTTGTATTTCTTTCTTTCTTAGGAGTTCTCATGGATATGTTCCAAACACCCTTCTTGCCTGAGCCGTCTCCCCTGGAAGACAGTGAGGAACAATTTGAAGCCTTTTGCAGAAAAAGTGGTGTGTGCTCTTTGTTTTCCCAGTCCATGGAATTCCATCCTTTATTTCCCATTGGCACCTCCCACCAGCCCTTGCTGTAGGAGTTGAGCCAGTCTGAAACCCAGGGGCTTCACAAGAGTGAGCAGGGAGAGATTTCACATCTGGGGTTGGGCTGGAAAAATCTTCTTTCCAAGAGTTTATGGGAAAGGTGATTGGAGTGGGAATTGTGCAGGTGCAGCTGGATGGAGCCCTGAGCACCACGTGCCTGGAGAGGGGGGAGAAGGTGGCTGTGTAAATAATCTTTATTGGGTGGAGATAACAGGGGTTATCTTTTATTTTCAGAGCCTGGTGGGTGTTTGAAAACTAGCATTGCTGTCCCTGCCACTCCTGCCTTTGCCATCTTTGAGGATGAGGAGGAGAAGGAGAATGGAGGGTAAGGAGGGAAAAGGGAGCAGCTGAGCTCAGCTCCTTAAAAATCAGGGGAAAAATCGATCCCATTCCATGGGACTTGGCTGTGGCTGTGCCAGGATACATCTGGTGGCAGCTGCCTGGAGTGGCAGGAGAAAAGCAGGAGTTGCTGCTCTGGGATTGCACAACTTCCCTGTTTGGACAGTGCTTGGGAGGGCTCGGACAGTGCCTCCATTCCCTGCGGAATTTGGGTATAACTCCGAGCTGCTGCAGCTTCTCCAAGTGGCTGCAAATGGGGCTCCTAAAATAAAAACTAAAAATTCAAGTTAAAACCAACCAACCTTGGTTGTGACCACTGTGCCTGGGTTTGAAGGCTCCTGGGGAAAAGCTGTTCTGAAGTTCTGGGTCATTTTTCAGGATCCCACAGCACAAGAACAAACCAGAGGAGCCCAGAACTTTTGGAGAGCATCCCTTGACTGACTGTGCAGCAGAAGTGAGTGGTGATCCTGCAGGGAATAGCCTTGGAAGTGGGTTATGCACTTGGGAGGGTTACCACAGTGGCTGGATTCACCTCTGCTCTATCCCAATCCCATAATATTCCTAGGAATGATGCCTGCTGGAAGCTGGATACTTCTTCCCATTTGTTGAGGGTTTTTGATTGTTGATTGACATAAAATTGATGGAGAACTCAAATGTGGGGAGTTGGCATCAGTTTGGGGGAAAAAAGAGACATTTCATCTTCCTGCAGCCACCTTGCAGCTTCCATAGCCAAGGAAATGGGTAAAACTGGGATAGAAGAGATCCCTCCCCATGGGATTGGCTTTTCCAGGCTCCCACAGCAATTTCTGGTGGTCTGGCATTTTGCTGTGGCTTTGACTATTACCAACATTCAGACCTAGTCTCAAACTATGGAAACGTGGGATTTTGTTTATATTTCAGGATAATTTTGA
Organism: Serinus canaria; assembly: GCF_022539315.1. Taxonomy (NCBI): domain Eukaryota; kingdom Metazoa; phylum Chordata; class Aves; order Passeriformes; family Fringillidae; genus Serinus; species Serinus canaria. Next base: position 4,659,053 of record NC_066316.1, read on the forward strand.
TGGTTTCATTTCAAATCTTGATTCTTTTTGTTTTTCCTGCCTAGGAAGAAACAGGGACCACGGAATTCCTGCGGGATGATTACACGGTGTGGAATGGCCCCTGCAGCAACAAAGCCCTGGCTGCCAGTCCAGACAACACCAGGGATTTTGCCCGAGCTGCCCAGCTCATGTCCACACCCTTCAATTACCTGGCAGCCCCTTCCCAGCCCCCTTTGCAGGACAGAGGTAAAATAAGGAATGTTTGGTGTGGAAAACATTGAATTTGGTGCCTCGTGGCTCCATTTCTGCCCAAATCCAAATCCCACCCATGTGTGGCTCCCACTGCTGCCACCACTGAGTCCACATTCCCCGTGGAAGAGCAGCTCATAAGCTCTCCAAGGATTTTTAATTGGGATAAGAGGAGGTGGTGAGGGACAAGAGAGGCTTTCTGTGTCCAGCTGCTGCTGCTGTGAGCCATTCCAAAGGGTTGGGAATATCCAAACATTGGCTGATTCCCATCTGGGAGCACCTTTATGCTGCTCTGCCCCTTTTAAGTCTTGGGATCTGCTCCCTGGAGAAATCCAGCTGTTTTTTTAACTTGGATATTTGAAATGAGGCTTTGCTGAGTTCTGGTCTTTGTGGCAGCAGCTTTCAGAGCTGCTGGGTGAGAATCCTCCAATATTCCTGCTTTTGGGAAAATCAACATTGATTTGCTCCTGTTCTTGCTCCCTTTGTGCAGCCTGTAAGGAAAATTTGCCCCAGATGAATTTGGAATTCTCTGGAGAACTGCACAAGCAGCCAAAGCCCAAGAAGTTAAGGTATGCTGCTCCAGTGTAAGTTTCCCAAGGTTTTCCACTGTTTCAGCCTGGCTCTGCCCAGCACTCTGGGGGTAAATGGACCTGGGTTTGGTGACCATGCCCCAAAATTCCTTCCAAGATTTAAGTTCTGCCCCATGGAAATTAAAAATTAACTGGCCAAAAATCCACTGTTTTCTTCTCTTGGTAAACTTGGGAATTATTAGGGAATGGGTAAAGTGACCGGACCAAATCTAATTTTCCTAAGAAAATTCCATTTTATTCACCTCCATGTTGGCCCTGGTGACATTTGACACATTTTTGCTCCCTAAAGGTGCCAAACCCCCCAGGCAGAAGGTCAATAATATGATACCATTATAACATTGTTAATAATTGATAATATTTTGTTTAAATCCGTAGCCCTGTTCTCCAACAAGTCCCAGAACAGAGAGGGCTCAGTGGGAACGTCCTGAAACAAGGGACTGGAATCCAGGGAATTGCTGCGGCTGCTTCCCAACCCCTGCACGAGCAGACAGCTCAGAGCAGAACTGGACATTCCTCCTGCCTTGGGGTGGATAGACCTTCCCAGGAGATGCTCTGTGGAGCTGGGCAGGACAGGACAGCGTGGAGCTGGAGACCTGCAGGTACACAGCATTCCCTGCTCCTCCTCCCTGCATTCCAAGGGCTGTGCTCTGTGCACTGGAGGGAGCAGTTCCATGATTCCTGCGAGGAGTCACTGCTCACCTGCCAGGGATGTGAGGAGGGATGAGTGTGGGCTGGACCTGGATTGCACATTGGATACTCCAGAGTGCACTTTGGGAAACTCTGGGTTTCTGGGCAGGTGCAAAAGATGGAGCGTCAAAATCAAGGAATACTTCACATATCAAGGAATACTTCCCGTATCCTTACCCCTCCTGGGGGTTTTGGTTTATTCTTTAAATTAGTGATGCTCTCTCAAACCCAAGCTTGTTACCTCCTTGGAATGAACACCCAGAGCTCAAACACTTCCCTTTTTTTTTTCCATGAAGTCCTGGTGGAGAACCCCTGGGACAAGGAATTGATTGGCAAATTCCTGTCGGAGCTCCCGAAGCCACTCCACACCTACGCCAACTACTTTGAGTGGAAATCTCCCCTTCCATTCATCAAAGTGAGGGCTGAGCTCTCCCTGGGTAAGAGCTCCTTCCAACTTATCCCTGCCAAGCATTTCTTGAAGATTTTTCTAGGAGAACCTCTTGGAAGCGTGTGGGAATTCAGCCTCCACGTGTGTGTGTGTGTGTGTCTCCAGATTATCCCAGCCTCAGGTTGGGAATCAGGCCTGGGGCTGGTTTGTTTGCCTTTTGGATGAGGCATTTTTCCCAGTTCTCCCTGTAAACTGGGCCACAGCTCTCCAGCTCTGTGTGGAGCAGCAGCGGGCCCATGTCAACAAAAGCTGTAGGACAGGGATTGCAACATCCCTGTGGGACTTAAACATTGGTGTTTACTTTTCAGGGCATGCCCTTTGGAATTTGACTGCTTCCAGGGGGTCAGGCAAAAATAGAAACACTGGGGTCGAGTGTGTGGCACGTCCAGCACTCCTGCTCTCTCCTGTTCCTCACAGGAAGGGATTTTTAGGGAAAGACTTTAATCTAGGATTAAATAATTCATATATGGGCTTGTGCTTTTCTCTTTTTTTTCCTCCTGTTTTTCCTCCGTGGAGTTGGCAAGCGGGATTTAATGTTAATCTTTTAAAGGTTCCACCTCATTCCATGTGGACTGCTTGGCTGGAGAAGGAGCTTTTGCCCAAGTCTATCAAGCTTCCATCCTGGATGCCAGTAACCCTCAGAATAATCAGAAAGTGATATTCAAGGTCAGTGGTGTTGGGCCACAGCAGCTCTCCTGGAAGAATTCTGGAGTCTGACCCTCCCCTGGGTGGATTCACACACATCCTTGGCCTTCCCATGTCAGATCTGCCTTGGGACCTTTGTGTGGATCTCCTCTCCAACATTTAGTCCTTCAGGAAAATCTAAAGCCCCTCTTTAGCCCCTGAAGTGAAACTTTTTCGGGACAGAAAGGTGATTTAGGCTTTCTTTGGAGCATCAGGGATTCACAAGGGGTGTGTGGAATTGTGGCATGGGATTGAAGTCTAGATTTGAGAGGATTAATCATGGAGTTTTACCAGCTGAGGGTAATTATTGTGAGGGTGGGAAGGCCCTGGCTCAGGTTGCCCAAAGAAGCTGTGGCTGCCCCTGGATCCCTGGAAGTGTCCAAGGCCAGGATGGACGGGCTTGGAGCAACCTGGGATGGTGGAAAGTGTCCTGTGGCAGGGTGGGGAAGATGGGACTGGATCACCTTTCAGTTCCCTCCCAAACCAAACCATTCTGGGATAAGTTCAAGAGGGAAGATGCCTGATCTGCCATTAAAAACCACCAACAAAGCCCAGCCTGAGAGGAACCCCAGCTTTTACTGCTCCCAGATTTTCCCAGGACATCCCCTCCTTTCTTCCAGGTCCAGAAACCCGCCAACCCCTGGGAGTTCTACATTGCCACCCAGCTGGTGGAGAGGCTGAGCCCCAGCATGCACCACCTCTACATCCACTTCTATTCCGCCCATTTCTTCCCCAACGGCAGCGTCTTGGTGGGGGAGCTCCACAACTACGGAACGCTGCTCGTGAGTGCCACCAGCTTCTCTGCTCCTACAGAGCCTTCCCTCCTCCTGACTCACCTCCCTTGGGAATGTGTCGTGCCTCAATCCGTGCTGTGTGTCTCTGGCTTCCAGAACGCCGTCAACATTTACAAGAAGCTCCCAGAGAAGGTGATGCCCCAGGCCCTCGTCATCTACTTCGCTGTCAAAATCCTGCACATGGTGGAGGAGCTGCACAGCTGCCAAATCATCCACGGGGACATCAAACCCGACAATTTCATCCTGGGAGAAAGGCAAGTGTCTCCTGTTGTCACCGGATGCCACCACGTGGGAGCCTGGAGGCGCTGAGGGGGGTGTCCTGTCCTGTTTCTTGTCCTGGTTGAAGGTTCCTGGACAACAGCTCGTGCGACATCGACGGGCTCTGCCACGGCCTGACCCTCATTGACCTGGGCCAGAGCATCGACATGAAGCTCTTCCCCGAGGGAACAGCCTTCACTGCCAGGTGTGAAACATCTGGGTTCCAGTGCGTGGAGATGCTGACAAACAAACCGTGGAACTACCAGGTAAGGGATGCCCTGGGGTCTCAGAGCTTCCTGCACCCCGAACAACAACCGGACTCTGGTGCCAGAGCTGGAGCCTCTTGCAGAGCCTCTCCCCCTCCACAGGGTGTTTTCAGCTCCTTTTTGGTGCTCTGGGCGTGTTTCTGACACAAAACTGGTGTGGTTTTCTCTAGACAGACTACTTTGGGATCGCAGCCACCGTGTACTGCCTGCTCTTCGGGTCCTACATGCGCCTCAAGGATGACAACGGCGTCTGGAAGCCCGAGGGAACCTTCAGGAGGTGGGTGTCCAAAATATTCCCCAAATCTTTACCCTGGATTTCCTGGAAACCCACGCTAGTACCACATTGCTCTGAGGTCAGGTTCAGTCACAGCTTTCCTAACTGGGAGCAGAGTAAAAATGAGCATTTTAACAGCCGAATTTTGTGCTTTTTTTGATGCTTTTTTGTCCCTTTTTGCAGGCTCGCCAACGCTGAGCTGTGGAAGGAGTTCTTTGAGAGCCTGCTGAACATTCCCAGCTGCCACAACCTGCCTTCCCTCAGAGCCCTGCGCCAGAAGCTCAAGGATTTGTTTTGCAGGTCCTACGCTAAGGAAATCAAGTTCCTTCGGAACAGACTTGTTGTGTTGCTCATCGAGCACAAACGCTCACGGAAATAAGGGTTGAGCCTGCCCAGTTTCCAAGGACTTGGGGTTTTATGGATGTGGAATATTTTTGTAATAACTTGGTTTCAAATAATAAATGGGTTTGGGGTTGACTTCAGCAGTGATGGCTTGCATCTTTCTGTGCTTTTTTGGGGGGAAAGATATGCTAAATTGAGTTGGGTGATTGGTTTGGCAGGCAATGGGTGTACTTGGATTGGGCTCTTCCTGCTCTGCCTGTCCTTAGGAATTTCTAAGATGGAGGAAATGGAGGTTTGCAGGTCAGATGTAAGTCGGACAGGACTGAGCCCACCCTTGGCACCTCCAGGTCTGACCTCCCCCCACATCAGGGGAAACTCAGGAGACAAATGTCTCTTGTTTGACTGCAACAGCAGAATTTGGGGAAGAAAGTGTTCCTTTAAAAGGAATATTTTAGCAGCACAACCCCCCTGAGGGAGGAGAGGGCATTAATTTAATTTTTGCATCTCCCCACAGGAGGGAGACAACAGCCTTTCCTGTTCTCCCTCCTTCTGCTTCTGGGGTGTTTTTCCTTTGCTTAAATGGTTCAGCTGGAAAACCATGGTGAGCCTGGGCACCCAGTACAGCTTGGATGGCTAGGGAGAGCTGAGATGTGTTAGAACACATTGCTGGGATTGCTGTTCCCCCTGCAGCTGGGGCTCCTCTCCCTGCCCTGATGGCAGAACCTCTCAGATTCCCCTTGGAAGCAGCCTGCTTCCTGTGGCACGTGGAAAAGCCTTGGGCTTTGATCCGAAGCAGCTGGTTCCTGACTCAGCTGGAGTGAGTTGCACCAGGAGGCAGATCAGCTGGAGCAACCTCAGAGCTGGTGGAAACATAAACACTGGTGGATGCTGGGGTGGCTTTTTTGTTCCCTTTCTCCCCTTAGTTGCATTTTTTTACGAGCTGAGCCAGATCCAGCTGTTCTCTGGCCAGGCCAAAATCTCTGCCAGGTTTAAGTTTTTAGATGTATATTGTAAATTATATATTTTTAGTTCCTCATATAATGCAGAGGGGTATGTGGAGGAGCACTTTTCGGGGCATTATGAGCACGATGGAGCTTTTAGCTGCAGCTTTGCCCTTAATAAATGCTGTTATTTTACATTAAACACCCTAAAAACCAGCCCCCTGTCCCAGCCACCTGCTCCTGCCCCCGACCTGTCGTCCCATGAGAAGCAGGGAGGAGAAAGGTTAAAACCATCCCACGAGGGGTAAAAACGGACCAGAGGAGTGATGAGGTGGGGTGGAGGTCCTGCTGTTGTATTTTATTTAAACCAAGCTGTGGAAAGAGCCAGGAGTGAAGCCCAAGAGGGCCCAGCCGGCCCTCTTGGGGTGCTGATGTTTCCTCGCCGGCACGCGCCGGCTCCGCGCCGCTGCAGATCTCGAGGTATCCCCAGAGTCGCCCTTTAGAGATAACTCATCTCGGGGCCTCCACCACCCACACGGGAGAGGAGAGATTTCCTGGCGCGTGGGTGGGTGCCTCTGCCTTTTCTTCTGCAGAAAACCCAGGTTTACTCATCTGTCACCCTCTCCCATCCAGCCGGGGCCCCCCCTGGGGTCTGAGGCTCTCTCCCGGCTCCTCCATCCCTCCATCACCACTCAGCCCCGGCCAAGCCCTTTCTGCTGCCACCTCCCTGCTATTCCTGGCCAAAATTCTTAATGTTGGCTTTGAAGGCATTAATAGGGATAAAGTGTGAGGTTGTGGAAAGCTGCAGCCACCTCAGTAATTAGTCAGGTGCTAATGAAGCAGCAGTCCTGGTTCCCCTCCTTGGGGTCACCCACAGCGATGTCACTTGCCCCATTAGGAACAATAAATAACTTTAAATATACATTAACAATAAATAACTTTAAATATACATTAACAGGTCCCAAATTCACTGGTGGCAGCCAGGAATCCAAGTGCCACCCCCTTCCCAGACCAGGGACCACTCAGGTCACAAGAGGACAATTCTTGTCACCTGCTTCACCCCCACATCACTGCCACGGCTGTGGATGTGTGGAGATCCCCCAGAGAGGGTTTGGGGGTTTCTTTAACTAAAATACACATTTTTTTAACAGAACCCACCTGTTCTTATCTCCATCCAACCTTTGCTGTTCAAGCACCCCCGCGCTGATGACAAAGGGTTTGATTTTGGGCTGGTGTTTGAAACTGGGAGCTCTGTAAAGGTCAGGCTCCAAGCCTGGCTCAGACAAAGCCTCGTGCTTGAGGCTCAAACCTGATTTTATCTGGCAGCAGAGTGAAGTAACATTTGTCACCATGGGTGCAGGAGAAGGAGAACAAGGTGTCATTTTTTTCCGTTGCTGCTTTGTTCAGGTCAGAATGGGTTTGGTGAGCACCTGCTGGGTGGGGAGGAGGGCATGGGGGTGGTTTTCCCTGGGGATTTTCAGGGCACTGTGAGGTGTCTGTTCCCTCCAGCCAGGCTCCATCTTCTTTGCTCCAACCTCCTCCCTGCCCTCTTCCCAGAGCTGGGATTGGACTGGGCTCCATGATCTTGGAGGTTGTTTCCAACCTAAGTGATTCTGGGATGGCACAGAGGGAAGTCTGGGTGGGAGATGCCACAGCTGGAGTGCTGCAGCAGCGTGGGACCCCACCATCCTCCTCCATCCCTCTCCTTCATCCCTCCTCATTTCCATGTGGGACACGGGGAAAGCTCCCTGCACATGGATGCCGATGGGTGTGTAGGAGGGCTGGGATGAGGCATTCCCAAACAGCATTCCCAGGGAGCTGGAGATGGATGCTGCACGGCCTGAGGCAGTGTTGAGGGGCAGATTTCAACTCCCCTCACTCAATTTGTGCCCACAGTGCCAAAAATGAAGAACTTTGGGATGGGCTTCGGTGCAAATTCCTCTGAGATGGCTCACGACACAAGGAACGAGGATAACGTCGAAACGGATTTCTTCCGTGAGGCTGGAGCCATGATTCATGGTGGGAAAATGCACTTGGTGCCTGTCCTGGCTCTCCAAAATCCCGAGGGCAGGAAGGAGAAGGGGCAGCTCAAGGCTGGGTGCTGGAAAGGCCAGGCTGCTCCCCATCCCCTTTCTGCTCGCGTGAGCCGCCCACGCAGAAACGAAAACGACCCAGGAGGAGAAAATAGACTCAACATCTGCTGGCTGGCCCCGTGTCCCGGCAGCCCAGGTGCCTCCAGAGTGTCCCCCTCGCTCTGCCCCACCACCACAGGATGCTCTGCAGGCCCCAGCCAAGGGGAAAAGTCTCAGGTGGCTCCTGGATCCGAGGGAAGTGTGAGGGAAGCGGGGCCTTGTGGAGCCCCACCAGCACGGTGCTGTGGGTACCACTGCTGGAGGGCTGGGAAAAGAGGAACAAGCCTGATTTTCAGTGCTGCTTCTCCCTCATTTTTCTGGTGTGGAAAGGTGGTGGCCAGACCTTTTGAGCCCTTCCCTTCTGCTGCTGGTCCCTGTCTCCGAATTCTTCACTAATGTGCCTTCCTAACAAATTTCCCTAATTATTTTGCCCCCTCAAACACTCGCAGGCACTTTTCCTTCCCCTCCCACTGGAGAGGCGTGAAGGGGGTGGGAACAGAGCCGGAGCAGCCAGGGATGCTCCAGCAGTGTGTGGAACCATCCCTGGCTGAAGTGAGGGATACTGGGATGGGATGGGATGGGATGGGATGGGATGGGATGGGATGGGATGGGATGGGATGGGATGGGATGGGATGGGATGGGATGGGATGGGATGGGATGGGATGGGATGGGATGGGATGGGATGGGATGGGATGGGAGACCTGTGACCACCCCAGAACCTGCTCCATCAGCAGCGCTCAGCCCCTGAGGTGGATGGGCCAGGTCCTTCCTCTCTATAAGGCTTCTCCCACCCCATGGTCCTTCCTGCCTCTCCATGGTCTTCCTTCCTTTCCATGGCCCTTTCTCTCCACAGCTGTATTTCTTCACAGCCTAGAGATGCTGCTGCTGCTCGAGAGATGCACCAGTGCTGGGTGTGTGTGCACACGCGTGTGCAAGGGGCGCAGCAGGAGGGGCTGTGGGGCGCAGGAGGTGCCCTGCAGCAGGGGTGTGTGTGTAAAATGTGTGTGAAGAGCAAGCGTGCGTGTGGGCTGTGAGGTGTGTGCGCACATGGGGGTGCAACGAGGCGTGCCTGGGGTGTGTAAGGGGCGTGCAGGTCAGGGGAGCACCCACGGGAGATGGGGTGCGTGTAGGGGTGAACCCGCGGGGTGTGGTACTGTGTGTGCGAGGGGCGAGTGCGTGCTGCAGGGCGGCAAGGGGGAAGGTAGCAGAACGCAGCGCTCTGGGCTGTGTTTGTGTGGGGTGGGATGTGTGTGTGTGTGGGATGTGTGGGATGTGTGGGATGTCTGTGTGTGTGTGTGTGTGTGTAAGGCCGGCAGTGCCGCACGTGTGCGTGTGCAAGGCCGTGCCGTGCCCCGGGCCGTGTTTATCGGCCTGGCCCACGTCCCTGAGCGTGTGTAAGGCTGTGCCCGAGCCCGGGCGCTCCCCGCGGGCGGGGCGGGGGCCGCGGGCGGGGCGGGCGCGGGGCGGTGCCGAGGCCGGGGCGGTGCCGGGGCCGGGGCGGTGCCGGGCCGGGGGAGGCCGGGGCGGTGCTGGGGCTGTAAACACGGGGCGGAGCGGGGCCGGGGCCGCTCCCGCGCACACCCGAGCGCAGCCGCGGCCGAGGCCGCTCCAGCGGCGGCAGCACCGTGAGCGGGGCCGGGGGCGCGGGGCGGGGGCCCGGGCCGGGGCCGGGGCCGGGGCGGGGGCGCGCTCGGCAGAACAATGGGGCGGGGGGGCGGGGGCCGGGCCGGCCTGGGCGCGCTCGGCCGCTGACCGCGCTCCGCTCCCCGCAGGCAGCCCCGATGGCCAAGCAGCCCCCCGAGGTGAAGGCGCGACGCGACGGCGAGGGCGGGCGGCTGCCGGCGGCGGAGGGGCCGGGCCCGGGCGCGCAGCTGCGCCCCGGCGCTCCCGCCGCCCTGCCCGGGGCCGGCCCGGTGTCCGCGGCCGCCGCGGCGCGGGGCCCGCCCGCCAGCCCCGGCCCCTTCGCCACCCGCTCGCCGCTCTTCATCTTCGTGCGGAGGTCGCCGCTGCTGCCGCGCTCCTCCAGCGGGTACTTCTCGTTCGAAGCCGAGCGCAGCCCCGCGCCCCAGGGCTGCGACAAGGCCACGCAGACCCCCAGCCCGCCCTGCCAGGCGCTCAGCCACTGCCTCAGCGCCATGGGTAAGCTCCGGGGCGCGGCTCCCCATCCTCCTCCTGCTGCTGCTGCTCGCCTCCCCTCCCCGCCGGGCTCGGCTGCCCTCGCTCCCCCTGCTCACCTGGCGTGGCTTTCCTCAGAGCCGAGTTGCTGTGGGGGCGTGCGAAGGTGTGAAAGTGAAGTGCCCGGGGAGATGTGTGGGGGGTGAATGCACCGGTCAGGGTAGGCTGGAAGTGCAGGAGCGGTTCTCCGACCCTTCACCTGGCTTGGCTTTCCTCGCCTTCCCCTCCTCGCCTGGCTTGGCTTTCCTTAAGAACCGCGGAAAACAGGGATTCTCGTGGCGTGTGTGAAGTGCCGGGGTTTGTGCACAGGTGCCAGTGGAAAGGCGGGGTGTGTGAAGCTGTGAGCGCACGGTGCCAGCGGGTTGTTGAGGGGTGCGTGAGGGGCCCTGCTCTTTTCCATCCTTTGGAAGGATGGAAAACCATCCCAGCCACGCGAGGCACCTGCAGCAGCACCTCCCGCATCCCACCCACCCTGTGGATTTTGGGAGCCGCCGTGCCGCGGGCTGGAGGCTCTCCCTGCGCTCTGGGATTTGTGGAAGCTGGCCGGGGCCGCGGGCAAACACAGCGCCGGGGAACTCCCGCGCGTCCAGCGCCGGGGTTTTTATTACTATGATGTTTATTCTTTTCCGGGCTCGGTCAGTTGCTGCCAGGGGAGGAGGGGACAGAGTTGTTGAGTCCAGTTTTCTGCTCAGGGCTCGCTCGTCCCAGGATGTTTTGCCAAGCAAGTGGCTCCTGGCTCGTGCGGCGCTGCCGGCTCTCTCGTCGGTCGGTGGCGGAGGTGCTGGGGTCATGCATCCCGAAATCCCGCTGGGAAGCGGCCCGGAGGCGGGTGGGGGCGTGTTTACCAGTGGCTTTGCCAGGTGAAGCCTCTCCCGCAGGGAAAACCTGCCCGCGGGAGCTTGTATGAGTGTCCAGCATTCCTCTCTCCTGATGAATTCCCTGATGAATTGGAGGAAACCTTTGAACTTCCACCAGGGCACGGTGGGAGCGAGGCACGGGGATAACAAACACCAGCTCCGGGCTTTTTTGGGATCCAAACACCATCTTTTTTGGTTGGTGGTGTTTTTGCTCCCTCCTGGCTCTGGCTGCGGAGGCCTGGCTGTAACGTGCCCTTAGGATAGATTTTGTGACATTATTGCAGTAATTACAGCTTAATTCGTGTTTCACAACCTCGCCCTGGCACGGCCAGGCAGGGATGCTCCCGGAATTCCTCACAGGGAGAGCCGAGGATTCGGTTTCTTTTATCTGGGAAGAAATTGAAGTTTTCCCTGATTTATTTTCTTTTTTTTTTCCCCCAAATTCCTGTGCTCTCATCAGCTGTTTTATTGGAGCCTTTGCTCTGTGAGTGTTGCTAGGGGCATCATCCTAAACAACTATAAGCAAATGGAAAATCCTCAGTACTGTTTAACTGGGACTCCTGGATACTCCTGAACGGATTAAGCTGGGAACATGGAGCTACAGAGCTGTTTTATCCCCATCCAGGCCTGCAGCTCCCAGGCTGTGACTTCCCATGCATCTCTCCTTGGGAAATATCCATGCCTTTGCCCTGCACACCTCCTCCTCAATCCCTGTGCCTTGGCAGTGTCCAGCTGGATGTGTGCCGTGGAGTTTTCCACATGGAAGTGGGTCAGTCCCTCGGGAAGGAAGCAAAGGAGATATTTTTGTTGTGCTTTTACCCACTGATTTTATCTGTTGCAAGCAGAGGCTGCAAGGTGGGGAGTTTCTCTCGGAAGCATAAGCAATAATAATAATAATGATTATTATTTTTATTAAAATAAACAGGCGTTTCCTGCGAGCAGAAGCGACGGATGCTCCCGGCCTCTCCCATGGGCAGTGGGGAACTGCTCCAAGGCTGCTCCAGCATGGCAAGCTCATGCTCTGCCTCAAAAGTCCCTCTCTAAATCTTGCAAAACCTTCCCCAAAGGTTTTGATGAGGGCAAGTAAAGGTGGAGGCAGCCCTTGGGAGTGCCCTGGGTTGTGTCAGGAAGAGCTGCTGGTGTGGAGGTTTTGGGAAGTGATGCTTTGGGCTGTGCTGCCTTTCTGACAGTTTGGGGAACGCATCCAGCTGCCTCCAAAGCTGTTTCTTTTGGGAAATGAGACAAAAGCAGCAAGGGGATACTCTGGGATGGAAGGGAACAAGGGTTCAGTGCCAGCCTGGCATATCCAGGATGATGCTTTTGGGGGTGGGAAGGAGAGGAGCAAGGGTGAGATGATTTGTTTGTTCTGGGGGAAGAGGTTGGCAGGGATGGGGAATTCCCAGCTGGGAGTGTAAGTCACCCAAGACAAACTCGCTCTTTCTGGAGGGGTTGGGTGACTCTGTGCGTGGTATTTTGTGCTTCTCCTTCCTTTCCTTCCACTGGATTTTTGGTCTGAAGGCACGTGTTTGTTTGCATGTGGATTTTGGGAATGTGGCTGGAGCAGGTGCTCTGGAAATGGCTTTTCCCAGTGCCGGTTCGATCCCAGTGTGTATTCCCATGAGGAGAGGAACAGTATAAACCTGTCGCTCTCAAAGGAGATTCCAAATAGTCGGATTTAAGAGGAAAACCTTGAGCTGGGAATCTGCTGGTGATGTCCTGATGCTCTTGTTTTGGAATCGCTGCTGTTTTCTCCCGGCTCTCCAAGATTTCCTTCAGTGGAGGGTTGGATACCTAACCCAGGAGCTGACGTTGCAATTTGGGGTTGGTTTCTTTGCCCTTCCGAGCCGGAACCGCAGCAATTCCATCCTGGAGCATCCCGCGGGCCGGAGCCAGGCGTGGCTTCCCGGCGGTGCCGGTGCCCCGGGGTTGTCCCGGTGCCCGGGGCAGCCGTGTCACCCCGGGTGGCGGGCGCTGGCTCGCGCTATGACTGTGTCCCCCCGCCCCCGAAAGCGCCTGTGACTGGTTTGGGGACCAGTTATGACTGGCCCCTTTCGCCGCCGCCGCTCGGCAGCGCCGCAGAAAGTCCTTTCTGAAAACCTCAGCCCGATTTCGCTCTCAGCCACCGAGCCCAGCCCGAGTCCCTGGGGCGGCGGAGCGCCGCGGGCGCGATGCCGGGGCGGGAGGGAGGATGGCACAGCGGGGACAGGACGGGGCAGCAGCAGCGCGGCTCCCTCGCGTGGTTCTCCTCACGTCCCCGGCGCTCCTCGCCTCTTCCTGCCCCGGCTGGCCGCGTGTGTTTGTTTGCCCGGCTGGGCCGGCCCTGCTGAGGGCGGCGGTGGGATTTGGGAAGGCGGCTCCGCCCCGGCCGATCCCGCTTGGCTCCGGGAGGATCGCGAGCGCCGCGCGTGGCGCGATCGGCGGCGGGAGGAGAAGCGCTCGGGGCGGGCGGCGGGCGCTGCTACTACAGCGTGAAAACAAAACACATCCTCCGGCCAAGCGGCGCTGCCTTGGCTCGGAAATGCATTTTCCAATCAGGTTGGAGCCAGGCTTTTATTTAATTTTTTTATTTTTTTTTCTTTTCTCTCTCTCTTTTTTTTTTTTTTTTCTTCCTAACTGCCCTACTAATCCTTTGAATGTTTGGAAGATTGGAAGCTATTCCTGTTCCCTTGTGGTTCCTCCAAAACTGTCGTGCCAAAACACTGCTTTGTTTTGTGTAGTGTTTTTTGGTTGTATGGGGTTGTTTTATTTGTTTTTTAGTTTGTTGTGGGTTTTTTTTTTTTTTTAATATCCCTTAAGGCTGCAGTTCCTGTTGGATCCTGAACTTTAAGGAAGGGGGATGAGGTGCTGCTGGTATCATACGTGGTCCTGTTTCTTTTTATCCCCCTGGCTATTTGGAGGATTTATCACATGTTTAATAACTTTTTAAGATGGAGACCTAAATAATTATGTATCCTACAGTATAATAAACACATTAACTCTCTCTTCTCTCTTTCAAGCCAGCACTTGGATTGGCTGGAAGTGTGGTTTCTCCACACATAAATCCAACTGTGGCTTTCTCCTCTCTATGACATACCCATTGGTTTTCCTTCTTGGGCACTTGAGGATGATTTGGGGAAGAAATGTGAAAATTGGATGAGGCAGAGGGTTTTTAAGGTTAGGGAAGGAGTTGCTGCTGAAGGAAAAAAAGGGGTAAGAGGAGGTTTGGCGAGGGAAGGAAATTGGAGGGTGGCATCTTGACTGTTATCCCTGTTTTAGAGGGACCAAAGCTTGGAGATGCTCCCATGGACAACCTACAAAAAATAAATAAAATAGTAGTAATAATAATAATAATACAGAAATATCCAGGAAAAAAGCCTGTTCATTGTAGGCAGTGAGGCCCCATGTGCACCCCTGGGATTTAAGAGAGTTAAAACATAATAGTAATAAAAAGTAGGAATAAGATGGCAAGAGCTGGTGGGTTACTGGAGAGTTTTATGTGGTAAATTCTGTACTATGAGTTCTTCTTCCTGGGTTTCCAACTCTCCTGTTCCATCCCCCGCAGCTTCCCGGTGGCAATCCCACTCTCCAGCTGAAGAGGTGCAGCCGGAGATCTGGATCGCGCAGGAGCTGCGGCGCATCGGGGACGAGTTCAATGCCTCCTATTGTCCACGCAGGGTAACTTTCCCCTCCTCACCTCCCGTTTCTCTCAAAAGGAAAGGCTGAATCATTTCTGGAAACTCTCTCTGCGGTGAGCATTTCGCTCACTCAGATGAGAAAAGGCTGCGCGGGCGGGGGGTGGCCTGGACCAGGCAAATCAGCGGCGGCGGCCTCACATCAGTGAGAAATAACCTTTAAATCGATTGAAAATGACATTGAAATCGGGGCTGGAAGATTTAGGGCACCAGGTTTGCTCAGGGGTTTTGGGGCAGAGATGTTGGGTTGGGCCTGGACCTGGTGGTGACGAGGAAGCTTTTACAAAAGAAGAGGCAAGGAAAGTTTGGGGGATGCACTGCCAGGCACCATCGCTTTTAGGGAAGCATTCAGTGGGATTCCCAGCCCAGCTCCCAAATCCCAGCTGCTGCAAGGAAGAGACTCGGTCCTAGAACTTACTTCTCTTGCAAAGACTGTTTTGGAAGAGTTTTTACAAGCCCATGAACTCGCTCACCTTGGGGTGTTGCAACCCAAGTCGATGCAGTAATGCCCCAGAGAAGCCCAATCCCAATCCCAAGGCAGCCCAGCCCAGGGGGTGAAGCAAGATGAGCTCGCTGGTTCCCAGGGGCTGCATGTCCCTGCTTGTGGATTCTGCTCCATCCACTCGGGCTTGGCTGTGGGAAGAGGGGCCAGGAGCAGTGTTGGTGATGGAATGCTGGCTGCTGGATCCTTATCCATCCTCTTTGGCTCCCAAATAACTCCTGCAGAGCTTCCTCGCTGCTCCCAGGGTTGGTTTTCCCACAAAACCGGGGTCAGGCTGCTATGATCCTGCTTTTTCCACACCATCTCCACCTGCTCCACTTTTCCCAAGTGCCCTGGCATTCCTGACCTGCAACAAAGTGGGATAAGCTGACATCCAGAATCCAGAATGCGCATCTTCAGACCTCCCCCACCCAGGCTGATCCCTTGTGATGCAAAGAGGCTGCTTTTTGGGATGAAAGGGCATCTTTTCAATGAAAGGGAGGGATCAGGATATCCAGAAAGCTGGAGGAACCTTGGTAGCAGCAGGCAGATCCAGAGGAGCTGGAAGAAGTGCAGAGTGCTGTGGAATATCCTGAGCTGGAAGCGCCCCACAAGGATAATCCAAGTCCAAACTCCTTGCCCTGCACAGCCCCAACAATCCCCCCCTGTGCCTGAGAGCATTGTCCACATATTCCTTGAACTCTGGCAGCCTTGGGGCTGTGACCATTCCCTGGGGAGCCTGTTCAGTGCTGGACTTCCCATCTCCCATCTCCTCCCTGCCTCCCAGAGCAGTGCCTTAAATTTGGAGCACTTTGTGAGAAGCAGGAACATCCTTCTATCGTTATCCTGGCTCCTTTGGTGCTGGAAGTCTCTGGGCACATCATGCTGCTCCTTACAACCCTGTGGTGGATAAGGGGGTGAATTTAATGGGAATGGGGGTGTTTCCCAGGCAGCAGCAAGGTGAGGTGCAGGGAACACCCCCCAGGTTTGCACGAGGTTGTTCCCAGTGCCGCGGCTGCAATTCCAACCTAGGGCTGGCCCGGGGCAAGGAGTGGAAGGCAGAGGACACGTCCTGCCTGCTCAGGTGACACGAGCAGGGGACGTCATGCGTGACCCTAAAAACACTTTGTACCTGGTGAAGTCAGCATGTGACAAATTCTCACCCCCTGCACCCAAACCTGGGGAGGTTTCAGAGCCTTTCAGCCATTGTTTAATTATCATCCCTGAGGCACTGGGTGGAAAAGGTCCCTTTTCCTTCTGGAAGTGTTCTGGCTGCTCCTGAGCTGCCTGGGCTCCGGAGGGGAGGGTGGAAGGGCTCGTGCCTGCCGGCCCTGCCTGGCTCTGAGGTTTGCCCTTTCAGCCCGAGGTTAGAAATGGGGAACTGCAGCAGTGCCAGAGCTGCACTCGCCGGGCAGGTCGGGGCTGTCGGACGGGTCCCGGCGCGGTCCTGGCGCGTTCCCTGTCACGTTCCCCAGGGTGTGGCCTCCCCCCGGGACCGTTTCTCGGACAAGACACCAGGAAATCGGGCAGTTCGTCATCCAGCCACTCCTTGTCCCAGCAAGGCTCGTGGGTCCCGGGCTTTTCCTGGAAGAGGGGGCATCCCCTGACTGCTGTCACGAGCCCCAAGCTCTGCTGGCTGCAAAGTGTTAAAACACTTCACTTTGTGCCTCTGGAATATTTTCCAGGTGTTCATATAGCGTGGGGGGACTTCATGCTGGGAATGAAAGTCACCGCTTCCTTTGGTTTTTCTCCTTTTTTTTTTTTTCTCCTTTTTTTTTCCTCCCTCTCTTTCAGGGTTTCTTGGATCACCAGGTGGGAAACCCCCAGGTCATGATCTGGCGCCTGCTGCGTTACATCATCAGCCGCATTTGGAGGCTCCAGTGAGAGCGCCCGGCACATCCCCAGCCACCAGGACTGAATTCCTCGCTGGGAAAGCCCGGGAAGGACGGACTCATGGATGGATGTGGGGCTCCCACCCTGCCTCTCCCCCAGGACACGTGGCAGGATGAGGGTGGACATCCCGTTCCGACCGCGGTGTTTTATGGCAGAGTGGTGTTTACTCGGTGTTTCTCTCCGCTCTTTTTGTTCATTTTTTGCCTTTTTTCCCCCCAAAAGCGTCTCAGCGAAAATGCGGAATCGTGTTTTGTCATCGTTCCTGGAATTCTGTGGCATGAGCCCCATGGCAGGAATGAGGGAAACCTGAGCCAGCTGATGGGCAGAGCCCTGGGAGTTTGCCTTGCAGGGGCTCGGATTCCTCCCCTCTCCCTTTGCCTCCGGGGCGTTTGCCCCCAAAAAGGCTGGAAAAAGGGCAGAGGGATTTGATCAGCACTTCTTTTACCTGTAAATACCTAATGCTACCCCAAATCCAACTTCATTTGCCTAATGCAAATCAGCCTATTTCCTGCTGATTTTTTTTATTTTAAATTTTTTTTTTTTTTTTTGGGTTTTGATATCTCTATTTTTTGATCCACTCTGAATTCCAAGACTTCGCTGTCGAACTCCAGGGTCCAAACCATCACAACCAACCAAACCCCAAGCCACCAGGTTGCCTTTTTTTAAAGAAATTCTTTCTATAAAACATGTGAAAACGCTTCTGTAGTGTCTGCTATCAGATGTGGGGGACTGAGGAATCCAGCAATAAACCATTCCGGAGGCAGGGAGCAGCTCCCGGAACGCCGCAGCTGGAGGCGACGGCAGCAGGACCTGTTGGGAGTCGTGGCTGTCAAAAGAGTTTTCCAAGATTGTGTTTTCCTGGGATCCTCTCCATGTTTGGACGGGGATGAGCACCCAGATGCAGATGGAAGGATGCCAGCCCGACATGGATCTATCCAGGACATTCCAAGGGGATCTGACTGCTCTGTGTCCTCCCAGAGAAGTTCCCAGGTGCTCCATGTCCCAGGGCCTCTCCCCTTCCCCCCTGGAGCCGTGGATCCACGGGTGTTCCCGTTGTCTCCCAGCAGATGTTTTTGGGGGATTGGCTGCTCCAGCCATCCCATATCTATGCACAAACATCCCCCTTCCCTCAGGCTGGTGCAGGTGCTCCCCAAAACCTGCGGGGTTGTTTCCAGTCTCACCAGCAGCATAGGAAAAGAAAAGAAGGAAAACCCTATCCCAAGCCCCCCTTGGAGCGGTTCTTCCCACAGGGAGAAGCTGCTGAGTGCCATGGATGATAATTAGTGTTAATTAATGATGGACAGACCCCAGTGAGACCTCTCTGCAGGGCTGTGCCAGGCGGGTCGGAGCGGGGCCGCCCCTCCTGCTCCTGGAGGATCACAGAGGTGGTTTTAACCTCAATTGCCAATTTTATTCCCTTTTGTTCCTTGGAAGTGCAAGGTGAGCGGCGGTTGCAGGAGCAGGGAGTGTTTTGGGAAGGGCATTTTGGGGGGAACCTTTGCACTGGTGGAGAGCGAGCGGTTCAAATAACGAGGGGGCTTGGCCAGGGCAGATCCTGCTCCTCATACCTTGGGATTGGCCTCTGGCTTTGGCTCTGCGCTGCCCCAGCCAGCCCTACTGTAGGCTGCCACCAGGGATTTCCCCACGGAATTCCACTGGTCAAATTAAAATTAAAAGGATAAAACTCGGCAGCAGAGGGGGGGAGACCCAGTGAGATTTATTTTTTTTTTTTTTCTCCTCCCGGTTGAGTTCCATCGTTGCTGGTGGATGAAATGGTGCTTTGGGATCTCCCAACTCTGGGCATCCCAGAATGTGTCCCTTGGAGTACACCAAAGAATCATCACCAAAAGAGCACTTTACCCTGTCCTCCCATGGAGACAAAAACCAGATTCATTTTAAGGGAAAAAAAATTCAAGATATTGGCAAAGTCTCCCAGGGCCTTCTCCACAGGAGGAGTTCCCAGCCAAAAATCATAGGAAAAGAAACCTAAAAAATAGGATTTCTGTGGCATTGTGAGGTTTAGTGAGAAAAAGCCCCCAAAAAAGCCTCAAGATACAAAATAGGGATTTTTGCTCCTTTCAGCCATGTTGGCTGCCTGCTCTGGGTCGTGTTTGTGTAGCCTGTGCTCTGTGTTGCACCAAAAGGATGAAGAGTTTTCCTTGGAAACCAGATTGATCCTGTTCTTGCTTCTCCTCTTTTGCACCAAACTGTAAATACTCAAATATTTATTAGAGTAGAATACCATATTATTTTCATCATCTGAGCCAAATATCTGTGTGCAATGTACTCCCTCTCCTTTCTCTCCTGTAAGTTTTGTACAGCTTAGAAATACTTTAAAAAAAAAAAGCCTAAAAAAATTTTAAAAAAAAGTTCCTGTTTTTTTCCTACACTTTTTTAGAGTGGAATTGGTAAATACTGTAGGTCCTTTTTTTGTTGTTTTTTTTCCTTTTTTTTTTCCTGTGTAATTAATGCACTCTACTGTTTAATGCTGTAACTTGTAGAAATGTTGTATATTTATTTCCTGCTTATTTAAGTTCCTGTGAAGATTCGGTTTCCTCCCTGCCAGAAGTGTTGGATCTCCTTCCAAAGCCATCGTGGTGTGGATAACAAGATTTTAATCTTATTTTTCTCCAAGTGCCTAAGTCTCCACTTCCCAGGAGTGATTTAGGCACATCAAAGACTTCAGCATTAGTGAAATTCAGTGGGAATTTGGAATTTGGTTCCTCCACCCCCCGGGATTGCTCCAGCCAGGTTTTCCTGGAGCAGCCATCCCTTGGGATCACGTGAATCACTAAATCGTGTCGCAGGACCCAGCTAATGTAGCATTTTTGACTGCAATTTCCCTGCCTTCCTTGTGTTTTGCACTGATGAATTTTGGACAGGGTAATTGCCACTTTACTTGTGCAATACTGCTGTAAATAATTGCAAGAGCCTTGTTTTTTTTGGGGGTTGTTTTTTGGTTTTGTTTTTAAGAATCTTTTATGTTCTTAATATGAGTTTTATATGAATAAAAACTTTCAACTATTTGTCCCGAGTGCCGGTTCTTTGTGGGGATTGAGGTTCTCCTAAGAGGATAGTTATGGCTTTATCCACAATTTTCCCCATTTTTCACCCATTCTCCCTCCAGACCTGGTGTTCCCCTCTCCATTTCCCTGTCCTGGAGCTCCAAGGTGCTTCAGGCCACCCGAAATGCAGTTTGTGAATGAATTTGCTCTGTCAGGTGTTCCCTTGAGTGTTCCCAACCCTTGGAAGTTTTTTGCTTTTCCTCACATTTACGTGGTTGTGGGTTCAAGCCCAGCTGATGGGCACCTTCCATGCACTTCTTGTCCCCTGCTGGTTTTCACTGGCACTGAAGAAGTTTTGGGGGTTATTTTATGCTTTATGTCTTGTTTTATTTTTATTATTTAAAGCATTTGTTAACGTTATTTTGATTTTGTTAGGGACCATCACCATTTTTTCCCTTTTGTTAATTCACATGGCAGTTTTTATTTTGCAGTTTAAAATCTGCTCCTAAAAATTCCCATCCCACCTTCCTTCTGCCTGGACCCTCTATCCCATTTGTCCCTCCAGCCCTTCCTATCCCTCTCCAGTTATTCCTCAGCAGTCACCACGAGCAAAGGATTTAAAAACAACCCCACCAAGTCCTACGTGATAAACAACCTAAAAAAATTCTGGATTTTTTTTTTTGTTTTGTTCTTGAGTGTGTTTCAAATTACAGAAGTTCCTGAAAGGGAAGTTTATTGGTTTCAGGTGCTATTTTGGGGGCTCCTTTAACTCACAAAAAAAAAGGTTTAATTGCCCAGCCGAGCCTGTGGCAGCTGCTGGCTCTGCTCTCCCGGTGCCTCTGCGCTCCTGCTGGGATTTGGGAGCTCATGGATGTGTCCAGGTGAGTTGTCACACCTGGGACGTGGCCCTGCTGTGACTCAGGCTGGGGGAAGCTCGTGCCCTGCCTGAGCCTGGTGACTGCGGTGACGCCGTGGGAGGGAAGCGCCGCCCCTCGCCAGGATCTGCCCTCGGCACGTGCCGGGACCAGCTTGGCCATGGCCGGCCAAGGGGTCGGCACCTGGGGTGTTCCAGCCAGCTTGGCCAGCGGCTCAGGATACGCCATGGGGGTTCCAGCCAGCTTGGCCAGGCCAACTCCAAGGGGATCACGGCCACCTTGGGGGTGTTCCCAGCCCAGCTTGGCCATGGCCAACTCCAAGGGGGTCATGGCCACCTTGGGGGTGTTCCCAGCCCAGCTTGGCCATGGCCGGCTCCAAGGGGGTCATGGCCACCTTGGGGGTGTTCCCAGCCCAGCTTGGCCATGGCCAGCTCCAAGGGAGTCTTGGCCACCTTGGGGGTGTTCCCAGCCCAGCTTGGCCACGGCCAGGCTCATGCTGGCCACAGCCCACACTGGACATGGCCAAATCCAAGGTGTTTGTGGTTTAGGCTGGCCAAGCCCAAGGTGTTCCTGGCCAAGACAAGGAGGTGGTGGCCTGTTGGTCACGGCCAAGCCCGAAGTGGTCACGGGTCCAGCAGACTCAGGTTGGCCTCAGCCACACTGGCCATGGCCCTGGCCCACCAAAGCCACATCACCAACCAAGCCCTTTCCGCACTCTTAAATTCCAGGAGCTCCTAAAACCCCCCACACAATTGTTTTAAGGATGACAAACGGCTTTTATTCCTTGAAAAGGAGCAAACTCCCGGATTTTATTAATGGAAAAAGCCACGGCTCCATGTGTCCATCAGAACTGGACACTCATGGCTGCCATGTGCTCATGCTGTTGGGGACACACAAAACTGGGACATTCCTGCACTCCCACATCCCTGCTGGCCTCAGGAATGCCGAGCAACCCAAGCTGAGGATGATTCCAGTCATCCAGAGCCACGGGAGCGACACCAGGCTCTCCCCACACACAGAAATAAATAGAATTTTTTTTTTCCAATGACTCGCCACTGACCTTTCAAACACCTGTGCAGCCTAAACCAGCTAAAAATACCCTCTGAGCTTTGCATTTGATTTTCATATTGCAACAAAGCTCGCTCCTTCCAGCGGCATTTCTGCCTTTCTGGCAGCTCCTTGGATGCTCGACCTCTCCTGGGTCACACCCGCGCAGACACAGACGGGAAGTGTTGGATACCAGGGAGGTGCCTGAAAGCAGCAAAGGGAAGTTAAAGGTGCTCTGGCGGGGTTTTTGTGGGGTGTAAGACAAGCTCAGGGATGGCTGGACCCGAGGGGAACCTTCCTGCTGCCCTTCCTGAGCATCCCAAACCTCCTTTCCGTGAAATTTTGAAAAATTAAGCCCTGCAAGCCAAGGAAAGGCAGACAAAGAGGTTACCCCTGATGGAGACACTGCTGCTCCAACAAAAGCCGGTCCTGTGGAGCCCAGGGGGCCTCACACAGCCCTTGTGGGGATACAGGGCCTGCTCTTCCTGGATTTGATGGATTTCTCCTGGCTGGGTTTGTGACAGACTCCTCCATCCCTTTTCCCAGGAGGACACACAGGTATCCAGCGCTTCCCAGCCTGGCGGGACACTCATTAACCCACACCTCATCTCGCTGCAATTATGGGCAGAGTGGGCCCAGCCAAGCCTGCTTTGACAATCCCACAGTTCTCCTGGCTGGTAATTAATGAAAGCCAAGTTGGAAGGTGGCACGGTGGCCATTCCCTAAGGATGGAAGGGACGGTGAGCGCCGCAGCTCTGCCTGTCCACATCCTCACACCACGTGTGACCTCACGCTGAAAAAGTCAGGATTTTCAGAAATCCTGGTGATTTTCACACAAATAATCCCCCTGAGATTTGAGGGAAGAGCCACGGGATGCCCTCAGCCCACATTCCAACACCTATCCCTCCTGGAGCCACCAGAGTCCCCCTGTCAGCCGGGGGCAGAGGGGACAGTCACACACGCCTGCTATTACCATTCAAGTGACTTATTGGCAGAAATGGGTTTAAAAATAGGGGTTTTATGATAAACAAGGTAACCTCATACAGGAAGTGAGCTGCAAATACTAAAACATGTTGTACAAAGGTGGTAGAGAACAGAGCTGCCCCACAGAACCGAAAAAACAACAACAAAACCCAAGCCCTGCAAGGGGGGAGTCCAACACTTTCTCGGGGGTGTTTTTTTTACATGTTTTTTGGAGGAGGGAAAAGGGGTGAGCTGAGGGGAGAAAAGGGCTGGGGGCTGAGATAATTTCTGCCCCCCACATGGCCCTGAAGAAAAGGTGATGCCAAGGCAGCTCCGCGATGTGAGCCCCGAGTCTGAGCGTGCCGGGACTTCAAAAAGTGTCGGGTGCTGCTGCTGCTGCAAAGGTTAAGAAGTTTTCCTCCCGAAACCCCGAGTGTGGGCTGTGAAAGAACATGGTAATGAAGAAAAATTTCCCCAGGGCTGCTCTTTGATTATCACCAAAGCCATCGAGTTTCAGTTTGAGTGATTTGTATTTATTTATAAAAACAAAGACGAAATAAGTAGAACGAAAACAAAAACCTCATCCTAATTTCTGAGCTGGAGCCTGATTTATTCGAGCAGAGACGTTCAGGTAGAGCAGGCTGGGTCGAGAAAACGAGCAGTTACCCACGTGCTGCAGGGCACATTTTTTAAGGTTAAAAAAATACCAAAAACCTCCCCCAAAACACCTCCAACCACCCTCATGGGTGCCAAAATGCTGATTTTCGAGTCCCTGGGCTGGGCAGCAGCTCCAGCCATGTGCTTCAACCCTGGTTTGGTGCTGGAGCATCTTAATTCGAGTGGGAGAACAAAAGACATTTCGCTTTTCATGT
This sequence comes from Serinus canaria, assembly GCF_022539315.1. NCBI lineage: Eukaryota > Metazoa > Chordata > Aves > Passeriformes > Fringillidae > Serinus > Serinus canaria. Next base: position 4,682,536 of record NC_066316.1, read on the forward strand.
GTTTTCACTTCCATCGTGAGAGAGCTGGTTAAAAAACACACACAAAAAAGCCCTTCAGTGGTCTCTCAGCCTCCACCGTGTTGTTTTTCTACCTATTTTCTGTTGTTGGCTTTTGTTATCAGTCTCATCTGCAATTTGTGGCCGATTCTGACATGTTTCAGGCAGACAACGTGTTCCCAAAACTGCTTGCAGTACAGTGGCGAGGACAGGCACAGCAGAACCACAGCACAACGAGAAAAAGGGCAGATTTAACCCCAAAATCAGCGTTTGCCCAAATGTGTGTCCCCGAGGCAGGGACGAGCCGCAGGGCAGTGCTGGGTGACCCCAAACCAGCCCCTGTCCACCCCCTCAGTTTAATAGGAATTCATTCCATCTCCCCCTCGGAGGAGAACCCAAACTCAGCCCTGCATGACCCACGGGATTTTCCCTGATCCCAAACAGCATTTCCCAGCGTTTTCACACCAGCGGACACAAACCCATCCCAAATACTCCCAAAATACCCCAAAGCGCCCGGGCGAGCCCCGGTTTTGGCAGCAGAGCACGGATTAAATCAGTGGGGCTGTGAATTACCACCGAAAGCCAACGCCGCCGACCTCGCAGCCCTTCAACATTAATAGCGAAACCAAAAAGCAAATTAATACCGCAGGAGCAAGCGGGAATTTGGCGATTTGGCTGAAATTCAAGCAGAGTCAGCCCGGTGCGCACCACCGGGGAGGCGATCCTGGCCGGCAGAGCAGCAGCAGCAGCTCGGGAGGAGCAGAGGGGTGAACCCGAGGGGGTTTTTGGGGGGTTCGGGCTGCAGGGGAGGGCTCGGGGCTGTCGCCCCGCCGGGCTGGGCTCGGTGATGCCGCAGCAGCCGCGGCTCTCCCGGAGCGCCGCCGAGGGAAGCGCCGCGCCGAGCGGCCCCGCTGCCCCCGGGGCAAAGAGAAAACCAATTTTGGGCTTTTTCAGGGCAAGAGGCGGCTCGGCTCGGGCTGCCCGGCCGGGGGAGGACTGAGCCATTGTGAAACCCGGCTCCTTTTCCTGAGGCTGCGGCTGGCGGCGGCGGCCGAGCCCGGAGGAGCGCGGGGAGCGGCTCCAAACGGATTCCCGGAGCGGGGGCAGCCCCGGCCGCCCGCCCCAACACCCTCGCCCCGCACAATTTCGGGCTCCCCCGAGCGGGGATCAGCAGCCAGCAGCTCCCTCAGGAAGGGCTGCCTTCAGCCCACAAACCCCCTCAGCCCCAGACCTCCCCCCTCGGGGTAACTGGGGAAGGGGGGGTCGCACCGCCCTGTTCCTCCCATCCCAATCCCCCCCGGCTTCCACCAGGCACCGATCCACGCCATCGGCGCGGCCGGGAAAACGCAAAAATACAGAATTTCAAGTCAATGTCTCAGGGCTCTCCCAAAGCTCTCTCCACTTCCTGTGACAAAACAAAACACGCTTCGTTTGAAACTTATTCTTCCTCTATTTAGTGCCGAGAAACGATGACCTAAAGCACCCTCAAAACCCTCCTGGGATGCTGCTCCCTTTGCCGAGCCATCCACACCCCGGGCAGAGGACGGAGCGGGGCTGGGACAGCCTCAGCAAGGCACGACATCTTTCATTTCAAGCGATTTCACTTCAAATCTCGAGCTGGGCTGAATTTCCACGTCGCTATTTTCGTCTCGAGTCAAACGCTTCCCCCCCCCCCCTCCTTCCCCCCTCCTTCCCCACGTCATTGATCTCAAACCTGAGCCAAAGGTGGCAAAAGGAGGGGACAGGGGACAAATTTGGGGGTTGGCTCATCCACTTCCCTGTGCCGGGGTCAAACAGACTGGGAATATTTGCAGAGAAGGAAAATCGAGATAATTCCATGTGGGGAGAGAGGAACACTGAGAGCCCCCCAAACCCTCAGGCTTTTCCCACTCCAATCACCACAGGGGAAGAAACCAGACTTTTTGGGAAGTTCAGCACCAGGAATTGGACAATCCTTGTGTGTCCATTTCAACTCGGGATATTCTATCAGTCAAATTTCCAGCACTTCTGGGCTGCCCTCCTGCCAACACTGCTCCCTGAGCATCCCTTGGGCAGCCGAATGGAAAAAGAGGAGGAGAAAGGGAATTTGTGGCTGATCTGATTTTGCTCCATCACAATTTCTCAGTGGATGCTTGAGGGGGATCACTCTGACCTGAGGGGGAATGAGTTTTATCCGGGGAAAATGGTAAAACAGTTGGCTTAAAAATGTCCCACTTGGAAAATCGTACAGGATTTCCCCAGGGGTTGGGAATTTGCCTCTGAGATTTAAGCTGAAAAATTCAGTATCAAGAGACCCAGCCGTAAAATCAGACAGGCCTTTCCCAGAGACTGGGATTTGCCTCTAGGAATTATTCTGGAAAATTCAACACCAAGAAACCCACCTGCCATGATCCTCTCAGCACTTGCCATTAAATCTGTGAGTGCTTCCATTTATTCCCAATCCTTGCATTTACTCCCAATGCTTCCATTTATTCCCAATCCTTTCCCATTATAAAAATAATCTTGTTTTCACCTTTTTTTTTAAATTAACCCCCCACTTGGCTTAATTTATACCATTAAGGACATCATTGATATTATATGAATTATATTATTTTCATTATATTTATCACATTACACTAATTCTATCTATCCTATCATGCTTTGTTATTAAATTTAATTTAATTAATATATTTTATATATTTCAAATTTGTTCAAGAAACAAATATTTTGATGTATTACTCACCATATTATTCAATAAGCATACAAACAGTTTACATGTGAGAATATATTTAATAATTTATTTGAACATAAAAATTTTTTTGTATGTAACATATAAATATAGAAAAATACATTTGCATATAAATAGAAATATATTTACATAAATTTAATTTTATATGAATATACAAATATAGGATTTATTTAAATATAAAAAGCAGAGGAATGTTGGGAGCTGCTGGATTTTAATTAATTGCCCTGATAGATTTTATGCCCTGATAGATTTTAATTAATTGCCCTGCTGGATTTTAATCGCCTTTCCTGACTTAAATTCCCCTCCCTGATTTTAACGCCTTGGAAAAGTGTGGAAGAGCTCAGAGAGCCTGGGAAGGGGCACTTTTGTACCAGGATTTAGTCCCTAAAATTTTGGCAAATATTTTCAAAAGAAAATGAATCCCAAACATCTGGAAAGCCCCAAATCCCTAAAACATGGCCTGGGTGCCCTTGGGATCACAACACCACAGGAATGGGCTCCAGAGGGACCTGGGTGCTGGGATGGACATGGCAAAACCCCTGTGTGGGATTCCTGGGAATTCCCAGCAGGGGCCAAGAGCAGCTGGCCAAAGGTCCTGGGAATGGGCGCAGGGAGAGGGAGAGGAGCAGCTGGGAGATGAAGAATCCCAGTAAGAACAGCAGCACCAGAACCAGAACCATCAGCACCAGCAAACCCAGTACAGCCAGACCCATCAGCACCAGCAAACCCAGTACAGCCAGACCCAGCAGCACCAGCAAACCCAGTACAGCCAGACCCAGCAGCACCAGCAAACCCAGTACAGCCAGACCCAGCAGCACCAGCAAACCCAGTACAGCCAGACCCAGCAGCACCAGCAAACCCAGTACAGCCAGACCCAGCAGCACCAGCAAACCCAGTACAGCCAGACCCAGCAGCACCAGCACCCCCAGGAGCCCGCACAGAACCAGCCCCAGCCCGCACAGAACCAGCAGAACCAGCCCTGGCACCGCCCCAGTCACTGCTGACTCATTTTTGGCCGGAGCCTCCCGGCGCTGCTGCTCCGTGGGGTTTTCCCTTCCTCCTCTGCCACCAAATTACCCAACCCTCCCATGACGTGGGGCTGCAGTTCCAGGAACTGCTCAGCTCCCCAGAGCCCAGTTTCCAGCCCTGGAGCCCAACTGGTGCTGTTGGAAGTGCTGGTGGCACCCAGAGCCTCGCTCCGGCAGCGGGACACGGATCAGGCGCCCGGGATTCCCAGGCTGGTCCCTCAGCTCGGCACTCTGCACCCCAAAATCTCGTCCTGAAGCCATTCCCAGACCTTCCCACTGAGACATTCATCCATCCCATGGAGGCACTCACCGGATCCATGGCTCCTTCCCCACATCCTCTGGAACATCTGAGATGGGAAGAGGGAACATCCAGAACTGGGTATGTTTTCATGGGAGTGGGTGGAAAAATCCCAAAGTGCTGACTGCACTTGTTTCCCACCATTAAATAATTGGGAAGGGAACAAGATCCCCCTTTCCAGTCTTAATCCCAGCGGGACAGCCATGCTTCTGCTGATTCCCTGGGGAAAAATAGGGAAAAAAGGCTTTTTTAGTTTATGCTGCTTCAAAAATCTCTTCTGCTTCTTCTGTTCCAGAAACAGGGAATCACCCATGGGGGAAGCAGCGCTGGGAATGCTGGAAGCAGGAGAAGAGGAGGATTTCTGCCCCTTTGCTCCCAGGTTTATGCTGGTGGGTTCTGGGCTGCAGGGTGGGAATGATCCATGGCTTTGTGCCCCTGGGATCACAGGCAGGATGCTCCATCACAGGGATTCATCCCTGTGCTTCCCATACTTCTCCTTCCACACTCATTTGGTGGCAAGGGGTACCAGGATCAGCTTCCCTGGGAAACCCCAGCCCATCCAGCACAGTTGTGTGGGAATGTAATGAACTCTCTGATATTGAGGATTAATGGGAATGACAGGGGGATATTGGGGTGACAGCAGAAACCTTGGCTCCAGCATCCTTCCCTGGGCTGCAGGAATTGCGCAGGCAGAGCAAAGCACAGATAAAAATCCATCAGCCAGGGAAAACTGTAAGAATTCCACGAATTTCAGTCTCACTTTCCCTCTGCTCAGAGCCCCCTAATTCCTAGGCACAGGAGCATCCCCCTGGAGCAAATTCCCCACACCCCAATTCCCGAAGCCACCCCTGGGTGTCCTGCCATGGGATCCCTCTATGGATCCCAGAGCAGACCAAATCCATCCCCCATCCTACCTGGCCTCTCCTCTCCGCAGCTCCCAGCCCGGGATGTGCCGAGGGTTTTTATGGCTCCGTCCCTCCCGCCAGGATGTGGGGAAGGAGATTTTCCCATGGCCCAGGGGCTCTCCCACTTCCCCCATCGGGAAAGGATCAGGGAGTTTTTTCTCACCAGAAAGAGCTTTTGCTGGGAAAGGTCTCGTTTCCCAGGGCCTGGAGCCAAATCCATGGGGACTGTTGGCTGAGGAGCTTGGGAAGGGGACAAGATATCCCAGAATGGGAGTAGGAGGCTCTTTCACCCAGGGAATGCACCCCTAAGCTCTCAGGCACCTTGGATATTCTTCCAGCCTGGAAAGCCCCGTTTTACCCCCATTCCCACCTAAAAGAAGCCGTGACCTCCCAGCAAATCCCCTAGGAAAGGCTCTGGCTGCACGTGAGGGATGGAAACCATCCCCATTCCCCAGGGAACAGCTCTGGAGACGCTCACCCCACTCCAAGCCCTCTCCCCCCCGGCTCAGGGACCTTTTCCCTGTCTCCTGCAGCACGGGGGTGGCTGTCACCCCGCTGCTGTCCCCACTTTGGGTTTTTCCAACTGCATTTCTGTTCCCTGTATTTTGGGAAAACAACTTCCCTCATGGTCAGCTTAGGGCAGGGCTGCGCTCCTGGATCCAGCTGGAGTTTGGAGATGACTCAGGGGCACGAGCAGCCCTGGGAGCAGTGGCACAGCAGGAAGGGGGAGCCCCCGGGGTGGGGGGTGACAGAGGGAAGGGGGAGCTCTGGGAACTTTAATCAGCCTTTTCCAAATCCACGCTAATCACACTTGGATCTATGACACCAGAGAGGCAGCTCGGATGCAGAGGGGATTGGCACTGAGTCCTCCATGGCCATGCCACGGTCCAGCTGAGCATTCCAACCTCAATCCCTGTCTTCAGGACCTGCTGGCGGCTTTAACCCTTCCAGCACCATCACCGCAGCTCAAGGAAAGTCCCAGCAGTGCCTGAGGGAGCTGACATGGGATGAGCGGTGGCCTGGCTCAGCTGAAGAAGGAAAACCACCCCAAACCATCCCTTTGTTGTCCTCATCTGTGGCTTTCACCCATTTTCCATCCAGCTCCCTTGGCTGAGACTCCAGGGATTACAAACCTCCAAGTGAACCCAGGAACTGTGGAATTTTGGAGGCGTCAGAGCACCACACTGGCTACAGTGGCACCAAAATCTTGGCTAATCCCCCCAAAAAACTGGGAGATGGATGCTCCTCTTTCTCCAGCGCTTCCCACCAACATCCCTGGAGCTCCTCCCAGCACAGCACAAGCCAGTGGGAAATGCTCTTCCTGGGAAGAAATCACACCACGAGCATCCTATGGGAAGGAGGAACATGAGGATTGGGAGTATTTTCTGCTGTGGTGGGAAAACACTCAGCCTGCTCCCTTTCCACCTTTCCCCCCCAATATTGCAACAAAACAGGAAAAAGTGCTGGCAGTCATTAGCATCTCCCTGGAAAATGCCAGGTGGCCAGCCCAGCTTCCAGATCCAGCTCTCCAGAAAATCCCAGAGTGGCTGCAAGCTTCAGGCAGTGCCAGAATCAACATCAAAAATCTCATTTTCCTTCCAAAAAGAAAGGGGTGGAAACTGCTCCGGCTGGGTATTCCCAGTGGGATGGAATATCTGCTGCAGGATGCAGATCCCAAAAGAATCATGTCACACCACTGCCTGCATCACCTGTGGGGTTCAGCCGCACCCACCTTGGGCAACGCCGCTCTCCAAGGGATCCCTGGGGATAGCTGGGATCCCACGGGATCCGGCTGCTTTGCCGGGCATGCCGGCACCTGCCCTCCCGCAGAGCGAACAAACAAGTTGCTAAGTCACAGCAAAACCATGAAAGCAAAACCACAGAGCCCCAAAGCGCCTCTGAGTCACTCCCCGGCCGCCGCCACGGCCCCACAGCCCTCCCAAAATTCGCCGCCACCTGCAGCTGCTGATCCGTGCTCCAAAGGGCCGCTCCAGAGGCGCTGGGAAGCGTTTCCCAGCCGGGAAAGCCTCTCTGAGCGCGGACAGGATGGATGGAGGAGCTGAGGTGACGCCCAAACCAACCTGGCAGCCCCCACTCATCCCTTCTCTCCCGCATCCTCACCTGGATTTTTTATTGGTATCGAACGGTGCCAAGCACTCGTGAGGACGGGGATGGAGCTGAGCCCCGGGCAGAGAGCGCTCCCGGGATTAGTCACCGGCGGCAGCAGCACGGCTGACATGAGTCACGGAGGTTTGGCCGCCCAGTAAACCCGGGATTTTCGGGTTCCCGGCTCTGGGGTTGTCCCGGGGACACCTTTCGGTAACCGGTGCCGGGTTCCCGCAGCCGCCTCCCGGCACCGCTGCTTTGCCGTGGGATTCCGCAGCAGCTGGAATGGCGGGATCGGTCCCAAATAACCGCGTCCCTTTCGTGCCTGAGGTGGGAATTGCGATGGAGGGGTGGGATGCAGCCGGGTGACAGCGGGGCCACGCCGGTGGCGATGCCGACAGAGGTCACTGTTGCCGAAAAGTTGCGAGCCCCGGCCAAAAAACCCAAAGGGAACTCGGTGGGGAAGGCGGCGATGGGGCCGGGCTGGAACCCAGCGGCGGGACCTTCCCGGGAATGATGCACCGGGAAGCGCGGCCGGCACCGCGATCCACGGGATGGGACGAGCTGGAGAAACCGCGCTCTGCCCGCAGCCACCGCGGGACACCCCAGGGGCCGCCCAGCCGGGACTAAAGAAGGATCATGAGGATAATTCCCCCCTGGAGAGGGAATGTGCTGCCGCCGGATGATCCCGAGGGCGAAAGCCGAAGCAGAGCAGGAAAAGGAGGGAGCCCGGGGCCCCTGAGCCCCTGGCAGAGCCCCTCAGCTCCGGGACAGCCCACGGGACACACAGGGAAGCGCAGTTTGGGATGTATTGGGTGGCAGGTGGCGGGAGAGAGGGAGAGGCGGGAGGGGAACTCGCTGCTACTTTCCCAGCCCAAATCCAAAGGAAGGCACAGAACGAGCCGGAGAGGGCGGCACAAAATGCCCCCAAAAGGTGACTAAGCACTGTGGGGGTAGGAATGACGCCAGCGGAGCCCAGCCTACGTTCCCAGCTGTGCCATTATCACAATATCAGGGAATGACTGGGGTGGGAATGTTCCCTAAAGCCCATCCCGTTCCAGCCCTTGCCATGGGCAGGGCCACCTTCCCCTCGCAGAGGTTGCTCCAAGCCCCGTCCAACCGTGCCTGGGACACTTCCAGGGATGGGGAATGGAGTTTCCCGGGTGCAGGACCAGGGAGAGCCTCCACATCCTACCTCCCCCTTCTCCGTGCCTGAGCAGCCCTGCTTCCCTCCCTGCGGCTGCCGCAGCATCCCGAAATTCCTCCCAGCTCCACACCGCCTCCAGGGCTCCTCCAGCAGATCCCACCGAGGCGAGCAAAGCGCACACCCCGAGCAGCAGCCCGCGCCAAATCCCAAACGTTCCCGCTGCTTCCGTGGAGTTTTTTCCCCCCGCAATTCCTGGCAGCAGCCGAAGGGATCAGCGCCTTACCGTGGGTGGTGGGTCCGGGCCGCCCCCGGGCCGGGGGTTCCCGGTGTTCCCAGGGGGAGCCGGGAAGCGCAGCCCCGGGGCCGTAACGGGCGCGGGCGGCCCGGGCGCGCTGTGCCCCGATCATTGGTCCAGCTCACGGCAGCCGCTGCTTTCAAATTCTGCTCGAGCTGCGGAAGGAAACAGGAAGCCCCAGAGCTCCTCGCCAGAGCCTCCCGCGCCCACCCCCGCCCACGAGCTCCCCTCCCTCGCCAAACGCTGGGAATGGTGCTTTTCCCGCATCCGGCGGAAACCGGGAGCATCCCGACGCCGAGGTCCCGGCAGGGAGTTGCTAGAGATGCTCGGTTTCGTGTTACTCGTCATTTTTCATCTTATTCGCGGTGAAATGAATCGTCACCTTCCAGCTTGCCCGGCCACAAGGCAGCATCACCCTCGGAATGCGGGATAAACCCCATGGATCCATCGGGACAGCAAGACGATTTAGGACACCTCCAGGTTTCTCAGCTTTCCACCCCAAATCCAGCATTTGGATTTTCGGCTCTTTGTCCAGCCGAGATAAAGCCGGAGGTTCATTGTGGGGCTGGGGGAGAGGCTTGAGGAGGCAAAAAAGGTATTTGTCCTTGGAAAAGTTGTGGGGAATTTAATTCCCCATCTCTGGAAGTGTTTGAGGCCAGGGCATCCATCCTCAAGTGTTTGGATGGGGCTTTAAAGAAGATGTCCCTGCCCCTGGTCTTTAAGGTCCTTTCCAACCCAGACCATTCCAGGATGCCATGAAAACCCAGTGTCATTCCCTCTGCAAAATTAGCACTTCATGCTTCCCACTTCCTCAGTTTAGAAGGAAGTTCCCTGAGCTGCACCCACCTCCCAGGGGAAGGAACATCCAGGATTGCTCCATGAGACCTTCTGGCTCCTCTGATTTCCCATCTGTTCATGGGTTCCTTTAATTCACATAAGGAAGGTGCTTGTGGAGGAGGTGTGATAAATTACACTGTTTTTATTAAACTAGAGAAGTTTCTGAACAGCTTAAAAAAAAAAGGGATGAGGGCTGGAATTTGGCACAGGCTATGCTTCCTTCAGGACACCTCAAGTAACTGGAAAACCTCAGCTAATACACAATAAATTTGTTTTTTATAAGAATCAGGTTTGCATCATTTTCCTGCTTTTGCTCTATTTTTAATCACTCTTGGTTGTCCTCCTCCCGCCATTTGACCCTTTGCAAAATCCTTGAGGATTTGGGAAAAAACAGAGAAATCGGCACAAATCCCACAGAGCAGGATTAAATTTGGAACCACAATAATCAGAATCCAAGCCTTTGGCTCTGGCTGAGTAATCCCTCAACTTCTGGCTGCTTTTTTATGGAGTAATTCCACGTGTTTGTTGACAAATTAAGGATCTGCTCTGCCCAGAACCAACAAGGAATGAGCCCTGCTCCAAGTTCATCCAGGGGGACACACAAGGAGGAAGGTAACACGAAGTGTTTAAACCAGGAATTATTTCCATTGTCTGAAAATAAGATCCACCACAAGCAAAGGAGTTATACAGCCAAGGAAAAGCACCATTCCCAGCCAAGGTCTTTCCCAAATTCCCCACAGAAACCACACACTTACAAACAAACCTTCGTTACAAAAGTAAATTTATTATGACCTCACTTTTATAGCTCTTTTTTTTTAAATTCCTCATAACAATTTATAAATAACTCCTGGTCGTGGTTGCCACACCTGGGGGTGAGTCTGCTCTTTGGGAAGGTACAAAAAGAAGGAGATTTTTGGGAAGCTTGGTGGGACTACAGCACCATGGCCTGGGGATTCCCGAGGAGCAGCGGAGCCAGGCGCAGGAGCGCCCGCACGGGCACGTGCAGCCTCCTCAGCTTCAGCAGCAGCTCCGAGAAGTTCCTGCTCCCTAAAAGCATCCAAAGCAAAGGAAAAGGGTGTAAAAATGAGGGCAAAATTGGAGGGGGAGGCTTCAGAGAGCTCTGGAGGTGTCATCCCACGGATCCGTTTGTCGTGTGCTGGTTGGAAAGTGAAGTTCTGCAAGAAATCTCAAATCTCTTTTCAAAGAGATCCCAAATCCAGGAAGAAGGAGAACACAGAGGAAAAGAACACCCAGAAAAGAGGTGTGTAACAGGTAACTGGAATCTTCCATGCCCAGACACAGGAATTTGTGGCCAGCACAGGATTCTTGGGATAGGCCCCCTATCTCTCACGGATGTGGTGACATTGCTGCCCCAGCCCTAAGCAAGGAACAGAGCTCCCAAAATTAAGGTCCAGCTGCCTTACTTTTCCCTCAGTAACCTCAGGACTGGTGTGCTCCCAGGCTGCTGGAGAGCAAGGAAAAGATGCCCAGCGAAAGGATCCAGGATTTCCCCAAATCCCAGCTCCAGACTCACCTTCCAGCCCTCCGGCTGCCAGCTGCCCGGGTGTGGGCACAGAGTGGTAAATCAGGAAGCACGCCAGCATGCTCAGCTGGGATTCCTCTGGAGCCTGCCCGCTCAGGTAGGAATGCAGGGACACGTCCCCTCCGGCTGCAAGGCACAAGGAATACCTTTGGTGACATTTGGGGAGCAGGATTCCCACAGAGAGATCCCACTGAAGTCTCCATTCCCCACAGAAGGTGGGCTGGGAGGTTGTTTCCGACCTCCTTCCTCCTGCCATGGCCACCCTACTGTGGTCACCGTTTGCTTTAGCTCCGGGAAAATTCTCCCTGTGCAAGATGAGGAAGGAATTTTTTGCTAAAAACCCCACACCACTCCAGGCAAACACAATTCTCCAGGGAATGTTCCACACCACACTGAAAACACCCTCCCTTCCCTCATCAGTTTTCCATACTTTTGAGGCAAAAATCAACCTGGATCAGCAAGACAAGTACCAGGCGAGCAACAGGGTTTGGAATGAGATGGTCTTTAAGGTCCCTTCCAACCCAAACCATTCCAGGATTCCAACACTGGTTGGATTGAAATTCCTCTTTACCTTGAAGCCACTGATCCAAGGTGTTATCTATGGTGCACTTCATCACCGGCAGGAATTCCGAGTTCATGAAGAGCCCTCGGGTTGGATTCCTGCTCATCCTCTCCTGGTGGCTCCGGGAACTGAAGAATTCCAGCACCAGCTTCATCTGCCACAGCTCGAAGGTCTCGGACATTTCCCGCCTTTCCAGCCTCCTCACGGCCTGGCAGCGGGAATTGGAGCAGGAATTAAAAAAGTAAATGACTCCTCAACCCCAGCCCACACTCCTCTGGAAAAGCACATGGAATGGCCACTATTGCCCCCCCAAAAGTGGGGAAAAAGGAAGTGTTGTTTCCAACAGGAAGAGGAGTTTCCTACCTGGTCGATGGCGATGTACGTGGGCAGCATCTCCGGATTCTCCTGGGTCACGCACTCATAAAGGATGGAGGAGAAAAGATCCAGGATTTCCTGTTTCTGAGGACAGACAGGTGTCAGGCACAATTTATTCCAGGTTCCTGCCTCCACTGAAGTTAATCCATGCAGTGGCATCACAGGAATTTGGGATAATTAATGATACCACTTGACTTCGTCCTTGGGATAATTAAACTGGGTTTTATGCCCTCCCTTAAATAACTTTTAAAGAAATTCCATATAAAACACCTTCTGTGACTTCCCCTAAATGCTTCATGGCCCTCTGGATTTGTTAAACGCATTCCTCAAGGAATGGGATAAAAAATCCCAGTATCAAACCAACAGGAATCAGAGGATCATCCTTGTATTGCACAACATCCTTCAGGATATTCCCTGCTCCTGCTGGTTGCAGGGCTAAATTCTGCTCTAGAGTTTAAGGCAGGTTTTCCCTACTTTTTATCCATGGAATAAGTGTTGGTCCACACCACCACTTCCTACCTGGCCCATGTTCATAGTCGGTTTGCAAAAATAATCGGCGAAGGAAAAGAGAGCGGGATCGGAAGTGAAAGCGGAAATCGCTTCTGGCTGGAAAAAAAAAAAAAAAGGATTAAAACACATTCCTGAAATGAACTTTCTGAATTTGTGCACAAAGGTAGCAACAACTGACTTCCAAAGTGTCCAGAACACAAGGGAGAAAACTGGAACCCACACCAAAGGTTGGAATCCATGTCTAAAGGCTGGAGTCAACTATATAAAAGTTGGACTCAACATAAAGGCTAGACTAGATGATCTAAAGGCTGGTACTCAGCCATCTAAAACTGTGATTCAATGATCTAAAGGCTGGATTCAATCTAAAAGTTGGATCCCATGATGTGAAGGTTGGATTCCATGGTCTAAAATTTGGATTCAATGATGTAAAGGTTGGACTCCTCGACCCTGGAGGACCTTTCCACCCTAAATGATTGCCTGATCAAGCACTTCATGGGCAGGACGTGTCCAACGCTCATCGCCCACGGCAGATGCACCTACACACGTCTGTCCTGTGAAAGCCAGCAGAATTCCCTCCCTCAGCAGCATTCCTGGCAGGAAGCACGCTGGGAGCAGTACCTTGAAGGCCCGTGCTTCGGAGTTGCGGTGGGTGACGGTCTGTGCCAGGAGGCTGCGCCATCCCATGGGATCCTCCTTGTAGGAGAGCTGCCCAGCCCGGAGCTTCACGTACAGGATGCCACCCTTGGAAAGGATCGACCTGGAATGGCACAACAGGGCCCATTTACAGAATTGGTTCAAAGGGAAGAAATTCAGGCTGGATATTGGGAAGGAATTCTTCCCTGTGAGCGTGGGCAGGCCCTGGCACAGGCTTCCCAGAGAGGCTGTGGCTGCCCCATCCCTGGAAGTGCCCAAGGCCAGGTTGGATAGGGCTTGGAGCAACCTGGGGTAGCGGAAGGTGTCCCTGCCCACGGCAGGGGTGGCACTGGGTGATCCTTAAATCCCTTCCAACCCAAAGCATGCTGTATTAATGGAGTGAGCTTAATTTAATCCTTCCACTTGACAAGAGGGCAATCAATCACTGGACTCATTATCTTGGAGGTCTTTTCCATCCTTCATGATTCTGGGATTGATCAATGGCAAGTAAAGGACCTAAAAGCACCCCCTTACTGAGCAAAGACTGAGCTGGTTTCTCCCACCCCTCACTGGGGAGTGCAAAGATGAGAATGATTTCCACCCCCCCACCCCAGATCCTGTGTTCCGGTAAAATCTCTGGTTCCCACAGCTGCCCGCCGCGTTTCGAGCGCGTCACGAGGGTGGGTGGCACTTTGTGACATGGGGTGACAGGAGAAAAAGCATTTCACAGGGCAGTAACAGTCCCCAACAGTCTGGGAAATGTGATATCACCACCAGTCAAAACCAAACCAAAACCATGAGTTGTAGCTGCTCTCTGGTGCCTCCATCCCACTGCCAGTCTCTGTGGGTTTTACTATCAGGTTTTCCCCGACCCTGTTTTTTTGCATTAATTATTCACCTCAATGGGTGAAACCCAACTCTGCAGTTTCTTTCTTCACCCCTAAAGTGCTGTCAGATGCACAACAGTGACTTGATGAAACCCAGAGCTGTGGGAGGGTTTAAAGAAACCACGAAACACGATTACTACGAGGTCATGATTCAGTTGAGCATTAAAAAACACTTACTGGAGATGAGTCGTTCCCTTGCTTAAATCTATTAATAATTCCCAGTACCGGGGGCCCTTCACTCTGATCTGTCAATAGAAACATTGTATTACTAAATATAACCACAATCACTGAATTAAGAGGCTGCTACTTTTTTTTTTTTCAGGGCTGTTTTATAGTGTTGGCCACACAGAAAATTCAGGAGGAGGTTTGTGCCTCCTACAGGGAATTCCTTGTTGCATCAGATCTTGGAAGATCTTGATCAAGACAGAAGACAGAGAATTGTCTTTGGAATCATAATGGGACAATGTCATCCAGACTCAGGCTAAGGAATCAAAACCTATCAGATCTCAGCTCTCCAGATTTGTGACACAAAATCCAGGTGACTTTCCATTAAAACAGAGATTTCCTCTACCTGCTTCAGTAAGTGGAGCTCTGGGAGAAGCGTGGGTGCCATCAGCTCCTCGGTGGCCTCCCCGTACCACTGAGTGCCCTGCAAAATGTCACGGGAGGCACAGGTTAGAAAAGCTCATTTCCATGGGAAAAGGAAGGGAAAAGGGCACCTTGTGGGGAGCAACTGCCCTGGCAGCAGGCAGGGGGTTCTGTTCCTAAGTAAACACAGGACTCATGCCAGGAAACATGGACTTCCCAAGTTGTATCTTCCATTAATGGATGGATCAACACCTAACGCTGGGCAAGGCCAAAGTGCGAAGGTTTGGGAAGCAAGCTGTAACGGGAACATGGAGAGCTCCTTGCCAGAATCACAGAGATGCACCTCTTCCCCCTAAGAATTCCAAGAACTCAATTCTGAGCACCTCCCTTCTCCCACATAAAATAAATCCCACAGAAAGGACTCTTCCCTGAAGGACATCTGACGGAAGCACCGAGAAGAAACACCAAGTTGCTCATCTCAGAATTATCTCAGAATTAGGAGAGGGCTTGGAAAGCCACAAATGGTTCCAGCCACCTCTGAGCCTTTGGAAATCCTTCTGAAGAGGGAGAAGAACCTGGGTCAGTCAGGACACCCTTCCTTGGCTGTTTGAAGACTCTGGTGACTCTCCCTGTCCTCCCTTCTGCTCTCCAGGTGCCACCAAAGCACACCTGAGGTGGGAGCGGGTTGAGCCCAACACTTCACTTATTTGTGCAGAATTCACCTCGTCTCCAGCACAGCTCGAAAGCAAACCCAAGACTGGAGGCCACTCCAATGAAAACTGGGATAAATCCGAGTGTTTGGTCATCCCACAGCTCCTCAGGGCCTCCCAGCCACGTTACCTTGTAGGTGACCTCGATGAGGGCGTAGCAGGGGGTGTTGGTATCCACGTCCACGGGAGTGAGGAGCCTGGGCTCGGCTGCCAGCACGTACAGGTGGCGCAGAGCCTGCAGGTGGTACCTGGGGTGGGAACCAGGAGCTCAGCATGGGCTAGGAAGGATCCCAGTTCCAGTTCCACCCCCAAATACAGCTCATGTAGCCATGGTATTGGTTAATTAACAGAACAGGGCTTAGTGGAGCAGAACCAAAAGTAATTAAGGGTCATAAATGGACAGATCTTCCACGAAAATCTTTCCTGCTGAGCAAACTGGAGCAGCCACATCACAGGAGCACAGCAGAGATGGTGTTTCCTCACTGACCACTGTCACTTACTTCTTCCATACTCCACTTTTTTTTTAATGGAGAACCTCAAAAAATTAATTTTTGGTAATAATCCATCATTTGTCTTTTGTAAGAAGATGGTTCAGCTGAAGGAAATGGGATCCCCACGAAAGCCTTACCGATTGTCCGTGCTGTGAACAGGGAAGTGAGGGTACAGAGCACAGAGAAGAGCAGCAATGGAGGAGTTGGAAGTGCTCAGGGAATATCTGCAGGAAAGAAAACAATACTGTCCTTTAGTTTTCCTTCTAAAACACACAGGAGGCCAAAATATTTTGGTGGGACGAGAAAAGGAATTTCCAAAAGTGCACAAAGACAACAAGACTCTCTCTGCCAACAGAAGACCCCTCTATGCATCCATATAATAAAAACAGGGAAATGGAGGAAATGGAAATAAGGGTTGAGATCTGCCTTTGGAAAAGGCCCATTACCTTCCTCCTCCCAGGAAGAGGAGCCCCAAAGCCATGTGGTGAGCCAGGTGGAAGCCGTAGTTCATCTCTCCCCCCGTCTTCTTGTGCATGAAGCGGCAAAGCTGGAGCACTTTGAGGTTCCCAGAGCCAGCCATCACCATGGCCAGGGCCAGGAGAAGGACACTCAGGCACGTTTCCAGGTTATAGTGACCTGTCTTCGAGCACAACAGAGAGGTTTCATCACAATTCCATGGCCAACAGCACATTCCGGGTGGGATGATCCACCACTTTCTACCCCAGAGCTTGAAAACCACATTCCCCAGAAGGAGGGAGAGCCAGCAAAGTCCTTCAAGGATTCGCAGCTCTGCCACATCCTATAGACCATGTGTAATCCAGGAAATTAAAAGGGCTGGGTTTGTTCCCATTGAGGTTTTGCTGAGGGTCACACAAAGCCATCTTTTTCTTGGAAAAACTTACTATGGACGCTGTCGGAGCCGACAAGCACTTCAGGAAATCCGTGGCATATTTGTACTAGAAAAAAAGGAATGCCGAGTGAAAATGGATCCAAAAGGTGACTGACAGCTCCCTGGGAAGTGAATGGAATCAAATAACCCTCCTCCTACCAGGCACTGAAATGCTGCCAGATTTTCCGACCCGGCAAAGCGAAATCCCAGGGATAAACACGCTCCAGCGATGATGTAGACGTGAGCTTGCCTAAGGAACAACACAAACTGGAAATGACTCAGTGTTCCTCTTCTCCTCACCTGAATACACAGCACAAACCCCTTCATCCCTTAAAAATAAAAGGGAAGACTCATCCTTTATAGGATACCCCAGATAACAAAACTCTCCTTTACAGGACAGTAAAATTCCCTAGGAGGAGATTTTTGGGATGTTACTCACGCCAGCGTTTCCAAGCTCAGGTCTTCAGAGGAAGGCAGCTCTGTTGCATGAAGAGAGATAATGTTCTCTCTTATGATCTGTAAAAAGCAGGGAAGGAAAATAAATCCAAGGGAAAACTGATGACTCATTGAAACTTTGGCCATCAGGAGTTCATAAATGATACCAAACAGGTCTAAGGGAAGGAAAATCTGGTTTTTCCCCCAACAGAGATCATCAGCATCCTGTAGTTCTCATAGGTATTGAGCTCATTTGGTCTTAAAAATTCCATACAATATCTTGGAATATCACTGATTCCACTGTTGGGAAGTTATTTCTAATGCTCAACTCCATGCAGCAGTTTGGGATCTGGCAATGCAGGGAAAAGTTTAATCCTTTCCTTTCCCTGACATAATTTTGTGTCTGGAACAATCCCATCTCTCCTCAATCATCTCCTTTCCAGTCTCTAGCGCTCCTGAAATCCAGGGATCCCAGGGAACAGTCACCTCTGTCATGTTAGTGCTCATTTCCTTGTGCTCCTGACATGACTGTGGAAACATCCACACGGAAAACAATCCAGGGAGGTGTAAAATTGAGAAGCAAACACACCACACATGAACTAACACCTACCTGAGGCACATTGCTGTTGACCCACTTGGAATTGGGCAGGATGTCATCCCACAAAATCAGGCATCGAGCCAGGGTCTGGAAAAAGGGAGAAAATTTATCTACGGAATTGGGAAAAGCTATAAAAATGCACCTAAAAAATTAACGTAACATTCCCCATAAACTGTGTCTTTCATCTATTTCTCCCTAAATTCTGTCTCCATGACAAGGAAGCTGCCACACTACAAGGAAAACTTGTTGGAAGGGGTGAGTTTGGCTGGGAAGCAAAGGATTCTGGACAATGGGCATGTTGGGCTGGAATTCCTAAACATCATTTAAACAGACTGAGGAATGAACCCAAGGGAAATCTTACCCTCAACAAAAGGAATTCTGGTTTGACAAAGTCCAGCAGATACATGGTGTCCGGTGCTTTGAGCCAGTCAGCAATGGATCTGCAGGGCATGGCAGAAGAAAAGGGTTTCCAGGTCACATTCCAGCAATTCCAAACCTCAGCAGAGCCAACACTAGGGCAGTTTAACCCTGCAGGAATTCCCAGGTCAATACCTGTTGTTGGTCTTCAGGTAGATCATGGCAAGTGCAAGGGTGGCACCTGGACACGTCACATCCACGTTGATGGTGTCTCCTTCCTGGGAAAACAAAGGGAACACTTCCCACAGGCTCACTTGGAAGGGAATGATACTCCCAAAGTCATGGAGA
The DNA here is from genome assembly GCF_022539315.1 of Serinus canaria. Taxonomy (NCBI): domain Eukaryota; kingdom Metazoa; phylum Chordata; class Aves; order Passeriformes; family Fringillidae; genus Serinus; species Serinus canaria. The sequence goes on from NC_066316.1 coordinate 4,700,803, forward strand.
CACCTCCCAGAATTCCAACTTATACGAGCCAGCACTGGCACCACGTACCTTGATTTGGTAACTGGGAGATTTGTGCTTCTCCCTGTGCATTCCTGCCTGGAATCTCCTGTGTCCCCCCACCATGTACTGGTAGAGCTGCTCGGGAACGTTGAGGTCTGACATCCCAATCAGGTTACTGCCATGCTAAGGAATGGAAAGAAGGAAAACATGGAAGTGCCTTCCTCTAAGAGAAAAACCCACAGGCAGCTGGGAGCCAAGGATAGAACAGCTCTTGGAATGCCATCCCAATGGATAATGAGTCTCCTAATTGCAGCTGACTTACCCCAAGGCACACCATTCCCAAGGCCAGCCCTGATGCCAGGGAATAGGACTCTCTGTCCGTGCAATATTCCATTTCTGGGCCGGGGGGACGCCCTGGAGAAACCAAAACAGCAAAATTCACCTTTGAAAATTCCAGCTTATTGCTTAATTCCTACTGAAAGGAGAAAAAAATTAAAAATCTGTCCCTCCTTAGGGAAGTCCTCAATGGAATGACAAGGAGCTGGCAGTTCATCCATCCACTCCCAAAGAGCAACTCCCTCCTCAATGTTATGGCTGGAGTTTAGAGCCATGGTGAAAATGCCAAGTTGAACTGAGGATACTTTAAAATCCTGAACCAATCCAAATGCTGTTGCTAAAAAAGGATTGCACATATCCAATTTCTAGAAACACAACAATTTCACCCTAAAAATTTATCCCAATCCCTGTTTAATAAACCACACAGTCTCCAAGTGTAGTCCCGTGTAAACATGGAGAAAAGCTGTTACAAATTAACTCAGAAAGAGAGCACAAGCGAGATCATAAATCTGCTGTTCACATCAGCTCTTAAGGCCTAGTGGTTAAAAACCCTTAAAATTCCAAACAGGGGAATTTAGGACACCAAATTTCCAGGTGGAAGAAGTAGGAACAGTAATGACGCTGCCACATTTCTTCTCCTAAATCCAATGACTTTCCTTTTTATGCTGCACAGGCTCCCAAGGGGGACTGTGAGGTTTGGAAAAATGGGAAGAAAATGTAGTGGGAAGGTGCCAAGGTGACAACTCCCAACTCCCTGGTGCACACGGCGACTATCCCAGCCCTCATCCTGTTTTTCCAGTGTTGGCACCCACCTATCTCAGCCAGCAGCACCTCAGCAGTGTGCCTGTGGGCAGTGCCCTGGTAGACCAGGCCTATCCCGACCACGGCAGCCACCTGGACGTTGTGGGGCACATCCAGCTCCGTGGAGGTGGGCGGCAGCAGGGCAGGGATGTGGATGCTCAGCAGGCGGGTGATGGCCATGTCCATGGTGCCCAGCTTGGCAGCGGAGACGCCGAGCAGGAGCCCGATGCTCGTCATCTCGTGGCCCTGGGCAAGGGGACAAGGAGCAGTGAGGCACATTCCCAGTGAGGAATGGGAAAACCCCTGTCCCAGTGTTCCAGTGGCCTATCCCAATGAGCCGTGTGCAGGGTGGAAAGATCTGGTGGTAACACTGCTGGAAATCTTTGAACGGAAATGGAGGTTCCTCATTCTGCGGAACCCCAGGATTTATTTAGGATTGGAAGGGACCTCTGGAGATCATCCTGTCCATCCACCCTGCTCACTCAGAGCAGGTGACACAGGAATGCATCCGGGTGGGGCTGGAATGGAGTTTATTCAGAGGCTCCATGCCCTCCCTGGACAGCCAGCTCTCCACCACTTCCTTGGAAAGAAGTCCTTCCTCACATTGACGAAGGATCCTTCCAACCCAAACCATGCACCACAACCACAGCAAAGCAACTCAGACATTCTCCCACACCAGGAAACTCCCGTTGCAGCAATCCCAAGAAACCTTATTTCCTTGTTTTGCCTAAAGACTCCAGTCCCACCGGGATCTGGCTCTTGGATGTGCCAGAGGGCCTCACCTTTGTCAGGTAGTCGTGGATGTTGAGGGTGGCCAGCTTGGTGAGGTGCCCGTTGAGGCCCAGGGCCATGAGGAACCCCGCGTACTCGTTGGCCAGCTCGGCGATTTTGGGCTTGTTGTAGACGATCCAGGCGGAGTCGATCTGGGAGGCGGGAGCGATCTTCAGGCCGGCGGCCACCCCGTTGTGGAAGCTGGCCCAGCAGGCCATGTTGGGGGGCACATCGATGTTCCCACTGTTCAGATCCACTGTGGTGTTCCTCGGAGGAGCACGGCCTGCCATGGGAGAGGGGGTAACAGCGGTCAGGAAAAGCCAAGCTCTACATCCAGTGCTAAGTGAGGGAACAGCTCTGATCCAAGAATGCCCAGGAATGTCAGGACAGCCCTTTGCAGGATCTCCAGTGCTGTATGACCCCAGCACTGTTTAGGCCATTTTTCCACTTCCCTCTCCTTCTGTACTTAATAAAAGGTTTCAGTGTTGGATAACACTGGTCCTGACCATTCCAGAAGGATCTTCCACCATTCTAGGTAGCAGATTCAAAGCCCAAAGGAGCTGCTTCCTCACAAAACCCACACCTGAGCCGTGAAATTCTTGATGGAGAAGATGCTATAAAAATTACTGTTATGGGATAACAGCTGGAAGAAAGCCCATCCAGCTCTGGGATGGACTGGGAAGGAACCCCTGACCAACGTACCAGTGAGGTTCAGCTTAGGGATGGGCAGCTGCTCCGTTGGCACAGGATGGTAGGAGAACAGGGTGAACATTCCTCGTCCAACTGGGAGCGCCATGGTTCGCTGGCACAGCTGCAACAGCCTGGTGGGGAGGTGAATCCAAAATCACATTTTGGAAAATTTTCCCAAATATAAACAACCTACAAACAACAGGCACTGGACAGAACCATTTTCCTTCATTGTGACTCCTTCCTTCTCCTTTTGAAATGAATCTTTGATCCTTACAAGGTTCATCCCCAAGACACCTTTTAGCTGCTGGAACCTGGCACTATTTTTCCCTTAAAGCTGGTTGAATAAATCCATTCCATGGATACTTCCCAGCTGTGCTGGAAGCGAGGTGAGAGGAGAAAGCCAAGTCAAGGTGGTTGCTCTGTGGGATCCTGCTATGAGTGGTGATAACACCGAGTAATAACCCTGGTACAGAGGTGATAAGGTGCTCCCAAGAATGCCGACCACAATTCTCTATGATTTAGTCTGGAAACACTTTCTAAACTCGTTAGATTACTCAGCTCCCTAGGTCAGACTCAGAACATGTTGCACGGTAATGGTGTTCTCAGGTTTGCTTTTTAACTTGGCTTTTAAAGAACAGGTTTTTAACCCCCCCAAAAAGTGAATAAAGCAGGACAGGGTCAATCGAGGCCACTGGACACAGGTTTCAAAGGAATGGGATGGGACAGTGAATGTGCTTTCTGTGGAATTCCAAGGTCCCCTGTCTCAAGACCAGCCTATCAAAAAGGGTTCTCCATCCTTAGGCAGGGCATGGATGGTTTGATCTCTACAGAGTAGGTCCTGCTTATATTTCACTTTTTTTGGGCAGAAGGAAATGCTACAAAATATCTTCAACACCAACTGACCTCCATGTGCTGTCTGTCCTTCCCAAGAGCCCCCTACTCCACCACAGCAGAGCTTTGATCCACAGAACTCCAAAGACTTGGATTATGATTTTTTTTTTTTAAATTAGATTCCGAGCCTCCAAAAACATCCCCACAACCTTTCAGCAGAACGAAATACTGGGAAATAGAAACAGCTGGAAATGGAGAAATTTCCAAGGCCAGACTGGATGGAGCTTGGAGAAACCTGGGATAGTGAAAGGTGTCCATGGCCATGGCAGAGCTTGGAATGAGATGAGCTTTAAGGTCGTTCCAAAGCCAAGCCAAGCCAAGCCAAGCTTCCAGGACTCCTTACCTGTTTTCCTTCTCCTCGATGTACTCGTGGTCACTGGCCTCTGGCATCTGCACCACGTTGACGCGGACGGGCCGGGCGCTCTGGAGGAGCCTCCTCACCTCCTGCACCCTCAGGTCCTCGCTCCAGATCAGGGACATCACCTCCTCGTTCATGTCGTTCATGCCATCCTCGTCCTCCTCCGACTCGGCTGCCGACGGGATGTCCGAGGACAGCACCGTGCCCACGGACTGCAAGGGGAAGGGAAAAGACAATTCCAGGGTGGGAGCGCTGCCAGGAAGGCACCACAACCTGAACTCACCCAGTACAATGACGGATTGTACTGGGTGAGTTCAGGTTGTGTTACGAATGCTGTAACACCAATGCAGGGTTACAGCATTCCCGTGCTCCTTACAGGAATTTAAAGGCCTGAAGGATTTCCAAAGATGGAAATCAAGTACTTTTGCACAACCAAATGGGATACATAACTAAAACCAAGAGGATATGACACCTCAAATGCATTGAGGAGGTGACGTGTGATGAAGTTCTTGTCCTTTCAAAATCTTTCCTTGTTTTGGAGCAGTTATAGAAAAAGGTTTTCCTTTCCCTGCCTACTCCATCAGCCCAAATTATCCCAATTTGTGATCAGCCCAACCAGAGCTGCTGTTCTGCAGATTCTGCTCCAAACCCTGTGTTATTTTTCACAGCATCGATGTTTTCACATATCATTTTGGAGTGATACTCCACAACCACCTTGGAAAAGCAAATCACCCATTAAAACAAACAGCCTGCACAGCAGAAAATCCCAAAATTCCTCACTATCATAAAACCTGGGATTCATCACAGCACCAGAATGGTTTTGGAACTTCCCCACATGACCAGAAAAGCACCAAAGCTTAGGAGCACTCTTGGAAAACCCTTTTCCCACGCAAGATTTCAGAAATGCGTTTCTAAAACTCTTCTCTCCTGTTTGCTCACATCACACAAGTGGTGGGAGAACCCAAAGGGAACAGATCTTCCTGTGGTTCTCTGGGAACATGTGGCCCCAGGAAGGCAAGTAAATGAAGAGCTGATGAATGAAACTCAATTTCTTCTGGTAAATCCACACTCAATCTCAACACACAACTGCACCACCCAGAGCAGCAGCGTCCGTTCTGAAACAGGAAACTCCACCCTGCCCTCCTGAGAAATGACAAACAATTTGGGGTTTGAAGCTCACTTTGGCCTTTTAAGGTCACATCAATTCGAGGCATTGTTAAAAAGCCAGTGATAAAATCAAATTTATCACCATTTTTGATGATTCGTGAGGGTTTCTGTTGGGCACAGCTTCCACCAGAAGCAACAAAAAGGATTTTTTGTGTGGTGGCAGGTGGGGTTTGACCTGGAGTTAATTAACCTTTCTGCCAAATTAATTACAGTTTTGATATGCAATTAGTCATAAAGCCTTTGCTGTAGAAAACTGGAATAACTTTAACATCCCTTCCAAAGCTGAGGCAGCAAAAAAGGATCGTGACCAAGATGGACTTGAGATTTCAATTCCAATTCCTGACTTTGGAAAAGGCTCCAACCTTCTGCCATGAAGGGATTTTACGTCAGCCTTAAGAAGATTTTTGGCTTTCTACAAAGGACATTTCAGTGAGATGCAATTCCTTGGGATGCTGGTGATAGCCACCATCAGAAGAAAATGTTGAAGAGAAAAGCATCACTCTGTTTTTTTAATAATTTTACCTCAGGATACAAGTAACTAAAACCTTTTTTGGGAAAAAAAGAGAAATGTGCCAAGTGTATTTCCAAATCCAGCTCTTCTAGTGGAAAGGAGGATGCCAGCCATGCCAACACAATGAACCTCTGACAAATTCCCACTTCCTTCTCCTTCTGCCATGGCTTGATGGCAGAGCCTCTGGAGAAAGCACCAAAGAATGAGAGGAAGAAGAATCCAATAGCTCTGGAGATAAAACTTTGGTCTAAATTTAAAAATGTGATTTATCTTGAGTTTTCCCAGCTATCCACGATTATCCATTCCTGCTGGATGTTGCTTTTCCCACCAAAACCCTTGTACACGTAAATCCTCCATTTTGTCACCCTCAGTTTGGGAATTAAGCTGGAAATTCCTGAGCTGCTTGCTCTGCCCAAACCCTGGGACTGGGAGATCCCTTTGTGGCCATACTCACGGATTTTCCCTTCTGCAGGCTCCCTTCCCAGGCCTGCTTGGACAAATCCTGGCGGCCGATGAGGAGGCAAACGGCTTCCGGCCAGTCCGAGGCCGGCTGCTCCCGGCACTGGTAGATGGCATCTCGGATGGGAAGGGCCACGCCAAAGGGAAGAGATTCCAGATCCCTCAAGGTGAAACCTTAAAATTAAGGAGGGAAAAAAAACCCAAATAAGTGTTATCAATCCCAGACAAAGAGTGCTTCCTGTTATACAAGCACATGGTTATTCGGGAATGTTGTTGTTCCACTCTTACCAACACTGGTCATCCAAAGGACCAATTTTTCAGCCAGGCTGGAAACAGAAGTGCTGGATTTGAAACTGCACCTGGAAAATTAAGGAGAAGTCCATAAAAGCCCATCCAGAAGTCAGCAGGAAGTCACAAACTCAATAAAACAACACCAAAAAAGTTTCCATACCGATTGTCATCCTGCTCCATCTGCTGCTTCCGTTGGCCTAGGAAAGACAAGGCTGTGTTAATTCCAAGTTTTCCAAGCTTGAGACACTCCCAGGATGGAGTCAAAGCATCCTTACCCGATGTGATCTTGTACAAATAATGGGAGGCTTCATTCAGCACAGCACTCTCATCCCCAAGGATGTACAGAGCCACACTCTGGGGAGGAGAGACACCACAAAAAGTCATTTTGGGGCTGATATTCCTTTGCTTCCCAGAAAAACAGGCAGGAAGTAACTGGAATACAACCTCAGAAGTGGGGCAGGTATATTGTGGGGGAAAAGAGACTGAAACAACTGAACAACGACAAACTTTGAAGCTCTAAATTTTGGGGAAATAAATCCACCCTGAAACATTGCACTGAATTTTCCCTCACTGCTCCAGAGATAAAAGATTAATATCTTCCCAACAGAAAAACACGTTCCCAGTTATCCTCCTCGTGTTTCTCACATTCCATTTCTCCTGCAGGACACACACATTTTCCACTTGGTCTCCTCCACATCTTGGATATTTTGTGAAGGTTCCAAGTGAAAAGGCTGTTGGGTCCAGCCAGCAAAATCCAAGGGATCAGTCCATATATTCTGAAAATTCTGGGAAAAATCACATCCAGGTAAAATGATTTTGTGGGCTTTATGAAGATCTTTCAACTCTGAGCTCTGCAAGGGCAGATCAGGCAGAGAGAGGAGAAAAACAGGAAAAACAGGGAGGCTTTTTCTCCCTGTTTTTCTCCTCAGGCTTGACACCTCTGCTCCCAGCTGGAAAAGTTTTCCCATGAGTAAGGAAGTGATGCTGACCAGGAGATACCATCAGCACTCACAGGACTAAATATTGATGTTGGGGCATGCCCAAGGAGAAAAATGGGGAATTCTCGTTCCCAAAATACAGATAATCCCAAGTTCAATTATCACTTTGCACAATCCAAGTGGTGAAGCTGCTCAGCTCCAATACATCCAGGAAATGAATCCCTCCGTTATTTCACCCTCCTTTAGGGATGTTTCAATCCCAGGAAATTGAGCAGCTGGAGCAAGCCCTGCCCAGAGGGCAGTGCTGACAGAACAGGGCACATTCCCTGTATTCCCTGTCCCCCAGCACTCACCAGTACCACCAGTTTGCTCCTTTCACAGATCCCTGGTAAGTAGGGATAAGGCTGCACTCCCTCTCCCTTCAGGCAGGAACTCAGCCACTGGAAGATACTTGGAGGCTCAGCAGAAAAAAAGGAGGGATGGAGCATGAAACCTGTTTGGACTTCAGATGAACAGCAAAGACCATGAGCTCAGGGAAAAGGCACAGGAATTCCTCACCATTCCCAATTCCTCCAGTATTTCCTTCAACAAGACAAACCCAGCATTTCCCCACAAAATGTTACAGATCCCTCCTGTCAGGGATGGAGGGATCATTCCTGTCATAAAATCCTCTGATGGGATTTTATGACAGGAATGAAAACTCAAGACATCTATTTAAAGAAGAAAAATTATCTCAAAGGAATAAGCAGGGGATAATCCTTCAGAATGAGGGTAATGTTAAAAACAAAGGGAATATCCAAGTATCATGGAATAGCCAAAGGCTTAAACTCACCCTGGTCAATTATGCAGGTCTGCCTGGAGGTTTTGACAAGGGCTGGGTAGTCCCTGTAGTAATAATCCATGTAAGCTTCCAGTTTCAAATCCCTGGAATGAGAGAGAGGGGAGTCACAGACTGGGAAAAAACCATTCCAACCTCCTGGATGCCACCTTTGGGCAGTTGCTGCTACTGGGGGAGAATTTGGAGCCATGGAACAAACAGGAAAGGTTTTAAATATTCCTTTCCTTCAAATACAGGGCAAGTTTGCTCCAGTTTGGGCAATCCCACCAAAAGAAACGATTTTCCAGTGGGAATACCTGGCCAGCTGAACCAGGAGAACCACGAGGGAGCGGAGTCCTTCTCCCATCAGACTGTTCAGTTTGAGCTCCTCGTAGATGAGGTGGAGAACAAAGAAAATGGCAGGAATGTGGGAGAAAAGGAGGGTGGAGGAATCCAAACTGAGGCTCTGGGAAAAATCATCCCTGGAAGCTGAAACTTCCAGAGGGTCCAGGCGCAGAGCTTTGGCAATGGGATGAGACTCGAAATTCCTGTGGTAGTCAGAGCTCAGGAGATATTCCCAGTCCTAGAGCAAAGAAACAGGAAAGAAAGACAGAGGATCCACGGTGAACATAATTTCCAGAAAGATAATTCCAAAGCACTGTTACACTGGATTTTTTTCCCTAAAAACCAATCCAAATATAACAGAGGGAACCATTTCTTACCTCATCTGACCCAGTTTCTGATGGCCTTGCCTTCTTTGGAGCAATGACTGGGGAGAGTGATCCTTCAAAATCGAGCTGCAACAAATCAAAGAAATAAAAATAGAAGAAATAAATGGGAAAAGAAAATTTAAATAAAGAGGTTTCTTTGTGATTTCTTAGGAGCCAAGGTTTCCTGTGATTTCTTTGGAACCAAGGTTTCCTAGGTGAATCACAACATCTGAACTCAAGCCAAGTAGGACATGATGTGGCTTGAGGTACTTCTGGATGTGCCAGACAAAGCCCAGAAATCCAAAATCCTCTTTAAGGAACAGCAGTCTGAGTTGTGACCTGTGTTTAAACTCAGAACTGATTTAACATGGATGAGATGAACCAAATTGAATACAGCAGGGTTACCTGTTGAGGTGGAATCAAATCTTCCTCATTTACTTTTACAATAAGCACCTTGTAAATGTATCTCATGACAAAGACAGAGTAAAACAGGCCTGAAAATCAGAAGTGAAGAATGGATTTGCTCACATTCCGCGTCCAGCAGAGCCTCTCGGTGTTGTAACCCATCATGTTCATCAGACAGGTGACAAATAAATTCCACTCTGAGTGGTAGCTGGGCCCTCCTGGGGCGTTGTAGGCGTTGTACCACTTCACCAACATCTGCACAGCTGTTTCCTTGGGCAGGATGGCTTTCACCCCCTGCAGGCATCTCTTCACTGTTGGAAAAGAAGGAAATCATCCATCAGCTCTGGCTTCCTGGGATTTGCTTCATCAGTGGTGGAAATCTCCACAAGTTCCTCTTGCTGGTCCTGCTTTTAACTCTAAATAATGCCACAAAACTCCAACAGCTCTTCCTTGAGTTGAGCATAAATCCTCAGATTTGGAACAAAAATAAGGAAAAATACTCCTTTTTTTGCTCATTACTGAAACCAGCCATGTCTGAACTGGCATCTCAGCCCTTCCCCAAGCAAAGCAAAAGCCACCTAAAGCTTTGGAACCCTACCTAATTCCGAGGTGGCGATTTCAGGAATACTGATCCGAACCATGGTGTTATTGCTGAGCTCCTGGAAAGTCCAACAGAAGTGGAAATAAATCAGGAAATGCATCAAGTGCAGGCAGAATAATTTTCTATCAACTCAGAACTCCTTAGTGGGTGAAGATATTCCCAAATCCTGGCTTTTGCTACATTAAGATGTGGAATTCAGGTGCCAGTTCTGTGAAACACTGGAAGTCTTGGAATTATCTTGAACTAATCTTTGTTATCAAAAGTGCTGCCTCAAATGACAGGGAAATACCTACTAGAGTTACTCTGTTGTGGACAGGATCCCTCAGAGCTTGGATGAAAGTCCCAAGCTGCTGGAAAGTGCAGTCCTCAACGTAGGGGGAGTCGTGGAGCTTGGAAGAATCCCTTAATTCCGGAACTGGTGACAAAAGCACGCTCTGGAAAGTGGGGAAAATGAGCCCGTTTTAGAGTTCAAACTGAAGTGGAATTCAGAATTAAAGCGGATCTGAGCAAAGAACAGCTATAATTGTTGGGTTTGAAGTACTAACAAGAATCTTGGAAATTACTCTAAATCTTTCCAATCCCTGCCTTGGAAGTTTTATGGCAAGCAGAAATAAATAAACAGGGCAGCAGCACAGAAATCTTCTTTTAAACACAGTTTATTCAGGGGATTTACAAAACAAGAAGGAAAGATTCAACTCCAAAAGTCACCTTAGAAGATAAAAAACCACCAATCATTAGAAGAAAAGGAATATTTCCTTATTTGTTACCTCTTCCAGGGGCCCCAGGTGCTTGTTCAAAGGCTTGGATGGAGTACTGACACTATCCAAGGGAGTGCTTGGCCGAGGCATTGGGTTGGACATTGACAGGGATGGAGCAGGAAGCCCGGGAATAAAAACCTTTCCCACCTTTTTGGTGGAAAAGGGAAACAAAAAGTTAAGTTTTTCTCTACAAACAACCCCCACAAAAATTATTTAATTGCCCCATTAATGCTGTGGATGTTTCAGAACTCCCTTTCCAGCACTGCACACAAATTAGGGATGGAAAAGGTGACGCTTACCCGAACCACTCCGGAATAAAGCACCAGATTCCCACTGCCTTCCAGAACCAGCAGGGTGTCAATTCCCTGGAATAATCAAGCAGCTCATTCAGCTCCTTGTGTTCAATTAAGGAGGCACCAGCTGCATGACAAGGACATTCCACAGGTAACAATACCTCCACTGGAGCTGCATCCTTTGCTGGAATATTGGTGACAGATCCAAAGATCAGCTGGGATTTATCATTGCTCTCTTGGAATTTTACACACCTAGGGATTAGGGAGAACAAGAAACATAAAAGGTTTGTCCTGGGTGTTGTCACAGAAAGAAAACACAGACTTCCAACAGTGCAGTGCATTTTTGGTGGGTTTTGTGGTTCCTTCCTCCTTTTCCCTGCTTTGCCCAAAATAAATCAACTTATTTTTAATTTGCTAGTTAATTAAAATCCCTGATGTACTTCCAGCTGGGAATTTCAGGAGTGCTTCTCCTGGTTCACATGTCCCCAAGGAATGCTCACCTCAGCTGGAGCTGGGATTCCACTAAAAAGCACAGGAATTTCTGCCCACAAAGGTCAGTGGAAATGAACACTTTGGATGCCTGGGAATTCTTCTCTCTGGAAAAGAGACACAAGAACCAGGTTAGAACCTACTTTGCTTTGGAGACTCCATGAAACCATTCAGAAAGCCTGGAATAACACATCAGGAAATACTGGTCTGAGTGCTGTTCTCTGCAAGGGAGCCAGGCACTTAGGGAGCACCATTTCCCAAAAAAAAAAAAAAAAATCAGGGAATGCAAGTCCATGAAGACTCCAAGATGGCTCCACTTGCAGAAAAACCACTCAAATTAGCTGTGATTTCACTTTAATTCCTGCTTCCCAACTCTCATCCCAAGAAAACCAGCTGACCTCATGCTTGGGACTGTTTCTGTCCACAGGTGGTCGATGCAGAGTTCAGGAACGATCGGCTCCGTCTCCGGCACGAGGAAGGAGTCGTTGGAAATGGAATTTGGGGAATGGGTAACGCTGGGTCTCCTTGGGGACTGGGCACTGCTGGAAAAGTTGAACCTCTGCACTCCAGAGAAGGAATGGACTCCCAGGGCTGGGGAATGGGAACGGCTGCAGGCGGAGACAGGATATGGGTGAGAAGGGGATCTTCAAAATCACGGAAAAATCAGATATTGATGCAGCCAAAAAGTGGATCTTCAAAACTGGGATAAAATCAGCGACATTGGATACAGCTGAAAAGTGGATCTTCAAAACCAGGGAGAATCCTAGGGAGCTCATCCAGTGCCTTTAAAACCCAACCAAACCCTAAACCAGGAACCAGCTCACTGTTGATTTCCTTTAGTTTTCCAGCACAGGAAAACGATTCTCTAATTATTTTCCAGACATCTCTGTCCAAATCCGAGAGATTAAATTTCAAAAGGATTTCAGATGGTCCATTCCATCAAAAGTCCCTCCCAACCTCTTCCCTCTAATTTCTTTAGAGAAGCCAGCCCAAAACACTCCTGGGACTCAAACATCCTGCAAGCATTCCTTGATCCATGACAGAGCAGCCTCCTTGTCTCTGGCAAGGGCACTACCCTCCTGTACTGTTGGGATAATCCCACAGGAAGGGCATTCCAAGGGAAGTTTCAGGTGCTGCAACACAAGAGGCACCTGAGCCTTGGATGGAAAGACAGAGAGCAAAACGTGTCCATGCTATTCCATGGGTCCCATCCTTTGGGATTTGCTGTGGGTGCTCACCTCAAAGCAGCCATGTTGGAGATGGTGGGAGAGCGGGATTGCAGGTTGGGAGAGGAGCTGGATCTGCTCTGGCTGTGGATGGACGAGTAGTTCTGGAAAGGGGAGCCCCCAGGGGAGTCTCCTTTGGAGAAGCTCCGGAGATGAGCGGTCAGGGAGCTGCTGGTGGCCATGTGCTGGGGGGTGCCCCCCTGCTCTGGGAATTTCAGCACCAGGCTCTGCTCCTGGGAGGAAAACCAATGGCATGTGGGCAAGGACAGCCAGGGAGAGGCTTTTCCAACAGCTTTTCCCATCAGTTACATGTTACAAATTGGTGCTCAGCCTATGGAGTTAATTCCATCAACCTTGCTCTTCCACTCCCACAGCAACTGCTCCAGTGGTTTTCACAAAATCACAGGATCTGGCTGGAAAAGACCTTAATGCCCAGCCAGTTCCACTCTCTGCCATGGGAACACCCTCCCCTATCCCAAGCACTGTCCAACCTGGAACATTTCCAGGAATGGAGCAGCCACAGATTCTCTGGGAAACTCTGCCAGGTCATCACAACCCTCACTGTCAAAAGTTTTAATGGCACTAAGAAACTTCCCACTTTTCTTAAGCTTCTGGTCCAATGTATGGAATAATAATAACGTAATCCATGACCCTTTATTCCCCAGGGAATGTGTACCTCTGGCTTGACTCTCCTGAGGGCCCAGACTGTGTGTAAGCTCTGCACAGTGTCGTAGGTCATCACAATGGAAGGGTCCGCGCTGAGGAACACGATCCTCAGCGAGTGGTCAGCCACGTACTGCACCCGGGACGATCCAAACACTCCTGGAAAACAGGGATGCATCCCAAAGGATCAGCCCCACAGCAACACTATGAGCATGTCCCACACTCTCTTCCTTCCACAATCTGGGTTTCTCCCCTGAGCAGCCTCCCTGTTCATGCAGCCGCTCTAACTGCAGCCTTGGAAGTGACTCTTCCCGAATTTTTTGATACAGGGACACACTGGGATTTGCTGCCACCCCGAGGGACTCCAGAGACATCCAATGTACCTCCAGACTTCCAGACCAGAGGGGTGATCTCATCCAAGGGGTGCAGCATGCTGAACATCGTCGGCAAAGGCTCCCTAGGGAAAAGCCAGACAAATCAGAGCCTGGAATGTGACAGCAGGGACACAGATTCCATCTCCAAAAGCTTGTTGGATTGACTGAGTAGACTCAACTTTTCAGGACCTCTATTCCTAATCCCAGCTCTTCCGATGACTAGAGAATCCCAGGGGAAAACCCAAAAAGGTGGATAAAAGCTGCTCATCAGTGCATTGTCCTACTGCTCCCTTTGGGATCCACAGAGGACTTCCACAGGGGCTGGAAGCCTCAGCCAACAGGGAATGGGACCCCCACCAAAGAGAAAATGGGATCCTGCAGGTGAGAGAAAATGTCTTGATGACAATCCCTCAGTGACTCTCCCAGCTGTCCATGGCAGCCTGGAATCAATTCCTAGGACAAACCTCAGTGGAATCAGGCTGGTGCTTCCCAGATCCTATTCCCAGGACCAGCACTCCCAAATATTTTTTAACACTCAGCTTTGAATGTGCTCACTCAGAGTCACTGGGATGGGATAAAAAGACTGGAAGAAGCACATCAATAAAATCCCAGAATGGTTTGTTTGGGTAGGAAGGGATCTTAAAATGATCCCATTCCACCTCCTGCCATGGGCAGGGACACTTCCACTATCCCAGGTTGCTCCAAGCCCCATCCAAGCTGTCCTTGAACACTTCCAGGGAGGGGCCAAACACAACTTCCTCCTTTCCCACCCAATTTTACCTTTTCCTATCAGAAAGACACAGATCTTTCACCACCGCCCTCCAACTCCCCCATTCCTTATTAGATCATCCAACAGGAAACCACCCAAATTCCTCATCCCATACCTGGGTGGACTTGGAGGCACCTCATGGGAAGAACTGCTGCGCTCAAATAGCAACCCGTATTTGGTTGGCCAGACATTTGCAACCTATTAAAAAAATATGGATTTATGGTGGGATAAAAAATCAACCATTGATGATTTTTGAGGGTCTTTTAGGAAAATAAGATGTATCAGGGTTTTCATGCAGAGCAGGGAAACGTAAATGTGGACAAAAATGTTCCAATTGTGGACAAAAAGCGTGGCAGGAGTTACCTGGAAAGGCAGAGCAGCAATGTAATCCTTCCCCTCCATGCTGTGCACGTTTATGCAGGAATTCTGCAAAATGCAGATACATTTCTCCACTATTTCCTCACTGCCTGACACTGGGAAGGAAGGCACAAAACAATGACACGGTGAAGTTTGGCTCTGTTTCAGACATCCCTTATACCCAAAAAGTAAATTCTGACATTTCAAGTCGTGGTGAATGAGCTCCTGGAGTGTGTCCAGAGAAGGGAATGGAGCTGGGAAGGGGCTGGAAAACAAGGACTGTCTGAGAAAAAAGCCTGGAGAAAAGAAGGCTCAGGAGAGACCTTCTGGCTCTGCACAACTTCCCTGACAGGAGGGTGCAGCCAGGGGGGGGTCAGGCTCTGCTTCCAGGGAACAAGGGACAGGATGAGAGGAAACAGCCCCAAGTTGCACCAGGGGAGATTCAGGGTGGATATTGGGAAAATCTCTTCCCCAAAAGAGTATCCAGCCCTGACACAGGCACGGGGGCTACACAAGCCACGTGGATGTGGCACTTGGAGATGTGGTTTTGGCAACAGTCGGACTTGGTGGTCTCTGAGGGCTTTCCCAACCTAAACAATTCCATGATTCCAAGCCAAGGGAGCTGAGCTCTGAGCATTTGCCCAGCAGCACAAGAAGCAGGACACTCACCATCAGCTTTCTCCCACTTTTCCTGGGGGATAGTGAAGTCACACCACAAGGCCTGAAACCCAACACAGCATCATTAACTCTCCGGAACGAGCTGCTCCCACACAACACCACCTTTCCGTGTTCCCTGCCTGGAAAGGGTCTGTGGGCTCCCTCGGTGCCCCTTCCCCACATTTCTGTACCTGCAGGACGGGGCTGTCGACGGTGAACGCCTTGTACACGGCGGACGCTTGGCTTCTGCTGCCCTTGCTCCAGATGACCACATTGCTGGCCACGTACAGCTCCTCGTCGTAGTCCACCTCCTCCCCAACATCACTGATGCCTTTCCTCAGCTGCCAGCTTTCCTGGAAAACGGAGGTTTGTCAAGGGAAAGCCACAAGAGCCATGGGTATGATGAGTTTGGATAGTTACAAGGTGCTGGCACGGAGAAGTTGTGGCTGCTCCATCCCTGGAAGTGTCCCAGGCCAGGATGGACGGGGCTTGGAGCACCCTGGGATAGTGGGAGGTGTCCCTGATCATGGCAGGGGGTGAAAAGAGATGATCCATAAGATCCCTTCCAACCCAAAACCCCCTGCCATTCCACGGTAAAGGACAATCAGGATCCATTTATCAGGTTTATTTTGATGGAAGCCAGGGAGGAACAGGTAAGGGAGACCCTCTGTAGAGTTCTGAGATTTAGAATGAAACCCCTTGCTCCCTAAACTCCTTCTCAGAAAGGAGCTGGAATATGGATGGATGCAGTCTTAAGCTCGATCTCCATCAGAGCTGGGGATGTTCACCTGGAGAAGAGAAACCTCCAAGGAGACCTTAAAACCCCTTCCAGTGCCCAAAGGGGCTCCAAGAGAGCTGGAGTGGGACTTGGACACGAGTCTGGATCGACAGGACAAGGGGAATGGGCTTCCTGCTGCCAGAGGGCAGGGTTAGATGGGACACTGGGAAGGAATTTTTCCCTGGGAGGGTGGAGGGTGGCGAGGCCCTGGCACAGCCTGCCCCATCCCTGGAAGTCAAGGCCAGGCTGGAGGAGGCTTGGAGCAACCCGGGCTGCGGGAACCTGTCCCAGCCCACGGCGGCGGGCGGGAACCGCATGGGCTTGAAGTTCCCTTCCCTCCCAACCCCCAGCTCAGCAAGGCTCGTACCCGGTGCCGGTCGTGGATGGTGACCTCTCGGAGGGAGCCCACGAGCCCCGCGGCGCCGTCGGAGGAGCAGAGCTCCGGCGCGGGCTGCAGCCGCCGCAGCTGCAGGCTCAGGGCGCTCGGGTGCCGCCGGCTCTGCTCGCGGCCCCGCGGCGCGAACTCCTGCAGGTCGCCGGCCGCAATCATCGTCGCCCTCTCGTCACAGTGGTCCGACATGGGGCCCCGATATCCACATTATTTCCGGGACGCTCCGGCGGCTCCCGCGGGCACCGGGACGCGCGGGGAGCGGCACCAGCGGCACCAGCGGCACCGGCGGCCCCTCACGCGGGCGCGGCCATCTTGGCCCTCCCGCCCTGCCCCGCGCGCGCCCGCGCCG
Source organism: Serinus canaria (assembly GCF_022539315.1). Classification (NCBI taxonomy): domain Eukaryota; kingdom Metazoa; phylum Chordata; class Aves; order Passeriformes; family Fringillidae; genus Serinus; species Serinus canaria. The sequence continues at coordinate 4,717,653 of NC_066316.1, forward strand.
CCATGGCCGCGCCTCACGGGCGGCCCGCGCCGCTCCCGGGGGAACGCGGCTGTTCCCGGCGTGTCCTGGCGGGAATCCAGCGCCTCTCGGCGTGTGCTGAGGGGAGACTTCCCCCAAAATGCCGTTTCAAAGTGCCACAGTCCCGCCGAGCGCTGTTGGTGATTGCTGTGCTCCCGTGGCGGCTTCCGTCGTGTATCGCCCAGCTCGCAGCCTGGGGCTGTGCTAGACTGTCTTTAAACTGACGGAGAATGAGTTTAGATGGGATGCTGGAAAGTAATGCTTCCCTGTGAGGGTGGTGAGGCACTGGAAGAGCTGCCCAGAGAAGCTGTGGCTGCCCCATCTCTGGAAGTGTTCCCGGCCAGGGTGGAACGATCTGGGATAGTGGAAGGTTTCCCAGCCCATGGCAAGGAACTGGGTCATGTTTAAAGTTCCTTCCCACCTAAATCATCCTGGCACCCCAGGGTAAAGAATAATCCCAATCCACTGAGAGTGATTTTGATGGAAGACAGGGGTGTAAAAGGGAGGAAAGTGTAAGGGAGATTCAGAATGAACCCTCTTGTTTCCTAAACTCCTTTTCAGAGAGGAGGTGGGATGAAGATGTATCCAATTTTAGGCTCAATCTCTGTCAGAATTGGGAAGGAGAAGGAGGAGATCTGAGAGAGATCCAGGGTGATCTTAGAGCACCTTCCAGTGCCTGAAGGGGCTCCGAAATAAAGGAAGAAAGAATTCCGTGCTGATGCTCTCTGTTGTTGTTGTTGTTGTTGTGTCCCCGTGAGCTGGACCGAGGGTGTTTGTTCCAGAAAAGCCCTGCCCCACTTCTGCATGGCCCCTTCTCCACTCACATCTTATTCATTTCCCTGGTATTTAGTACCAAGGACCCTTGTCCGTTATTCCCAGCAATCCCTGTTTGGCTCCATGGCTGGCTGTGTTTGAGCCATGGGCTCAAATGCCCAGAGAATGCCCCATGCCTGGGAGTGTTCCAAGCCAAGCTGACAGGGCTTGGAGCACCCTGGGATGGTGGAAGGTGTCCCTGCCCATGGCAGGGGGTGAGCCTGGATCATCCCTTACGACCCAAAACATTCTGGAATTCTCTGATATGGTGCTTAAGGAACTACTTTGTGGGAATGATGGGGCTTCTGCAGCCACCCCTGGGCATGGGTAGAGCCCCGTTCCCAACATTCCATGTGCTCGTGACATGGATTAGCACAAATCTGTGTGAGTCTGGGCTCTGCTGACTTATCCCAGCTAAAATCCTGGCTTCTGGCACACAGGAGGGGCTGTTCTGTCTGGAGTGGAGGGATATTGTGCCATCCCCTCTCCCTCCTGGATGGGAGTTAAGCTTGGGAAAGACCTTCCAGACCATCAAGTCCAACCGCCAGCCATCACCATCACCATGTTCACCACTAAACCATGTCCTCAAGTGCCACATCCACGTGCTTTTTTGAACAATTCCAGGGATGATGATTCCACCCTGGAAGCCTCTTGCAGTGCTTTACAACCCTTTCTGTTTTCATAGGATTTGTGCCCCATCCAACCTGGCCTTAGACACTTCCAGGGATGAGACAGCCATGGAATCTCTGGACAAGCTATGCCAGGATCTCCTCACCCTCCCAGGGAAGGATTTCTTCCCAACATCCCATCTAACCCTCTTCTAAAACCTGTATGGAGTTTAGAACTGAACCTGTATTCAGTTCCCATGAATGGGAACTGAAAGGGCAAATGATTTATTTTCAAGACCTGAATTTCACAATGATCAAAGAAGGGAGAAGCTGTGGATGAATCGAAAACATACTTGAAACTGGGCTTTGGGGTTCTTTGGTTTAAGCTGGGACAGAAGCGCTTCTCAGAAAGGAGAAGCAGGATGGGAAAAGCCAATGTCCAGCCTTTGCTTTTGCAAAATGATTTGCGGAGCAGGAGGAATTGTTCTGGGAAGAACCAGCTGAGCCAAGGGACAGGATGTGCCCGGTAAGAGCAGCAGCGTGTCCCAGTGCCCAGGGCAGGCACAGCAAGAAAAAGGCACTTTAGTGGCATCACAAAATGTTCAGTTTTCCCCTGCAAATTGTTTGGGAGCTGCATCCTGTGCCTGGGGTTTAGCACTGAGCACAAACGGGCCAGCTGCCCTCAGCTAAGGACGTGTTGCCAAAGGAGTTTGGCATTTGAAAGAACAGGAGCCCCTGCAAATCGAAATAAAAATAGGCCCAAAGAGGAAGCAGAAATAAAGGAATGATTTAGCAAAATGAAAATAAAACCACAGAAATAGCCGGGGGGAAAAACCCTCAGCAGACAAAAGCCCACCAGTCTGATTGCCAAGTGCCATTTCTGCTAAACAATCAGATTTCCCAAAGGTTGTGTTGACTCCGAGGTCTCCCAAAAGCCTGGTGAGGAAACGGAGTCGATGCTCTGAAGTGAAACTGCAAAAAGGGTCAGACTCAGGCACCTGCATCGCTGGGATCCTGCCAAGGGAGAGCTGAGGGTCCCTGCAGAGAGGGATCCTCTGGGACCTCCTGACCCAGGCAGGAGAAGCTGTGAGGATAAGGATCTCTCCCTCTGGTGTAGGACACAGCAGGAAAACATGGACACCTTGCTGGTGATGGATCGGATAACGCTGGATAGCGACTGGTTCAGCTGGTTCAGGGCCGATCCTGCTGCTCAGGCAGGCAGCCTTTGTTTCCAGGGGAGGTTGTCCCTCCTTCCTTTGACATCAGTTGCCTTTTTCCCTCTCCTGCTGCCCCAGGAGATGTTCTCAGGGCCAAATGCCACCTGGTTCCCAACCCTGGGCAGTGGGAACATGGGATGCTGCCTGGGGAGATCTGGTGAGTCAGGAGTCAGGGGCCAAAACCATGAGTGGTTTGTGTGGATACCCCCCAGCAACTTTTGAGTTTGGGCTCTGAGGTTGGAAATCTGTCACCTGCTCCAAACAAGGCCACTCCAGTATTCCATATGCCGTGAGGAGCAGGAGGATGGCAGCGAGGTGTCCAAGAGCCAAAGGGGTCAGACTGGCTCCTGCCAGCTGCTTCCAGGCCTTTCCTATCACAAACCTCACCTAAGAGCTTCTCCTCTGATTTCTCCCCTCTGACTTTTTCCTCTCTCTCCGTGCACCAGCCTCTTCCTCACGTCAGGTTGTGCAACAAACCCTCTGGAGCTGGAGCAGAACCCAACCTGCTGCAAAGAAATGACCCAGATCAGGGGATTTTGGGGAGCTGCTGAAATCCTCTTTATGGTCCTGCATACTCTTGTTTATTTCTTTAATTCCTCTTTTGCACAAACTGCTGCTCTTCCTCACCCCCGTTAGCAGGGCAACTGTATCCTGATGCAGGGGCCATTCCCACTCTGCAGCTCACAAAGTCCAAAGGCTTTTCCATTACTTTGTTCCCAAAAATTGCAAAGCCAGCAGGAGCAGCGAGGAATGCAGCCAGATCAAAGTGCACTCGTGTGGCAAAGGCTGACCACAAATGACAGGCATAGGACAAATGTCTGTCCCTGGTCTCGTCCTGCTCCTTGGGGGATGCTGGATCCACAGGGAATGTGCCCAATATCTGGAGGAAAATCAGTGCTGCTGGATCTGCATGGAAGATACTCCAACTTCTTGCAGCAGTTTTAGTGAGTTTTCCTTCTCCCCTTTCCCTGGGGCCTCCAACTCCATGAGCCCTTCCTTGGCTGCTGATGGCTTCAAGATGTGGGAAGCTGGGAGGAAAATTCAATCCCTGTCACCAAAGCCTGGGAATGTGCAGTGAATAAGCAGCTTTGCAAGTCAAAGAAGTCTGGGAGTGATTTGTTAGAGTCTTTTTGCTGAGCTTAAGGAGGTTTTTCTTCCCAGATGGAAAAGGCTTCAAAGTGGATTAGGTATGGTTCTATTCTTTGGGAAGAGTGCAGCAGGCAGTGACTCGTGTCGCAGGTTCAGGGAGCAGAGAGGCTGGTGCATGGAAATACCAGTGCCTTTCAGCCACATCATCAGGATGCTGGTTCCCCAAATCCCAGTCCCTTCCCATGTGTGGGGGAACACTCATGGCCTTGATACACCCTTGGTCCCAAATGTCCCCATGCAAGGCCAGTGTTGGGGCAGGGTCTGAATATCCAGAAACTCCCTTGTTCCCTTCCCATGCCACCGGAGTTGTGTTCAGTTTGCCTTGGGTTAACAGCTCCTGTTGGTTTCACCTGGGTCTTCCTCCTTTGTTTTTGTCCCTGTCCCCTCTTGTCCTGCTGGTGTGGGCCAGGTGAGAAGGAGCAGTGCCTTCAGCTCAGCATTCCCATGCTGGACAGGCCAGAGGGCAATGGGGTGAGATTCCATAGGGTGAAGTGACTGGTCCTGCGCTTGGGTCACAACAACCCCCTGGAGTGCTGCAGGCTGGGAATGAGTGGCTGGGAACGGTCCGAGGTGTGCAGTGCCTGAGCACAAGCCCAGGTGTGCCCAGGTGTGCCCAAGGAGGCCAGTGGCAGTGGTGTGGCCACAGGACCAGGGCAGTGACCATCCTCTTGTGGGACCGCTGGTCCGGCCTCATCTCAAATCCTGGGGGCAGTTTTGGGCCCTGCATGAAAAGAAAATCTTGGAGGAGCTGGAGTGTATCCGGAGATGGGACTGGAGGTGGGGAAGGGTCTGGAGTACCAGGAGCAGCTGAGGTAGCAGGGAGTAGAGGCTCAGCCTGGAGACAAGGAGATTCAGGGGGGACCTTGTCACTCTCTACAAGTGTCTGAATCATGGAATGCTTTGGGTTGGAAGGACTTTAAAACTTATCCCATTCCCTGCCATGGGCAGGGACACCTTCCACTAGCTCACGTTGCTCCAAGCCCCATCCAACTTGAACACTGCCATGATGTGGGCAGAGGAAGTTGTAGCCAGGCGAGAGTCGGTCTCTGATCCCGGGTAACAAGTGACAGGACAAGAGGAGTCTGCCTCCAGCTGTGACAGGAGAGGTTTAGGTTGGACATTGGGAAAATTCCTTCACAGAAAGGACTGTCCAGCCCTGGCACAGCTCCGCAGGGCAATGGTGAATCCCCACCGCGGAGGGCTGTAAAAGCCGTGCGGCCCTTGGGGACAGGGCTCAGCGCTGGCCCCGCAGTCCTGGGGGAGCGCTCTCGGCACGGCAGCGCCGGTGCTGCCCGCTCCCTCCCCCGCCGGGAGGCGGGCCGGGGCCGGGATGGGGCGGAGCGGCGGCGCCGGCGGCCCCCGAGCTCGGCGGAGCGGCGGAGCGGAGCGCGTCCCGTTCCCGGGACCGCTGCCAGTCCTGCCTGGTGCCGGTGGCGGAGCGCTGCCACTGCCAGCCTTGCTCCCGGCGGCGGAGCAGGGCCAGTCCCGGCGGCGGAACAGTGCCGGTCCCGGCGGCGGAGCGGTGCCGGTGCCGGTCCCGGCGGCGGAGCGCGGCGGCGGCGCTGGCGGTGCCGGCGGGCGATGGGCGGCGGGCGCTGGGCGCTGCTCTGGGCGCTGCTGGCGGCCCTGCGCCCGCCCCGCGGAGGGGCCGGTGAGTCCGCAGGGGGCACGGAGCGAACCGGGGACGGCCCCGGGACGGGGGCGGCGAGCGGAGCTTGGCCGGGGAGCGCCTTCCCGGCGGGTGCTGCTCGGGCCGGGCTGTGGCGGGGGCGGCAGGGGCACTGCGCGCCCGCCGAGCGCCCGCTGGGTCCCGAGGAAAAGCTGCGCAGGGATGTCCCGAGGGGATTCTGGCCGCATCGCAACCCGGAGCGGGTCTGGCTGCCCTGGTACACAGGGTTAGGCTGTCCCGGGACGCACAGTCTGGCTGTCCTGCGACACAGGGTTTGGCTGTCCCGGGACACGCGGTTTGTCTGTCCTCGGACCCACGATCTGGCTGTCCCGGGACACAGGATTTTGTTGTCCTGGAGCACAGGGTCTAGCTCTTCTGGGATGTGATTTGGATGTCCTGGGACACAGACTGGCTGTCCCAGGACAAAGCTTTGCCTCCGCAGCGTGGTCCTGCCCCAAGACTTCACTGCCTGATGTGCCTCTGCTTGCCGGGAACACCACGACAGGCAGGGAGCACAAATTGTGGCAGATCGGTGTGAGATTTACCCCATTAGTCATGAGCGAGTTACGTAGTGATGCTGAGAAAAATCCTCGGGAATCAACAGGTTTGTGGTGCTTTGTAGTGCGGGCAGTTTGATGGATTTTCAACTCCATTTGAGGAAAGAAATGAGGAGATAAAGCAATTTTTGGACTTTCAAAAATTCTTTGATCAGGGCTGCCCGACCTTTGGGAGCTGCTGGGGGACCTCAGTGTTGCTGGAGGGTCTCGGAGTCGCTGTGCTAATGGAATTCAGCAGGGAAGAAAGGAATGTGAGTGTTTGCTTTGGGCAGGGAGGAGTTAAAGTCCTGACTGTCACAGCAGGAGTCTGCAGTGAGGGGAACTCTCTGTGGATGCAACTAGGAATCCTGGGCTGGTTTGTACAAAAGGTGTTGAATAAGGAAGATTTCTTTGGATTCAGGTGTGGCCCTGGGGAAAATTAATTTCTTACAATCACAGAATTGTTTGGCTTGGAAAAGATCATTGAGTCCAACGTTAACCTGACACTTCCAGGTCTACCACAGCTCCCAGGGGATGGGAGGTTGGATTCCCCACAGGCAGGGGCTCCTCATTCCTCTTGCTCAATGAGCAGAAGCTGTTGTCAGCAGGTGGATTACTCCCAGCAGTGGGAATTCCAGGGCTAGGGATGCAGCCAGCATTTTGGCAGACCTGGATGCATCATGACTGCAGTGAAGACCTTGTTTCAGTCGTGGTTCTTCATTCCTAATGAAGTATTCTGCCCGATTTTCCTGCTAAAATTCCTCTCTCCAGGGAGAAAGGCACACAGGACCTGTGCAGCAAGATCTGCCTCTGCTGGCCCTGGAGTTTTGCTGCAGTTCCAGGTGTTCCAGCAGAGCAGCAGTGCCCTTGCAAGTGGTTTGATTTCCACGCCAGATTTTGCCTCAGGCCTGGCTGTGGTTGGGACGGGAGCTGCTCCGGCACCCACACAGGCACGCCAGGCTTGCAACTCCCTGGCTTTAGCCTGGGATTTTAGAGCCAGCCTAACTGCTCTGGACTCAAGCAAGAGCTGTCCTGCCACACAGGGCGAGTCCCTTCCAAACTGCTGTGAGGATATCCCCATCCCAAACTTCTGGGGTACCCAAAGGCAGCGCTGGAGATGAGGAATTCCTGTACTCTTGTGAGTCAGAGAGGAAAGTATTTCATTCCCGGGCCAGCAAACACCTCTTCCCACTTAATTAGTGAAAACAAGGCTGAGATCCTCCTTGCTCTTTGCCTTTAAGCTTGAAGCAGCCCAGGGAAGCAGAAACCATCCCAGGACACAGCACAAATCCATGTCCTCCCCAGCCGGGGGTCCGTGCCGGGGGAGCTGCTCTGGCCAGAGCCAGAACCCTTCAAATGGAGCATGAAAATAGCAATTGGAGCCTGGATTGTGCCAGGCAGGGAGCGGCTCCAGTGACCTCCGGGAGGAGCAGGGGAGGGAAGGGAATTTGGGGTCGTTGCTTGTTTGCTTTTGGCAGATCCTTAGGGAGCTGTGGAGACGTGGCTGCACATCCATGGCTGTCCCTGCAGCTTTGCAGCAGTCACATGGGCTCTGTTTGTGTTGCTTTGGGAGGCTCAGGGATGCAGGTTGGAAAAGCTGCAGCTCCTTTTGTGGTTTTTTTTTTCCTGAAAGGGAAACCCATTGTGCTGCGGGAGAGGCAGGGAGAGCTTCCCCCTTCCCTCTGGACTGAAAAACCCTGCTGGCATTCTGTCCTCAAGCAGCATTTCTTGAGGGTTAAAAATAGGAAGAGATTTAGCAAAGGGATATATCCAACCTCAAAATTGGGCTGTGTTTCTTGGCTCTGGGAAAAACACACCAGGCTCGTGCCCCATTACTCACAACAGTGATGACGTAGCTTTAAAAACTTGTTGTTTGATGTTTGAGGGCTAAAACCTGCCCAAAAACAAACTCAGCTGAGCTCAGGTTCAATAAGAACTGTGCTTTCTTTATCTTTTAAACTGTGAGTGGTTGTTTGGCTTTTCTTTCTTGGAAAAGGGAATTAATTTAGTTGAAATTCCTGTCTGGCACAATGCCTTTGCTTGCTGAAAGGGAGATTTACCACTCGGCTCGGGATTGCTGATGGCTGGGAAAGCCTCAGGAAGCTCAGAAATGGTCCAGGAAAACCAGCCTCCACCTGGTGGATCCCCTAGATCTGATCTCAAAAATACACAGATTTTTTGGAAGAGAATTGCTTGAAGTGGAGCTGCTCTTCATCTCAGCCGTGGCTGAGAGGGAAGTGCTGGGAGGGAGGGGGAAAATGCCATTTGCTGACTTGGAGGTGGGGGTATGAAGTCCTCAAAAAGAGCTTTCCCTTGGGAAAAAAATGTGGGAGAAGACCCTGGGAGAGCAACACTCTGAACAGCAGCTGGCTCCTATACACTGTCCAAAGGCATTTCTTCATCTGTCTGCAGCTCTTTTCCTGGGAAAGGCAGTGAGTGGAGGCACTTAGCAAAAGTTGACTCAGAGCATGTCCCGCTCTCCCTGTCCTGGGAAGGGACAGGCTCCTGGCAGAGCCCAAAATCAGCAAAATTCCAGCCGGGAGCTCTTCCTCTGCCCCAGCTGAAAATGCTTCAGATGAGGCCCCGCAAGGGGTTTGCTGGAGTAAAGTCCCGTAAAGTCCCAAATTCCTGCTGCTCAGGGATCCTTTTATGTCCCAGTCCCGGGGATGTAATGCAACAGGAATAGCTCCTGCCTCTCCCCTTCCCAAAGAAACGTAGCTGAGTGTTTTCTTTAGCTTGGGCTGCCCCTGTTTGTTTTAAAAAGGACTTTTTTAGAGGTGCTACCTGTACAGAATCCTGGGACAACTTTTAAGGAAATAGAAACGAGCTGCCTTTAATTATTCTTGGAAGCAGTGGGGTTGCTTTGCTGAGAGGTCCTCCAAACTTGCTGGTGGTGGTGACAAACCACAAGTGTTCCCTTGCAGAGGATGCTGACGGAGAAGGAGGTGTGAGGCCGTACATGTTGGCACATTCCCGGCGTTCCCAGCGGAGCCTGCTCAGCCAGTGGCCCCAGCGGAGGACCAGGGAGGCGCCCCCAGGCAGCTCTGTTGGACAGCTCAGGTTCAACCCCACGGTGCGACACGTGGTCATCAACGAGCACAAGGATGTCACCTTCAACTGCTCCATCCTCGTGCCTCAGGAGCTGCTCCGGGCCGATACCCCGGGAATTTCCCTCTGGAAGGATGGGAGGGAGCTGCACGTGCTGGATCGCATCGCCAGCAGCCACTTTGAGATCCCCGATGAGAAGGAGGTGGCCATGACCTCCACCTTCAGGTGAGTGCTGCTGTCCTTCTGGGACAGGTGGGAATGAGGGGTGCCCTGAGGGCTGGCTCCCAGGGAAGATGGGAAGCCACAAGCCCTGAGGTGGTGTCCGTTCTGTCCGGCAGCATCCTCGGCGCCCAGCGCTCGGATAACGGCTCCTACGTCTGCAAACTCAACATCTCCGGCGTGGAGGTGGTGTCTGATCCCATCCTGGTGCAGCTGGAAGGTGAGCTGGAGCAGCTGTGCAGTTGTGTCCTGGCTGAGTGACCAGGAGCTGGGAGTCAGAATTGGGGAATCCTTTGCTTCCCTGTGTCCACGCAGGTCTCCCGCACTTCATCCATCAGCCCGAGCAGCTGAACGTCACCAGGAACAGCCCCTTCAACCTGACGTGCCACGCCGTGGGACCTCCAGAGCCTGTGGAGATCTACTGGTTCCGGAACAACATCCAGGTCAACCAGAAACCCCACATCTCCCCGTCAGTCCTGACTGTGCCAGGTGAGCTGGGAGTGTCCCTGCCATGGAGTGTCCCTGCTGTGGGACACCACAGCTGGGAATGTGCCTTGTGCTGTCCCAGAGCTGCTCCCTGCCAGGAGGGGCTGTTCCCGTGCCATGCACAGTCCTGGGGCCCTTCTAGGGCAGGAAGCCCCATCTGACCCCCTCTGGCTGCTGCCAGAAGTCCCTTCCTTGGAAGAGGCAGAGAGGCAGGATACTCATCTGACTCTTTCCTGAGCAAGCAGCAGATTTTTCCGCCAGCCTCTGGCTGTGCCAACAGGAACCTGGCTCCTCTCCTTGGCTGCTGGAATGCTGGTCCCCACTTTGTGTCTCTGGAAGAGTTTGGGATGCCCCCTGTGCTGCGTGTCCATGACAGCTGGTGGGACTCAGGGAGAAAAATCCTTGGTGTCCCATAAACCCCCACTTTGGTTTTGCTGCAGAGGCAAAAGATGGGGTATTTCTTGCTTTGCTCACGAGAAGGAGGCTGGTGGTTAATTAAGAGCTGGGTTATAATTGCCTGGTCTTGGCATCCAGTGGCAGGCGGCCTTTAAAAGGCAGTGAAAGCCGGAAGAAGTGACTCATTCCTCTTGGATGTCCTCACATCCGCCTGGCACCCGCTAGGATGGGTCATTGGAGCAGAGCTTCTCCTGGCCCAGGAGCCCTGGCACCCTGAGGCACTGCTGGGATGAGCCAGCACTCCCCACGTCCACCTCGGCATGGGACAGGCATCCCAAGCCCGGGGTCGCCTCCCCCAGGCCGGGAGAATCCGCCCTCGGGTATTTCCAGTGGTCCTTCTCTGCCATCGGCTGGGGGATTTGAGCAATCCTTGACCAGCACTAAATCATCTGACGGGGCTGTGGCAGGGTCTCTTCTGCTTTCTGCCTTTCCCCTTTTGGAGGGAAAACAACCCCTTCCTCAGGAGCTTGTGCAAGGTTTCTGTAGGCACATCCCGTCCCCGCCGTGCCGGATCCGGCAGGGATGGCACACGTGTGCCCCCGGTGTGGGAGTGGGGCAGCCGGAGCCTGGGTCACCCCCGGGCACTGGCAGCAAGTGTCACAGAGGGAAGTGAAAACAGGCTAAGAAGGAAACCTTGAGTGTTTGGTGGTGGGGAGCTGGTGGGATTGGGATGGTTTTAGGATATCCAGGGAGAACACGGGGCTGTGTTTTCCCGGCAGGACTCAACAAGCCGGCGCTGTTCAGCTGCGAGGCCCACAACAGCAAAGGCCTGACTGCATCCAGCCCGGGCCAGGTCAACATCAAAGGTCAGCTCCCATTCCCTGTTAAACCCCTGTGTCCAACACATCCCAGCACTCATCCTTCACAAGCCGAGGGAGATCCCGGCTTCGGTCCTGTAGTTAACATCCAGCAGGATCTGGATGTTAGCTGGTTGTAACGTGGTCATCCTGGTTTGGTCATCCCAGCACTGGGGGAGGGAGCACCAAAATCTAAATTTGAAAGCAAAACTGTCAGCTTCAGAGAAGGATTCGGAAGGGCTGCATCGCTCCTTTCCTTCCTTCATAACCAGGGCGGTGCTCCATAGGAATTTTCCATAGGAAACAGTGGAAATTGCTGACATTCCTGATGGCAGCCGCTCCAGCAACATAAGAGGGTGTTCCCCGAAATAAGTCATGGTCTTTCAGCTGCCCAGAGTGGTCACAAATATAGAAATGGCCAAAATAGTTCTGAAAGTGACATTTTTGTGCTTCCCTATCTGGTGGTCCGGCACATCCGCAGAATTCGGATGTGGGGTCACACGCTGAACCCTGGGAGCTCCAGGGAAAAGCCACGGTGCCAGGTTTGTGTTTAGGCTTCCAGCTGACTGACTGCCCTTGGATTCTCCCTGCAGGAATTCCATCAGCTCCTGTCAGTGTGCAGGTCCTCAACAGGACAGCCCATGGAATCAGGATATCCTGGGTGCCCGGCTTTGATGCCTTCTCTGCCTTGAACAACTGCAGTGTCCAGGTTAGCATCCAGATTTTCCATATCTCTGCAACTCCCTCACACGGATGCTCCGAGGCAGGTGGAAGTTGGTGGTGTTTGGCATGAGCTGCACAGATTTCATGGAATCCTGGAATGGTTTTGGGTGTGAGGACCTTAAAGATCATCCAGTTCTAACTCCCTTCCAACACCTTCCACTATCCCAGGTTGCTCCAACCCGGCCTTGGGCACTTCCAGGGATGGGACAGCCACAGCCTCTCTGGGCAGCTTGTGCCATGGCCTCACAGGGAACATTTTCTTCCCAATATCCCATCTACCCCTGTTCTCTGGCAGCGGGAAGTCATTCTCCCTTGTCCTGTCACTCCATGCTCTTCTCCCCAGTCCCTCTCCAGCTCTCTTGGAACCCCTTTCCATTGGGCAACACAGTCAGGTTGTCATGTGTTTTATGGACCTTTCCCAACCAAGCAGCATTCCCAAAGTCAGGATTTGGAGGGGCAGGTATCCCTGATCTCCCCACTCCTGGGAAGGAGCTGAGGAAAACCTGTGTTCCTGGAGAACTCAGGGAATGCCACCTCCATGGGCAGAGCCTGCAGGCATTTTCCACCTGCTGCAGGTGGCTGGCTTTGCCAGTCCAAGCCCATCTTGCTGTCTCATGGATATGATTTTTATCCTGAAAAGCCTCCACTCCAGCTGGGATAACACGTGGAGAGAGGAGACCTTTGAAGCCAGGTAAAAGTGAAAGGAATTTCAGGGAAGAAAGGTACCAGGGCTAATATTAGCACCATGTCCAGCTGCTGCCTTCCAGCCAGAGCTTGGGAAGTGGGGTGGAGAGCCAAGGAATTTCCTATGACTTAACATTCATGCTCTGTCTGTAGGAAATAGCCTTTGAAAGTGGAAAACAGGAGAGGGTTTCTGGCAAAAACACAGCAGTGACTCAGCCCTTTTGCTGCTATCCCCTTGGATAATCCCTGGGCCCACCGAGCCAGTGACTCATTCCCGAGGGCTGCAGCTGGCCCACCTGCCAGTTCCAACTGTTGCAGTTTGCAAACATCCTGATTTCCTTCCAAAATCCATGGATTTGGTGGGTTGTTCTCAGAAGACAATTGAGGATTGGGTTGGATGCTCAGGATGTTTGGTCCTGGAAGCGTCGTGTGTGTTCCTCCGGTCACTGCTCGCCTCCCTCAGAGCATCTTGTGACAGCCTGGGGATGGAGGTGGCATTCCCTGGCTTTTTCAGGAGACAGGCAGCCCTTCAGCTCCTTCCCATTATTTGTAAGGAACGGGAAGCTGAGGGAAACCTGCCCCTCCAAATCCTGACTTTGGGAATGTTGCTTGGCTGGGAAGTGTGTGACCAGGACAGGTGTGTGGCTGCAGCAAGCCCAGGATTGCAGAGTCTTCCAGAGAACTTCTTGGAGCATTTCTGGGAATTTCTCCATGAAAACCTGAGGATGAAGGCCGTTCCTTTATATTTTGGCTGTAAAGCAGATGCTGAGACCATCCTGTGATACCATGGGGGGCTCTTTTGATTGAGCACAAGATGTCCTGACATTCCAAAATCATGGATGGAGGCTTTTCAGAGGAGTGCACGACCCTGGGCACATGGCTTGGGTTGTCCTTGTTCTTGCTCTTCCCTCTTTCCCCCCTCACTTTGTGCTTCCCACAAAATGAGATCTTTCCTGGAAAGCTGCAGTGGCTCTCTGGGCAGCTCCATGGGGGTTCCACATCCATAAATTTTTCTTTCTGTGAAAAGCAGGACTTGTTTTTGGGATGTTGGATTCATCCATGCTGCTAAATGTGACAAGGATTGGGATTAGTTCCGTTACATCCCGTGGAGATAAATCCTGTTTTCCAATGATGTTCTGCACAAAAGATGAGCTTTGTTTTGTTCATTTGGGATGTGCTGCCTGGCTACTTTATTCAGGGCTCCTTTTGCTCCATGCCACAAGAAACAGCAAATCATCCCTCCCTCCTTCCCAACATCCCTGGAATGTTCCCATCTCCACACGTGCTGGAGCCCTCTCCCTGTGCCCTCTCAATGTCCTGCCATGAGATTTCCCTGCAGGAGCTTTCCCCTGCAGAGTTCAAATGGGAGGCAGGGCTCTGGATCCTGTTTTCCAACATCTCTCCCTGCAGGTTGTTGCTGACTAATCCCTGTTTGTGGACTGATTTTCCAATTAAAGGTCAAGGAAGTTGTTCCAAGAGGCAACATCTCCCTTCAGCCCTTCCACACCTCGGTGCCTCCCCACGTGTATCACATCCAGCAGCTGGAGCCCATGGAAGAGTACAATATCCGTGTTTCCTGCGGGAATGAGGTCGGCTGGTCGGCATTCAGCCCCTGGATAACGGCCAGCACCACGGAGGGAGGTAGGAAACAGGGAGGGAGGACTGAGAAGGGTTTCCCTGCCTCAATCCCTCTGGATAAGAGGCACCTCTGGAGTCCTGGTTGCTCCCAGGGTGGGAAAGGAAACTTCCCCCTTTTTCATGGGCTTTCTGGTTGAGCTCCAGCTTGTTTTCCATCAGATTCCCACAGCTCTGCACCCTTTCTCCCAGCTTCCCTCAGCTCCTTTCCCATTGATTCCCACAGCTCTGCACCCCTTCTCCCAGCTTCCCTCAGCTCCTTTCCCATTGATTCCCACAGCTCTGCACCCTTTCTCCCAGCTTCCCTCAGCTCCTTTCCCACTGATTCCCACATCTCTGCACTCCTTCTCCCAGCTTCCCTCAGCTCCTTTCCCATTGATTCCCACATCTCTGCACCCCTTCTCCCAGCTTCCCTCAGCTCCTTTCCCATTGATTCCCACAGCTCCCACCACGCCGCCGCTGGATGTCACGGTGTCCTTCAATGAATCCAGCTCCTCGCTGGAGATCCACTGGGTGAAGCCACCCCTGGAGAGGATCCATGGGGAGCTCCAGGGCTACCACATCTGGTACAGGTGGCACAACTCCGAGGGCATGGTGAGTCACCAGGAAATGGGGAAGAATGGCTAAAAGCCTGGAAAAATTCCCAGCTGGGATGTCCAGATGGGTTTTGGTGCTTCCACAGATTCTTTTGGAGCTCATTTCTTTGCTGTCTTGGGCTTTCATGTGGGCTTCAAACCACTCCTGGCCCTGCATTCCCTGGATTTTGAGCTGTTCCTTACTCAGATGGGAATTATCCCTTCCTTAACCCACGGCACAGAATTTCAGAGCTCGAGGAACTCCTTGGCCCAAAGGCCTCTCTGTGAGTGCATGAAATCACCTGGCACACCCTGCTTGCCTTTTCTAGGATTTGGGAAGCAGCTGCAGGAATTCACTAGGGCAAGATTGTCCTGGGCTTTGGGCAAAAGATCCCATCCAGAGCCTGTGGATTACAGCAGGAATGGATCCAGCTGTAGTTTGGGTTCCTCTGTGCCAGGCTGGCAGAGTGACCCCAGCTGGAAACAGTGACTCATCCCCTTTTTTTGTCAGATGCTGCACTTTCTGTTCTCCTTTTGCTCCCCCGTATAGATCCAGCCTGAATGAAGCCAGGGAAACAAAATCATGGTCTTGTGACTCGGAAAAAAAGTGCTGACAGGAGCTGTCTCTCTCCAGCAAAAGGCCAAACCCAGGCCTTGCCCTTTAAGCCCTGAGAGATTTACTCTTGCTGTTGTTGTTTGTTAATTTTTGTCCATTTTTCCAGCTTATGGAGTGAAATTTTTTCCAGTTCTCATTTTTTCCATGAGTCTGAGACACGAGGCTGGAGTTCTGACTCCTCAAAAAGCTCCTTCTAAGGTTGGAGTCGATAATCTCAGAGGTCTTTTCCTACCTAAACGAGTCTGTGTGAATGATTCCATGAAATAAAGTCCCTGAGCTGTGGCCCTGCACAGGCTAAATCTGGACTGCCCCAAAATAACCACCAGTTTGTGCAGGATAAAGTCAGGAAAAAGCTGGATTTTGGTGTCACAGGGCCACCTGCAGGCCTCTCAACAACCAGAAAATTCCCAAAAGTTGGTTTATTTTCCTCCTTAACTAGCAGTCCTTGTTGGAGCCAAGGCTGCCTGAGTTGGGACGGGAAGAAATTCCTCAACTACCACAAAACTCATAAAATCCCATGAAATTTGGCAGGTCAGCCCTGCTTTGTGCTCACAGTCTGGGTTTGTCCTCAGATGATACAGCAGAGCCCTTCAGGACAGGGAAAGATCCCAGTTTCAGGCTGGTGGTAGGGAAAGGATCCCATGTGGCTCCAAGGAGGAGGAAGGCAGGAATGTGGGAACAGAGGTGACAACAGGTCCCAGCTCCTGTCACTGCCAGTAGGTGCCCACACATTCCCAGGGCATGGGTGTTTCACATCTGTTCCCGTGGCTTTTTTGGGACAGGGAACAGAAACTGGTTCCATTTGAGAAGCTCTGAATCCCTCTCCTCACCTCTCTCCACACCCACTGATCCCCCTCAGCTCCATTCCCTCTCCTTGTCCACTGATCCCCCTCAGCTCCATTCCCTCTCCTCACCCACTGATCCCCCTCAGCTCCTGCTTTTTTTGTGGGATGTTCAGGAAGGAACCAGGCACTGCTGGGCACAGCAGCCTGCCAGATGTTTTGGCTGCAGCTGGGCAGCTGTTTTGCAGTTGGAAATCGGCAGGGAGCAGCAGCAGCACTTTCTCAGCTGGAAACGACCAGGAAAGGGTGGAATTTGCAGGGAAAGGTTCCTGTGTTTTTACTAAGCCACGCTGCCTCCTGCCATGGTACCAGCCAAGGAAATCCATAAAAAGTGGGACTATAATTAGCTGGACACAAAAGCCACAGAAGTTGTGGTTTTTGAGCCTAGGATCTACTTCCAGAGCACTTGGACAATCCTACCAGGAGCACACAGATCCTGTGGGTGCTGAGGCTCACAGGGCCCCAGTGGCCAAACTGGCCACAAAGAAGGCTGAGGGTCGCAATCCATGTCACCAGAGCCTTTCCCTTCCTTGCCAGATCCTTCCCTGCCTCTTTTCTGGCTCTGGCCGCTGCTGTTGTGAAGCAGAGAGGGCCAGGAACGCTGGGATGGAACGGGAAGCGCTGCTCAGCTCCGCTCCCGATCCCATCCGGCCCTTGCACACAGGGCCATTCTTCTCTCTAAATAGCCGGGTGCTGCACTTCCTGCGAGCTGGGAAAGCAAAGCAGCTCCAAAGGTTGCCAAGGGGACAGCTCTCAGTAAATCCCCAGGTTTCCCTGCCTTCCCCAGCCCAGGATTTTCTTCCCTTCCTCTCTCCAGCAGATCGTGTCCGACGAGGTCCGGCTGAACGGCAGCGCGGCCGTGCTGCCCGTGGTGGCCACCAACGCCACCTGCTCCATCCGTGTGGCCGCTGTCACCAAGGGGGGAGTGGGACCTTTCAGCATTCCCAAGGAGATCTTCATCCCTGCCAGTGGTAAGGAGATGCAGGGCTGGATGCTGGGAATAGCCCAGGGTGTGCTTTCCTTGAGGCCATTTGGCATCACTTTCCCTGTCAGCCGGGGATCCTGATTTGGGAGCAGGACAGCCTCACTCATTCCCTTTTTACCTCATTCCCGTGTAACCCTTTGGGCTCCGCTGAAAACCCTTGGGAATTCCTGCCCCAAGCCCCAGGTGCTGCAGGCTGATTCTTTCACTGGCTCCATTAACAGGATATTTTCTTAGGATTAATAACCTCAGCCCCCTCTTCGACTCCAGCCTCCGGGAATGCCGACTCCTTTGTCGTAGCCCTGGGATTTATCTGCGGGACAATTGCTGTCGGAGTCATCCTCTGCTTGTCCGTGGTCATCCAGAAACGATGTGTGGAGACAAAATATGGGTAAG